>NC_132850.1:28615795-29294795 GCF_048164855.1 Canis lupus baileyi
GAGTATGGACTTCTGGCCTCCAGAGCTCAGAGTAATGAAGTTCTGTTGCTTGAGCCACCCAGCCTGTGATATTTCGTTATGCAGTCCAACTAGACTAATATAACAATAACATAAAACATATAAATTTGGACTAGTTTTCTCTGAGGAAGAACATCACAGTACCTTTTGCCCTTTGAGGGGAGAAAAAACAAAACAAACAAACAAACAAAAAACCAACTACCTCTTGTGTACCACTTTGTGTTTTGGGAGAAGAGGTGGGTAGGTTTGCACCTGGATCTGGAAACCTTCCAGGAAGTTCAGGGGTCTCAGTCCACACTTTCTCTTTGAAGTTCAGTGTTACATTCCTTCTCAATGAATAAAAGTGCCATTCTAACTGAAGGATAGCAGAGTTGCTGAGGGTGATTCAAGTCCAACTGTAAGGAAGTTTGCAGGTTGTATCCTTCTCACTAGGGTACCACAGAAACCCCCGTATGTAGCCTTGTGAGGGAAAGGGAATGCTCATTCTGAAAAGTGCAAAGCTGCCATAGCTTTTCAAATTCTTGCTAACTTTGTTAGTGTAGGTTAGGAAGAAATGTAGGACTCTCAAAGTTGACTCTTCTGCACTTTCAGGGATCTGAGCTTGTTTGCAGTGGGCGCAGATCTCACTTTGGGGATCCACTCTTTGAGCCTGAAATCCTGTGAGAGCAAGAGAAACGGGGACAGCTAAAAAGCTAGAGGTGCAAGTAAACTGTTCACATTTTCAAAACTCCCTTCCCAGTATTCTGTTAGCAGAACTGCTCTGTTTTTATAAAGAGGAGGGAAGTGAAGGAGAGAGAACTGATGCTAGATTTCCTAATGAATATAGGACATTTACTCAAGTGATTGATGGGAAAAATACAAAAATGTGACTCTATTGCTACCCCGATCTAGTGGTTTAGATCTTACAGATTGTCATGTGAATGTAACTTAATACTAAAATGTTTAAATGAGACACTCCAATTACAGACAACTTTATGAATATTAAAAATAATAAGTTAGACATCTATACAATTTGATGAAATGATAGCAGTAATTTGCTTTCCTTCCAATTAAACTGACTATCAAGGATTGCTAATGAAAATGCTGGAGGTTGTTAGGTAGGCGATGCTAATGAATATAGTGGCCTGGATAGCACTAGCAGATTGCCACTATGTGGAATGTGGGTCCATTATTGCTACGTTTTCTGATTTTTTTCAAGAGAACCCATGAAAATCTGAACATTTAAAAAGCTTTTATTTAAATTCCAGTTAGTTAACATACAGTGTAATATTAGTTTCAGGTGTAAAATACAGTGATTCAACACTCCCACATGACACCCAGTGCTCATCACAGCAAGTGCCCTCCTTAATTCCCATCACCTATTTCACCCATCCCTCCCCACCTCTGGTAGCTGTCAGTTTGTTCTCTATTGTCAAGAGTCTGTTTCTTGGTTTGCCTCCCTCTCTCCTTTTTTCCCTTTTGCTCATTTGTTTTGTTTCTTAAGTTCCACATGTGAGTGAAAGTATATAGTATTTGTCTTTTTCTGACTTATTTTGCTTAGCATAATGCTAACTCTATCAATGTCATTGTAAATGGCAACAATTCATTCTTTTATATAACTAATATTTCATTATATTATATTATATATTATATATATTATACTATATTATATATAATTATATGTATATACCACCTCTTCTTTATCCATTCATCAGTGGATGGACACTTTAACTGTTCCCATAATTTCTGAATTGTAGATAGTGCTGCTATAAACATCAGGGAGCATGTATCCCTTTGAATTAGTATTTTTGTATTCTTTGAGTAAATGCCTAGTAGTGCAGTTCCTGGATTGTAGGGTAGTTCTGTAGTTCTATTTTTAACTTTTTGAAGAACCTCCATACTGTTTCCCACTGTGGCTGCACCCGTTTGCATTCCCACCAACAGTGCAACGGGTCCCTCTTCCCTGCATCCTCACCAACACCTGTTCTTGTTTTGTAAATTTGAGCCATTCTGACGGTCGTGAGATGATTTTTCATTATAGTTTTGATTTGTATCTCCCTGATGATGAGTACTGTTGAGCATCTTTTCGTGTGTCTGTTGCTGTCTGTGCATCTTCTTTGGAAAAATGTCTATGCAAAGCTAGAGACATCACAATTCTGGACTTCAAGTTATATTACAAGCTATAGTAATCAAAACAGTATGATACTGGCACACAAACAGACACATAGATCAATAGAACAGAACTGAAAACCCAGAAATGAATCCACAGCTATATGGTCAATTTATCCTCAACGAAGTAGGAAAGAAGATCCAATGAATTTTTTTTAATGTAACACCTTACCATATTAAATGCATGGCAATAGATTACAATTTAAAAGATGCTAAAGCCAAATATGGTATTTCTGAATGCAGACACTAAAAAGAGTGTTCCTGGTTGAGATCTCACTACTAATTAACAATAATGGATTAAGGAGAGTTATTCAAGGCCATCTGACAAACTTCACTGAAACATAGTTGAATTCATTATCATACCTAAAGACACAATGTCTTAGTCAAGAGATGTTAGCCAGCTACTGAAACAGGAAAGTAGAGAGAAAGAAGTGACTTGCCAAACAATTTCGGTACAAGTACTGCCCCTTCCAAGAATCAATGTATCAGAACTTGATATAGACTCTGCACTATATCTCAACCCCTATAATTGAGGGGTTGAGAATTTGAGCTCTTGAGCCAGACTCCGTATGTTCAAATCCCACTACGACGTATTAGTTACTCAAACTCTCTTTGCCTCAGTGTCTCTATTTGTAAAACAGGGATTTATAATGGTATGTGCCACCTCAAAATGCTGTGAAAAAGTAATGACTCAATAAATATTAGCTATTATTCCTGTGAGGATGAAATATTAGATTACCAGAACCTGGTGCCCAAAACCATTCTTATCACTGAATGGCCTTTGTGCTGATTTCTTTCTCATAAAGCAATTCTTGATTATAATAGACTTGTGTGCAATGAAAGAATGTCTTGGCCTGAGGGTGTGAGAGCAGACACCGTAGTTAGAGATCGTAGTATAATTTAAGAAATTGCTATTCTGATTAAAGTACTTTATTCTCTGGTGAGTTCAATTATCACAAATTAGTTGCCTAGAATTTGATTATATCTACAACTAATACATGATCCAGTTCTCTGGATCTTAAACCATGGGGCATTCATCAAGATAGATGCCAACCAAAGAGAATTCTTGGCAGTTAGTCTTCTTTTTTTCACCATGAGATTTTTGTTTCATATTTTTCTCTTTGCAAATAGTAAAAAAGAATTGTTTATTCACTGTTTAAGTCTCCAATCTTTAGCTCAGGGCTTGACAAAAAGTAAGTGGTCAATAAATATAAATTGAATTAATTAACTAAAAATGAGTGAATACTTGAAAAATAGATTCTTTATATCAGGTTGTTTGCTGACATTTATCTTGTTTCAATCAATGTGTTATTTAGGGAGTTATTTCTGAGTCATTGATGGTCCCATTTAATTGAGTCCTAAATATTAAATATTTTGCTGTGTTTTATAACTGGAGCAGGCATTGGAGAGTGGAAAATGAGAACAGGAGAGAGGAAAAGCAACTAGCTCTTTCACGAAATATTTTTCACTTAGTTGAGGATTAAGAGTTGCAATAGTGATGTATATGTATATATACTACTAGTTCTGGCCATGGCAGAGGAATGGATATCAGATTTGCTGCCCTGGCATAAAAAAATCAACCAAATAGGATCAAATATGTGAAACAACTCTTTGTAGGCTCTGGAAAAGCAAAGCATATGATTGTAATTCCTGAAAGAAAGGTAACTGGTAAGCTGAGTCCCACGTTCACCCTGTTCACCCTGGTTTTCTGGCTCAGCACTTCCCAAAGTGGAGAACCAGGAAGAAGGGGGCCCCAAGCCTCACTGGACAAAGAGACCAGGGTTCCATCTGGGAATTGCTGAGGCTGCTGATATTCTGTGACACAAGGTAGCAGGAATGAGAGACTTGCATAGAAAAGGAGCCTCAGAGGGCTGCATATTTCCGACTTTGGCTAAGCACAAAGCAGGGGTACAAAGCTTGACTCCACAGGCCTAGCATAGAAGAAATGCTGGGAGGATGAGAAAAGAACAGAGATGCTAGAAGTAGCCAGGTTTGGGGAGAAATTTGATTTTTAAACTACTAGAATGAAGAAACCTCAGGAAGGCCACACCTTAAGACTAAGAACCTGAAAGCAGTGGTGTCTCAAGTTTTGGTCCACAAAGCAGCAGTATCAGCATCATGTGAGAACTTGTTGGAAATGCTAATTCTCTGACTCCAACCCTATCTACTGAATCAGAAACTCTGTGGGTGGGATTCAGGGCTCTGTAGATCAAATTAAAGTTCACAAGAAAATTAGAAAATATTTTTAGTGAGTGATGTGAGAATACTATTTATCAGAATTAGTGGAAAATAGTGAAAGTCATGATTTGATGGAAATTTATAGATTTAAATGTTTATATTATAAACATTTGAAATCAATATTCTAAGCCTAACATTAAAAAAAAAGAAAAGGAATAATTCAAACCAAAAGGAAATAATAATAAGACCAAAAATCAGTAAAATAAAGAACGATGGAAAAAATTAATATATCCAAAAGTTGGTCTTTTGAAAAGATAAATAAAACTAAAAAATCTCTAACAAAATCGATCCAAAAAAAAGGAGAAAAAAAACACAAACGATATCAGCAATGAAAAAGGGAATGTTGCTATAGATCCTCCAGACAGTAAGAGATAATAAAGAAATACTATGAACAAATGATTATGAATAAGTTTGATTACTTAGATAATATAGTAAAATCCATTGAAAAATACTAATCATTAGAACAAGGATAATCCAGTTGGATTCTATATATGCATTTAAAAACAGAAAGATACGTATCAAGGCAACATCTTAAATTAATGTTGTGATCATATTGGCAGAATTAGTAGACTGTTTCCTGGCATTATCGTGATGGAAGACCATCATTGAGATGTATTAGTCTTAATATTTATATTTATTAAAACTGTTGATTATCCATGTCTTAAATAATTTATGGTACCCCCCTCAACATCTTGTAGACCCACATGACAGGACTTAAAATAAGCACTAGATGACCCTTCTGTTACCCCCATGATTAGTTTTGGGTAAAAGATAGATTTGATAAAATAAATAGGACATATGAATAAGGCTAGATTTGTTTTAAAAATAAAAATGTGAACTTTCCCCACCAGGTCAGGGCGTTTTTGCTTACAGATTCTAACCAATGATAAAACAATAATACCAATCTTAGACAAATTTATCAGAATATGGAAAAGGAAAGATCACTCCCCACCTCATTTTGTAAGGCCAGAAAAACCCTGATACTAAAATTAGTCAAATATATTCCAAGAAAACAAAACAAAACAAAACAAAACAAAACTATGGACCACTATCCCTCATGAAAAGATTTGGAAAAATCCTTAACAAAGTACAAGGAAATTATATCCAACAGTATATAAAAGTATAATGAGGAGACATAATGAAGTTTATCCCAGTATCAAAACGTGGGTTTATTATTTTAAAAAATCAGTACAAGTACATTACATTAATAGAATGAACAAAATCCATATGACATCTTAACATGTGAAAAAGTATTTGAATTAAAATTAAACACTCATTAATGATAAAAAAAAAACTCTCACCAAACTAGAAAAAAGAAGGAGAAACATATAGTTAGCACAAAACCTAATTGTGAAATATTGAACTCCTCTCACTTAATATCAGGAATACGGTAAGGATTTCTGCTCTTGCCACTTTTATTCAATATTGTTTTAGAGATTCTAGCAAATTCAATTAGGGAAAAACAACACAAGCAAATGACTTAAAGTTTAGAGGAAACACAGATGTCTTTATTGGTAGATAATATGATTGTTTAAGTAGAAAAACCAAAGGAATATACAAAAAAAGCTAGTAGATCTAATAAGCAAATTTAGTAAGGTTGAAGGACACAATGATAAAATGCAAATATCTACCTGGTGTCTATATGCTAACAATAAACAATTAGAAAATAAAATTAAACAAAACATAGCACTAGTCTGAAAACCACAAAAACATTACTGAGGGAACTTAAGTTTAAGAAGACCCAATTATTCAGGGACGCCCCATGGCTCAGCGGTTGAGCGCCTGCCTACAGCCCAGGCCATGGTCCTTGGAGCCCAGGGATGGAGTCCCCCATTGGGCTCCCTGCATGGAGCCTGCTTCTCTCTCTGCCTGTGTCTCTGCCTGTCTCTCATGAATAAATAAAAAAAATATTTTAAAAAACCCAAAGACCCAATTATTCAAATGTATCTCTTATCCTTAACTTGGTCTCTAGATTCGTGTTAAATCGAATCAAAACAAGATTTTAAAATATAAACAAAGAGCCCAATTTTAAAATTGATGGGAAATACACAAAACCTAAAGTAGCAAAAACGATTTGGAAGAAGATAAAGTTGAGAAATTTCTGCTTGCTAATTTCAGAGCTACTATAAAGCCACAGTAATCAATAGAGTGTGACATTTACATAAAGACAAAGATCAATGAAAGATAATAGATCCATCTACATCTGATCAACAGTTGTTTAAAGGAGGTGCCAAAAAATGTCAATGGGAAAACAAACATCTATCCAACAAATGATACTGAAGCAATTGAATGTTAAAAGGGAAATTTCAATGGTGATCTCTAAAGCATTTAGCAAAAATAGACATGTTTTATAGAACTAAATTTAAAAGCTAAAATTATTTTTTATATTCCCCAAATGAATGAGACCATATAGTGTTTGTCCTTCTCCGATTGACTTATTTCACTCAGCATAATACCCTCCAGTTCCATCCACGTTGAAGCAAATGGGGGGTAATTGTCGCTTCTAATGGCTGAGTAATATTCCATTGTATACATAGACCACAGCTTCTTTATCCATTCATCTTTCGATGGACACCGAGGCTCCTTCCATAGTTTGGCTATTGTGGACATTGCTGCTAGAAACATCGGGGTGCAGGTGAAATGAGTGAAAATATCAGTGAGGGAGACAGAACATGAGAGACTCCTAACTCTGGGAAATGAACAAAGGGTAGTGGAAGGGGAAGTGGGCAGGGGGTTGGGGAGACTCGGTGATGGGCACTGAGGGGGCACTTGACGGATGAGCACTGGGTGTTATGCTATATGTTGGCAAATTGAACTCCAATTTAAAAAAAAGCTAAAATTATAAAGCTTCTAAAAGCAAACATAGAGAAACATTTCATGACATTGTGATAGGCAAAGATTTCTTAGGATATTAAGAGCACTAACCAGAAAGAATAAAAGGGATAGATTAGATTTCATTAAACTTAAACACTTCTTATCGAAAGACATTCCTACAAAAATAACCAACTTAGAAACCGGGAAAAAGTATTGGCAATACATATACCTACTCAGAAAACTGTATAATGTAGTGATAAAAAGATAAGCAATCCAATTAAACAACAAATAAAGACCTGAAAAAAACACTTCCCAAAGAAAAATATAAGAATGTTTACACATGAAAGAGCTCGACATCATTAGTCATGAAGGAAAAGCAAATTAAAATCAGATGCCACTTTATACCCAATATAATGACTAAAATTCAAAAGAATGGCCACACCAAACATTTGCAAGAATAGTATTAGTGGGATTTTAACAACCACATAGGAAACTGGCCATTTCTTTTTAAGTTAAGCACACATCTACTCTATAACTCAGAACATCCATTCCAAATATTTTATACAAGAGCAGTGAAAATATATGTCCAGAAAAATACTTAAATGTTAGTATTTACAAGAGCTTTATTCAAACTCTAAACTGGAGAAAGACAATATGCACTTCATAGGAGAATGTATACACAAATTATAATAATATGCCTGCAACAGACCAATCGCAATAGAGGCACAAACTACTCATATGTGCAAATAACTTTAGTCTTAAAAAAGTTATACTGAAAAAAAAAAAAAACGTTATACTGAGCAATAGTAGATGCTCACAAAAAAGTACACAATGATTGTATTTATATGAAGATTGAGAATAAGCAAAATTAAGTGTTTGCCTGTGATGTCAGAGCAATTCACTGGGAATGTGCATGAGAAAATTTTCAGGTGTGAAAGATGATCTTCACCTTTAATGGGTTTTGAATTGCACAAATTCAAACATTTGTCAAAATTCATCAATCTTTACACTTAGGATCTCTATCTTTCACTATATATGCATTATGCCTCAGTTGAAAAACAAGCCACAGAGGGACAAAAGTTATATATTGCACTACCATTAAAAGATCTCCAAATTGGAAAGCAAGGAGTCTTTGGAGAGAATGAAGAAGAAAAAAGTTTGCATAGAATTTCTGAGATGGAGTCTAATTTAAGATCTTGTAAATAGATACTAGAATGATCCAAAAAGATTGAGCTGTGTCAACATCAAGTAGAAAGAGAACAATCGGAAGCACAAGCTCATGCTACTGAGTGCTTGGCATCCACTTCGTGCATACACACTTTGTGATCTATGCGTGCCACATAGGAAAAAATATAATCCACATGATGTTGAAATTGGCTCAGACAGTTAAAATTTAAAGCCACAACTCAACAATGATTGGAATAATACTTAAACCAGGGACTAACAAAATGGTGCATCTTGAGGCTCAATTCAGGACATAGATACTTCAATTTGATTGAAACAAAATTTCTTGTTTCCTTCTAAGGGTCCATCTAGTTGGGGTAAGAATCGTATTGTCATGAGGCAGATTAACAAGAGAAAATCAACTTTAATAGCGTGCATACAGGGAATCCATAGAAACTCCAAAACAGGCAAAATGAGATATATACATTATTCTGAACTAAGGAGAAGGGGTGTGGGTCTGGGACATGAGAGGAAAAGAATGCAATTCTCAGGGCAATAAGAAGGAGACCAGATGTGTAGTAATTAGACGGTTGTCCTGCCATGCAGATGGGGCACTCAGATAAAATTTATTTCTGCTAATAAACTCTTGTTCTGGGAAAGACCTCCAATTTAGATTCTTTTCGATAGTTAAGGGAGGTGCGGAAGTTTCTCTTGAGGCCTTAGAGTCTCAATTGCCTTCAGCTCAGAGTAATATTCATGCTTAAGTGGTCCACCTTGGCCCATACGGTTGTGAAAAGGAAATTTAAACTGAATATTCACATTTAACAATTGTAACATTTCCATAAAAATCTGAATTTTTGGGAAATGCTAAAAAATGGAAAGATCTGCCATCTTGGGTCTCTATTTCCACACGAAGAAAAATAATCTAAGCTCAGTTGCGAGCCGATGATTCTCTTAAATAAGGGCTTAACTAGGACATAATCATCTTCCTGCTCCCTGTAGGCAATTGAGTGTAGATCCCTGATTTATGACCAGATAATCATGGTTATCTGATTTCAAGGCCAGAGAGGGTATAGAAAAAAGGTGATATTATAACATAGAGGAGGAGCCAAAAGATCACAGCAAGAAAGAATCTATGATTTAGAAACTAACAGATTTGTGTGTACTGAAAGATAGCAATGGAAGTGAATAATGCCAAAAGCAAGATATTAAGTAACAGGAAAGGACAAAAGGAGAGGTCTGTCCAAAAAGAAAGCCCATTTTATAGTGACTAATACCCTTCGATGCTTCCCAACTTGTGAAAATGCTGTACTGATACTAGAGAAACTCCTAGAGGATAAATTAATTTCTCAAAATAGTTTGATTGATGTTGAGAGAATAACCTTTCTCTTAGGCTAAGAAGTGAGGTTAGACTGAGCAGTCATGACCAACGTGATAAAGGATTGGAGGTGGAGGAAATTTATAACCCACTTAGCGTATCTAGGTCCATGTTTCCTTCCCTGTAAAATTAAAGTTCAAGACTAGTTGCTCCATACAGCCCCTTTCAGTTCCAACATTCTTTGATTTAAGGAATTAGCAGAGCATTAAAAATATGGTCCGGTACCCTGAGGGCTTTTCTGGTATTTTCATTCTATACGTACTAGTGCCTCCACCTAGAGTACAAAGTGGGAAATGTTCTTCTTTCAAGGCTTCTACTCACTTTGACTCCCCCTTGGACTCTAAGTGACCTCCCTTTCCTCCTCATTCTTTGTTCAGACTTTCTAATCCTCCACCCTAGTTAAAACAATTCAGTGCCTGCAGAGCCTCTGGGTAGTCTCTCTGATAAAAAGAAAGATACATAAAAAAAGTTTCTTATTTAGTGGGTATGAATCAATACACACTTAAGCCTGGAAAGGAAGAAAGGCAAGGTTAAACTGATGAATTGCGATCAATTCAAAAATCCAATCCAATCTGACTTTTTACTAAATGTACTTCTACTTAAAAAATGTTAAATTGTATTTTCTTGGTATATATTTTCTACAGCATGTTAATACAAGATATTCTTTACCTTGTGCTTGGATCCAGTGTTGATACTAGAACGATGAGCTATTGTAATAGAAAGCATTTAGTCTCACCCAGCCTTAATAAGTCCCCTCACGCTTATTTATTTTTAATTATTATTTTTTTAAAGATTTATTTATTTATTAATGAAAGAGAGAGAGAGGCAGAGGGAGAAGCAGGCTCCATGCAGGGACCCTGATGTGGGACTCGATCCCGGGACTCCAGGATCACGACCTGGGCCGAAGGCATGTGCTAAACCGCTAAGCCACCCAAGGATCCCCCTCTCATGCTTATTTAAACTCTCTACTGGCTTTGTGTCTTAAGCTTTGCAATGGAAATAATATCGGCCCCTCCTTCACAGTGTGCTGTGTTACATGAAATCAAGTTAACCTGGCACCATGCCTCAACGGGTCATCGACTAGGTTCTCAAGGAATGAATTTCAGGTTTCATCTCGAGTTTACTCTGAGGCCTGTGGTATTGCTTATGCTGGCTGGTTCTTGACCCAGAATGCTGTCTTATTCACTTTAGTTCTCTGCCTCTACCTACCGGCCCTCCTTACTTTTTCTGAGCGAATTGGCTTACCAAGTTGGAAACACCAATGTGTGCCTTTAGGACTACCGTACTCTTGCTTTTTTAAAAAAATGGTAATTTGCAAAATGTCAATTGCAATTAAAAATAGTATTCAAGGCTCCCTTCAAGAAAGAAATTCTCTCATACCATTTGGCTAGCAATTTGCTTCCTGGATTTCGCTCTTCACAGATTGGAGAATGAGAATGTCCTTGTGAGAGGGAAGGGAGAGATAGCTACCCTAAACCCATCAGGTAGGGGTGCTTAGAATTTCATTAGTTTATTAATTCATCCTATTAACAATATTTACTGAGTTACCATTAGGGGGAAGCATTAATTTGTGTTCTGAGAGCAAAAGAAATAACCGACACAAAAAAATGATTATTGCTTTTACTTTCAGAAGACAAAATATTAAAGGACAAAAAAAGACTGTAAGATTGAATGGGATAGCAGTGGGATGAGTTTTGAAATGAATAGTTGTATCAGTCAACTAACCCCACAAAAATGCTGCATTACAAACTACCCTACAGCTCTGTTACTTCAAAGAAACTATTTAATCCTGTTCATATGTCAGGAAGCTCTGCTTCACACTGCAGGCTTGCAAGACAGCTAGTTTGGCTTTGACTCATATTTCTCCTCATTTGGGGACCATCCAGGAAAAGTTCTTGTGGCAGTGGCAGAGGAGCAAGGAGGCAAGCCCCAGGCTGCAAACATCAAGTCTTTGTTTTCCTAATGTCTGCTAACATCCCCTTAACTGAGCAAGCCTCATGGCTGAAGTCGTGGTCAGAGAGTGGGAAAGTACGTTCCACCCACTCTGGGAGGAAGCAGAAATGAGCACTTGCTAAATAATAATCTAATTACAATGTTCATTGACAATCTTTGAGGAGGGGGGCCTGGGTGGCTTGAGCAACTGTCTTTAACATCTGCCTGTGGCTCAGGGCATGATTCCGTGGTCCTGGGATCAAGTTCCGCGTCAGGCTCCCCACAGGGAGCCTACTTCTCCCTCTGCCTGTGTCCCTGCCTCTCTGTGTCTCTCATGAATAAATAAATAAAATCTTTTTTTTTTTTTTTAAAGAAAATCTTTGAGGAAAAAGATTGGCCTTTTGAGCAAGAGCCAGAAGGCCAGTGTGCTTGAGATACAAGACAGAAGGGAAGAATGGTAGGTACGGTATGACTGTAGAGACGGAGACAGTGTCCCACTCCAGAAGATATAAGCCACAGACAGAAATTGATTCAAAGTTTAGTAGGATCCAGACAGGAAGTTTTAAGCAGAGGGTGACAAGAATGCGTTTGCATTAAAAACAAAACTTTTCTGGCTACTGTGTGGTGGTTACATTGAAATAGATCAAGACTGTCAGTAGAGACACTATTTGAGTGGCTCTTGCTGTAGCTCGGAGGAGCAGTAATGGCTTAGACTACAAACTACCTGGATATGATAATGGAGTAAGGAAAAGCACTTGGATTTGGAATACATATTGGTGGCAGACCTACACCTTGGGGTGTTTTGCTATCTTGGAAATGGTAGGGAGTAAGAAAAAATTATAAATCTCTTCCAGTTTTTGATCAATGCAATTTAGTGAACAATGGTCCCGGTAACTGAAATGGAGAACGCTAAAAGAGAAGGATAGCTTTAGAAAGGTGTTTGGAGGAATCAAAAGTTTTGTTTTGGAGAGTTGAGTTTTCCTAATGATTCTCCAGGTAGAGCTGCTGAGGATGTGACTGGTTATACGATCTGGGTAGTCAAAGATACAATTTGGGAAGTTATTAGGTAATAGAGTTTAAAGCAATGAGACTTATCAGGCCACCAGGGAAATAATCTAAATTGAGACAAAGAAGACCAAGGAATACTAATAACATAAATCATTATGTTCCTAATTCAACATCTAATATCTTCCTAAGATAAAGAAAGAAAAAGTGTTTTACTAAATTTGCTCCTAGCAAACGGTAGCTCAAGTGCATCTGTTCTGATTTGGGTGTTACAGGTGCTACAGAAATGTTCTTAGACTTTGTAACACTAAAAAACATTAAACTTAGACTTTCAACCTTAAAAAAAAAGAGGTAAAATTTTTCTTTCAATAAAAATCCATCCTATTCTTTAGAATTACATTCTAATTTGTAAAAGTAAGTAAAATAAAAGAGGAAGGACTTTTTTTTTCTGTAATGCTTTCATCTTGCTCTTACTCTAAAAGGGAACTTGTAAGGACAACTCCTTACTTGAGTATTACATGTAGCGAGAGGTGATTTATTTATTTATTTATTTTTTATTGGTGTTCAATTTGCCAACATATAGAATAACACCCAGTGCTCATCCCATCAAGTGCCCCCCACAGTGCCCATCACCCTGTCACTCCCCCCCCGCCCACCTCCCTTTCTACCACCCCTTGTTCGTTTCCCAGAGTTAGGAGTGAGAGGTGATTTTTGTGAGCATCTCAATATTTTGATATAAGAAACAAGATTTGATATGAGATATGAGAAACAAGACTATATGAGATGAGAAACAAGATTATAAGTGAGATCAGCAGTAACTGCAATGTGCGGCATCCTTAGTTAAATATGGCAGCTCATTAACACGTGGGTTCCAGGCAAAGCTTGTGTTATAATTGGAGTTTAAGTTGCAAAATATGCTTTGACCGCAAAAGTCCATCATCAATTCTTCCAAGTTAATTACTTTTAAGATTCAAGAGTAGATACAGGAAGAGCCAAAGGGAAATGAGCTGGGAATTTACAGAGATTATGGGCAAGGCATGGTTACACATAGATCAAGAAATGGGGCATTTGGTTTACATTTACCTAAAGTCTCCAATGTCTGGGTTATATGCATTTCAAGTGTAAGATAGTATATGTGGGTGTGGGTGTGTGCATGCACATAACTATCTGTATGTTTAGAAAATGGACTTTAATTGAATGGAAAAATCAATCAAGTTTACAAAGAGATTGACATCATTGTTTGTTCAGATGAATCAGAGTTACAGTTCCAGACCAGAGACTCATTTAGAGGAATGGACTAAACCCATAACTTATCCTAAGCACTCAACTGATGAATGCACATGATCCTAGGATGTTCTTCATAAATAATTTTCAAAAGTTGACTTTCCCAGTCAGGGAAGAAAAGAATGACTAGAGAAAAAGGCAGAGAAAACTGACTTAGGTAAAGACTCACATCAAATATTAAGACTAGTGATGACTATTGATAACAAAGGAGTTGTAAATAATTGAAAGATTGCAAAAGAAAGAAATGATTTCAAAACAATTGAAAACATTGTGGCTGAAAGGAGTGTTACATATGGAAGCATGGAAAACTATGTGAGAATTTAAAAATAATTAGTATTTTAGTTCGATTTAGTAGAAGGGTATTGAATACTAATAGATTGTAAACGTTGCAAGAATATAATGATGAGTAAGAGTCCTTTCCTTCTAGAAGTTCACAGTAGTAGAGGAGGACAAATAATTTTCCCCATAGACTTCTGGATTCTTGGCTGAGAAACCCAGTAATAAAAGACAGATTAACAGGAGAAAAACAAACTGAAGCTTAATAACATGCCTACAGCCTGTATACATGGGAGATATCCATAGGAGATAACTCCCCAAATGGCCCAACCCTCCACCTTAAATGACATGTCCAGTTAAAGACAAAAGAAGCTGTTGAGGTGGGTTGAGGGGGCCAAAGAAAAGCACCATAAACAAGTGGAAGGGTGCTGTGCAGATCTAAGACCTTCCCCACTGGTTTAGAGTTTCTAGAGATTTAGTTATTCTTCCTGGTACAGAGAGGGAGACAGCCTTACAAATGGAGATTCTCCTTATTAACATCAATATCTCTGACGAAAAGGTAACTCCTACATGGTTTTCAGAGCTCCCATATCTACTGTTTCTTGAAAATAACCATTTTGGGGACAACTGGGTGGCTTAGTGGTTGAGCATCAGCCTTTGACTCAGGTCGTGATCCCGGCGTTTTGGGATGGAATCTCTCATCAGCCTCCCTCTGCTTCTCCCTCTGCCTATGTCGTGTCTGTTTAGATGAATGCCTTTCTCTCTGTGTCTCTCATGAATGAATAAACAAACAAACAAACAAATAAATAAAACATTTCAAGAGAATCAATATGCCAAAGAGGCAGGCATAATTTGGGGTGACAAATTCTGCTCTCCTTCACAGTTCTCCACAAATAGATGAGCAGTTAGCAGACTCTGGGATGAGTAGAAGTAGCTAAAACTCGTTCAGAATTCAAACTTGGAAAGGTTTACTTCTACAGTCTTTACAAAATGAGAGATAATGTCAGAAATAAGAGAAAAGGAGGTCTACAGGAAGATGGAGGGCAGATTCCATGGGGTTGGAAACACCAAAGGGAAAGTTTTAGGTATTAAAATTAAAATTCATATTAAAGTATGAAAAGGCTGGAGAGACCGGGAAGCTGTTAATGGAGATGATGAAGCCTCCAAAGGTACAGGAAGAAATCACCTGGAATGGAAGAGCTCAAGTTGTTGCTGAGCTTTCTCATCTCCAAACTAGGTCTACAGACGACTCTCTCCAAATGCCAATCTTTCAGGCGTTTCTGTTGATTATCTCAAGGCAATAACTAATAAGGGTCTGACTTAATTCACAGTACAAGCTCTGAAATCTATGTAGGTAGGGACGTTGCCATCTATAGGTCCCCGGAATAAACCTATTTAGACAGATAAAGAGATAAACCTATTTGGAGTTAGCCATGGTGACCTCAGATTAGAAGACCAACACATGAAGATTTTCAAAGGATGGTAGTCAAACTCTGTATTCGTTATTGTAGGGGCTAACTAAATGCTAGCAGGATTTTAGGCAAAGCCTTTAAAGTAAAAATGGTTTACCAATCTCCATAGGAAAGTACCTCAAATCCTGCTTTAAAGGCATCATTTGGGTACTTCCTAGAATACTTCTTTTTTTTTAAAGATTTTATTTATTTATTCCTGAGAGACACAGAGAGAGAGAGAGAGAGGCAGAGACACCGGCAGAGGGAGAAGCAGGCTCCATGCATGGAGCCTGATGCAGGACTCGATCCCAGGACCCTGGGATCACTACCTGAGTCAAAGGCAGATGCTCAACCACTGAGCCACCCAGGCATCCAAGGGATAACAGATTTTTAAAATACCAATTGAAGATCAGAAAAAGTTTATCTATATTCATAATCTTACCACAAAAATTTTCACATTTTTTTCTCCCTAGAAGAAAAATAGTGTCTAGCATCTATTTGATTTTAGATCATTTGACATTAGTTAACATATTTTCCTCCAACTCTTTCAGATTTACTATATATTTTAAACAATTCTCAGATTGACAGCTAATATGCAAGTGATATTTTCTCAACATTTTCTTGAGCTTTATTTATTAATCGCTTGAGGAGAATAGGAATCACATTTCCTTTTTACTAGCAGGCTGCTATCACACGTTTTTAAAGATTATTCTTTGTATTTGCAATCCAAAAGCAGATAAAGCAACTAATTTAAATATCACACAAAGCATATAAAGTTCCTCTATTTTTTTTTTCATCAAAGTAGCTTTAAGAGAATTCTATCACAAAGAGTGAGAAGAAAGTAAATATAATCCTCAGAAATCTAATTAGGTGAAAATAAAAAGCTCTTTAAGCCTCTGTTGCGCCCTCTTGTGGTAGGAAAGCAACTGTTTAGCAGTATATAGTTTCGCATTTCTTTGTCAATTAATGACCTTTGGCATAAGACTTTCAAGTGGGTCATGTTCAATATTGCGTTGTACATTAAATTCGCAAAACAAACTAAAAGAAGAATGCCATCCTTTGTTAGATCCCTGAACATCAAGTTATACAAATGATTCCTTGCTATTTTAAATAATTATTCAATGTCTGGAATTAAGCTCTTTTCTTACGTTTAAGGTAAAAATAGAGAAGTTAATCTCATTGAATATACCATAAAATATAAATCAATTCTCTAGAGAAAATAATACAGATTTAAATAAGTCTCAGACAATGTTACTTTCAAATATTCACATTCCTAACTGCATCCCCTTTTCAGATCATTCCATGTATCCTGAAATACTTCATGCAAGAAGAAAGCTTCACTCCAAAAGACATTTTGAGCAATTTTTTTTTTCTGAGGACCCAGAGATGAAATGAGCATCATTGTCATTTATAAAATACGATGTGGAGACACAGTCTTAGAAATCTGACTTTAGTGGATGGTGATTGTTTAGGACTGTTTCCTTTCCAAAAGTACAATTTCATTTTTATGACTCTAACAGGGGAAAAAAATTGATGTAATGGTAAAAACCAGTAAGAAGGAGATTATAAAAAGAATAGGTTATAGCATCAATGAATCCAAAAGGAGCAGAGCAATGCAGAGGGAAAAGAGTAGTGTATCAGAAAACATCGGTAATATATAATGATACGGATTTCCACCTATTAACACAAATAGTTGTTAGTTGGATTTCATAAACATGACATTGTTTTTCTAAGACATCTAACCAAAGTCAGCATACATAATTCAATCATTCTCTCAGTTACTTAAAATAAAAACTTTCCAATTTGTTAGGAAATAATGTCCTGTTCCTTAGAACTACTGGTCTTTCATTTTTTAATTGTTTTTTTCTTTCTTTCTTTTGTTTTCCACTTAATCTCTATATCATACCTGATTCTCTGATTATCTTTCACTTTCTTCCTTCTTCTAGCATTCATTATATAAGACCTATATTAGCCCCTAAACCAGAAAACATTTGCTCCCAAGTGTGGGTTATCAGAAAAGAACCCCAACTCTTTAAGACTCCCAAAGCTTAAGAATCACTGATTTCATACATTCATCTCGGAGACTTTGCTTATATTAGAAATAACAGTTCTCACGCTTCACAAAATCAAAATGACAACTTCTTGGAGTCAGAAATGAGAGGAAATGGGGAAAGAGAGGTACTGTAAGGTTTTTTTTTTTCCAGTATGCTCTATATGGAATTGCTTTTGAATGACTCCCATGCGTCAGAAATCCAGAGCAACAGTGGCAATTAGGGTAGATGTCACTTTCACTGGAAGTGGGGGAGGAGTGTGGGGGGACAAAGGAAAAGGGGAGGAGGAAGTGGAGAGAGGAGAGGAGGGCACATCCTGAAAAGATAATCCCTGTGCTATCATGACATCATCGTTCTGCATGTATATATAGGGAATGGCCAAAGCATCTCTCAGAGTTCACTTTCCAAGTCAGCTGAAGGCAAGAGGAAACGCTAGAGAAAGCCCCCTTCAGCCTGTCTGTGACGTTTATGGACTTGGCTTGCTAGAAGGCTCAAGGAGATGATGGCAGGAATGAAAATCCAGCTGGTGTGCATGATACTTCTGGCTTTCAGCTCCTGGAGTCTGTGCTCAGGTAAGCTTAGCTGCATTTCACAATTCCCTGGAGTGATTTCTTTTTGTTTTTTTTTTGTTTTTTGTTTTTTTTTCACTGTATTGCTACTTATGTTAATGCATCCAGGGAAAAGAGTTTCTCCTTTATTCAGGATTTGCTTTCTCAATGATACAAACTGAGTATATTCTTTCTCTGTCATTATGATTACAAGAACTGAGAGATTTCAATTTCCCTTTTAAATCTGCAAAGTAATCAAAGAGATTTCAATGACACACTTCATGCCCTCCTCTTGGAAGGTAACCACCAGAGTAGAAACAAAAATGTGTAGAACTTAAATTAGGCTGGTCAAAATCTGATGAGAAGTACAGATGCAGTGCCTGTCAAAGTGCAAGCTCACAGTTAAAACCCATTCCTTTCAAAATGCTTTTTCTCATCCTCACTCATTCTCTTAGGAAGCAGAGGCTTCTCCCTCTCCCAGATTATTTTTTTCTTAACTGTGTGTGTATGTTAAGATACAAATGAAGTGAAAACTGATGTTTAATGAGTGAATGAATGAACCGTTATTTATAGAAAATTATTCCTAAAAATATAAAAATATTCCAAGTACTGTTAGACAATACATTTTGTATAGTCCTTCTATGTGACAGATAAGCATACTATTAATTTAGTTTTTTTCATGTTAAGTTGATACAAAATGTAATTGGAAAATTGGCATGTTTATATCAATGTTTTGCATGTGATACCTAAGAAGCCATGTATTGCTAAAGATCTATCAATAGCTCACCTTGAAAATAAGACTTGAATTTAAAAGAGTAACACGAAATGTTATAATATTGCAATATCAGATCAAAGTGGAAAAAAAAATAGGGGATAAATGCAGCAAAAATCATTTCACCTGTTTTATACTTTTTATTTTATATATATGACATTGAAATGTTTAATCCAAACTCCTGCTATGATCTTATTTAAATTTCGAAACTAAATCTGGCAGAAGATATGAATGTTAGCAAATTTTTTTATTTCTTTTGATCATGAGAAAAAAGATCTTGAGCTTCTAGGTTCACAAAACTTTTAATGGTATAAATACCAAATTTTCTACAGTTATGATTTTATCTATTACATGAGGTTAAGGGTATATTTAGAGCATATGAAAAAAATTGGGTTATTGATTAAACACTGTGTTTACTAACTCTTGAAGCTTCTTGCTCTGATAAGTCAAAATCTGTAGGGATTTTGGTATACAGTGTTCCTAAATGGCTAAAGGAATTTGTCATTCTCTTGAGAAACAGACTGGGCTTTGAGCAAATAGGAGAAAAAGACCTCTGGTGTAATTTAGGTCTGGATACAATTTAACAAATGGTTTCTCTAAGTGTGACACTTCTTTTTATTAAGAGTCTGTACTTCAAAAAAAAAAAAAAAAAGAGTCTGTACTTCAAGGAAGATGGTCATTTTAACATCTGCTTTGTTTTATGACAGACCAGTGAGTATGAATTAAGTCATGTAATTATGGTCTTCTATAACTTTATTCCTATTACTAGTAGTATTTTTCTAAAGTTTTCTTCTCTGCAATATATTGACTAGGGGAAATTGGAAAGGATGTCCTAATAAAAGTCGGAGGTCCATTTTCAACACAAGTACACATGTATTGATGGACAATTCCACTTTGGCTTACCCAATCTGCTTAATAGCCTGTGATAAAATAGCTAAGTACACATAACTTTAAGTTATTCATTTAAAGTAAAAAAACAAATCTTTCAAAGCGTGTTTTGTAAAATAACATCTCAAGTTGACTAAATCTCAGTATCTTTCTTATTCTAAAATTATCAGTAAACAATCCCTTTGGTTTTGTCTTGAAAAAGCATCATGTACACATCTTTCATTATGTTGTTTTTAAAATATCAATATGCATATATTCTATATATGTAAACTATTGCTGGTAAAAATTAACCAGCATTTTTGATGAAATCTTTAGTATATGATACAATCAGTTTTTTAAAGAAAAATACTGAGATTCAGAGATTAAACAACTCCAATACATCAATAACTCTTTTGACATATAATCATGTGTTTATTTTCTTAGAAGTGCTTTTATTATTCTAGCTGCCTGTTAGCCCGAAATAAAACCATAATTATTTTTTCTGAATATTATTTTAAGGATAATAAATGCATAGAAAAACAATAAGCCTCTAAGACTAATTTTTTTGAGATTAATCTAAAATCTGTAGGTTACAATATAATTATTTGATATATGATTATATAGTAAACATGTGGTTTTGATTTTACTCAGATTCAGAAGAGGAAATGAAAGCATTAGAAGCAGATTTATTGACCAATATGCATACATCAAAGGTAACTTTTTCTTTTCTTTAACCAAGAATTGAAAAGCATATAAGTTCTCATTATGAACATGATGTCCTTTTCCTACAGTTAATAACTTCCCATTAAGACTAAAAAGTTCATCAACAAGCATTTCCTTTTTTCAGGAAACTTTTCCTTGAGTTCAAAGGAGTTAAGGGTGTTGATGCGAAAGGAAAAGAAATTATAGTGACTATCCATCAGTATATTGCAACTTTAATTAGGTAGTCGCATATTATTTATGTGGAGATGACAATGTATTTAAAGGAATCCTGTTTCCACTCCTATCACAATGTGTGCAGCAGAAGGTATGCCTTCTGTTAAATACATGCAGGAAAACGAAGTGACATTTTAGCCTTTTTTCTTATATTGGGAAGAGTAAAATGGAGTTCTAAATTAAAAATCTCCTAGTCATTTACATTAAATCTATGACTAGATTTACATTCTCCCTATAACAGGAGTGTCATCTACACTGCATATGGTTTTTACTGAATCAAGTGAAACTTTGCATATCCGACTCTGTTATTCCTCTCTTGCGGTCTTGAAAACAAGGTTCCTAGATCCCAACCTGTACCTAGAAATAAAACAATTAGAAGATACTTGATTACCATGCTACTACACAGTATTGATTTACCCAGAGCAAGTCAATCAGTGTGTATCTAAATGCAGAAACAGAGAACAGAATTTCCAACCAAAAGACGTTTCTCAAGGAAAAATCAAATTTGAGTTGAGGCAGACTCCTGGTATAATCACTACTATAGCACTGGGGTACCAAGGCAGAGGATTCAACAGATGTTATGATAAGAAGGTAAGTGCTCAAAAATCCTAATTTTTGAAGCAATACTCCAACTCATTCCTGCTACCTCAGGTTTCTCTTCCTTAATTGGATGAGCATATCCCAGGTACAATGATCCCTATTATACTTGTAGAATTATATATAATAGTGGTTTTGAAGGAGAAATACCCATTTTTGGATGTACTTGAGAGTGTGGGGCATTATTATTTGAAAGCTAACAAAGATATGTTGTCTACAATGATCCTTAAAAGACATTTGGGGAGGGATCCCTGGGTGGCGCAGCGGTTTGGCGCCTGCCTTTGGCCCAGGGCGCGATCCTGGAGACCCGGGATCGAATCCCACGTCGGGCTCCCCACGTCGGGCTCCCGGAGCATGGAGCCTGCTTCTCCCTCTGCCTGTGTCTCTGCCTCTCTCTCTCTCTCTCTGTGACTATCATAAATAAATAAAAATTAAAAAAAAAAAAAGACATTTGGGGAAAATTTAAGTGCTTATATTTTCACCATTGCCCAGATCTACTGAAGTTGAATAGATTAAAACCAAATTCTTTCATTGTTTGGTAGGCTTTCCACCAGGAGAGATCAAATTTAGTGTAGTCATTAAAACTCAATAACAAATAATGACCTTAAGATAATTGATCTTTTGTTTCATATTCTGTCTGAATAGCAACACTTACAATTACTTCAACTCAAAAATAGGAAAACAAGTAAAGCCAATAGTTTGTGTTTAAAAATGGGGCAGATTGGAATGACTTAGCTTCTCAGTAGAGATTTTACCTCTGTAATTCTAAGTTTACATTGACACGTAAAAATCCTAAATAATCCCTCAAATGTAGTACAGTTGGGGGAGTGCTAGCTACTTTGTGAAAATGTGGAAGTAGAGCTATGATTTCTTCCCTAGAGTTGCAAGGGAAAAACAATTCCAGTTTATGGAGTGGTTTGGTTTTTCTCTTAAATACATAAAAATACACGTACAATAACATTTTTCTCTTTTATTTAGTCTTGGAAAAAACTCTAAAACAGATCATGGGAAAAAATTGAATCCCATTGCCTCCTTTTAACTGAGGAAAGTAAAATACAGTCTATAAGGAGAAGGCACCCAGAAGCATAATTCTTTCAATTTTGCTGCTTGGATGGGAACAAAAAACTCAGCTCACTCCTTATTTTTTTCAAAACTACTATTGTTTATTTTTCTTTGGCTTAATTGATTTCTGGTGGGTGTAGAGTTCTATGCAAATGAAAACTCCAAACTTATGATCATTTTAGCTAAACTACTACATTTAAAAATGTAAGAGAATAGTATTTGATATTGGTAGAACACCATTATTAAAAGCTTCAGAAAACTTCAGGTTTCTTCTTTCCACTTTAAAGGTAAAATATTTGAGCAATTTCAGTTTTAGAATAAAGCTCTTTAGACATTGAAATACTAGTGTGAAAATTTACTTAACAGTCAAGAGAGAGTCCAAAGCTTGAAAAGTAGAAGATAAATTTTTCTTACAATGTAATTCTCTTTATTACCAGTGCTAGTTTTCATATTGTTCTATTAAGAAAGAGAACTTGGCATAGAAGGCCTTTTTTCAGGATCTCAGAAAGCTGTTACAATGTTGTAATTTTCTATGATCAAACTTAATGCCTTGTATGCAGTAAGAGTTTAATATTTTGGAACTAACTAATCTAGGATCATTACTAATCTAGGATCATTACTAATCCTCACATTTTGTATTCAATTATAAAACTTCAGAACTCCCCCACAAATGACTTTAATTATTTTCAGTTCAGTGAAATATTTGAATTCACAATTTGCAGGACTCATCTGAGTTCAGGGTATTACAGGGAGTGAGTGTTGCCCACATGGGTTAATTAAGGTAACAAAATTTGACCAGAATCTTATTAAAAAGCTAAATCAAGTAACGGTAAGTAAGAACCATAAATACCCTTATTTTCCTTATCTTGAAAACAAGAAGAGATAATAGTCTGAATTTCTTATCTATAGGCTTAGGTCTATTATAAACATTTTTAATAAAATAATTTGATAAGTAAGAATGTTTATTGTTAAAGAAAAATTATTCATGTCCCTAGCTAAAGGAAGATTTATTCAAGAGGAACTACTGAAATGGAGATTTTGCAGAGATTAGCTCAACTCGAAACACAATCAGGGCAAGTGCATTTATAGCCAAGAGGCCGAGTACGGCTCAGTGGCTGGAAGAAGAGGAAACATCAAGGCTAGAAGGATTCTTGCTAGAAGACACAACAGGATTCTGATATTTTTTTTTTGTTTGTTTTTTTTTTTTGTTTGTTTTTTTGTTTTTTTTTTGGGATTCTGATATTAAAGACAGAAATTTGATAAAGTATCTGGTATTTGATCAGATATCTGGGGTGATCAGATACCAAGCATGAGGCATCTGCAGTAAATGGACCCAGCACAATTCTTGCTAAAACTCAACTAAGGAGACCAAGGACAGAGCCTGAGGTTGGGACCTAGTTAAGAAGGGGGCTCAAAGGAGCCTGATTTAAAGAAAGAGAGCCTTTGCCATTTTTTCTGAATGAAATAGTTGAAACCTTATACAAAATATTCTCAAATACAAGATATCTAACTTAGACATCCTGTAGTCAGTACAGTTTTCTCTGCTGGGCTTCCTAGGTATGACAGGGACCAATGTGACCTTAAATAATTGTACTATTGAGTCATGTAGTGACTACTTTAACTGGCAGAAAGAAACAGGATGATTAATTCAGTTTCCTCATCCAAAAAAGTAACCAGATAACACAAATCCTGACAGATACTTTACAAATAAAGCATTCTGTGGTCATATTAGTTTGGGGAATATTTGACACTATATTGGCACCATTAAAAAGTTACAATGGGGGCACCTGGCTAGCTCAGTTGGTAGAGCATGTAACTCTTGATCTCGAGGTTGTGAGTTCAAGCCCCACTTTGGGTGTAGAGATTACTCAAGAATAATAAATTTAAAAAAATTAAAAGTTACAATAAATATGTGCAAGTAAAAAAGTTCTGAGGATACCTAAGTTCAAGAAATCTTTACAATTTCTTTAAATTTAAGTTTTCCATTGTACTTGACAGGAGAACTCTTTGAGAAACAATGAGTGCAGAACTAGTGTTCCAAGGAGTACACTTTAGAAAACATTCAATTAGATGATCTACAAAGAACTTTCTAAATGTAAAATTATAGTATGCCATTAACTGGCATGATATAAGGTGTTGCTGCCAAACAGTGGAGCATGTCTCTAAGTTTTCCATAACAGAAGAGCTTAAGCAATGGCTGGATAATTGAATTCACAGGGTATGGCTGAAAGGATTTCTAAACTGGCTAAAACCATCCTATGTTATGTTATTATATATCATATTCAAGTCAATATCTTTGTACTCATATATTTGCATGTTCTTAGGGTAAAATCTTAATCAAAGGGTGTGTACACTTTCCATTTTAACACAAGATATCCTTCAAAAAGTTACAACATTCTACACCCAGACTGACAAATATTTAGAAGAGGAAGTAGCCCCATCCCCATGTCCCTAGAACTACACCAAATGAGGGTCCCTGTCCTTTTGAAAGTCTTCCGAGGAGGTGTTGGTGGTCAAGTTGAACATCTTTCCATATATTTCTTCTTTGATAAGGGATTCTGTGACTTGTTTACTCATTTTACTTAAACACAGTTTAAAATTTTTAGTTTTTTTTTTTAATTGGTGCATTCAGCAGTTTCTTTTTGAAGATCTTTACCTGTATTAAGGATATTAACATTTTGTGGCAGCTTTTACATTAAGGCTGGTCATTTTCCAGAGATGTTCTACACATTTAATTTAAAATCATCCTTTTCTTTATGGATTGTGGTTTAGATATTTGCTTAATAATACCTTTCTAGGTTTATAAAACAAACTTTATATATTTAGACACTATTCTACTTTTACTCATTTGTAACTACAGTAAACTACAGTAGATCAAGAAAGTTATAACTAGATCTAAGTCCAGATTTCCTGATAGCCAATTGTCTCAAGGATTTCAAATGTGAACTCTGTTATACGCTGCTCATTCATTTGTACTTGGACCAATTTGGGGATATTATTTTCTATTCTGTTGTTGCCTTTTGCTGAGCCTTTAAAGTACACTTCAGTATCTGGTAGAATAAGTTCCTCCTCATTGCCTTTTTATTTTTCTAAATCTTGTTATTCTCACACTTTCATGCTTACAAATTAATTATTTTGCCAAATCCCCAACTCCAAAATCCGGTATCCCCAGGTTTTCCAAATTGGATTTTTTTTTTTTCCAATTGGAATTTTGATTTTCAATTGCATTATGGGGGGGAGGTAATTCAGAGACAATGGACATGTGATATTGCCATTATTGAATCCTCTCATCGTGGTTGTGTGGTCATTCACATTTGTGTGTGTGTGTGTGTGTGTGTGTGTGTGTGTGTGTTTAGGAAAAATGCATGCTTTCCTATATGCCATTTGAAATTTTTATTATTTTGCATTTAGGTTCTCCTAAGTCTTTATGTTTCCTCACTGATTATTATTGGCACATAGGAAAGTTATTGATGGTAATACTGGTTTCAGACAAGATATAATTAGAAAAAATGGTAACTCTAGAAAATATTATAATTTACAAATAAATAAATTGATCAGCTGTGATGCTGCCTATGAGAACTATTGATGTGTGGAATAGATTAGTGATCTCACACTACTGTAATTGTCCAAATCTGTTAGTATCATCGCAGTCCATGCTCCATTAGACACCAAACTGAAGTGTAGTAAAGAGAATAGTATTTTTAATATTTTCATCTGTGATATATGCATATATGTTTACATATTTATACTCACAATTATTTCTATATTTTTGCTTTGCTCATGTATGTGTGCTTGTGTGCATGTTTATAATTGTATTACATTAAAAAATTGAATATAAGAGGAATTGGTACTAATAAATTTTGTGATGTAAGGTTACTAAATTAATAGCAGTGTAAATATGAAGCTAGAGTAAAAGATTCTAAAATATAATGGCTTTAATGGCTTAGCATAATGGAAATTAATTTCTTATTTCATAGAATACAAGTTTTAATTAGCTATTTTTTTATTTTAAGTACCTAATTTTTTTCTATATTTCAGATCAGTAAAGCAAGTGTTTCTTCTTGGAAAATGACCCTGCTAAATGTTTGCAGTTTTGTCAATAACCTGAACAGCCAAGCCGAGGAAACAGGAGAGTTTCGTGAAGAGGAGCTTATTACAAGAAGGAAATTTCCCACTGCCTTGGATGGCTTTAGCTTGGAAGCAATGTTGACAATATACCAGCTCCAAAAAATCTGTCACAGCAGGGCCTTTCAACAATGGGAGGTAAAGCAAAAACAAAATATGAATGTAATTCTCGTTATACTAGTTAGCTTTCATTTGTACTGATTTTTTCTGCCCTGATCATTATCATAACAGGAAGAGTTACAGATATTAAAGAAGAATAAACCATGTGTTTAGGTTAACATTCCTTCAGATCTTCAAAGTGTCCTTCAAATATTTGGAGTTTAGCAAAATATTTTTTCTTCAATCTTAAAAGGGGGATATATCTTAAGGCAGATTTGATCCACATGCTTTTATTGTGCTTAAATGGATGGCATACTTAGGCAATTTTTAGTGGTCACATGCCTATAAAATTTAAGAGCTCAAAATATTTTCTTAGAAACACCAAGTCATATGTGTCTATAAACAAACACAAAATGAAAGGTTCTACTTGTATTTGAATATATCAGGCAAATAAAACTGGAAAAATCCATATATATGTATTCCTATTTCAATTGCATACATAGATTTCAGGCATCCTTAGCATCTAAACTAGGTCCACCACAGCCAACGCAGCCCAAATCCATTATACAGAAAGAACTACACTAAAATAGGATGAAACAGTTGTATTAAAAACTATACTAGTGATTTACTGCCTTTGATTTTGGAACAATTGTTTGTTTGAAGGAGGAAAAGAGAAATGAAAATGCTTTAAAGAAAAAAAAATTAAAATTTTTTCCAACAAGGGAACCATTTCTCTCATATTAACCTCTAAGAGAAATCTGCTTAATGATTTGTATTTTGGGTTTACACCAACATGGCAAATTTGAGGGTGCCTTTCCTGCTAATATAGCAATCGCTGTAGATGACTATCACAGAGACACCCTGAGGAAAAGAAGAAATGCAAACTAGAACTTCTAGTGCTTATTTTAACTTGTAAACAAAAAGATGTTTTCTAGATGAAAAACCAAAAAAAAAAAAAAAAACCAAAAAACAAAACTAGTTTAAATTTTACTTGATGGACTACTAATCCCTAATTCCAGTTCCAGCTAAATAGTTTAGTCTCTAAAACATTGTTTAAGTCAATAAAACTTAAAAAATCCTAATTTTAACATAGGGAAATGTCAATTGTGTGCTATTTATCCAGGAATTGAAAAGAAAAAACCTCAATAAATTATTATACATACAAATCAGGTGCACATACAATTAGAACTTTCACTATTTTAAATGTTTTACTGAGTAATTTAAAATAAAGTGATAATATCATTCAGAACATAATATGAATAATTATAGACTATGTTCACAGAGAAACATAAGATTTAGAAACTAGATTGTCTGCCAGTACCTGTTTTTTCTTCTCTGAAATTGGATGTTATGGGTTGAGATAAAGTACTTGGTGATACAACTCAGTCCATAAGCATTATAATTAAAATTTTAGTCTCCTCTTAGTATTTCTTATGACCCCAAAGATTAGAGGACAATCACAAACACAAAGACAATTCTTATTTTGAACATTTGTTTTAAAATTTCACATAAATTATGTGCAACATTCTGGGACAAGTTCTTAAACATTTTCCGTTAGCTGAAATTTTTGAATCACACCTGTACCAGAAAAAAGGGTTCAGAATTAATTTTAGAATGGGGCATATTCAATGAGATAGTAGGGAAGATTCTACATGGAGATGAACTCCCTTAAGTTATGGAATCTGAACTTGTTTCTAATTATTAGGCGCCACAACCTGAAGAGATCTTTACTATTTAAGCAGAGCTTTCACATGCGTGAATTTCTGTCACAACTAAGTTAGGCAGAGCAGGCATTTCTCTCCCTTTGATTAAGAAATGGATCTTCAGAATGGCTTTCAAGTCAAGTTGGTAATTAAGAGAATATAAAATATAAAATCCTGTTGCCTTTTGAGGCTAAACTTGGCTTACTAAATTAAAAACTCTTTATTTGTTGTTGATTTATAATATATTTTAATGACATTTTAGTCCCTCTGTCATAAATTAAAGCCTGAAAAATCTTCGTAACACAACTAGGTGTGTTACTTCAGTTGGAGGTGTTAGTACATGGCCTTGAACAGAGAATTGGGAAAAACCATATCCTATCTCAGTCAGCTGATAGTCATCTGTCCTTGCACAAAACATTTAATTGCTTTAAACCTCATGTATCTTATCCACCTGTGTCTTACAGTCTGAATAGCAAAAGAGGTAAAATGTAAAATGTAGAAAAATACTCTGAAAGACGTCATGCATGTACGTTTGATTCCTATTGTGCCTATCTTGCAGTTAATCCAGGAAGATGTTCTTGATGCTGGAAATGACAAAAATGAAAAGGAAGAGGTTATAAAGAGAAAAATCCCTTATATTCTGAAACGGCAGCTATATGAGAATAAACCCAGAAGACCCTACATACTCAAGAGAGGTTCTTACTACTACTGAGAGGATAACGATTTCATTTACATGTGATTGTGATTTATCATCCTTTAATTAAATATCAAATTATATTTGTGTGGTAATGTGACAGAAAACAATTATTATGTCTCTTCTACAGTTGTGGTTTATTGGATGTGATTTTTCTGCATTAGTATTAATTGGACTAAATGTTTTAAAATAAACCTAGATCTTGAGCATGACAATGTGTTGCGTGTCATTGGAGTAGGTATTAATTAAGTCACATATAGAATGTCTTGTAATTTTGCAGAGCACTTAATGGGTTGTTTAAACACTCAAAATGTTTGACATTTTAAACCAAATTATAAGGGATTACAACGAGTCCTACAGCAAAGTCTAGCATATATGTCATTGACCCGAAACAAAGTTATAGTACTTCTCTTATCATTTGATTTTTTTTTAAGTTGAGAGAACAACATGTTCTTTTCCAAGACTCACATAAACCTCTGAGATATGGGGAAGGTAATAGTGGTAAGATAGGATCATCTTAAAAGAATGATTAATAAACTACTGTTAATTATGCCTATCTTAGTGAATGATCTTCAGCTAAATTAGTCTTTCTGTTAAATAAACTTAATGACTAATAAAAAGTAGCAAGCTGCTGGAATCATGTTTCTCCCCAAATTTACTTTCATTAGAAGAGTTACCATTTACTGACTTTTTCCCTCATGCTTTGATCCAGTAAATGATAGCTTTATTTTTAATTTCACTGAGGAATTTGTGTGCCTCATATTTTTCCAAGTAGAAGAACATTTCTGAGGCAGAAGGAATTCTTGAAATAATTCCTCATAAATTTCCTTTAAGACCATACTTAGTTAGGGTCCCATAAGCCCTGACACTCTATACAATCCACCATTAGCAGTGGCTTTTTAGATTCTCACCCTTAGAGGGGTCCAGGAAGACCTCTCCTCACAGGGCTGCAACCTAGTTCATAGTAATTTATGAAAGAAAATATGAGGATTGAAGATGTGGAATTAAAGGAGTCTTCAAAACTCCAAGTGTTTTTGAAACTCCAATCAGTAGGATAGAGCAGCAGCATAATAGTCTCTGAATTTTTCTGGTAATACCATGACTTCTCAAGACCACCACCCAGTTAGTTGTCCTTCACCCTCGTATCAGCTTCAATATTAAGAAGTGCCCAAGGGAAAAAAAAAAAAGTGCCCAAGGGGTGGAGTGGTGGGGGGGGGCGCTGCATGGTACAGTCACTTAGGTGGCTGACTCTTGATTTCAGCTCAGGTCATGATCTTAGGGTGCTGAGGTTGAGCCCCACAATGTGAGCCCCACATTGGGCTCTATGCTAAGCCAGGAGTCTGCTTAAGATTCTCTCTCTCCCTCTTCCCCTCCCACTTGCTCTCTCTGAAATAAATAAATAAATCTTTAAAAAAAAAAAAGAAAGTGCCCAAGGCCCTGATCCTAAGACAAAAACTATTTTCCTAGCGATTAAGAGATTCAGTTCCACTATTCACTAGTAACCCCGGACAACTTATTTAACTTCTCTTCCCTCAACTACAAAATGTGGATAATAACAGGATTTGAAGGGGGATAAAATGGTCTCATACACGTAAAATGCTTAGAATGGAGTCTGAACATATTCATAACACACTATATTTAACTGTTCTCTAGCCACTTTCATACCATTTTCTTCTTCCTCTTTCAAAAACTACAGAGCATAGCACACTTTCATAATTACATCTGTTTTGAGCAACTACTGATCTCCTAATTGCTTCATTCAATATCCTTGAGGACTTCTATGCCATGTGCAAGAGCCATCCAATAATCTCCCATTTCAGCTCCTGACATCTTTACTTCCAGTAATAAACATTTAATCTATTTAATCAGCAATCACTTCATGGCCATACCACAGAACTTTTTACCACCAATTAAATTCAACTATAAGTCTCCAAAATCTCAACTATAAGCACTCTACTCTCTACATACCATCTTTTCTTTCCAATTCATATAACAACACTGTCATACCGACTAATCCATTGTCTCAACCTCCTTCATTCATCACCTTCTACTAAGACCCCCACTTTGCTTTTTACTTGGCTAAGACTCTATGGGCCAAAACTAGAATCACTCCCTTGTTACCCTCAACATCCTGACCCTCTACCTTATATGAGCCTTATATTAAAACACCCATTTAGTGACTACATGTAGGTAGGAATGGTTAAGTTGGAGCCAATGAGATTTCAAATGGGAAAAAAGATGTGTGCAACATTTGGGTCTTTTATAACTTAAACAGAAACCTCATTTCCTAAACTTTGACTTTTTCCTCATTTTTTTGTGTGTCTTAAATATGAATTTCTTTTGACCACACAAAGAATATCATTTTCTTGAGAATGGCATAGATTGATAGAGTTTAATTCTTAAACAACTTCATGGAAAAAACCTGCCTCACCATCCTGGGCCAACCAGACTATTACTTGAAAGAGAAATGCATTCTACAGTGCTTAAAGCACTGTATTTTTTAACCTGGTTGATACAACACCTCAACCATTATTTTCATTGTTATGGTCTTCTGCAGGCCTTCTCCTGGTTTATTTCTTCAAATCATCCAGATCTCTGCACCTGTGATATGTACAATGAGACCTTTTCTTAGCATACTGTCTTAAATAACCTTCAGTTGTGAGTCAATGTCTCCATTTAATTTGCTCTATTTTTTTTTAATATTTGAAAAAGAAAAACAAAACAAAACAGTGACTGACAGTCACTAGCTGGGAGTCGGCCTGGCGCACCTAGGCCACGGGTTTCTCCTGTTACACATAAATAATTTCTTTGAACTAAGCCTTTAGATGGGAGCACTCGAACTGTGATGGCAAAAGACAAACAACAAGCTCATTCTGAGCAAATCACATCTGAGTAAAACAAAAACAAGAACACTGTAAACCATAAAAGTGATCAACGTCCATCTTCCTTTCCCACATAATTTGGGTGACCACTGCTTCTTAACCAACTATTTCTTTAATTCTTCTCTGTTCATCCACTTCCTGGATACAAACTATTATAATACTCAAACAGAACTGCCCTCTTTTTTTTTTTTTTTTCCTGAATTTTCCTCATGTTCTGAAAACACCTAAAACAGAGCAAAACCAAAAACCACACTTCTGGAATATTACCCAAAGCACCTAACACAAGCCCAAGTCCTGTAAAAGGCCCCGACTTAAATCCCCTATTGAGAGGCCACATGATTTCCCAAAGAATGAGATCCCCCGTATCAGTAAACCCAACTTCATGAGTGTATTTCCAGTGGTCTCTGGCTGGAGGACATTGGCACAGCACATAGCATAACTTGGAATCCTACAGTCATTTATTTATTTACTAGTTTATAGTCTATAACTCCTACTAGAATTTGTAGGCTCTGTGATGACAGGGATTTTATCTCTCCTATTCATCATTGAATCTCCTAGGTTGAGCATAAGACCCGGTAGATTTTGGCAAGGATGGTTTCATGAATGAATAAATTAGCAGCAAAAGGGCTCTTTCTGTTATAACAATAGGGTTTAGACATAGTTTCTACAGATTTTGAAGCCCTAACTTAGAGATTACATTTCCTAAGGGTGAGTTTGAGCACTGGTATTTACAAGAGTTCCCTGGTCTTATGTGAAGCAACAGAGAATCCAAGATGTTGAAACTCATATTCACTTACAGTGGAAGCCTGGGGAGTGTAATGTCTCATTTTTTTCCAATGGTGGTTTTCACAGAAATAGAAAAAAAATCCTCAAATTCATATAGAACCACAACTCCCTCCTCCAATGCTCCCAAGGCAATCCTAAGAAAGAACAAAGCTGAAAGCATTACAATTCCTGATTTCAAATTATGTAACAAAGCTATAGTAATCAAAACTGTGTGGTACTGGCATAAAGACAGATGCATAGACCAAATGAACAAAATCAAAGGCTCAGAAGTAAACTACTGTAAGAGCAGAATCAGACCTATAAATTCTTTTTTTAAAAAGATTTTTAAAAAATTTATTCATGAGAGACACAGAGAGAGTGAGAGAGAGAGAGAGGCAAAGACACAGGCAGTGGGAGAAGCAGGCTCCATGCAAGGAGCCTGATGCAGGACTCGATCCAAGGACCCCAGAATTGCACCCTGAGCCAAAGGCAGGTGCTAAACCACTGAGCCACCCAAGGATCCCTGAATCAGACCTATAAAATCAGATGACAAACTGATGATGGTTGCCAGAGGGAAAGGGATGGGAGGGATGGGCAAAATAGGTGAAGGGAAGTAGGAGATACAGGTTTCCAGTTATGGATTGACTAAGTTAGAGGAATAAAAGGTACATCATAGGGAATATTGCTAATGGTATTGTAATATAGTTGTATGGTAGCAGGTGGTAGCTACCTTGTGGTGAGCATAGCATAATGCCTAGAGAAATTGAATCACTGTGTTGTACGTCTGAAACTAAAGTAACACTATGTGTCAACTATACTAAAAAAAAAAGAAAATAAATTCACAATAAATTAGTTAATTAAAAAAACAAACCATGTGTATACAAACAATATTTGACAGGAAAGTCAAAACTGCTCAATGGGGAAAGACTGTCTAATAAATGGCACTGGGAAAATTTGATATTCACACAAAACTGGATCCCTGTTTTATACCACTCATAAAAATTAAAATGGACTAAGATTTACACATAAGACCTAAAACCAGAAGTCTACAAGAAGAAAACATAGGGAAAAATTCCTTGACATTGGCTTGGCAATGATTTTTTTTGATATGACACCAAAAGCATAAGGAACAAAAAAGCAAAAATGCAATAATGGACTATATCCAACTTAAAAACTACTGCACAACAAAAGAAATAATCAACAAAATGAAAAGGCAACCTACTGAATGAAAGTATTTGCAAATCATATACACAAAATATATAAGAAAACTCATTCGGGACTTCTGGGTGGCTCAGTTGGTTGGGCGGCTGCGTTCGGTGCAGGTCATGGTCTCTGGGTCTTGGGATCAAGCTTCAAGTCAGGCTCCCTGCTCACTGGGGAGTCTGCCTTTCTCTCTCTCTCCCTCTCTCTCTCTCTCTTTCTCTGTCTCTTTCCCTCTGCCCCTCCTCACGGCTCATTGTCTCTCTCATAAATAAATAAAACCTTAAAAAAAAAACCTTTATTTTTTCAACTCAATGGCTAGCCTCCCCCCAAACAAAATAAAATAAAACAAACAACCCCCCCCAACCAAATAATCCAATTAAACATATGGAAAGGATCTGAATTTTTCCTTTTTTCTTCTTCTTCTTCTTCTTTTTTTTTTTTTTTTTTTACAAAGAAGCTATACAAATGGCCAACAGGTATGAATAGGTGCTATATAGGACTAATTAGCAAAGGACTGCAAACCAAAAAAATCATGAGATACATATCACACCTGTGAGAAGGACTATTATCAAAAAGTCAAGAGATAAATGCTGGCAAGTATGTAGAGAAAAGGAAAACTTCATGGCTGGGAATGTAAACTGGTACTATGGAAACAGTGTATATCCAAATAAAACTATTATCTTGAAAATATATCTGTTCATTGTGGCATTGTTTTCAATAGCCAAGTTATAGAAACAACCTTAGTGCCCACCAACAGATGAATGAATAAAGAAAGTGATTTATACATATATACATAATTTACTGTATCATTTATTGAATACGTATACGTCTGTGTGTATATGTATACATATATTGATATATACATATTAATAAGAGGAAATGAGACGTGAAGAAGAAGAAATGAAGCGTCGAAAGGCCAAGAAGCTGAAGAAGTGTTAGCTGCTGCTTTTATTTATTTTTGTGAAATTCTGGAGACACTCTGTTGCAGGGAGGTCCTGGCTTCAGAATGAAGAAGCCCCTTTATGATTTTAGATTTATACTTGGGTACTCAAGGAGAAGGAATGCATACTGTCATTTGACTGCAGGCTGTCATTGGATCATAAAGTATTTTCAAATACTTTCCAGGGTTTAATCTGTAATGCAGATGAGAGAATGCCCATTTGGGTGCTTTTAACAAAGTTAACTGTTCACAGGTGTCAGCCTTGATCCTGATGAGCTATGCACTCTGATGTGGGGTCACTCACCAGTCAGCCAATTTTTTTTTTGAAGGTTCCAATCAGACTTTTATTGTTATTCAATTTGGATTCTTCAAGAATTTTTTTTTTTAATTATTACGGACAAAGGACATTTGTTGCGGGGATGGGAGGGAGGAAGAATTTTCAGAGGAGCAAAGCAGTCTCAAGACTGGATTAAGAGGTTTTCAGAATAGCCAGGACTGTGGGGTATGAAATGGAAGCAAGCAAGACGTTTACAAGGGTCAGGGTGATGCCTCTGTGAAGAAACTTCTGCTTGGTGGGTTTTTTTTTCTTTTAAAAAGTATTTATCAAATCCCTTTTAATAGGCTCATTGTTTTCTGGATGCATCTTTAGCATCAGTCAGGAGTAACTTGCTATTTTTACATTACTAAGTGTTGTTTTTCAAAATGGAAAAATAAAATGTTGTTTTTGAATGTATATTAACATATACATATATGTATATATTTTTCTATGTATACATGTACACATGTAAATATAATTTGTCTTTAAAAAATAAGGAAATGTTATTTGCAACAACATGGATGTAACCCATGCGGGACATTATGCTAAGTCAGACAGAGGAAGATAAACACTGCATGGTATCACTTAAATTTGGAATCTAAAACAAAAACTTAATTTAGACACAGAGAGCAGAAGAGTGGTTGCCAGACGCTGGGCTGGGGACGTGGTGGGGAAAATAGGAAGAGGTGGGTGCAAGGGTATAAACTTTCAGTTAGATGAATAAAGACCGAAAATCTAATATATAACATCCATACTAATGAGGGTTGGTAACCCAGCATTGCACCATGGAAATTCGCAAGGGAGCAGAACTTAAGGATCTTAGCAAAAAAAATCAAAAAAAGAAAAGTAAATATGTGAGGCAATAGAAGTGCTAATTAGCTGTTCACAATGTATACATATATCAAATCACCACACATAGTTTTTTTTTACCACATACAGTTTAATTATCTTTCAATTTTGTCAGTTTTATGTCAACAAAGCTGAAAAAAGTAAATCCAGTCCTTGCCCCTCCAGCTCTCATGACTTTAGAGTCTGAAAGCTTTGACTCAAGCATAGATTTTAATGCAAATTAGTTTCAGAATTATTATATTGAATGAAATATCTGTTTTTAAATATCCGCTTTAGAAGTGATAATAATATTTACAATATAATTTTTATTTATTTTATTTTATTTTTATTTTTTTAATTTATTTTTTATTGGTGTTCAATTTACTAACATACAGAATAACCCCCAGTGCCCGTCACCCATTCACTCCCACCCCCCGCCCTCCTCCCCTTCTACCACCCCTAGTTCGTTTCCCAGAGTTAGCAGTCTTTACGTTCTGTCTCTCTTTCTGATATTTCCCACACATTTCTTCTCCCTTCCCTTATATTCCCTTCACTATTATTTATATTCCCCAAATGAATGAGAACATATAATGTTTGTCCTTCTCCGATTGACTTACTTCACTCAGCATAATACCCTCCAGTTCCATCCACCTCGAAGCAAATGGTGGGTATTTGTCGTTTCTAATGGCTGAGGAATATTCCATTGTATACATAGACCACATCTTCTTTATCCATTCATCTTTCGATGGACACCGAAGCTCCTTCCACAGCTTGGCTATTGTGGCCATTGCTGCTAGAAACATCGGGGTGCAGGTGTCCCTGCGTTTCATTGCATCTGTATCTTTGGGGTAAATCCCCAGCAGTGCAATTGCTGAGTCGTAGGGCAGGTCTATTTTTAACTCTTTGAGGAACCTCCACACAGTTTTCCAGAGTGGCTGCACCAGTTCACATTCCCACCAACAGTGTAAGAGGGTTCCCTTTTCTCCGCATCCTCTCCAACATTTGTGGTTTCCTGCCTTGTTAATTTGCCCCATTCTCACTGGTGTGACGTGGTATCTCATTGTGGTTTTGATTTGTATTTCCCTGATGGCCAGTGATGCAGAGCATTTTCTCATGTGCATGTTGGCCATGTCTATGTCTTCCTCTGTGAGATTTCTCTTCATGTCTTTTGCCCATTTCATGATTGGATTGTTTGTTTCTTTGGTGTTGAGTTTAAGAAGTTCTTTATAGATCTTGGAAACTAGCCCTTTATCTGATACGTCATTTGCAAATATCTTCTCCCATTCTGTAGGTTGTCTTTGAGTCTTGTTGACTGTATGCTTTGCTGTGCAAAAGCTTCTTATCTTGATGAAGTCCCAATAGTTCATTTTTGCTTTTGTTTCTTTTGCAGTCGTGGATGTATCTTGCAAGAAGTTACTGTGGCCGGGATCCCTGGGTGGCGCAGCGCTTTGGCGCCTGCCTTTGGCCCAGGGCGCGATCCTGGAGACCCGGGATCGAATCCCACATCGGGCTCCCGGTGCATGGAGCCTGCTTCTCCCTCTGCCTATATCTCTGCCTCTCTCTCTCTCTCTCTGTGACTATCATAAATAAATAAAAAAAAAAAATTAAAAAAAAAAAAAAAAGAAGTTACCGTGGCCGAGTTCAAAAAGGGTGTTGCCTGTGTTCTTCTCTAGGATTTGGATGGAATCTTGTCTCACATTTAGATCTTTCATCCATTTTGAGTTTATCTTTGTGTATGGTGAAAGAGAGTGGTCTAGTTTCATTCTTCTGCATGTGGATGTCCAATTTTCCCAGCACCATTTATTGAAGAGACTGTCCTTCTTCCAGTGGATAATCTTTCCTCCTTTATCGAATATTAGTTGACCATAAAGTTCAGGGTCCACTTCTGGGTTCTCTATTCGGTTCCATTGATCTATGTGTCTGTTTTTGTGCCAGTACCACACTGTCTTGATGACCACAGCTTTGTAGTACAACCTGAAATCTGGCATTGTGATGCCCCCAGCTATGGTTTTCTTTTTAAAAATTCCCCTGGCTATTCGGGGCCTTTTCGATTCCACACAAATCTTAAAATAATTTGTTCTAACTCTCTGAAGAAAGGCCATCGTATTTTGATAGGGATTGCATTAAACGTGTAAATCGCCCTGGGTAACATTGACATTTTCACAATATTAATTCTTCCAATCCATGAGCATGGAATATTTTTCCATCTCTTTGTGTCTTCCTCGATTTCTTTCAGAAGTGTTCTATAGTTTTTAGGGTATTGATCCTTTACCTCTTTGGTTAGGTTTATTCCTAGGTATCTTATGCTTTTGGGTGCAATTGTAAATGGGATTGACTCCTTAATTTCTCTTTCTTCAGTCTCATTGTTAGTGTATAGAAATGCCACTGATTTCTGGGCATTGATTTTGTATCCTGCCACGCTACCGAATTGCTGTATGAGTTCTAGCAATCTTGGGGTGGAGACTTTGGGTTTTCTATGTAGAGTATCATGTCATCTGTGAAGAGGGAGAGTTTGACTTCTTCTTTGCCAATTTGAATGTCTTTAATGTCTTTTTGTTGTCTGATTGCTGAGGCTAGGACTTCCAGTACTATGTTGAACAGCAGTGGTGAGAGTGGACATCCCTGTCTTGTTCCTGATCTTAGGGGAAAGGCTCCCAGTGCTTCCCCATTGAGAATGAGATTTGCTGTGGGCTTTTCGTAGATGGCTTTTAAGATGTTGAGGAATGTTCCCTCTATCCCTACACTCTGAAGAGTTTTGATCAGAAATGGATGCTGTATTTTGTCAAATGCTTTCTCTGCATCTAATGAGAGGATCATGTGGTTCTTGGTTTTTCTCTTGCTGATATGATGAATCACATTGATTGTTTTACGAGTGTTGAACCAGCCTTGTGTCCCAGGGATAAATCCTACTTGGTCATGGTGAATAATTTTCTTAATGTATTGTTGGATCCTATTGGCTAGTATCTTGTTGAGAATTTTTGCATCCATCTTCATCAGGGATATTGGTCTGTAATTCTCCTTTTTGGTGGGGTCTTTGTCTGGTTTTGGAATTAAGGTGATGCTGGCCTCATACAATGAATTTGGAAGTACTCCATCTCTTTCTATCGTTCCAAACAGCTTTAGGAGAATAGGTATGGTTTCTTCTTTAAACGTTTGATAGAATTCCCCTGGGAAGCCATCTGGCCCTGGACTCTTGTGTCTTGGGAGGTTTTTGATGACTGCTTCAATTTCCTCCCTGGTTATTGGCCTGGTCAGGTTTTCTATTTCTTCCTGTTCAGCTTTGGTAGTTTGTGGCTTTCCAGGAATGCGTCCATTTCTCCTAGATTGCCTAATTTATTGGCGTATAGCTGTTCATAATATGTTTTTAAAATTGTTTGTATTTCCTTGGTGTTGGTAGTGATCTCTCCTTTCTCATTCTTGATTTTATTAATTTGAGTCTTCTCTCTCTTCTTTTTAATAAGGCTGGCTAATGGTTTATCTATCTTATTAATTCTTTCAAAGAACCAACTCCTGGTTCTGTTGATCTGTTCCACAGTTTTTCTGGTCTCAATTTCGTTGAGTTCTGCTCGAATTTTAATTAACTCTCTTCTTCTCCTGGGTGTAGGATCTATCTGCTGTTTTTTCTCTAGCTCCTTTATGTGTAAGGTTAGCTTTTGTATTTGAGTTCTTTCCAGTTTTTGAATGGATGCTTGTATTGCGATGTATTTCCCCCTCAGGACTGCTTTTGCTGCATCCCAAAGATTTTGAACGGTTGTATCTTCATTCTCATTAGTTTCCATGAATGTTTTAATTCTTCCTTAATTTCCTGGTTGACCCTTTCATCTTTTAGCAGGATGGTCCTTAACCTCCACGTGTTTGAGGTCCTTCCAAACTTCTTGTTGTGATTTAGTTCTAATTTCAAGGCATTATGGTCTGAGAATATACAGGGGACGATCCCAATCTTTTGGTATCGGTTCAGACCCAATTTGTGACCCAGTATGTGGTCTATTCTGGAGAAAGTTCCATGTGCGCTTGAGAAGAATGTGTATTCAGTTGAGTTTGGATGTAAAGTTCTGTAGATATCTGTGAAATCCATCTGGTCCAGTGTATCATTTAAAGCTCTCATTTCTTTGGAGATGTTGTGCTTAGAAGACCTATCGAGTATAGAAAGAGCTAGATTGAAGTCACCAAGTATAAGTGTATTATTATCTAAGTATTTCTTCACTTTGGTTATTAATTGATTTATATATTTGGCAGCTCCCACATTCGGGGCATATATATTGAGGATTGTTAAGTCCTTTTATTGGATAGATCCTTTAAGTATGATATAGTGTCCCTCTTCATCTCTCAGTACAGTCTTTGGGGTAAATTTTAGTTTATCTGATATAAGGATGGCTACCCCTGCTTTCTTTTGAGGACCATTTGAATGGTAAATGGTTCTCCAACCTTTTATTTTCAGGCTGTAGGTGTCCTTCTGTCTAAAATGAGTCTCTTGTAGACAGAAAATAGATGGGTCCTGCTTTTTTATCCAGTCTGAAACCCTGCGCCTTTTGATGGGGTCATTAAGCCCGTTCTCGTTCAGAGTTACTATTGTGATAAGTTTAGTGTCATCATGATACCTATTCAGTCCTTATTTTTGTGGATTGTTCCACTGAACTTCTTCTTAAAGGGGAATTTTAAGAGTCTCCCTTAAAATTTCTTGCAGAGCTGGTTTGGAGGTCACATATTCTTTCAGTTCCTGCCTGTCTTGGAAGCTCTTTATCTCTCCTTCCATTTTGAATGAGAGCCTTGCTGGATAAAGTATTCTTGGTTGCATGTTCTTCTCATTGAGGACCCTGAATATATCCTGCCAGCCCTTTCTGGCCTGCCAGGTCTCTGTGGAGAGGTCTGCTGTTATCCTAATATTCCTCCCCATAAAAGTCAGGGATTTCTTGTCTCTTGCTGCTTTAAGGATCTTCTCTTTATCTCTGGAATTTGCAAGCTTCATTATTAAATGTCGAGGTGTTGAACGGTTTTTATTGATTTTAGGGGGGGATCTCTCTATTTCCTGGATCTGAATGCCTGTTTCCCTTCCCAGATTAGGAAAGTTTTCAGCTATGGTTTGTTCAAATACATATTCTGGCCCTCTGTCCCTTTCGGTGCCCTCGGGAACCCCAATTAAACGTAGGTTTTTCTTCCTCAGGCTGTCGTTTATTTCCCTTAATCTAACCTCATGGTCTTTTAATTGTTTGTCTCTTTTTTCCTCAGTTTCCCTCTTTGCCATCAACTTGTCTTCTATGTCACTCACTCATTCTTCCACCTTGTTAACCCTCGTCGTTAGGACTTCTAGTTTGGATTGCATCTCATTCAATTGATTTTTAATTTCTGCCTGATTAGCTCTAAATTCTGCAGTCATGAAGTCTCTTGAGTCCTTTATACTTTTTTCTAGAGCCACCAGTAGCTGTATAATAGTGCTTCTGAATTGGCTTTCTGACATTGAATTGTAATCCAGATTTTGTAACTGTGTGGGAGAGAGGACTGTTTCTGATTCTTTCTTTTGAGGTGAGGTTTTCCTTCTAGTCATTTTGCTCAGTGCAGAGTGGCCAAAAGCAAGTTGTATTGGGAAAAGGAGAAAAAGAGAGGAGAGAAAGAAGGAAAGAAAAGATAAAGAGAAAAAAAAGGAAGAAAAACATTTTTAAAAAAGGAGAAAAAGAGAAAGAAAAAGAAAGGGAAAAAAAGGGCGGGGGAAGGAAACAAATCAAAAAGCAAAACAAAACAAAACAAAACAAAACAAAACAAAAAAACCCACGGGGGAGTATCTTCTGATTCTGTGTACTTTAAGTCCCTTGGCTTCCCCTGGATATTGTCCGTCTAGCTGGTCTTCTGGGGGAGGGTTCTGTTGTGCTGATTTTCAGGTGTTAGCACTTGGGGGAGCTGCTCAGCCCCTGCCTGGTGCAGGGCTCAGTGGGGGTTGTTTACCCCGTGAGGCCGCAGGAGGAACAACCGCAGTGGCGGGGCCAGCTCTGCAGCCCTGGAGTCAGCCCCCGCAGTAGCTCCGGAGCTCTCGGTCTGCAGGGCCTGGAGGCTCCGGGGCGGGGCCGCTGATCTGCTCAGCTGGGGCAGGAGCGTCCTCGCTGTCCTGGGCCCTCCCGGCTTCTGCCTGTCCCGGGGCGAGGCTGGATCCTGGGCTGTGTCCCGGCGCCCTGTGCTCCGGGGCCTGCGCTGTTGGATTCGCGCTCCCGCCCCGCAGCCCCCTCCGCGGAGCCGCCCCCGAGCCCCCCGAGCTGCTCCCGCCCCGCAGCCCCCTCCGCGGAGCCGCCCGGAGCCCCCCCTCCCCCGAGCTGCTCCCGCCCCGCAGCCCCCTCCGCGGAGCCGCCCCCGAGCCCCCCGAGCTGCTCCGGGTCCCCCGTGCGCGCTGCAGCCCTTAGGGAGCTCGGCGCACTCTCCCGGGGCGCAGGTCCCTGTTAGTGTCCCCGGGAGCCCGAGGGCATCCCCTCCCTCCTGGGTCCTGCTCCACCTCCCCGCGAGCCCCTTTCCCCCGGGAAGGTCGGTGCAGCTCCTGCTCCTCCGGGACGGGGCTCTCCTGTCCTGGGGACACTCGCCCCGGCCTCAGCCCGGCTCCTCGCGGGGCCCCTCCCCCTCGGAGGCCTTTTGTGTCTTTATTTCTTTTTCCCCGTCTTCCTACCTTGATAGAAGCGCGAACTCTTCTCACTGTAGTGTTCCAGCTGGTCTCTCTTTAAATCTCAGGCCGAATTCATAGATTTTCAGGATAATTTGAAGGTTTTCTAGTTCATTTGGTTGGGACAGGTGATTTGGGGACCCTACTCTTCTGCCATCTTGCCCCTCCCCCCTATTCTCTATGTTGACAATATAATTTTTAAAACTAGAAGTCCGAGGCATCTAGGTGGCATAGTTGTTTGAAAGTCTGAGTCTTGGTTTTGGTGCAGGTCATGAACTCTGGGTCATCGGATAGAGCCCCCAGTGGCTTTGCACTCAGTGTGGATTCTGTTTGAAATTCTCACTGCCTCCCTCTCTGCATCCCACACCCCTCAAATAAACAAATCTTAGAAAGAGGAATTAGAAGTTCTATTATGTTTCTGGATTTTATTTGCATGTTCCCTTTTTGTAACTATATAGCTACAGTATTACATAAAGGGTACAGTATTATTTGAAAATATTTAATTAAAATATTATTTAAAGGTGGATTTTTTTTTTTTTTATGATAGTCACACAGAGAGAGAGAGAGGCAGAGACATAGGCAGAGGGAGAAGCAGGCTCCATGCACCGGGAGCCCGACGTGGGATTCGATCCCAGGTCTCCAGGATCGGGCCCTGGGCCAAAGGCAGGCGCCAAACCACTGTGCCACCCAGGGATCCCCTAAAGGTGGATATTATTAACCTTATTTTACAGACTGCAAAACTGAATCTGAGGAGAAATGAAATGACCTGTCCAGTTTTGAACTGAGTGTAAGTGATAGAATTGGGATTTGTGCTCAAGTGTGTCTAATTCAAAGGCCCTGGTCCTGTTGCTATCTCCCTGTTAACCCCAGTAAGAACACACTATTAACAGCATATTTGGGTTTTAGATAGTGGGGCTCCACATTTGAAGGTTTATATAAATAACGGCTAAAAAACATTTAACTATATTCTTTTGGGAGGGTGAAGAAAATGAACATAATATTTCTGAAAATGTAATTTCAAATTTTGTATTAATGTGCTAATTATGTACACTCTCAAACAAAACATTTCAATATATTCTAATTATCTTATCAGATAAATATCAGTAATTGAATGAGGAATGGTTTGAAAACTTTTTAGAACATTACTTTTTCAAATATATTTGCTATATTATCTATAAATACTTGGGCTGCTTTTTCCCCTGAAAAAATGCCTATGTTTTCTGTGCAAAATATAATCATTAAATGGCCATTCAGAAATGTCAACAAAATTCTAATCTGTATTTTAATACATGTGTTATCCAAGTATGGAAAGCCTTTTACCTTTGTTTAAATAACTGAAAAGGTTAGCTATTATTCATTCCCATTTATTTGCATATGAAACCATCGTTCAGCTTTTAATGTCAAAAAACAAAGATCTTGAAAAGAAAAGCCATCTGATTCCCCAAAATGGAAGAACTTCTGTTGTACCAAAAATAATATAAAAATGGAACCATTGGATCCTTTACCAATCTTTTCTATGATTTGTTAAACACAACAGTTAGTATTATAAAACACTTCTCTTTCAGAATCTTGGCATTTAAAAATGTATTAGGGTTTTCAAAAATTTTATACTCTTACTTGCCTTCTATTTCCTGTTGAGATGTGCACTGCGAATCAACAAGCTTGATCCTTCTTAGAAACCAGATCACTGGAGAATACCCGAAGAGGACGGCCACCACTGGGTCAAATCGGAAAACGATGACCCTTCCTCCCCGTGGGCACAGCCCTGTGCTCATGCATGTGACTCAAAGAGCAGAATACGGTTAGCCTCGTGCCTGCCCAACGTCTTTTCTCCATCCTTGTGCAGTGCACATCCTGCTCAAATGTACACACTGGCCAAAGGACTAAAAAGGATTCATCAATTCAAATATCAACTGGATACTAATTTGAGTCTTACTTTACTCTAAAGAAAAAAAAAATCCTGTACTGAAAGTCCAGAATTTAGTGCTTAATACATATTAGCCTACTGATGAATTAATGAAGTGATGAATTAGATTTTAAGAAAGTTAATTCCAAGTCCATCTCTACAGGTATAATTATTTGGGGAAGTCAGAATTAATCCTGGACAAAATAGCGAACACACAATTTTCTCCTATTTATCTTCTGTCTCCAACTTTACCATTTTTTCCTCCTCTGGGTAGCAATCTAAAATGAGTCTCTTAGACTTTTTCATTACCCCTTAGTACCTCATTAGCATGATTTTAATTACTTTCTCTTGGGATCAAACTTTGGCCTTCAGGGAAGACTATCACGTTTTGAAATCATGCATAGCAGCCACGGAAATACTGAAACGAATTAGCCTCCTTCATTCATTTAGTCAGCAAATATTTCTGGATCCGATGCCGGGTATTGGGCTAGGTAGGCCCTGTGGGTAAATCAGTTAAGGGACAGACTGGGTTCTCTCAGCCAGGAGCTTCCAAGCTCTTCTGAAAAATCCCTTACCTTTCAAATTCTGCTTTTTCTGTTCCTTCACTGATCTTGCATCGTGAAGCCCAAGATGAACAACTCCCTCTGAAATAGCTTCTCCTCCTGTTGAAGAGGGGATAAGTGTACTGGCAACGCCAAGCTCCCTCTGGTTGGCTAGAGAGGAGGAGGACCTGGGATCACACCTATACAACATGTTTAGCTTCTCAGACATTACAAGGTACAAAGTAGTGAAGGGACGTGTTTTAGGGCCACAGTGGTCATTTATTACAGGACTGGGATTAGAAACAAGGTCTTTTTGTTCCTTCTGCAGGCTCTTTATGTTTGGCCCATTTTCCTCCCTTTCTTCCACAAAACTTCCATGCCACACTAAGATAGGAAATCTGCTGGCTGTCACATATGGGGCAAATTTTCATTCCAGTTACCGATTTTTCAGTTTTCACTTGAAGGATTGTTGATGGTGGAGATGTACTCTTGAAGCCAGTGGAAAATTTTTTTTTTCCAAATGTTACTGAATTTTATTTTACTTTTAAAAAAGATTTACTTATTTATTCATGACACACACACACACACACACACACACAGAGGCAGAGACACAAGCAGAGGGAGAAGCAGTCCCCTGTCAGGGACCCCGATGTGGGACTCAATCCCAGGTCCTGGGATCTCACCCTTTACAGAAGATGCCCCACTGCTGAGCCACCCAGGCGTCCCGAAGCCAGGGGAACTTGATACCATAAAGCACTCAGACATTTCACTTCACAGGGTCAAAATAGTACAAGGCTTTAAACTTGTGCATACTGATAAAACTTAAAACTGTAATGAAAATGGGCCTGAACTTGCCTTCTGCCCCAAACTTGTTTGAGTGTAAAAATACCTCTGAATGAGGTGCACAACCTCTAGCATGACACATGTGCCGCGCTAGTATACAGCCTATCTCTCTGGCTTCATCTTCCCTCATTTTCACATTCTGTGCATTTACAGTGATTCTTTCTCTTGTGTTCTTTGTTTCCACACTTTTTCTCATGCCACTTATTATACCTAGGCTTTCTTCTACCCTTGTCCAATTGATCGTGTCCCATTTTTTTTTTTTGAAATGAAGATGAAATGCTATTTTCTTTTCTTTTCTTTTTTTGGAAGCATTTTCTAACCTACCAACTCACCACCAAGAGGTCAGTTAGGTCTCTGTGTTCCCCTCTCTGCACTGCTCTAATACCTCACGTATGTCCCTGTTGGCACATTTACCACCTGTTACAGTAAAAGGTTGTAAGCTTCTCTGAAAATTGTCCAAACATCTTTAAGTTGTATATTAGTTAGATATTAGTTAGATTAAGTTAGATATTAGACGTGAGCAAAGCTCACAATTCCCCTCACAATTCCTGGCACTGTGTTTGGCACACTCATGAAGATGTTTGTCAAACGGATAAAAAACAAAACAAAACATTGCTTAGCTGAGATAGGCAACTGTCGTGGTGGCAATGTCTCACTCTCAATCTACTTTTTAATGGAAAATTGTCAAGAAAGATACCTTTTCTTTTAGAAAGAACCAGATCTACCCCTTTATAGACTCAACTATAAGACACTCTGGGTATAAGGATTTTACTTATAGCAGTTCTCCTGTTCTTACTTCAGAGTGGCCATGGAGCTCTCCCCATATTTGGAGTGCCATCAGTGCCTTAAGGACTAGTGGCTTTAGGGATTCACTTATGGAGCTCAGTGTGTGATAAGTAGCCTACACAGCAAAGTCCTTCTTGAAAGAAAGCAATCCTAGTTGTCTGAGAGCCATCCAGGTAGCATCTGAAGTTTAATATCTTCTTATAGAGTCCAGCTACCCTGCCTGGTCAACAAATTGATTCCCTCACCAGGTATTGCTACTCTGAGCGAGACCAGCACCAACCAGTTTTTCCCTGCTTAGTGCAGTCGGGCTTTGTGTAACAGAAAATCTTTCAGTGCTTCAAGCTTTTTGCAAATGATGGCATCTGATTTTTATCTTGTTTCAATTTAAATTACTTCAGACTTTTATAGGGCATTCAATATATGGATTTTCACTTTAGGAGAATTCAAACGAATACTGAAATACTATCAAGCGGGAAATATGAGCCCAATGAACCTAAATAGGAGTTTTTGAGTGTTCTCAGCAAGGTCCTGGGGGAAAATAAAGGGAGAGAAGTTAAACCATTTCTGGTGATATTATTATTGGTACCTCTTAAAAGGAAGCGTAAAGCAATTTAATGGGCAGCTTCATTTACCATGGCACCACCTAATGAAAGACAAGGCATCTGACATTTATAAAAAAGGCCCCACATCCCTAAGACTTAAATTCAATGAGTGTGTGTAAAAATACCCTTAGTGTTGTGCTTGTAAAGCTAATTCCTGTTCACTTAAGAACTTGCCACTTCTCAAGTAGATAGAAAGCTGCTGTTTAACTGTCTTCAAGGAAGCAATCTGACTCACTTGTTGTTCCTAACCAATTTTTAATCAAGAGAAAGCTGCCTACAGACCAAACAGTTTAGAGATGTTCAATTTATTTCTTCCTGAAGTGGCTTCCTGCTGTCTAAATGTGCCAAAATGCAACACAAATCAAAAGCACAATACCACCTCACACCGGGAAGAATGGCTAAAATAAATGACTCAGGAAAACAACAGATGTTGGTGAGGATGCAGGGAAAGGGGATCCCTCTTACCCTGCTGGTGGGAATGCCAACTGATGTGGCCACTCCAGAAAACAGTGTGGAGGTTCCTCAAAAAGCTACCTCACAGAGCTACCCTGTGACCCAACAATTGCACTGCTAGGTATTTATCCAAAGGACATAACAATAGTGATCCAAAGAGACACCTGCACCTCAATGTTTAGAGCAGCAATGTCCACAATGGCCAAAATATGGAAAAGCCAAATGTCCATCTTCAGATGAATGGCTAAAGAAGAGTTGGTATATACACATATAATGGAATATTACTCAGCCATCAAAATAATGAAATCTTGCCATTTGCAATGACATGGATGGAACTAGAGGATATTATGCTGAGTGAAATAAGTCCATTGGAGAAAGACAAGTACCATAGGATTTCACTCACAGAATATAAGAAACAAAACAGATGAACATAGGGGAAGGGAAGGAAAAATAAAATAAGATGAAAATTGAAAGGGAGGCAAACCATAAGAGACGCTGAACTCTAGGAAACAAACGGTTGCTGGAGGGGAGAAGGGTGGGGGGGAGGGATAATTGGTGATGGGCATTAAGGAGGGCACTTGATGTGATGAGCACTGGGTGTTATATGCAACTGATGAATCACTAAATTCTACCTCTGAAACGAATTTTAAAAACTCTTTTAAAAAAATAAAAGACACTAGGAAAAAATGTGCCAAAATGAAACTGATAAAGGACAGTCAAAACATTTCCATGAAAAATCTACGAAACAGTCACAGAGACACCAGAATGCTATAAAGTGTCCATAGAAAGTATGCTGGAAATAAGAAAAATAGACAAATAGAGAGGGAATGACCCACAGGAGGTGGACAAAAGAGAGGAAAAAAAAAAAAACAAGAAAAATTAGGAAGGAAGAGATACAGGATTTTCTAGTTGTATAACTGAATAATAAATGGAGTATGAAAGGAGAATCTAATGGGATGCCCAGATTTTTAACTTGTCTAACTGAGATGATAATGATGTCATTGCATCAGAAATAAATTAGTACGAATGACAGGTTTTTTAGGAATAGATTGTGTGGCCTGATTGTGGCAATTTGTGTTGCTGATATCTATTTGATATTTGGGATGGCAAGGTCCAGTAAACAGTTAAAACTATGAGTCTGGAGACTTTTACACACATGGGCCAAGATGATCCCTGATATACAGGGGATCACTGCCCCAAATCACTGCCATCGTTCAGAGCTCTCTGATCTGGGGAGTTCCCACCTTCTGCTTCATGACATCACCTAAACACAGAAGTGTTTTCTCCAGTTCTCCTCTTTCCTGGGGTCTCCCTTGCCTTATTCCCCTTTGAGGTGGTAGCTAGAAAATCTCCTTCAGGAAGGGACTTTTGTGCAGTACTGGCTGACGACGTAAACCAGGGGATTATGAGAAGTTTCACTGAGAAAGAAACATTGGAGTAGAGATTTGACAAAGGAATATATAAGAGCTCTATGAGTTAATTATGATAGATATACAGATGAAGAGGTGAGGAATGGGAAAGACTAGGGAAAAAGATTTCAGTCAAGGGGAACAGCATTCTGAAAGTCCCAGGCAGGAGGAAACAAAGCCTATTCATGATACTGAAAGTGTAGAAAGAAAGAGTGACACTAGAGGTGCTAACGAAGGCAGATCACAAGGACTTTGTTGGACGAAGAACAGGGGTTTTTTTTTGTTTGTTTTGTTTTTTGAGTTTTTTTTTTTTTTTATTTCAAGAGTAAGCAGATGCTATGAAGTGGGGTGGGTGTGATTTCAGCAAAGGTGGGTTTTAAAATAACTGCTCTGTCTACAGAGAGAACAGATGAGAAATGGTTAAGAGCCAATGGTAGAAAAAAAGACTCTGGTGACGTCTGTCCTATTCCGGGCAGAGACGAAGTGATTTGGGCTCAGTGCTAGTGTTGAAGTGGGTAATGAGGACAGACTTGAGAGCTGGTGTGGAGACAAAGCTAAAAGCCCGTGGTGGTTGAATCAGGCGTGTCAACTCCAGACGCCTGTTCAGAATGACTCCTAGGGTTCTGGCTTGGGCAACTGGATAGTCCTCTGAGGAATGAGAGAACACACGAGATAACAATGTCATTTGGTTTGGTTTGTTTATGTGTTTTCTGTTTGGCGGTGGTTGTTGATTCTTCTGAGTGGGTGGGAAGGTGGACTAGTTCCTAGCGCTGCTGGAACAAAGTATCACAAATTAAATGGCTTAAACAACAGAAATGTATAGTCTCACAACTCTGGACCCTGAAAGTCCTAGATCAAGGTATCAGCAGGTTGGCATCTTTTGGGGGCTGTGAGCAAGAGCCAGTTCTATGCTGCTCCCCTAGTTTACTATGGATTGCCAGCCATCTGGCCTTCCTTGGCTCCTATAAACATCACACTGATCCCTGCCTTCATCCTCATTGGCACTCTCCCTTGAGGATGTGCATGCCCAACTTCTCCCTTTCTATAAGACCACCAGTCATACTGAATGAGGGGCTCACCCTACACCACCTTCAAGGACACTGTTTCCAAATAAGTTCACATTCTAAGGTATTGAGGTTAGAACTTCAATATAGGATTTGAGGAGGGGGGCACAATTCAATCCATACCAGTAGGGAACGCAATTCAGGAGTTGACATTGGCTCATATGGGGTCTCGTAAATGTTTGAGACACCCTCTGATATTCCCATAGGACATAGTGCTCAAAGGCAAGATGGAGCTGCAGATACAAATTATAAAATTCAGAATTTTGATTCTCTAGATAGTAATTAATGCCCTATGCATTGCTGATGTTAACTAGGGAAAGCTAATAAAGAGAAGTTAGGATGGTACATTGAACTTTATTGAAGTATAATGACTGGAATCACATTGATTAATAATATTATTATTCAACTATCCATAAGGGCATTTGGAAAATACAGTATAAAGAGACCACGTGCAACTCATTAATTAAAGGAAACATTAAAACATCATCATAATCTTTCAGAATAAACTAGGAAGGTAATATGAGCTGGATTTCGCCCTATTAAATCGTCATAAGCCATCTCTCTCATTCCAGCAGCAATTTAAAAACCTAATTCCTTCATAACACTGTGTGCGTGTCTGTGTCAGATGGCTTGAGTTTTAGAGGTGAAGATATGGGATGAGGCATTTTGAATGAAAACTTTAAAAAACAAACCAGAACAAAACTTAGCTCGGAGAATTGCTAGAGTTATTCCAAACTAATTTTGTTTTCCACCAGCTACTGATGACCTTCTCATTTTTAGTTCAGTTTTTTTTTTTTCAATCCTGGTTTGGGAAATAATGTAATATGTAAACATGCTGAGACCAGAGTCAGAATTTCTATGTATTTATGGACAAAGAACCAACATGCGTTTTGGACATTTATAGGAACTACAAAGGAGCAGAGCAGCTTCAAAAAAATCTATGATTTGATGCAAGAAGACTATTATGAATCTTATTTTGCCCTGTTCCCAGGACCCAAACAGTCTTTGAAATAAGTGTGTATACAGTTCTATTTGGATCCTTCAGCGAGATGCAAAGATGAAAAGTACCCAGTAGATGGTTGCCTGCGTCTTTGAAAAGAATCTCTTCATCTCTTTGTGATGAGCTATACGTCAACCAGGTCAGCTCTATGCTTTTGGCAATAGGTGATTTCTGAGAATCATTCTCACTGTAGCTCTTATTGAAGCAATCAGCATGTTGCATCAATCCAGAGGAGTTATTGGCAATGGCGTGGAGCCTGTGTTGCTTCATTATTTGTGACTAAAAGCTAAGGGAAAACAACCCCCAGAAGCGCTCTGCCTCTGCAGCAAGGTCACAGTCATTAGCTGAGAAAGGTGTACAATTCTACATTTAGCTGAACGCTCTGGCCCATAAGTCAGAAAGTTTGCCATAAATATGTAAAGGAAAATAGCCCCTGTGATTTTAGAAGGGAGTGGGGACATTTATGTCCATCTGAGAATGGAGAGAAGAAGCTTTTCTCCTTTCGAGGGCTCAGTGACAGGAAGGGATGAAAGAGTTCAATATTAAGATGACCAAAGGAAACATCAAATCAATATCAAAGGTAAAATTGAATGAACTATAGGTTCATTAGGTTGGGATGGCCTGAAAAATGTTGTTAGTTGACATTGACTTTACTTACACGATGGCAAAATATAAGTGAAATATTGTCAATGTGTTTTCACCCAAAGTTTAACAAAATAAAATAACAAATTTTTGTTTAAAAATATTCAATCAATGTACAGTCGTTTATTGTATTACCTAGCCAGGTTGCTCCAAAATATTTACATATGGCACTAGTTCCCTAGGATATTAATTAATTAATCACCATGAGGAAAATATAAGATCTAGAATTTCCTAAACATACTGAATCAGAGAACTCTCTTTATTTGAACATTTCTTGACAATGTCCATGTACACATTTTGAGAAATACCTGCATCGACACTAATTTACCAGTTACTCCCTAAACCCCTCGTATATGCCAAGCATGGTTGTTGGTACTAGGAATATAAGGAGAATAAGCTCTCCAAGGTCACTGCTTCAGGAAGCTTCTGTTCTAGACCTGGGAACAAAGATAATAATAAATAAGAAAACACATTAACAGACAATAAAATTTAGCTTAGTCAATTGGTTAATGAAGAAAAATAAAACTAAAAATGACATGAAAAATTATGGGGGCAACTTTAGGTTGGGTGGGTGATCAGATCCTTAGAAAGGATACGAAAAGGTTGTTTCCCGAGTTAAAATTTCAGATTTAAAAACCCCATATACTCGGATCAAATTAACAAATCTTTCTAAATCTTTGGTAGAGATCTTTATGCATTTCTATTTTTCTCAGTGAATGCAATATAAGAGCAAAATGAGAATGAATTTATTATTTATGATTACAATTTTTTCTGGGAAATATAACACGCAAACGTGCATAAAATCCAAAAGTAAAGCTTCATAAATGCTTATGTGATCACCACCTTAGCTGAAGAAAGAGAGCACTGCCAGAAACCCAGAAGCCTCAGCAGTGACCTCTCCATAAGCGTAATCACTGTCCTGACTCTTCTGGATACCCTCACTTTTTGCTATATATTTTATCACCAAAGTATGTTCCACTAACCCCTATCTATGGCTTAGCTGTGCCCGTCTTGGATATGGAATCCTGCACAATGTACGTATTTCTGTCTTGCTTTTTTGCTCAATATTAATCTGTGTGATCCATCCACGCTGTTGTACGTGACTGTAGTTTGATGCCTTCTATTGCTAAATGGAATTCCCCACATACATTACCCTACATTACCCATTTCCCCTTGATGGACACTTGGATGGTTTGATTTCTGTTACTACAAGTAATGCTGTTGTGAACATTTTTAAGTGTGTTTCTTGGTGCACATAGTTACATATTCATCCAGTCTGAAACATCTATCTAGGACTGGCATCACTGGCTCTTAGATGATGCATCTCTTACATTTTCGAAAAAAAGTCAAACTGCTTTCTAAAGATATCATACCAGTTTATAATCCCACCAGTGATGTACGAAAATTCTATATTTTGACCAACACTCTCGATCGTCCATCTGTAGTCTTAGTCATTCTCACGCATATACAGCTGTATTGAATTTTGTTTTTAGTTCACAGTTCCCTAACGACATTTCATTTCCCTAATGAAATTGAACATTTTTTCACAGCTTTACTAGCTATTCAAATATCTTCATTTTGACATCTATTACCTAGAAATCAATAATAAGCTAAAAATGATCTTTTTTTTTTACACTTTACTGCATGGTACTGTAAATATCTTATTTATTTATTTATTTATTTATTTATTTATTTATTTATTTTTAGATTCCACTTTTTTTTTTGTATACTTTTTAATTGGAGTTAAATTTGCCAACATATAGTGTAACACCCAGTGCTCATCCCGCCAAGTGCCCCCCTCAGTGCCTGTCACCCAGTCACCCCATCCGCCTGCCCTCCTCCCCTTCCACTACCCCTTGTTCATTTCCCAGAGTTAGGAGTCTCTCATGCTTTGTCACCCTCTCTGATTTTCCCCACTCATTTTGTCTCCATTCCCCTATAATCCCTTTCACTATTGTAAATATCTTTTAAATAGAATTGTGCTGCCTTTCATAATCTCATCATGATATTTACAAGGAAATGATTATTTTTAATTTTATTGTAGTCACATTTGTATTTCCTTTATGATTAATCTTTCCTGTGTTTGAGAAATCTTTCACTGTCCTGTGAATTTTTCTGTAATTATCTGAAAGCTTTCCTATTTAGATCCAAAATCCACTTTGAAATGACTTTTGTATAAATGTGGAGAAAGAGTAAATTTTTTTATGTATGGGTATTCATTTTTCCCAAGATCACTTATCGAGGAGTCTTTATTGCCACTATTCCACAGTGTCCAATTTATCAAGAACTATGCTACTTTTGCTTGGGTGATAGTTTGGAATCTCTACTCTTTTCCATCGGTTAATTTTTTGTCCTAGAAGCATAAATACACTTTCATAATTACTATAACCTTGTGATAGTTTATTAAGAAAGTTTTCCTAATTTTAATTTATTTTTAAAGACTGTTAGTTTTTTCCTGGAACTTGCATTTGATTAAAAATGTAGAATTCAAAAACAAAAACAAAAACAAAAACAAAAAAAAATGTAGAATTCACTTGGTAAGTACCACACACACACACACATACACACACAAATCTGTAAGGTTGCATTAAACCTATAGATCAATTTGGGAAAAATTAGCAACTTCATACTATTGAGTTTTCCAATCCATATACATAACTGAGTTTTTCAATTCCTTTTTTCTATCTCCTTTAATCCTTCTCAGTAATATAGTTTTTAAGTTTTACATAGAGATCTTACAATGTTTTCTTAAATTTACTCCTAAATATTTGATATTGTAATTGCCCTTATAAATAATAACTTATTGTTTTACTGCTTCATGGTGATATATTGTTTTTTGTAGCCTATATGGATCTATTTAAAGTCCTTTGTACATTTTTTCTGTATTAGATAGTTTGGTTTTTAGTTCTGTATAAATTCTGAATATTAATCCCTTATTATATAGTGATTTGGTAATATTTTCTTCCATTCTCTGTAATGCCTTTTTACTGTTAATGGCATCCTTCATTGCATAATTTTTTTTTAATTTGATAAAGTCAAATTGTCTACTTTTGTCTTTTGTTACCTATACCTTTGGTATCATATAAAAGAAATTTTTGCTAAATCAAATGTCATGAAGTTTTTATGTTTTTAAAGGAATGTCATAGCTTCAGCTTTTATCTTTACATCTTTGATACATTTTAAGTTAATTTTTGTATTTGGTATTAGGTAAGGATCCAACTTCACTTTTTTTGCATGTTAGATATCCAGTTTTTTCTGTATGTATTTATTGAAAAGACTATCCTTTTCTCATTTAATGATCTTGGCACATTGTTAAAAATCATTTGATTATCTGTGTGAGCATTTATTTTTGGACTCTCTATCCTATTACAATGGTCCACGTGTCTGTCTTTACACCAGCATCACACTGTTTTGGTTACTGTAGTCTTGAAGTAGGTTTTAAGATCAAGAAGTGTGCTTCCTCCAACTTGGTTCTTCTTTATCAGAATTGTTTTGGCTGTTCGGGGCGGGGGCGGGAGGGGCGGAGTTCCTTTAAATTCTGTATGATTTAGAGTGGGTTTTTCTATTTCTGCCTAAAACTGTGTTGCAATTTTGGAAGGGGGTGCAATTAATATGTAGAGTTGACCTTTGAACAACATGGGGATTAGGGCCACTGACTCTGCACAGTTGAAAATCACATTTTGTATGATGTATACTGTATTACATACTATGTTCTTAATATAAAGTAAGCTAGAGAAAAGCAAATATTATTAAGAAAATCATAAGGAAGAAAATATATTTACAGTACTGTATTATATTCATTAAAATGAATAAGCAGACCTGTGCAGTTCAAAACCATGTTGTTCAAGGGTCCACTGTAGATCATTGTGGGTAGCATCTGATATTTAGTATTAAGTCCTCCAGCCCATGAATATAGAAACATTTTCATTTACTTATTTTCATTTAATATCTGTCTGCAATGTTTTGTAGTTTTCTCTGTATAAGACCTTGACTTCCTTGATTAAGTTCATTCCTAAGTATCTTATAATTTTTAATGCTATTGTAAATGGAATTGTTTTTCTTATTTTCTGTTTTGGACAGTTCATTGTCAGTTTATAAAAATGCAACTGATTTTTGTGTGTTTATTTTGTACCTGACATTTTGCTAAATGTGCTTATTAGCTCCAACAGTTTCTATGACTGTTTGTTTGTCTTGTGGAATCTTTAGGGTTTTCTACATAGAAAATCAAATTACTTGTAACAGCAATACCCTCAGTTGGTCTCCTTTTTCTCTAACACTTTTTATAGTAAACTGAGTTAATATAAATATTCGTAGACAATTTTAAAGGGATAATTAACAATTGAAAGGTAGTTTGAGGAGTGCTGGGAGAGTTGTGACCAATGATCTAAATACATCTACCTTGTAGTTGAAGGGACTTACTACTAGGCAGTTTTAAATCTTTGAGCTCCCTGGCTATGGAGCTCATCTGTGCTCTTCAGTTCACTGCTGCTTTAAGTAACTGTGAATCCTGGGGCCTACTTCACATGTATCCTGTAGAGTTTCCAAGATACTCCTTTGTTGTAATCAAAGATGAGTTAAAGGAGAGGATACACTTCCAGCTTTTTCATTATTTTGGAAAATAGTTTTTCCTGATCTTACCAGAAAAGAGAAACTGTAAGTTATGTTTACATATTCTAGCATTCTTTGTTACATCATTATACATTTAATTCATTTTAAAATCATCATTGGTATAATTCTCAGTTGCAATTATATACCTAGAAATCATTTCATAGTCGGGTATAAAAGGCAGATGGTTTTCTTAAACATTTCATAATTATAAGGATGTGGCAGGAGGTAAATACGATACAAAGATGAATACATCAATTATAGAATCTTATTCTTGAATTAAAAGTAAATTTCAGAGAGGCACAGAAAATATCCCTAAGACTGAGCAAAGGGAAATTTAGAAATAGTTGGACTATTTTTATTATTTGCATTATATTGCCACCTAATGGTTGTAAGTGGCATGAAAAGCAAAGCTTTTTTTTTTTTTTTTTTTTTTTTTTTTTACATCTTGAAGTCAAGAAGCTTCATTATAGCCAATAAATACTGGAGTCAAAAGATAAGTATAATATACACATTCCTTTTGTAGATCATCTTAAAATTAATCAAAGAGTGGTTACATATTTGCATATTGGTTTGAGAATGAGTCAAGGTTAGGCAACACACATATTTATGAATATGTTACTATGTGCTTCAACTTTTAACTTTATCATAAAACTGGATCCTTAGAATCGTGGCCAGATCTAGACAGGTGATAGATAAATCAATTAGAGGAGCTTGCAAACATTCCCTTTAATTCGACCATAATCCTTTTGTTTTATTTTTATTTTTATTTATTTTATTTTATTTATTTTATTTTATTTTATTTTACTTTATTTTATTTTACTTTGTTTTATTTTATTTTATTTTATTTTATTTTATTTTATTTTATTTTATTTTATTTTATTTTATTTTATTTTATTTTATTTTATTTTTTTCCATAATCCTTTTGAGTGTACCTTCATTCTTCAGTATATAATGGAAATCCAGTTTCCTGTCCCTTCTTGTTTTTTTTCATACATTTTAATATTCTTTTCTTTTTTCTCTGTACACCTGCTTACACAGGTGAGCACCAGCTCCCTGGAAAATAGGGGAGGAAATGTCTCAGATCAGCAGTGAAGGGGCACCTGGGTGGCTCAGCGGTTGATCATCTGCCTTTGGCTCAGGGCGTGATCCCGGGATCTGGGATCCGAGTACCACATCAGGCTCCCTGAGAGGAACCTGCTTCTCCCTCTGCCTGTGTCTCTGCCTCTCTCTGTCTCTCATGAATAAATAAATAAAATCTTTAAAAAAAGAATCAGCAGTGACTGTGGCTCAGTTTCTACTGAATTACTTACCTAAAGAAAAGCGTACACCATTGTCACTAACGTTGATTTCTTTATAATGTCTAGTATTTAATAAGAGTATGTCTCCTATTCATTAACCTTCCCTTTTATGCTAAAGGAGTATTTTTCTCATTGATTACAAGGAGCCCTCACTAGCTGAGAATTCCCCTGCTAAGCCACCAGAAGTAGGGTGTTAATACCAAATAGAGTCCCCTGTCCTGATATTCCTAAACTCACATGAAAAGATGCCAGCTAATCCTGTCACATTGTCAACTGGCATTTCTTGTATGATGTTATAGGTGGTACAATTTGAGTTGAATGTGTACTGACCATAAATCACATAGTATAACTTGCATTTTTAAATAAAAGTATTGTCGTTTGTATCTTCATTTGCATTTTTATCTCACATTTGAAATAAGCATGAATATTTCCATTTAACGGAGGTCTAATTGTACAAATTGCACTGTAAAACCACCACCCTGGAGTTGCTAACTCTTTACTCAGTGGTATATAACACTTGTATGTCATAGGTAGGTTTCTCTGATGCTTAGTGCAGGTAGAGACCGCAGGAATTATAATGCACTTAGAAAACTTGGTAGATGTGTGGGGAAAAATAGTATAATGATACATAATAAGCCATTATTAAATACCGATTGAATAGCAAAATAATGGCTAAATGAACAGATGTATAGGTGAATAGAGTCACAAAGGTCTACAAAGTGGTTCTTTCCCATGAGTACAAATAGTAAACATTAAAAAATTATCTTTATTTGACCATTAGTGGAACATTTTTTTAATGTTCTGCTTCTTCTGTGCATACTCAATGGTGCCCCTTCTAGGATTCTTTGGGGAGGGTTGTCACTTAAATTGGCAGCATCCCTAATGGTCTACCCTGATTAATTCTCTGCATGTAACAACCAGCTATTCGTATTAATAAAAAAGAGAGAGATTACTGGTCTGCTGAAAGGCGTACAAAGAGAAAGTTGTTATTAGGCCTTTAGGTTCCAAAGGTGTAATAGTGAGTGTCATAGTGATGGTATGTGTGCGTGTACTTAGAGGCTTCTCATGTGTGGGTTTTTAAAAAAAGATTTATTTATTATTTATTTGAGAGAGAGAGTTGGAAAGAGGGGCAGAGGGAGGGGGGGAGAATCTCAAGCAGGCTCCCCACTGAGCATGGAGCCCAACACAGGCCTTGATCTCAGAACCCTGAGATCATGACCTGAGCCAAAATTAAGTGTGGGACATTCAACTGATTCAGACACCCAGGCCCCCCATCATGTTTTTATTAAAACCATCTTGCAGGACCTTCTGCATTGACCACACTTTGGACACCATTTAACAAGATAGATGACAGTATAAGGGAATATAAAAATTGGAATCCTTGGCATGCACGGTAGGCCCAAAACCAGTGAGTTATTGCTAATGGAAACACAGAAGAGAGCACTTTGAAGCACATACTAGTAAAAGCCTCCTAAATTGAATGTATAGGGATTACCAGCACTAAGATAAAATCAGATGGAAAATTCTGTCAATATTACATTTAATAAGCTATCCTGAAAAGCTATCCTAATAGAAAACTAGAATTTCAAGATAAAAGACTTTTAAGTAAAATGCTTCATAAACATTTATTTTTCTTCTAATGGAACACTAATGACTAAACATCAAAATCAATACAGAACTAGAATCTTTCTTGAAATCACAAGGTTATTCTGGCTTTAAAGAAAACTGTCATTTGCTATGAATACCAAACTCATGATGTGTGGGAAAGTACAGTTGTCTCTTGAACAATGCCAGGGTTAGAGGCATTGACACCCCACACAGTCAAAAATTCACCTGTGGACTTTGACTCCCCCAAAACTTAATTGCCTACTGTCAACCAGAAGCCTTACCTATAACATAAACAGCACATATCTTATATGATATATTTATATATGATATATATATATATATATTTTATTATATCCTTACAATAAAGTAAGCTGGAGAAGAGAAAATGTTAAGAAAATCACAAGGAAGTGAAAATGCATTTACAGTATACAGTACTGTATTTGTGGAAGAAAACCTGCATTTAAGCAAACCTCTGCAGTTTCAACCTGTGTTGTACAGGGTCGACTGTATTTGTGTAAGTTTTCTATCGCTGCTATAGCAAATTGCCACAAATTTAGTGGCTTAAAACAACATAAATATGTTCTCTTCCTGTTCTGAAAGCCAGAAGTCTGAAATCAGTTCTACTAGTTGCTAAGTCCAAGTATCTGCAGGCTGGTTCTTTCTGGAGGCTTTGAGGGGAGGATCTATTTCCTCCTCTCGTTCAGCTTCTAGTGGCAGCCCAGATTCCTTGCTTGTAGCCCTCTAGTCCATCCCTACATCTTCAAAGCTCATCACTCCAAATTCTACACCCATCATCACATTGCCTTCTCCTTTGTGTTTTACTCATCTTGCCACTGTCTTATGAAGACCATTGTAATCACGTTGGGCCCAGCCAGCTAATCTGGAGTAGTCTCTCTATCACATAATCTTAGTTTATTCCCATCTGCAAAGTCCTTCTTGCCATATGGGATAATATACACAGGTTCTGGGCATGGGACGTGGACATATTGAGAGCCATTATTCAGGTTATTGTGGATAACTACCAATACTTATTTAGAGGCCAATGATTTGGGGGTCTGGTAGCAAATCAAATTCTCATAGAGGCATTTATGAAGACTGGTAATGATCAATTATCAATTGCATACTCAAATATTCCAAATACCGACTAATCTATTATAAGCTCTTACATATTAATAAATTTTTGTCACACTGTCTTACATTTCATGTTTTATTGTATCAAAATTAATTTAAGCCAGAATTTTGTAAAAACTAAAAATATATATTGCTTTCACATACATTTTCACATATTTCTGCCACTTATTTTCAAGGAAACATATTTGCATGGATTAGATGATTTTTCCTTTAATTTGATTGAAAATTCAAAACTTCAAATTATAAAGAAAGTGAGATAATGCTAGAGGAAAATAAAATTAACAAGGAATATAAGTAGATAGGCATCTACATTAAAGGCCGTTAGGGAAGCATAAATACTTTTGGCCACCAGATGGTATTGCTAACCCACAGAATTGTAATAAAGCAGCTCTGAAGATTTCTTTTGGAAGTTTAGTCCTTTTTTTTTATAGTGATTTTTAATGTAAGGTTTAAGCTAGTCAATGAATGGTTTCTCACACAAACCCTTTGTCAGTGAATTTCAATATCACACTACACATATTTTACTTCATGTAGCCATGTTTTTAAAACTAGGAAGAGAGCAGTTTGTAGGTAATATTTCTGCAGTTTTTTAAAAAAATTATAACTATCTGTTTTGAAGTATAAAGTTAGTACACATAAAATGTAGCTACCTAGGCTATTTTCTTTGAAGTTATAGACAAGTATCAATATGGAAAAATTAAGCTTTTAAAGAATAATATTTATATGCTCTGATTTTAATGCCATTAAATCCTCATAAAATTGAACAAAACCTGTTTTGTTGTTCCAAATGGATATTTTAAAAATCAGATAGTAAAACACATAGGGTATTTCTGTAATATTTTCACAGCTTTAAAATAATACTAGGACATTGTTTATAATAGATCTCTGTCCTACTGTTAGAACACTAATTCTCATACTGTTATATATGTAAATTTCTAAAGGGTAAATTCTGACAAGAATGTCAGCAGAATTGCATTCTTTAGGCCATAGTGAGTGTTATCATCCTTGTCAGAAGTAAATGTTGTGCAAAAACAGCTAAAGGTACTTTTTCCTAATTAACTAAAAACTTTTTTTTTTTTTTTACAAATTCAGATTCATTTTTTTTTTTACAAACTCAGATTCATTTTTTTTTCATATTCATGGAATATCCCTTAATGGAGAAGGGTTGAATCCAACTGATTTGTAGTTCTGAATGATTGTATTCATAGGGCATTTATTTATTTATTTATTTATTTATTTATTTATTTATTTTAGATTCACTCTGCTCCATATGGAGACTTGCATTTTTTAATTTTATTTTTTGTTTTTCCCTAATTTTATTTATTATTATTTTTTATTGAAGTTTGATTTGCCAACATATAGTATAACACCCAGGGCTCATCCCATCAAGTGCCATAGGGCCTTTATCTGTATGCTAGAAATAAATATAAATCCTTTTTGGGGGGAGATGGCATCATGCTAGACCTCAAAACACCTGAAAATTTTCAGATTCAATGCCTAAAACAGGCAGATTCTTATAATGGAACCATCATAGAGAGTTTGTTTGTTTGTTTAGATTTTATTTATTTACTTGACACGGAGAAAGAGCACAAGCAGGGGGAGCGGTAGGCAGAGGGAGGGGGAGAAGCAGGCTCTCCTCTGAGCAGGGAGCCCATAGGGCCTGGATCCCAAGACCCTGAGATAATGCCCTGAGCAGAAGGCAGACACTTAACCAACTGAGCCACTCAGGAGCCTCCATCATGGATAGTTTAAAATAAATGTACTGTATATGTTCAAGGAAATAATAAATGAGATTGAGAAATTCAGCAGAGGTCTATACAAATAGCCCAAAGCAAACAATCAAGAAAAAGACTAGAACTCAAAGTACACTGGATGAAGTAAAACAAACAAACAAACAAACAAACAAAAAAACACACATACACACAATGGATGCTTTAAGTATATTAGAGCTTTATAAAGTATCAGCAATATTAAAGATAAGTGGAAAAAATATATAAAATGAAATACAGAGAAACAAGAGCTTGAAAGTTATAGAAAAGAGCACAAGAACAAGTGGATGTGCCTAGGTGTGTGCCATCCGGGTCTTAGGAAGAGAGAGAACTTTAGGAAAAGAGCAGAGTGAAATACACATGGCAATGCTCAATATTGTTTCATGAGACTTTTGTTTCTTCTTTGTATATTTGTTACATATTCACTGAATTGAGACAATCTATGATATTCTGGAGCTCTACTTAAAGACAAAACAAAACTGACAACTACTTTGTTAGATTATGCCATTCACAATAGCAGAGCCTAGATCTTTCCCAAAGGTATTAAGCTTTCCCTACCCTTGGCAGCATTTCTCAATGGACCAAAAAGATTTTTTGAATTCTTTGAAGATAAGGAAGTGGGTTGTAACATCAAGAAGACGCTTGAATATCCTGTAAATTCCATTTGTCCTGAAATGGAATAAAATTTAAATGTTTCCTAGATTAGTAACTGCATATGTAACAATTTCATCTTCTTTACAATAATTCATAATGGGCGCTAAAGAGACAGTTCAATTGCTATTTTAGCAGCAAACGAGGTACATTCAGACACTTCCATTGCAGATTTATCATTTGATCTGGGCTGGGGGTTCCTGATAATCAGGAGGCTTTGTGAAGAACAAAATCCAGTTCTTCAGTGGTATCAGCTACTGGACACCATGTTAATCACTCCGCCTTGAATAAGTCATAAAATTATAGGAGTGGGTTTTGCTCTGCATCGTGTGTTGCAGAGTTATGGGCATCAAACATTAGCAAAAAGACAGAAGTGGTCCAAATTGGACCATCCATCAACAGCAGAACTCTTTGCCATAGGCTAACCAGCATGTCTTGGTGAGGGATCTACCTCCAGAAGTCACTCTTCGATACTCTCACATTGTTTAACATCCAGTCCCACTCTGCTCACTTATCACAACTGGCAAGGGCACTCACGACCCCAGTGTTTCTCCCTCCCTGATGCTCCCTTCAGGCAGAGACATGGCGGGCCCTGCTTCTCCACAAAAGATTACATGCTCTATCCATTTCCTTTGCTTCCCCAGATCTTTATTTATAACTAATCACCTTTGCTGGCACTTTCCAGTCTTTATCCAGTTTTCTAGAGTCATTGCTAGGCTTTTAGCTTACTTTTAATTTCTCATGATTTTCTGAATTTTTCTATTTTTAATATACTAAATTTTGGAGTAGGGGTTTAATACTTTCTTCTAGATTTATTCTGCTTCAATATAAGCAAGATACCCTATATTGTGTGATTTTATAACACCGTTTTTACAGAAAGTATTGTCACTGCCCTCACTGGATAATATGATTTGTGGGTTTATGACTGCTTAAGAATTGAAATTAATTTCTAAATATTACCAGGGCAACACAAATGTCTCAGTCTTAAAGAAAATGAAGATAACAGTGTCCAGCTTTCTTAATTTACAGAGTAACTGCAGAATAGTGTATAAGGGCTTTGTTAACCACAATTCAATGAAAGTACAGAATTTTTATAATTATAGTAACTATAAAAGTACTATTACCTAAGTGTTGATTTGAGGCTGGAGTCAATGAAAAAGAGCTTATTGATTTGATAAGTAAGTTTTATCTTCTTTGAAAACTCTATGCTCTCTTTAGCTAGTCTCAAGTAAGATCATGTAATGATATAGCGAGAACAAGTTCCTTTACAGATAGAAAGTGAACTCAAGGAGATAATATGACTTGCCCGTGAGTGGTAAAGACGGAATTAAATTCAGATCATTAAGCACTACAACAGGGAGGGACACTGAGGGACGAAATAGTTTAGAATTCTCAAAATCCCAGCTCTGCTATTTAATAGTATGACACTGAGTTATTTTTCTCAGTTGTAAAATTAAGACACCAACGTTTCACATCTTTGTGTTGAGTATTAAATCATAGATGTAGGTTCAAAAACAGCAAAATAAGCGTACAGAAATCTATTATCACCATACAGTGGGCCTTCAGTAAATTCTCTTCTCTCTTCTCCTCCCCTTCCCCCTCCCCCCTGCATCCTCTCTCCCTTTTCCTCCTTCTCCTAGACTATGGAACTTATATTGCAGACTGTAAGTATCCCGCTCACTGCACCACTATAAAGGTCGAATTTACTCTGCTGAAACAGTTTCCAAAGCAATAAGGAATTTATTCTGAAGGCTGTCATAAAAAAATTTGGACCAAACATTTCTGACTTGGGTGGGTTTCGTTTCATCATTATCTGAATGTGACCAAATCTTAAGCTCTTTCAAACTAAGGTAGCAAAATAACAACAATAATGATTTGGGGCATCTGGGTGGCACAGCAGGTTGAGCATCTGCCTTGCACTCAGGTTGGGATCCCAGGGTCCTGGGATTGAGTCTCCTATTGGGCTCCCTGCTCCATGGGGAGCCTGCTTCTCCCTCTGTCTCTGCCTCTCTCTCTCTCTCTCTCTCTCTCTGTGTGTGTGTGTCTCATGAATGAATACTTAAAACCTTGAAAAAACAATAATGATTTGAGGCAAAATCATGTAGTGAAGTAATTCTCTCACTGGTGTGATCGGTAGTGAATCTGTCAACTTTATATTATAGAAAGTTGTGGTAGTCCTTTCTGTAATTCTATGTTTTATTTAACAGCAAAATGTGTGAGTATTTCCAGAGATGTATGCATTTTTTAAATATATAAATATAGTATCTATTTATACAGAAGTCCATTCAGAGTCCTTCCCGTCTAACTCCAATGGGTTTATTATAAAATGCAACAGTATTTTTAGAGTTTCATACATACCATGAAGCATAGAATTAAAAACTGCAAGTGGATAGGGGCCTCACTGTTGACTTTCAGTAGTATTCTAGCCCTGTTAAAGCCAGAGTTTAAAAATGTGATGTGCCGTATCTAACTCCATTATTTTATAGTCATTTTTGAGGCCAAGAACTGTATGAACATTATATAGAAGCTTGGTATACTTTTTTTTTAAGTGGTCCTATTTTAGAAAGAAACAATAGCAAATGAGAAAATTCTCATTTAAGAATTTGCAAAGACCTAAAATAAATGTTCAGGCATGTGCCTCTTTGGTTACCTCCATTTATCAGGACTGTTGAAGAATTAAAGATCTAAGAGTTCAAGACTGTGGATGATGCTAGCAGATACTGGGGAGAGTGGTCATGATTGGGGCCTGACCGGGTGGCTCATCTTGCTGCTGCTCGTGGGTGTATTGTGATACTGCCTCACGCCTGCACCCTGCCACAGCAACTGGCCCTTGGGCAATGAGAGCTTCTTTGCTTGGGAGCACCATCATACCCACAAGCCTGCAAGCAAAGACTAGTTGACATGCAGGATATAAAGGGATCTAGAAAAACAAAGGCCAGGTGGCAGCACTTGTGCCCAGGTGGCTCCAACTCCCAGGTGTAAGTTTTACTCCAGAGCTCCCAATGGGATCCAGCTGAAGCTCATCTCCATTTGAAATCATATCCTCAATTAGCATTCCTCCCCTCTCCTAGCCTGCCTTCCTCATTTTTTCATGAGACCACTTTCCTAATAAATCACTTTCTCAAGAATCCTTGTCTTTGTTTCTAGGAAACCTGACCTAAAACAGTGAGTACCAGGAATTCTTCCAAGAAGCAGACTCTAAAGATGGGATTCTGGAAGTGAATCACAGGCTGCCCAGATGGCAATGAGAACTCTCTCACTGATGGTAGGTGGAGTATCAGTAATGCCAAGTCTGCTATAATAATACAACTGATAAGACTCACGTTTGTGGTGGAATTGGAGAAGACACAAAGTAAAAAAGGAAGCACTAACTAGTGCTATATCTTTGATATTTAACAGGTATGAAAGAAATAATAGCTATGAGGATTCCGTTATTGGGGAGTTTGGCTAAACAGAAATGAAATGACAGATTCAGATTTATCAATTAACTATTTAAAGCAAATTTTGAGAGTCAAAGAACCTCCTTCAGTGCATTAAGGGTGAAGATTTTGTGAACGTAGCAGAACTTCAACAGAAATGCGTTCTCCCTCTTGGTAAGAAGTCTCCCCAACCAGAATTGGAGCCCTGATAGGGAAGGATTGGGACCCCGAAAATCAGGTTGGGTAGATACATTTGAGATCCCCCAAATGCTTCCAAACCTCCCTGCCTATGGAAGTGTCCAATCTTTCCTCTTGGAAGTATGCTGCTGTCCCTTGCTTTTTGTTCATGCAGAGGCCTCAAAAGTAACATGTATTTCATAAGCAGATGCTTGCCTCTTTGATCTGTCCGAAGCTCCCTTCTGACCATGAAGCCTATAACCAAGCTAAAAACTCAGCGAAGTCTAACTGGGAAAATGTTGAACCTGCTGAAGGAAGACAGGGATATTGGACCAAAGGGGCCACAGCATGTAGCTAATAGGGTATAGGCAGGAACTGGAGAATAAGCCTAGAAGTGGCCCTTCAAGGGGCTGGGTCAATAAAGCTGGCTAAGAGCATTTATCATTATGTGGGAAAACTCCTATCCCTGAGAACTAACATCCTGACAAGGCCCCAGGAATTGCTTCTCCTCTGCTGCTAGGATGGTTCTGCAAGCACGGAAAAAGTGATGGCTCACATAAATGAAGTATAGATGCCAGGACTGCCAGGGCAGATGAAGGAGTTAAAAACAAGGAAGCTCAGAGAACAGAACATGCTAGAATGGATCTATTCTAGGGGATCCCTGGGTGGCGCAGCGGTTTAGCGCCTGCCTTTGGCCCAGGGCGTGATCCTGGAGACCCGGGATCAAATCCCACGTCCGGCTCCCGGTGCGTGGAGCCTGCTTCTCCCTCTGCCTGTGTCTCTGCCTCTCTCTCTCTCTCTCTCTCTCTCTCTCGCTCTCTCTGTGACTATCATAAATAAATAAAAATTAAAAAAAAAAAAGAATGGATCTATTCTATATGACCAGAAAACCCACCACATGCTACATTCCTCATCATGGTGCAGAGAAAGACATGTATTTATCAAGGAAGTAAGGACTATTCTGGTGAGGGGTAGGACATTCTAGAAGAATCCTTGAGAAATGCAGTGTCAGTTGTTATCTATAACCTGCGGCTGATGGTAGAAGATGCCGCTACTATATCTAGACTCGTAGATAGCAATGGGGATGAGAGGATCCAGGAAAAATAAAGGCCAGGTGGTGCCTCTTAAATATCAGGAAAAAAACTGGGTGAAATTCTTACAATGATCAGCAGGTTGGAGTGGTTGCCAGAGGGGCACCTACGATGCCCACATTCAGCATACATACCGACTACACAACATGTTCCTAGAGAAAGACTAATGAGCAACCCAAACTGTTCAACCATGGTTAAACTACATAATCAAAGGAGATTCAAGGATGAGTGAGCAGACACCTGAGGTAGGACTCCATAATACAAACATCATGATCCCGTGTCTGGTTTCCAGACCTGAGTCAGTTCTCAGACACAGTTATCGGAATCTGTCAATCCAATAAGAACCCTGCAACAAATGGCAGTGTAGAGAGACCTTCCCACCCTTCCCCAGAGGGCTTCCGCCCATTTATTCAGACCTTCAGATACCAGGGAAAGAGAAACACCTGTCTTCCAAGGATGATTGGGCGCAGGTTATGATGTGATTATGTCCTGAGGGTATCCCAGGAACTACTATGTCCCCCTTGCTAGATAAGCGATGTGCAGAGGCCAGGCGTAATTGATGTCTTGACCCAATACCATGTCACAGTGGGTCTAATAACTCTATAGAACTACCTGGTAGTCATTTCACCAGTTGCCAAATGAGAGTTCCAATGGACAGAGTTTATAGTTGGTATAATTCTCACATTGATTTTTTGCTTTATAGAGCACGGTAAAGGCCAAGCACAAACTCCTGAATCTGCAACCTCAGGCCAAAATGGCAAATCAAAACCAATATTGCATCCCAACAGGAATGGCACAGATTAGTGCTACCCTCAGAATCATGAAGAATGCAAGGGCGGTGGCTCTCATCATAACTCTCATTTACTTCACCAGGTTGGTCCCTGGAAGGACTGTTTGGATTGTGGCAGGTAACAGTGTACCATCACGAACCCAACCAAGGAGTAGCTTCAATTGCAATTTCAGTGCTGGGTGTGCTATCTTTATTAAAGTGCATTAGAACAAGTCTCTGGCACGTGTTACTAGGTTACGAGTCTGGCAAATAGGTTCTTTCTAATACACATCAGAGGGGACAATCAGAAATAATTCACAATGGGCAATGTATATATTCACAATCTTGCCTTTGTGCCATGTAAATCCCCCTAATTTCTGCCACAACACAGTCTAAGGGACACTAGCTCTCTGTATAATTTCCTCGAATATTAGATTTATTGCACCTGATGTGCAAGAGGTCACAAGTACTCTGGATGCCTTGGAAACACGTGCGTTCCAAAGAGTGGGAGATAAACTTTTGAAAGACTCAAGAGTCTACTACGTTGGCGGAATTCTTAGGGTTCAGTGATATGAAACATTCTAGGACCTCTTTTCTAAATTAAAAGGTGAACTGTGGAGTCTTGGGTCCTCTGCTTATAAGAGAGATGTAGAGTGACTGACGGGACTATCCAGCTTTGGAGTAAAATACTGCTTTGTCCTATTTGTCAGGTGTTGGGGAAAGCTAATAGATGAGAGTGGGGTGCAGGGCAACAGAGGGGTTCAGTAGCAGGCCCAGAAGGTTGTAAAGTAGCCCTGCTACATGGGCTGGGACATATACTGAGGCAGATCTCATGATACCAGAAGTATCGGTTACAGGAAATTGACACCTGAAACCTTGGGCAACCTCCCACCAGGAAAATCCATCATGGTACCTTGAGGCTTTGGAGAAAGGTCGTTGCGGAAGGTCACTGAAAAGACACAGGCCCCTGAAGACCTGTGAGCTGGGCCTGGGCAATCAGAAGCTCCTCAGTCCCTCCCCTGTCCTTGCAATATAGGTTCTGCCCACCTCTCCCACTCCCGGAGACTCCTCCAAAGACAGAGCCTGGAGTAGTGATGTAGTTTGGGGACTGTCTGCACGGCATATGAGACAAAACCCAGTTAAGACCTCTGTATAAACTGAAAATTAGGTGGGTGAGTGAAGGTGTTCACTCATCTTGCTGTTGTCCACGACAAGCCTTGTCCGTAAGTTCCCTTTCCTTAGTAAAACTGCCACCCACCAACCTGGAGTGGTCACCTCTTTCTTTGGTTTCTCCCTGCCCTCTGAATATGGGGGTGGGTTTCAGATTATACTTGGGAAGATCCCAAGGAGGTTGCAAAGCAGCAACTGGTGAGCCAGTCAGGACACTAAAGAAATGGGCGTTGGGAACTAGTCAGCTATGGAAGAAATTGACCACCCACCTCTCTGTGTGGAGTGGTCGCCCGTACAAGCTCCCCCCTCCTTTTTTTTTTAAGATTTATTTGTTAACTTTAGAGATGGGGGAGGGGAAGAGGAAGAGGGAGAGAGAAGCTGAAGCAGACTCTGCCCTGACAGACTGTGGAGCCTGACATAGGGCTGATCCCAAGACCCCTGAGATCAGGACCTGAACAGAAATCAAAAGTCGGTCACTCAACTGAATGCACCCCCCCCGAGATGCCCCCCATACCAGCTACTTAAGTATATTCCCTAGTCTTGGGAAAGGGGCATCCACAGGGCAAATCCCAGGTTGGCCAGCTACCTATATGTGGGTAGGGCTGGCTGGTATGTTCGATTGTTGTTGACTGTCACATAAGGATGGGGACACCCCGAACATGCTGGCCGCTTTAAGGGACTTGTTTAAGAAACTGTGCACATTGTGGTGAAGAGAGGAAACACAAATGCGTGGCAGCTTCTGTGGGCTGGCCTCTACTCTGGGCAGTTCAGCTGGCCACCAATGCCCAACTAGAAGCTGAGGCTCCAGTTAGAAAGTTTGAAAAGCACATGACAGCGTCCACTACTGAGCTGGTTTCTGGGCTGGAAGACAAGGTGGGAGAACAGGATAATTAGGTAGAGTCCTTAGCGTGCTGTTTCCTAGGAGGGTACAAGCTGCTCCAATTAAGGCCGGTGACAATGCCTGATTAGGATGTTGGGGGTGGAATCCTTGGACAAATGAAGAGAATAAAGAAGAGGATGTTATAGTAATTGATGAAAAAATAGACAAAGTGCCCCATGCCTCCTGACCCCTAATATGCAAAAAATTTTTAGGTAGGAATTACCCCCAAACTTCCAGTAGGAAACAGACTGCGGTAGAAGTTCCCTTGTCAACTGTGTTACGATGAACTCTCATCAGACCTTTAACCATGGCCATCTTGCAGTCTCTTGTCCTTTGCAGACGGTTACTGTTTTACTCTGATGCTTTGGCCAAAAAGCATTCCTGCAAAAGTGCTTAATCTTTAAGGAGTTTCATGAAAAGGATTTGACAAGTACAGGTATCTAACTACGATCATTGCCTACCTATGGGAGGGACAATAGTAAACTCTGGAGTGCTCCCCTGGAGGCTCTCTGCACAGCCCCACAGTATGTCTGGGTTCATAGCTAGGGTCCTGTCTTTGTCTTCCTCCTGCATGTCAGTAAAAAAGGAGATGTTGGAAGACTTTTATTCCTGTCCTAGCGTAGTGTGCTTCTGTCCCTTATGCTACCTGGTAGAGAAAGAGCATTTGGGCGACTGAGAATCAGAGCACCAAGCTAGCTGCCTTCGAAAAGCAAAAATACTAGTGAAGCTCTGGGCATCTCCTAAGCAGGGCTACCATTTGAGGTGGATGTGGATTCTGGAATTGTATGGGTCAGGCCCTGTGGCAGAGACAACCAAAGTGAGGGTTGCTCTTAGGATTTTGAGGGCAGCTCTGGAAGGTGGCAGAATCATGATATATCCCCACAGAGCAAGAGGTCCTGGCTGTGGACACAGCACTCCTCCAGGTAAAGCCTCTCACACAGCGGCCAGCGTGGCAGCCAGTGTGATAAACTCAGAGCAATCTGGCTGGTGATTACTCATGAGCCGCAGCCATTAACCTTTGCACTGACAGTTAGACTGTTCTAAAGAGATTAACCCTATGGCTTGCACAATGGGAAGCCAAGAGGTGGATGATCATAAATAAGCCTTCATTGGGACAGGATATGTGAAAGTATACTTGGGTCTGTCTTCAAGAGTCTGAGACAGTCTTTATTGTTTATCATGTCTCAGCTCCTAATCCACTGACAAGCCCTGGCAATCAAGAAGCCGATGGTCTGGCTCGGGTACAAGCCTTAGCAACTGACCCTTCAGTAGATATAGCAGATTGAGTACATAAAAAGAATGGCTAGCACAGTGCCCGAGGGAAGATGGCATATTGTCAGCTTGCCCTTAAAGTACAATGATTTGGTTAATGCAGTAGCAGCATATCCTGTGTGTTCTGAACAATTCCCAAGGCAACTGTCAAAAGAGTCTGGGGCCATCCACCAGAGTTCTCAACCAGTAATAGAGTGGCAAATTGATTATATTGGTCCTTTCCCTCTGAATGAGCGTTCTAAATATGCCTGCCTTGGTTTGTTGAATGCTGCATCTGGCCTAACCCAAGCTTTCTTTTGTCACCGTGCAACCCAAACTGCTACCATTAAGGAATTAGAGAGATGAGTACCATGTATGGATACTTTTGTTGAATAGCCAGTGATTGGGGGTCACATTTCAAAGGTCATGATGTTCACTGAGCAAAAGGACATGACCATGAAGGAAGGCTCCATCTCCCCTATAACCCATAAGAGGCCGGGTCAGTAGAAAGGAAAAATGGGATGTTAAAGCAGCAGATTACATTACTAGCAGATAAAAGCATCTTGGCTGGGTAGACTAAAGTACTGTCCCAGGCTTTAATATGTTGTTGTTTTTAACTGTGGTCATCTTTTTATAAAATTTATTTTAAAAATTCCAAGGTAATTAACATAAAATGCTATATTAATTTTAGGTGTACAATACAGTGATCCAACAACTCTATACATTACTCAGAGTTCATCACAAGTGTACTCTCTTAATCTCTTTTACCTATTTCACCCAGGCTTCAATACATTTCAATGACCAACCAGTAGTGCCTGTTGCCTCATATGCCAGATAAGGAACCCCTGCTGATGCTCCCAACAGCATAAATGTATGGAAGTTGTGGGAAACAGCCATTGCCCCAATTCTCACCGTGGGTCAACATGCTAAGCTCCTGAGAACACCAAGTTCCATCATGCCTGGGAAGAGATATCTCCTGGAATTTACAATGGGATATCCCACTGAGCTGGGTGAGTTACTTCGTACCCTTCCATAAGGAGGAACTGTTCAATCTCCAGTGGCCTCCCATGATCCTGTTGCAAGTTGGATCTTCTAAAATAGCTATACCTGGAATGGAACATATACCATTGAAAAAGGGGAGAAGATGTGGGTCCTGATTGGGAATATCTTGCCCCAGGGCCATCCCTTTCCACTTGAAAGTGCTGCTCCCTCAGCCAATATGTATAGTAGGTACAACCAGGTCAAGTTGCTAAAGCTATATCCTCTTTTTCCTCAAGGTCACATGGTCACAGTCTGTTTTCCCCTGGTATGCTCATTTGGCCACCATCTTTGTTCTCTTCATTGACTTGAAAGATGTAATAAAACCCACAAAAGCCCTTACTAAATTTACTCAGCAAGCCTTTAACGCCTGTCCTTACTAGACACTGAAATGTCTCTAATGAGAATTGCTGTCCTCTGAAACAGGATGGCCTTAGGCATTATTATTGCCTTACAAGGAGTTACCTATGCTATTATCCAAACAGAATGTATGTTCATACTTGATGAGTCTACTAATGCATCATCTTTATTAAATCACGTAGGGATGCAAGTGAATATCTACCTGATCTGATCCCCAGCTAAAGGGACTTGATAATCAGTGGTTCAAGATCATGGGCTCTTGAAGAAAAAGTCACTAATTTTGGAATCATTGTCTTAATCTGTATTTTTCTTACATGTGTCTGTATTGTTGCTGTGGTATCTGCCTCTTGTGCAGCTGGATGACCACAAAAAGAGCCATCTTTATGCTAGTGAAACCCCTTGCTGACTGTCAGGGCACACTGTAGAAGAGAGGGGGGGGTGTGAGATTGTAAGAGCCAATCACCAGTGGTAGAAATGTTGGGGGAGTCATCGAGAAGACATGTCCACCAGTTGACCTGTGAGCTGGGACTGGGCAATCAGAGCCTTGTCACCCCCTTCCTTGTCTTTGCAATGTTGATTCTGCTTGCCTTTCTCACTCCCAGAGATTCCTCCAAGGACATAGCCTAGAGATAGTGTTGTCGTATTGAGAACACCTACCTGCACAGTATGGATGGCTGAACCCACGTAAGACCTCTATATAAACTTGTAAGATTTGTGAGCACATGCAGGGATCCACTTGTCTTGCTACTGCCCAAGATAAGCCTCACATGTAAATTCTGTTTGCTTATTAAAACTGCCACCTACCAACCTGGAGTGGGCTGCCTTGGTCTCTCTCTACCCTCTGAGTACAGGGGCCAGTTTTAGATGATACCTGGAAAGCTCCCAAGAGGGTTTCAAACCAACAAAGTCCAGGTCAAATACAGAAAGGAAAATAGGTGTCACCCCAATAGCAGCCCCTTACATGCTACTAGGTCCTGAGAGAGACAAAGCATCTAACTATGGGTTATCAATTGACTATATGGCTATTACTGCTTATTATAAGTTGGACATTTTAAAGCCCACCAAGTCAAAAGACGTAAGCATCAATGAACTGCCATAAACATTGTAAAGTAGATGTGGCACATCTGGGATCAGACTCTAAAAGGTTTAGAGGGAACAAAACTTCACATGGAAGTAACCAAGACTTTCATATTGCTTACCACTCGTGGCTATTATATGGTGGTGTGTCCTGACAGGCACATATTGGTCCAAGAATCAAGGGTTGGTGTTCCCGCTCATGATTATGTCCAGTTACCCATTTCTAATTTAGGGAATTTATGCTTTCCATTCCTACTTAGGTATCTTTGGGCCAAGAAGTTCTATTCCCAGAGGAAAGAATGCTTCTAACATGCAACACAGTTAAGACTGCTAGTAAACTTAAAGTTCTAGACAAAAAGAGACTCTTGATCATAGGAAACAAACTGAGGGTTGCTGGAGGGGAGGGAGGTGGGGAATGGGGTAACTGGGTGATGGACATGAAGGAGGACACGTGATGTAATAAGCACTAGGTGTTATATGAGACTGATGAATCACTGAACTCAACTTCTGAAACTAATAAAACATTATATGTTAATTAATTGAATTTAAATAAAAAAATAAAGATTAAAGCTGGAAAAAAATAAATTTTAAGTTCTGTGTAACACTGGTAACTTTGGGTTCTTTGTATCAGTACATCAGCAGGCAAAGTTAATGATACTGCCAGAGATAACTGACTCCATTTTAGTAGGCAGTAGGGATGCAACTACTTAATGAATGTGTTTCTTTGACATCCTGGGGCATCTCTTGTTGCTCACTTGTCCGTAATATTTTCAGCAACCATGAACTGACAAAAAGGGAAGGGTATTTACAATAGAAGGTGGAAGAAGTAGATGAAAATCAGTAACCAGTCTGGGGGCTGTAAATGACAATGAAGTGGGAAATTAATCTATGCATTTAACATTTGGATACCAAATCCCATTTATCAGTAGTTGAAAATAAATGAAGAATATGGAGTTATGTTTGCATAGAGCAAAAATGGATGTATTTCAAATATCTCTTTGTCATTTCTCATTTGAGTTTATATAGATATGTTATGTGGTCCCTATCCAGATTATTTGCTTCCATTTTGATTTAATTGTCACAATTTAAAACTGTGTATCTTTAGGTAATTAATTGTAATGGTCATTTGTTCATTTAGTTACTAAGGGTAAACATTGTAGTTCCATCTGTTGACATTATAAAGTAAACTTCTGGATTTTATTTGTGCACTGTTATATTTCACTACTAAACTCTATCATTATATTTCAATAATTTGCAGGTTTAAATGTAATGAGAATATATTTTGTGGAAATTATAATTTAATAGAAAAAATACTGAGAACCTTATTATTAAAATAAGGGCCTAGTCATCTAAAGCAGTGATAACTAGAACAAATTTATTATTTTTTCTTTTCTGGGATGAGGTGTGGATATTTGAACATTTCCTTTTCTTGATAGGGACATAATTTAATGTGGATGTATAGTTTACATGTCATTTCTTCATGTAATGAATTTGTCTTTTGTTTAAAATTTCAAAGTGATTTTTCTAGAGAGAATATAATTAAAATAGTGGCAATCATTCAATCAAAAATTATGTTGGCTTCAATTATCTACATTTTCAGAATGAACGTGTGGTAAAGGACTCAATTCTCTAGTTTTATATGAAATGCAGTGGTAAATTCTCTCAGAGGATTTAGGGAGTAATGAGGTAGAATGGTGCTGATGCTAATTATTTTCAGGAGTGCCCCCATCTTCCCCATACATAACCCAGAACTGCATCCTCTGGGCTCCTTTTGATGATTGTCTTCTTGTTGAATTTGGCTGATGAAAGCTAAGAACAACAATAATATTTTAAAATGAATATTTAGTTCCTAGGATAATTCTGCTGTGGTCAGAGAGTGAATTTTGGATTACTTCAGGCCTTTGAATTTGTTGAGACTTGATTTGTTGTCAAATCTCACCTGTCAATTAAGATAAATGGTCTACATCCCATAGGCATTTGAAAAGAATGTTTATAAAATTTTTTTTAATTTTTATTTATTTATGATAGTCACAGAGAGAGAGAGAGAGAGGCAGAGACACAGGCAGAGGGAGAAGCAGGCTCCATGCACCAGGAGCCTGATGTGGGATTCGATCCCAGGTCTCCAGGATCACACCCTGGGCCAAAGGCAGGAGCCAAACCGCTGCACCACCCAGGGATCCCCAAGAAAAGAATGTTTATTTTACATTTATTAATGGGCAGTCTTACTAATACAGTCATGGGTCAAATCAAGAAGGGATTTTCTAGCCATTGGTGTAAAGTGTTATAACTTTACAAAGTGATTTTGGGAGCTGTGTTTGGAGTTTTTGTCTGTATTTCTAGATACACATTAACAAGTTAGAAAATATGCAGGAAAGGAGGATGGTATGTAAAACTCTACATAACTGTGTACTGTCTCTTCTATATATATATCATGACATTTAAGTATCTGTCCCCCTTATATAATTTTTTATTGTCTTTTATATTGGTGAATGATATAATTGGATAGCTCTTTTGAGGTTTCCAAATACCATTTGCTGAATAACAGAGTGACAGTATTATATCACTAGATATATTTTTACCTTCTAAAAAACTTGTACTTCAGAAATTAGACTATAAATTCCAAAAATATTTGCATTGCCATTTTTAAAATTTGTATCTACTCAGTCATTTCAACTAAAAAAGGCATACTTTACTATTTTTATATTTTCCTTTGTGATACACATGACAGCTGAAGACTCACTTTTAAAACATGAGTTATTTTTGTCATTTTCAAATTATGAAAAGCTGAGATTATTTTAAAATTGAAGTCTGCAACACAGACCTTTAAAATAGATGGCAACTCTTCATGTATAGAGTGTTATTCTAAAATGCTTTTCAATAAACATTAAAATTTAAAATATTATGTAAGAAAGTAAGGAAACAGTAGAGATTGCAATATTCTTTATTAACATGGTGAGGGTCCCCCAGCCAAATAAATCTCTTTTGCTCCATAGATCAGAAGTCAGATGCTTGGGTTTGAAATTCAGGTATTTCAAACAGAGAAAATATTTGTTTCTGTCAAATTCACAACATTTAATCTGATTTTGTTCTTCTTAGAAAGGAAAATCCTTATGATTAGGTATTTTAATTTATTGAGCTAAGAGAATCAACTTAAAAAAAAAAAGACCCATAGAAATGCCTTTAGGTACTTTTGTTTTTAATCATCTGTCAAAAGTAAATGTCATTATAATGGAAGAATCAAATTTATGAAGAAATATGTTGTATATGGAAATAAAGGTGTTACATTGCAAATATTGAGCTTTCTATTGATACATTCAGAATACAAATTTTCTTGTGGCAGCGTTTTGAGGCAATTATCTAGGCTTTACTAGAGGCAGTAACAGTTGTCTCAAACTATAGAGGAAGACATCCATAAAATCATGAAATCTGTATTATGACAAGGATTCATGTCTTTAGATGGCCAGTAGAATATGAAAAATTTTGATAGCACAGTAAAACTTTGATGTACAAATTTAGCTACATACGTAGAACACCATAAAATGAGAATAATTAAGAGGTAGGAGATTAAATAAAAGATAGTTTTTTAAAGATGTAAAGATCTGAAAGTCCAGGTACAATGGGAAATATTCTTCAAATAAAATTGAAGGTTGCTAGTCAATAGTAACTTTAAGAGCAACATATGTCCAGTAATAATATTTAGTCTCTTGAAACAAAACCCCCACTGTGTTTCCCTAACAGCAAAGCAGCTGGTTCCACGTTGGGTAATCATATATTTGTTATGAAAATAAAACACCAAGATTTTTTTTTTTTTTTTTGAGAGAGAGAGTAATATGGGGAGGGGCAGAAGGAGAGGGAGAGAGAGAATTTTAAGCAGGTTCTTTGCTGGGCCAGTGTTCGATCTCATCACCCTGAGATCATGACCTGAGTCCAAACCAATCAGATGCTTAACTGACCCGCTTAATTGACTGAGCCACTGAAGGGTCCCCCAAAACACCAAGATATTTGAATGATTTCTTATTGGAGATGCGTGAAGAACATCTAACTGCTTTGCTTTGTGGTATTTTGAGTCTTACTACTTTAAAATCTGATTTTGAATTGCAAAAAACAAACTGTGGATATGAAATTATTGAGTATGAAGGAGAAAAGCAGATTAGAACTGGATCACACTATGTTATGAGCCTTTCTCTGTCAATAAATATCGCATGCATTTTTATTCATGTACCAAAACGTATGTTTAAATTTGTGAGTAGAGATTCTATCCATCACACTTATTTTCAACTTTATCTTCTCAGTCAACAATTAGGATGGATGTGACATGATTAGGACATTGTAAAGCCACAGTCATCATGATATACACTAAGTTTCCTGAAATATATTCTGAGAAATAATATGGTTGATATAACTTTAGATCCTGAAAATTAATTTAGTTAGGCTTGCTTTTCATATGACTTATGTATGTCACAGTGTATCATTTAGAACTTTTTAGGGTTAATACCCAATACTACAATTTGCTGAAGATTTATACTCCTGCTTCCTGAAACTCTAACTTATTGCCTGAGACTAATGCAGTGAATAAAGAACAGAAATCATTCACATTTATGGGAAGCCATCAAAATGCAAGGAAAAGACTACTGGCCTGGGAATCAGAAATCTCTCTCAGGTTCAACCCCCCCCAAAAAATCTTTTTCAGTTCCCACAAATGCAAAGTTCCTCATCCTCACTTTTTTATTTTTTTGCGGAGGTAAGGAACATAGGCATTGAATTAATGCCTATTTACCTCCAACATAATATATATTATCTCAGGATAATCATAGTCATATAATCATATTAATATGAAAACAAAATTTATTAAATCAATTCCCCAAATTGATTATAGTCACAATGAAAATTGTTAGAGTATTCTATAAGAATTAGGTATATACAGTCTCCAATCTCTCTTTTTCTAATACAGGTAGCCAATTTAACTTCTTATTTACATTCTTAACAATAGCATTTATTAAAATGAAGATCATTTAAATGTCATTAAAGCTACACAAAGGGGCGCCTGACATCTGATTTCTTTGGCTCAGGTCATGATATCAGGGTCCTGGATAGAGTCCTGGGTCAGGCTTTCCCCTCACCAAGGAGTCTGCTTGTCCCTCTGCCCCTCCCCCCAGTACATCCTCTCTCTCTCTCTCAAATAAATAAAATCTTTTAAAAAAGAATAACATTTAAAATAATAATAAAACTACACACAATATCCATTTTACATACAGAATGAGGACAGAGTTGTATTTTGAAATCATTTTTCCTTTACATTTATTTCTCTTTATACAATTAATTGAAAAGATAGGCTAATACAATTTCTCCAACTGTGTTTATTATTCTTTTACAAAATTGTTTTAGCAATTGTAGTTTCTTTGTTATGCCATATAAATTTTCGAATTGGCTTATGCATATCAGTACTAAAAACCTGCAAAAGAAAAGTCGATCAGAGAAGGTCACTCATATGTGAAATATAAGAAATAGTGAAAGAGATTATAAGGGAAAGGAGGGGAACTGAATGGGAAAAATTAGAAAGGGAGACAAACCATGAGAAACTCCTAACTCTGGGAAACAAAGGATAGTGGAAGTGGAGGTGGGCGGGGAGTTGGGGTGACTAGGTGACAGGCACTGTGGAGGGCACTTGATGGGATGAGCACTGGGTGTTATATCTTGGCAAATTGAATTTAAATAAAAAATGTAAAAAAAAAAAAATAAAATCCTGCAGTATTTTTTTTAGATTTATATCTAAGTATTTCATCTTTGTATCTATTTTAAATGATGTAATTTAATTTTTTTAATTTCCAACTGTACATCGAAAAATACACAAATACCTGACTTTGTGGGTTAGTCTTGTATGCTAAGAACTTCGATAAACTGACTTACTAGTTTTAAGAGATTTTGCTTTGTTTTTCAGAATCTTTGAAAATTTTACGCAATTATGTCATCTGTGAACGGGGGCAGTTTTATTTCTGCCTCTCCAATCCATATGTATTTTATCTCTTTTTCTTGATTTATTACACTAGTTAGAACCTCCAGTAAAGGTTAAATGAAAGTTGTAAGAAGTTGGTTAAATGTATGTTGTCTTGATATTTATTATAGGAAAAAAGTTTTTACTTTTTCACCATCGTAATGATGTTACCTGTGTATTTTCTGTAGATTTCCTTAACCAGATTGAAAAAGCTCTTTCTCACCTATTCCTGGCCAAATTTTTTTAGTATGAAAGAATATTAATTTTTTCAAATAGGTTTTCTGCAACAATTCATATGATCTTTTTTCCTATTCTCTTGACTACTAATAAGGTAGTTACATTGACTAATTTTTGGATATTGGACCAGCTTTGCATTTCTGGAATAAACATTACTTGGTTGTAGTGAATTATTCTTTTTAATATGCTCGATTTGACTTGCTAATACTTTGTTACTTTGTTATAGATTTTTGTATCTGCGTTCATGAAGGATATTTTTCTGTAGTTTCCCTTTTATATGCTTTGTAAATGTCTCATTATGTTATCAGGATCACAGTAGCCTTGTTAAATGAGTTGGAAAATGTTCTCTCCTTTTCTATTTTCTGGAAGAGATTGTATAGAATTGATGTTGTTTCTTCTTCAATGGTTTAAAATAATTTGCCAGTGAAACTACTAGGGCCTAGAGATTTTTTATTCCAGGAGATTTTGAACCATAAATTCAACTTCTTTAATAGTTACAGAATATTCAACTTATCCATTTCATCTAGGGTAAATTTTGGTAGCCTGTAACTTTCAAAAATTGGCCCATATTCTCTCTCTCAATTGTTGAATTCTTTTGCAAGGAGTTATTCATAATATTTTCTTGTTATCTTTTAACATCTGTGGGGTCTGCACTGATAACCAGTCTTTTATTGTTGATATTTAGTAATTTGTTTATGTCTCTCTTTCTCTCTGTCATTCTTTTGAATTATTTGTTTGCTTGCTTAATTTTGCATTTGTCTTAGAAACTTAAAAAAAAAAAAAGATATACAGGAAGGGCATATCTCCTCAGAGGCAGGTGTCCTGACCAGCCCCACTCCCCATCCATTTTCAAACTTATATGTAAATAAAAGACCAGGTTTGGGTTTTTTTCTTTTAGTAACTGGAATCATGCTGTACGCATTGTTCTTTTGATGCACTTGTTGGAGATGTTCCCAGCCCAGCACACTCCTTTTATCCATTATGTATTCCACAGAAGTAGTGTCACTCTTTGGGTTGCTTCATTCTACTGTTACAATTATGTCCACTTTTGTGGACAGATTTGAGTACAAGGGTTGGAATTTGAGGGGGACACTCTCAGTTTGAGTCCCTGTAGATCCAAGGTGAAGGCAGGTTTATAGTTATTTTGAATAGTATGCCAAGGATATTCTTGTACAAGTATTTTTTAAGACAATTATTTTCAGTTTTACTGGTTATGTACCTAGGAATAAACTTACTCATATGGTAGATGTATTTTTTATTGCATTTGCAGGGAGTGATTGAGGGATGAAATAATGTCTCTTTCTGGGACAAAAAGTAGGTGTGCTTACTGCTTTAGATAAAAGCAGTGGCTTCCCCGAGCTTAGAATTTTTCAGCTGCTACTCAAACCTACAACTTGCACAGCTCCTATTTGGGTCCCTCTGTCATCCTCTGGGACCTGGGAGGCAGGAAAGACTGATGCGTACAATCTGATGATGTTCATGCTATTTGTTGTTCTTTGAGTCATACAGCCCTTTATCTCTCAACCCGGAATCTCTGGCTTTCTGTCAGCATCTGCAGAAAGTAATTAGCTAAAATTAAGTAACTTATTTAGTTAGTAAGTGAGTTAAAATCAAATCTGAGCCCTGAACAACATAAAACCACATTATAGTATCTCAAAATCTAAATTTTTAAAAAGATAGTGTTAAGAATCAATGAATAATGTAGTTATTACCTTTCTAAAGCTATCTGAACAACCAGAATGTCCCTGGATACTTTCCTTCTATAGCTACTATTTGTTGTATATGTCTCAGTGATATAGGGAAACTTCATGATAACGATTTTCCGGACAGGAAAGCAGTTCAATGGACCACCTGTAGCCTAAATATATACCTTAGAGGGTACTTTGAAATTCAAGCTAAGTTGACAAGGCATTCAGCATATCATGTAGGTTTTATATACACGCAGTAGTAACTCCAGGCTATTTTGTGATAGTATATTTAGCTAATCATAATCCTGCAACACAAAGTATGGTTGCGAGTGGAAACTGTAAGTGATGCTTAGATGATTTCTATGAATTTTAAGTATGATTTGACCAAAAAATAAAAAGGATAGAAAAAGTTCTTCCTTCCTTTGGTGCTTAAAGTATGGCATGGCGAAAGGCAATTTGAATGCAGAGAGTTGATGGAGAGGATTATATAAAAAGCATTTATTAGATTATACAAGGCAATCATTATTTACTATTGATTTATTAATTTATTAATTTTATTAAATATTTTAATGTATTGATTAAAGTTAAACATGTTACTAAAATATTTTAACACACATTTGTTAAATATTGTATGCAAATTATTGAGGGTAGCATTTAATTCTAAATGAAATCACTTTGGTTGGGAAATATTTTGAATATTGACTAAAATAGAGTAGTTTTTCAGTTAACTCTAAAAAAGTTGATTCCTTTTAAAAAAGTCTTATCTTATTTTTCAACTTAGTAGAAGTTTATCAAATTGAGTTCATTTTTTAAAGACCAGAAGTAAACTTTAATTTGTGTTTGAGTAGGTTGCTTTATATGCTAAATTACAAATACGATGGTATGTATGCCCACTATAGTCAGAGATTTATCATTCAGAAGGAACTCCATCAGAATAAGAGTTACACCACTAAAAGTCACTTTATATTAGGGTACAGGCTGATGCTTATATGTAACCACTTGAAACTTCAAAATAAAGGATAATAGCATTTACTTTTCTCATGGATAGTTTCTCCACTATGTTTTACATATTTAGCCCATACTGACTCTGAAGTCATAAATATTCTGGTAAGAAATCAATGTAGAGATTTTTCTGTAAATAAAGGTTATAAGTGACTTGAAATCATCCCATAAAACAAAGCTAATAAGGATACTACTGTCCTGTGAGTTTATAGACCAAATGTGAATGTCCTTTTTTTTTAACCTATCTGCATAGCTTGAAATATTTTTTTTCAAAAATAAGATTTTTAAAAATCAAAATTGCCTCCAGATCATGTATCCTAGTTCAAATCTATCAGTCAAAGATACAGGCATACTGACTGACAACATCGATCTTGTTAATTTACCCAGTGGGCTTTCCATAGTATTTACCTGGATTAGAAAACTATGGAAAAAATAAACTAGAAATGAACCATCTTTGATCAGTTGCTCTAATGTGCTATCAGTATCCATAAATCATGGCTAGTAAAATTATTTCAACCTGTGTTAATTTCAGAAATACCTACAAATGTGTACTGAAGGATATCTACAAAATGTTAATATCAGCATTATTTATAGGAGTCCCACACTGAAAACAATCCAAATGTTACTTAAAGGTAGAGTGGATAAGCAGTTTTTTTGCATATTTCTACAATGGAATACCATATGACAATGACACAAATATGCTAATAAAGCATCAATATGAAAGAATTTCCAACGTAAGATTCAGTGAAAGAAGTCAAACACATAAGATCATGTACTGAAAAAAAATATGTACTGAATTATTTCATTTATATAAAGTTTAAAACCTGGCAAAGTTAATCTGTGGGCTGCTAAACATTAGCCTAACAGTGATCTTTTGAAAGAGGGTGAGGCTGTGATGAGAAGGTGTCATGAATTTAGCAAATTAACCCTTGTTAAGTGGAGCACCTGGTGCCAGATGGTGATCACAGACCGTCAGAGAAATTGAAATAGAGAAGCTTATTTTCCACAGGTTCCGTAGGAATTTAAGGGGCCCCAAGGAGATTAGGGCAGAGCATAGACAGATAATTGGAACTAGAGGCACATGCCTTTTTTGGGCGTCTATGAGTGGAGTGCTTTGGGGTTCCTAAGCTAAGGCCATATTGGTCAGCTCGACTCACAAGAGTGGGTTTCGGTAAGCCCTCTAGGAGTCTTATCTGGTGGGCACATGAGGGAAAGGCATCGGGAGGCAGAAGAGACTGTTCATCACATAGCTGTTGGGGGGTCACACCAGAAACTTCCATATACTTGTGACTGCAGACTGCTACCTAGGGCATGCACTTGCATGAAGGGCTGGTGTCAGTTTAAGTTCACTGCCAGCTGCTTAGCCACCCAAAGTGGATGCAGATCAATGCAGCCATGCCAGGGAGTAGCTTAGCTATGCTGTCAACAGAGGGATAATACGAATGATTTCCGTGGTGTTGGTAATGTGCCATTCTTGGTTAGGGGGAATGATATTTCCATGGCTATGTTCATTTGGAGAAAATTTATCCAACCATAGTATTTTTCTGTACGTATGTTGTACTTTGATTTTGTTAAAGATTCACACAAATTCATGAAATGATTATTATTCAATGTGTAAGCCCTGTAGGTTTTTCAGTGCATAAGACACAAAATGCATTTTGAATGGACATTGTTAGAGATTGGAACAAGCTAGATACTTTTTTCCCTGCTTTTGTTTTTTCATCAGTTGACTGACTCATGCCTATTCTAACTAAAGTCTCCTCTACTTCTGTTTATTGAATAATTTAAATGAGTAAACGTGCTGAGATAAGAGGCTGAATCTTTTTTTTTTCCTGTAGATAAAGAATTGACAAGTTTTCTGAACATTTGTAATGATCTACAAGAAAGCATGGCAACTTCAAAAAAAATCTATGAGACTTGATGCAAGTGGGGGTAGTCTAAGTCTTCTTTTGCCTTTTCAAAGTAAGCTCAGTCTTTGAAATAAGTATGCAGCTTTGTTTGGATCTGTCAGCAAGGCACAAAGATGAACTATGTCTGGGATACCATTGTCTGGTCGATTTGAAATGAATCCCTTCAAGTTTTCCTGGTGTACTGTGCAGTGAACTAGGTCATCTCAGCACCTCTTTTAAGCAGGATCATTTGAAGAGTGGTGTGAATAACTCCTGAAGGCCTTCTAGCACTGCATCTACATCAGATGAGCCAGAGTGAACATTCAGCTGGATGCTATCTCTGTCCTTAGGATCAGAAAGGCATGAATCTCAATCCAGAGAGAAATGGACTTCTTTTTTTTCAGCCAGGGAGAGGCAGGAATTTATCCCAGCTCAGAAATGGTGAGGGAAGGCTGCCCCCCACTTCCACTTCTAGGTTTCAATGAGAGGGACTTTATGTAAGTTTTAAAATGAACTAGGGGTGGTGGAAGGGGAAGTGGGCGGGGGGTGGGGGTGACTGGGTGACGTGAACTGGGGGGGGCACTTGATGGAATGAGCACTGGGTGTTATTCTATATGTTGGCAAATTGAACACCAATAAAAAATAAATTTATAAAAAATGAAAAAAAAATAAAATGTTATATCAAAAAGAGAACTGAATAAAATACAGTTGGAAATATTTTTGAATATTTGAATACTAAATATTCAAATAAAAGCCAAAATATTCAAGTATTTTAATATTAGAGTAAGTCAAATTTTACCTGTAGGTTGGTGTGGCCTGATAAATGATTTGCTGGTATTGACTATGGTCATAGAGTGGCCAAATAATTAAGTGAACAGTAAAGCAAAAAACAAAATAAACAAAAAACAAGTAAAGCATTTGATTAAATTCAGTTTTACATTTCAATTTTGCTAGTAACTTTGTGGAATCAAGTAAATTCAGTTAAAAACAGAGAACCCCCACATGTACTTTGGTCAGATAACCTACTTTAGAATTCCCATGATGTTTTTCATGAAACTCTAATTCTTTGAAACATTCTCTCTCTCTCTCTCACACACGCACGCTGTTTTACACACACTGTCACACAAAATTTACATACACATATTTAGATTTGAATGCACACACATATACATTCACCCAATTTTCTTAATGAAGTAGGACCAGGGTGGGTCTGCTAGGCTCTCCCTTTTTGAAACAATGTGCATTACTGATTGTACATATTCATTAGACTGGTGGCAGTTGCGCTCAGCCTCATGTAGTGATAACGTGGGACACCTGGGTGGCCCAGTGGTTGAGCCTTCAGCTCAGGGTGTGATCCCAGGTCCTGGGATTGAGTCCTTCATCAGGCTTCGTGGAGGGAGCCTGCTTCTCCCTCTGCCTCTGCCTCTGTCTCTGTCTCTGTCTCTGTGTGTCTCTCATAAATAAATAAAACATTTAAAAAATAGCGATAATGTGATCAAACAGGTGTTGTGTCCACTCGTCAATATATATTATGAGTAACATCGTTGGCGCATTGAAGAAGTAACTTGTAACTTGAATATCCCTTTCATATCTAAGTAATATCACTTGCTAAGGGCAGTTTTAGAAACCATAGGAAGGAGTTCACTGGAGATTATGGGAGATAGGGTAGGGGTATAATAACTCTGAGGTCCTGCTGAGTTAATATATCTTTTCAGAATTTATCCTATATAGGTAAGACACCACAGCTACTTACGTGGCTTGAAAAAACCACCTTCAGAGAATTTCTTCAGGCCTGGCAACTGCTGTTACGCTTTGCTGGACATATCTAAATTTATGCTTGGTACATAGTAAACTCTGTTATAAAATTTATAAGTCAGAGACTTTCTTTCTCAAGACTCCAACTCAGTTCTTTGCCTACTTTATGTGATAAAATAAATTGAAAAATCCTGGGCTAAACAAAGTCTAGCGAGCCCCTTGACTGCACTGCTTCTTAGAGCCTTCGGTCCGCTGACGGGCATTATGAGCTTGCAAACAGAGTATATAGCTTGTAGTATTAACCGAACTCACTTGACCACATAACTCTTCTTCAGTGGGCTTTTTTCCAACACTCGTGTGTGGTTGAGCACATTTTGAAATTCAAGAGTCTCTACAGCTATGATTCCCACAAAGATGTATTACAACCTGCTATTTATCAGGAGCTTTTTAAGGTATTAGAGATACAGAAATGAGCAAGGCTGTAAAATAACTACTCTTGGAGACCACATTCTAGAAGATGCGAGACAGAAAAAGGAGCCAACCAGTAAATAATAATAGTAATATTATAAACATCTGAAACATATACTACTTGCTGTGACAGGAAAAATAAAGGTATTTGGTCTGACCCAGGGGTCTCACAGCTTCTGCCAACATCCAGGAAACCCTAACAAGTGGACACGTTTGCTTGCTAGTCGGGTAAATCTCAGATCCTTTACAGTTCTTTACGCTCTTGCACTTCTCCCAGAAGTAGATGGTTGTTGTTTGTTAGTAGCTGCTAAATGTATTCCAATAGCAGAGAAGGGGTTTCTTTTGTCAAAATCCAGCCTCAGCATCACCCCACCCCGACAACCCCCCCATAGAAGGCAAACTCTACATTGTATTTCTGGCTGGTTTTAGGCAGGAGAGTTTCCTATGCCCCTCCTTCAGTGGTGGTGGATCACTGCTTATTATTGGGGTTTTATCCTTGGCCTGAGACAGTTTCTTAGCCTTTGAGTCAGTGGTGACATATATATAGCCTACTGTAGAAGCAGTTTTGCTTTTGCTCTTCTATAGAAAAAGTGGTTCTTGGGAAGCCTGGGTGGCTCAGTGGTTGAGCAGCTGCCTTTGGCTCCAGTCTCAATCCTGAGATCGAGTCCAGCATCGGGCTTCCCACGGGGAGCCTACTTCTTCCTCTGCCTGTGTCTCTGCCTCTCTCTGTGTGTCGCTTATGAATAAATAAATAAAATCTAAAAAAAAAAAAAAGGAAATAGTGGTTCTTTGACTATGGCCCTGGAACAAGAGAGTTCATTGCCTTCCTCCAAGGCTGAAGATTTTTGCACTAGAAATAACGTTCCAGGGAAGTAGGCAGGTTTCCTTTTCTTGAATCCCAGAAGCAATCACTACTGGTTCATCAACACCAAAACCTCTCTTCTTTTGCCTTACTCTTAGTCTTCCTAGCGAGCACTAATAAATGCTCAGGAAAAAGAGCTTGCAAGTGAGTATAAATTTCTTTTGTATCTTAGCTAGTGAAAATTCCAGTTTGGCCCCAAATATGATAGCCCATTTCTTTTTTCCCCATGTTTTGCAAAAGGTTTGAGTGTGCATTTTTCACTTGGGAACTCCATTTTCTCGGTTGCCTTACAGTCTCTTTCTTCTCTCTGAAGTATTCATAAAAAAGGTATGATTTCTGTACCTCATCCAGAGTCATCTTATCTTTCACACCTGAGCTCATTGCACCTGTGGGTTGGTGCTCAGTCCTGTTGGAAGGGCAGGGGCTGAGTGGCGTGGCTGTGGCCGGGGAGAAGTGAATGATTTCATCCAGAAGGTGGGTGCTGCCTTTCTCTGCTGGCACCAGCACTGCTCCCTGCTCCTCGTCCAGGGCCATGCCTTTTACATTCAGGGACTTCTTCTTTGCCAGCCGGCATATTATAGGATTTGATAAGTTGAAGACTGATTACAAGAACACCTTGAATGTTCTTCCAGTGTAATACCTTGAATCTCTTATATTTCCAGAAAACTTTATCTAGGTTTTCTTCTGTGTCGTGCTTCTTTGTGCACCTTGTGCAAGGTGGCTTATCCTGGGTCTCAATATGCCCCCTTTGGCATATTGTATTTGGAGGTGTATGAATTGACCAGTCATGAGTAGACCAGGTATCATGACCCCATGACCATCATGAATGTAGATATTCTGGTGTATTGTCAGAAAGAAGGATGGTGCAATTTGCTTTTTTATCTTCTAAGTTTTTTTTTTTTTTTTAACTACCCAAGCAGTATGATCTACATTTTGATGAGCTCTTAGAACAACACATGGAGGAACTGGCCCAACAGTGGCTTACAGAAAGCCTCCAAAGGAAAGAATTCTATCCAACAAAATCCTGTTTCCAAAGTAGCCTTGGGAATTTGATCAGTTACTTTAAAAAATGAGTCAGTTTTAAAATGTTTTCACATTTTTTTTTTTTTTTTTTTTGCTTATGGAAAGACTGTTTTCCTATGTTATACTGGGATAAAAAAAAATTTAAGTGGAATTACAAATAAGTTAATGCAAAATGATTACCTCTGGTGTTGATAAATTTGAACTTGCACTCCTTAGGGAACAACTATAATCCTCTGAATGATTGCATTAATTATTGACTGTCGTTAGTTCTTTGGGAATTTTTGTTTATAAGAACCTGTCAGTATCATTTCGATTTTATTGAAATGCCATCTCATTGTAAGTTAGCTGTAGATACTGGGTGATATACTGTCAGATACTGAAACTATGTATCTGACCTATGGGAAACTTCATGGGTTTCCTCATCTATCCTGTAGATGATGAGATATGGATACATTTACAATGTAAGAAAAGTGGAATTTTTTTCTCTTGGACTTGAATATTATCTCTGTGTATTACAGGAATGAGAGATTTTACATATTTCCATCAGAGTAATATACTTGTTTTGATTCTTTTTTTTTTACTTGCTTTGATTCTTAAGCATACATGAACATGACATAAAAATATATGCTGAATGTAAGAATGCATTTAAAGCCATTTTAAATGTGTTTTTATATGGAAGAGATTACTTATTAAGAAACTGATTATTATACTTATTGTTCTAATCTCATGGTAAAGGTATTTTCAAGAATTTGCAAAATCCTTTAGACTTTCAAAACTGAGTAAGAGAGAACATTTTATAGGTATCCAGCTGTTCCTTTGATGCAATACAATAAAACTCTGAAATTAAAAAAAAATGAGAGCAACATTGTTTTGTAGTGCTCTACACAATATACAGTGTTTTGCATTCTAAGTGGAAGCATTTTATAATACTTATAAAAGTAGGTATCTGTATGTAGAAAGTTTCATCTAAGTGACTAGAAATAGTGTCTTGAAGATTCCAATTTATACTTCACTTCTCCAAGGTATATACAGATCGGTTCTGACAAAATCAAAGCTGTTTCCAAACATTTTAATGTAGAACTCTATTTTTAAAAAATTACCTCTTTCAACATGAGTGTCTATCCAAAAAATAACAAGTGTTGCCAAGGCTATGGAGAATAAAGAACCCTTGTGCACAGTTAGTGAGAATGTAAATCAGTGCAATCACTGTGGAAAATAATATGGAAGTTCCTCAAAAAAGCAAAAATACAAATACCAGATGATCAGTAACTCCACAGCTGGGTATTTACACAAAGAAAACAAAAACTAATTTGAAAAGATATGTTAATCTCCATATGTTTTTGCAGCATTATTTATAATACCTAAGATATAGGAAGCCTAGATGGCTTGGTGGGTGCGTGTCTGCCTTCAACCCAGGGAGTGACCCCAGGGTGCCAGGATCGAGTCCCATACCGGGCTCCCTGCATGGAGCCTGCTTCTCCCTCTGCCTGTGTTTCTCCCTCTCCCTGTGTCTCTCATCAATAAATGAATAAAGTCTTTAAAAAATCTTTATAATAACTAAGATATGAAAACACCCCAAGTATCTGCCAACAGAAGAATGGACAAGGAAAATGTGGTATAGAGATACCATGGATTATTACTCAGTTGTGAAAAGAATGGAATGTTGCCATCTGTGACAACATGGATAGACTTAGAGGGTATCATGCTAAGTGAAGTAAGCCAGAGAAAGACAAATACCATATAATTTCACTTAAATGTAGAATCTCAAAAATAAAACAAATGAGTAAACACAAACCAACCAACCAACCAACAAATAAACAAAAAAAACAATTCCATAAAAACAGAGAACAAACTGGTCATTGCCAGGGGAGAAGGAGGTGAGAGTGAAGGAGATTACGAGATATAAACTTCCAGTTATAAAACAAAGTCACTGATGAAAAGTACAGCATAAAAAAAAAAAGAGAAAAGTACAGCATAAGGAATAGAGTCAATAATATTGCAATAATGTTGTGTGGTGACGGGTGACACCTCACTGTGGGAAGCACTGTGGAATGTGTAGAATTGTAGATTCACTGTGTTGTATGCTTGAAACAAACATAACTTTGTATGTCAACTATACTTCAATAAAAAAAGGTGTGTCTATCAAGCCTAAAAAGATCATGGAAATTGAAGAATAGAATATGATAGTTTGTCTTTTGTGTATTACATGAATTTCCTGAATAATATTATAAATCGGGGAACGTTATACTGAGATGTGAACTACAGCATATATAAACACTTTGTTCTTAGCATAAAGTGGAAGTAGTGTTTATTGATTATACACTCTTTTTTCCATCTACATATTTAATGCCTACTATGTGCCTTGCACTGTGGGAAGAAACATAGATTAGCTGGAGCCTCTGCCCTAAAAGACTACATGCTGAGGAAATAGACAATGAAAAATTGTTTTAAAATTTTTGTTTTGTTTTGTTTGTTTTAAAATCTCCAATAGAAATAAGTACAGGGACAGATGGCTATAAATAAAGAAAGACAAGGGAAAGGAAAATTCAAATTTTTATTAACTAAGCTTTACACTAATTCACTGAATCTTTATAATTGTCCAATTTACTAATTATTATATGGGTTTTTACAAATGAGTAAAACGGAGTTCTTTAGTCTTCAAAAGAATAAAAACCACCCCAAGTTTCATGTCCAGTATGTTTCAATTTGGGTAAAACAAAACTAAGTAAAGAGACCAAAAATGCTGCGAAATCATCCACATAGTATACAATTTGAGTAACTTTATAATGCATTAGTATTGTTGCCCTATGGAGAAACAATTTAAGGTCATTTGCAAAAATGATATTCAATTTGTTTAAGCATTAGAAAACATTATGCGTGCATTGTAGATTTATTGACAAAATATTCTTTCCAAGCAGGGGAGAACTATTAAAGTCAACAGATGGAAGCGAGTGATAAGGTTATAGAGGACTCACAATAACCATGAATGAATGTATGACCCTATCAAATGCTAGTCTCTGTTACTGCTTATGATTTACCTGGTAATCATAATTACCAGGATGATTTTGAGAAGAATGTGGGGCCCTTGTTAATTTACCTTGAATGGCTCCCCTCCATTTTCTTGAAAGCTCTTACAGCATTGAAATAAGGTTAAAATAAACATTCAGAAGATAATTTTAGGAGGAAAAGTAAACAACATCCTTTTAAAAATATGTGAGGAAAGCCCAAGAAGGTTGTTGTATGGGGTGGTGGCTGGGGGAGGGTGCTTATGGAGCTAGGAGCCCCACTAACTCAGGAAACTTTCTTCTCAGTTGGCTACAGCCTATCATTGTCCATCCTGAGATCCAAATCCACAATTCTCAGAGCTTGTGTAATACCAAGCTCCTTTCAATTTGCAAAAAACGACATGATATTTAGCAGATTTTAAAGAAAGGATATTCTTACTGCCTTTTAATTGTTTTGAGAAATGGACTCTACATGATAATTTAAAAATGTATTTCTTTAATCTAGAAGAGAATAACACATAAATTTTTCTGTAACTCTAACATGCAAGAATATCTACTATTCTTTGGATTCGAACACTTGACATTGACATTAAAAATTACAAATAATAGGGGCGCCTGGGTGGCTCAGTAGTTGAGCATCTGCCTTTAGCTCAGGTCATGATCCTGGGGTTGTGGGATAGAGTCTGGCCTCAGACTCCCCATAAGGAGCCTGCTTTTCCCTCCGCCTGTGTCTCTGCCTCTCTCTGTGTCTCTTATGAATAAATAAATAAAATCTTAAAAAAATACAAATAATAGATTCCTGTTGCTTTAAGCAGCTAAAAAGTAATTACTTTTATGTATACAATTTTTACTATAACCTAATAACATAAAAATATTGATGGGAGGATTATGAATAGGAAAACGATGTCCCAGTTATGAGTCAAGCACAAAGAATTAAAAACGAATTATTTATGAGGAAAGCTTGAGAAACAATGCAGTAAAAACAAAAAACAAAAAACAAAAAAACAAACTTTCATTTTTGCCTGGTTTATAATCTGCATTTCCTCGCCATCTAGTGGTTAAAACAGGTGTTAAAAATAAAAGTGTTCTAACACTTTGGCATTGGAGGCCAAGTATATTAGACGTGTAGAGATAGGAATATAATGTGCGATGTTATTGTGAACCCAGGAGCATACATCATATTTTAATATCAGAAAGAGAAAGAAATAGTCACAAACACAACAGAGGTACAAGCGGGTACAGGCAAGGACTCCAATTAGTCTATCGAGTATTTCATAGTTAGTGATTCTCTGTTGGTGCTCAGTGCTTAGTGTTTATTCACAAACTGGCTTTCCTTGGCTGGAAACGGCTAGATCCAGGCCAGGCCTAACCTAGACCAAATAGGACTTTTATTATTTTTATTTATTTATTTTTAAGATTTCATTTATTCATTCGAGAGCGAGAGAGAGAGAGAGAGAAAGAGCATGAGCAGAGGGGAGGGGGTGAGGGAGAGAGGGAAGCAGATCCTCTCTGGGCAGGAGCCAGATGCAGGACATGATCCCAGGACCTTGAGATCATGACCTGAGCCGCAGGCAGACACTTAACAGACTGAGCCACTTTAGTGCCCCAAATAGGACTTGTACACATGGTGATTCCACTTTAGGGCTTCATAGTTCAGCTAACTCTAAGAAAGGCTTACTTCTGGAAAAAGAAAACATTTGTTGACCTTGGACCTGCTGGAGTTATTGTAGGATAACACAAACTTTGTTGAATACATTAACAAGAGATATTCTTTTTTAAAAATTTATTTTAAAGATTTTATTTATTTACTTAAGAGAGACAGCAAGAGTTGGGGGGGAGGGAAGAGGGAGAGGGAGAAGCAGGCTCCCCACTGAGTGGGAGCCCTTCCCTGATCCCCCTAGAGCCAAAGGCAGCCACTTAACCTACTGAGCCACCCAGGTGTCCCAACAAGAGATATTCTTACTACAGTTAAACTTTGAATGAGCTCCTTTCTAGGGAAAATCATGAGGAAATAAGGCATTCTAGTTATCGAATTTTGTTTTAATTACCTTAAATTCATTTTTAAAGTGAGATCTTGTTTTAAAGAGTAAAATTTTATATCAAGAATGTGAGAGCTCATACATTATCAAGCATAGGAATTTGGGAAATCTTGGTTGGATGTGGACCAACCAAAAAGCATATAATAAAATTTAAAATTTATAGAGAAGACTCTTACTATTAGCAACACATTTGCATTTTCTTTCTGAAATTTGAACTAAAATATGACACTTTAAATCTGATTGACATTTTCTTTCCTAGGGGAAGCATCACATCTCCTTATTGACAAAATACATAGGAGGACCCAGAGACGGAGGAAGGCTGGCACATGTAATAAATTGAGGAATTCAGGACTATTCTGGGAAAACCAGCATGTATGGTATCCCTAACAATGGCTCACACTGACTCTCTCCTGAGTATCTTTTTGGCCTTATATACAAGTTGGTTCTTTGAAACTGTCAACTCTTACCAAGTGTATATTTAACTAAACAATATGGTTGGTTGTTTTCTACATAGTAGGTAATTTCCCCTTGTCTAAATGTATGATTTCATCAACCATTAGTCAGTAATCATTCTTAGCTCTGTAAAATCATTGAGAGGAGATAATTTTACTCTGGAATATTAAAGCTGGTATCTTTTTTTTTTTTTTTTTTTTTAGCAACTATCATCACATGTAGGCTGTTGCTAATGAGACGCCTATACTTGGATATCACGCCTATACTTGGATGGTGAATCTTATACATTTCCATGTTTTGTTGTTGTTTTGTTTTGTTTGTTGTAGTTAATCCTTGTGGCCTGGAACAGCAAGAAGAAAACATTCAATCTGAGGATAATTGCAGGGAGGTGCCAGGGAGTGAGGCTTTAGGAGTGTGTGTGTGCACACGCACACGTTTTCTTTTGTCTCTCAGAACCAGAGGGCTTTTATATCATTTGCTGATTCCACCAAAGCACTTGCAGCCTCGTGGTGACCTCAGAAGTGCAGGGAACCTAATTCCTTTCCTAATTTCTCTGATTGGCCTCATTTGTTGGAGCCTCATTTGTTGGCCTCGTTTGTTGAAGACCCTGGGCTCTATTTAATGAGTGAGACTCTGAAGACAATATGGGAGGAACAGGAGAAGATAAGCCTAACATTGAAGTCAAGTAGGATCTGAATCATCGGGTCACATCTTTCTGATATATGATAAGAAAGAAAGTTAAAAAAAAAGTCTAGTTATTAACAGTTATGCTAATCATTCTGTTATTTCATATAAGAATAAATAATTGGAATTTCTTAATAGAAATTTCTTAGTTAAAATCCATGTGGATATTTACTTTTTTCTTATGAAATACTGATGATGCAATTTAACCTTCAATTTAAAATTTAAAATATTGCTAAAAATTGAGATTTCAAATTTGTCTGCTGCTGTATTGACTCAGGTCTATTTCAATTCTAACAAAAGCATCCACAGCTTCACAAATGGTTAGTCCATGACTCGCAAGAAAAGTCACTAGTATTTTAGGTAGGGTTAATTAATATTATTATTTAAGGAAAGAAAGATGTGTTTTTTAAAAAATATTTATTTATTATATATAGAGAGGGGATAGGGGCAGAGGGAGAGAAAATCCCAAGCCGACTCCCTCTGTGGGGCTCGATCTCAGGACTCTAAGATCATGACCTGATCTGAAACCAGGAGCTGGTTGCTTAATTCATTGTGCCTCCTTGGTGCCACGAGAAACATGGTTTTTTTGTTTGTTTTTGTTTTTGTTTTTTGGTCAGCTCACTCTTCAGTAAGCATGATTACCTTGATGAAGTTTGGCAAATAGTACTATTGATGTCAAACTGCATCAGTGTGTTTTCATTGACATTCTGAGTAGCATTGATCAAAGTTTTGTATGCTTTTACATTTTGCTATGCTGTTTTTTAGGTTATATTTGTTTTAACCTTTCTGTTTTCTTTTTTATTAATACTAAAATTATAAAACCGGAAATATCTTTGTTTTACAGGATGTGATTGTTGACTTATACACCTATGCTTTTACTTTTTTTAAGGGTAATATGTGGTCCTAGGATGGGAAAATTGTCAGATACTTTTATAAAAAATTCAGAACTTTTGAAATGATAAACTAAAAGTGTATTCAAAAGAAAATACTGGGGATACAGGTCTTCAGGCCCTTCATATTGCGAGGTGTGAAATTTGACCACTGGATGGCGCGTCTGATCCAAGTATCTGTAATTGAACCGCCCTCACAAGCGCTCTCCTCTTTTGGAAGTTCAATCATTTTATTATTTTGAGTCAACTTTTACTTGTTTATTTCATAAAACACTTAATCCATCAATTTTACTCTCATATAGAAAGGTTTTGATGCATATGCCCACAGGATTTAAAATGAAATAGAGAGAATATTTCCTTCCTATTTCAATTCATAAGAATCTCTCACTGATCACCTTTAAAGGTGTGCTTAAGACAAATGACAGCTTTTTTTTTTTTTTTTTTTTTTCCTTTTGGGACAAATACAAGATTCAGATGATGAAAACAAATATTTATAAAAAAGTATACACAATGGTTTTTATGTTTCTTAGTCTTCACAATTTTGAAGGATTCTCAATTTGTTGCTTCAAATGAATAATAAATTACAAGCACAGGTGTAAAAACAGCAAGCAAGTAGCAAACTACTTCACCATGTTACAGACTTCAAAAATACAGGACCAAGAATTACAATAACTATTTGTGCTGTCTAGTGAAGAAACATCTAGATCATTAGTTTTTACATATTTTATATGTGTATATATATCCGTAAATGTTGACGACAAGATCAGTATAATGACACTCTTTAGGGCACAATTCTTACTATTTTTGGTGAAATTAAGTCCACGAACACATATAGTAAAAAGTAGAGCTTTTTAAATAGTTTAACAGAAGTCTGGTTTTTACAAACCAGGTTCATAAAAAAACAAACAAAAAACTAAATATCTCATCTGAAAGGACAGACAATAGATCTAACTGGTAGGTAGTTCTGATGGATTGTTTTCTTTTCTTTTTTTTTTAACTTGGACATAACCTTTCACTTTGTATGGAGAAGAACAGTGGGCATTGCAATAATTTTCTCTGAAAACTCTATTTGGCGATGCAAGCAAACAAGAATCAAATTTTTAATCAAACCCACTGGCAGAGAACTGAAAATACAGATTGCTCTATTATTCAATTTCATAGAAGAAACTAGATGAGTCATTTACACTAACATGGGAATCCCTTCTCAAGAGCTTTGGTATTTTGTTTGTGCTGAGACAATAGAAATAATAAAAGCATTAGGTTTGCATTTTACTTCAAGGTAAACTTTTAAAAACTTACTGAAGCAATTTGATAAACTTACCAAAGTATGATTTCAGGATTTGAGAAAATGTATAGAACACTGTTTGGATTATGTTTAGTCTTTTAAAAAGGTCTAATTCAATAAAGCACAATACTTGGTAGAGTTTAGAGAACACAAAAGTGTCATTAAAATGTTCATTTTTTAGTTTTCTTGGGTGTAGAATTTAGCCCAAACCACAGGGGGCAAACTACATAATTAGTCGAGGAATCATGAGGCCCAGTTCTATCCTCAGCTAATGCTGATCATGCAAATCTGAAACCAAGTTGAAGACTAGGGACACACATCATTTCTGACATGAGACTGAAAAAGATTCTGAATCCATAGAAATTTTAATCTTTTACTATTGCCCACATTATACTTGGAATAACTTTGCTTGGGAAGTCTTGCTGAGATGACACAAAATAGCACAGAAATATACCCATAAGAAACTGCCAAAGTCCATTTTAAAATAAGTTACAAAAGTGCTCATGGAGATCTTCCTATTGCAAAAGCTGATTTTGTGTTTACAGGCCTTTCAATCAGGCTTGGAATCATTGTTAGGTCAGACAAAATGATGATAGAATATAGGTGAAAGCACTTTGCCAGTGTCAAACTTGACAAAATAGAAGCTGTTATTTTTCTGTCACCTATATTTCCTGATAACAGTTCTCTTAAAGACCAATATTCAGAATTCAGTTATTTATCGAAGAAATCGTGATAACATTCTACCTCGCTGAGCTATGGTTATGCTTAATTTTTATTATTTTTTTGTTGTTTTCTGAGCTACATCTATGCCTAGTCTTTATTTTAATAGTTTTTGCTGTGTTCTTGTCTATAAATGAGGCATATTATTTGTGAAGCACCAAGGTCAAGGATCTTGTGGTCATTTTATGATGAGGCCACGTCACTTTCTTCATTGCAAAGATTCCAGAAATTCGTCATATTTCAGTCTTTTTTGAAGGACATGGACCAGAGACATCTGTATAGAAATTGTCCTTCCAGCCTTTCTCTGACAACACACATGAATTCTTGTAGCAGCTAGAAAGGAAAGAATGATTTTGGAAGTTGAACAACAGCCCTTAAGAGATACTTTTAAGTATCCTGCAAGTATAAGTTTGCTACAAAGGAAGAAGAAAATAGACCTTTATCCTAGGATCCTTCCTCTAAATACAGCTTGAGATAGCTCTGTTGTGTCACAGAAAACCGTGAATTTTCCTTTTATTGCAGAGTTGAACGAGAAAGCAAAAAACCCATCAGTCATGAAAAGAATGAGTCCAGTCAGCTCACACGGTAATGATATAAACTGAAGCCCTTCAGCTAAAGATTTCATCAGTTCAGGGGAGTGCAGATGGAGCAAGGATTTTCAAGACAGTATTAAAGTATGAGAGGGGCCCCCACGGTTTATTGCTTCTATTGGTTTGTTTCCATGTAAATTTGGAACTGCTTCATTTGGCTCAAATTATTTCACTTGGATTATGTTTATCCAAATAAGAGACTTATCATTAACCTACAGCAAACTTCACAATTCACCATTCTGCCAAATATGAGACTTAATTAACTTTTCAACTTTGGGGGAAATTTCATATCACAAAAGTTTAAGCAGTCAAACATACTCATCTCTCAAATTCATTTAGCTTTGCTATGGATCAATGTTGTTTCTTCATAGAAATTATCATATATCATAATAATTCATAGCTACAGTGGACTACATATTGTAAAGTACTGAAATATATGTGTGACACAATTTATTGATATTTTAAAATTAACTGGACAGCAGCAACTTATATTTGACTATTAAATAACCAAGGATAATTCTGTTTACTTGTCCAGCAAGTATGGGAAAGTGCTGGTTAATCTTTGAAAAATTTATTTAGAAGTAGTGCTTTTAAAGACATGTATTACTAAGTTGAACCTCCTTCAAAAACTGATGTATATTTTTCAGGGTTAAAAACAAGTGGTGGTGGCATGAATATTCATCTTGGCTAAGTTTAATTAACTAATGCCCAAACTAATTGTTAGATGGCTAAATTGTAGATAATCTTACCAAATCTATACTTTGGTATATACCTGTCCTCACATTTTGAAATAAGAAAAATACAAGTGAATGGGGCAGAGGAGAGGGTCAGTTACATTTGCTATGTCATTCAATCTCTGCTAACCATTTACTACAATATATGGAGGCTCCATATCCAAACTTTGGTCTTACTCTTCAAGTTCTACCTTTAATATGGTAGAAAGAAAACAAACTGCTCTATGATTTTGTTTAATTATAATCACACGATTCATACCCAAGTAATGAGAACTCTTAAGCAATTTGAAAAAACATAGTGGGCAGAAAATCTGGAAAATCTAGTGAGGACTAGAAGATTTACACTTCCAAAAAACTCTTTTAATTTCTTTGGACATACTAATAAAAGAAAGGGTAAAGAATCAAAAGTTTGGCAAGTTATGAAAATATTTGTTTTTCAGGCTTCAGGTTAGAGTTTTCTTCTTTTCCTTCCTTTTCTGTCTCTCTTTCCCCACCCCACCCTTCTTCCTCTTTATTTTTGACATTTCTTCTCAAGAGCTCCTATAATTTTAAACCTTGAACATTGGATTGGATCTGAGGAGGAAACTCTATATACAGCTTTAGTCTCAATTTGTTTTACTGTTGTAGACAAATGGAGGAAACTGTTCAAAAATTGCTTTGAAACCATGATTTTAAACCTGACATTGACCTTTGAATGAATACTTGAAGTTGTGCTATAGTTTCCCAGAGAAACCTCTGCTTGTTTCTCATTTCCCTCAAACCATTTTGTCTGGTTACTACATTTTTCTATTTTTTGCTTGCTGAATTTGGATCAATATTTATTTTCTTTTAGGTTAGCACTCCTTAAAGTTAACTGAAACAATTTGGGCTTTGTTATTTTATGAAATGACTTCTGTACAGCAGGTTGATGTTGATTTATTATTTTTATTTCTATAAATCTTGTTCTTATTAAAGAATTAAAATTTATCTCTCTAAACCTCTTCAAGTAAGGGCCAATATTTCACTCTTCTGGAAAACTAAAAACAATATCCTACTCTTCTTATTTTGTAGTTTTATTGTGATGAGCAGGGCAACATTGTTTTATAAACTACAGTTCAGTGTCAAAGTAGCATTGCATTGACTGCATTGCTGGATGAGGGTCTTATTTAGCTTGTTGTTTCAGTAATTTTTTTTTTTTTTTGTTTCAGTAATTTTATGTGATTGCCTCTGGTAGCCACCGTGTATCACTAGCTAACCCCAGGCCGACTGAACAGTGGACTACCAATTCAGAACGAAAGCGTAATAGAACTTGAAGATGTTTTCATCAGACATCTTTGTCCTATCTCCTCAGTATACAGACAAAGATAGAACAAAGAAGGAGCATTAACAAAATTAGAACATTAACAAAATTAGAACAAGCATCCAGGACATCTCCCTTTTGGGGAAAATTTGATGGAGGACGCAGAATCTTAAGCCTGAATCCAACTTCACTACTAAGTACTGTGCCTTCATTGGTAGAATAAGGATAACAATCCTCAGTACACAGATTTGTAGTTTGAATCAAGTGAGAGAAATAGACAAAAAGTCTGGAACAAGGGTTGGCATAAGGCAAGCTCTCAGCAAATTAATCCTTCACTCCCTGTCTTTCTTCTTTAACCTTCAAATTAACTAGAATGATGATGATTGCTTTATGTGCAGCCTATAATTCACATGTAGAATGAGCTGCATTGTTTTATATTTGGAAATACTCTGCAAAGTGAGTCATAGGTAAAGTACTTTGAAGCCTATCCTGAAGAAACTGGATGGGCAACTTTTCATAGTTGGTGAAAATCCTTTGCCAGGACATGAAGGGGCTCATATAGTAAATTTTTACTAAATTGAATTGAAAAAAAAAAAAAAAAGTAAAAATTGGATGAGAAAATTGTATGTTGAAAGAATTCTCTCCTACCACTGATTTGATCTATGCTGGACCTCTAAGTATTTATTTATATAAGATATGACACTTGATTTTATAAAACTACACTTAGCTTAAAAGACATAATTTAATTCACACACCTTTCCAGGGTGATTTCCTTTTTTTTTTTTTTTAAGACAATACACTTACCGTCTATTTAAAGCACAGGGTCATAGTCGCTCCAATGACTTTCTGACTATAAATTAGAAAACAATATTCTTTCTGTAATATATATGCCACCAGGGCTAGAATTACAAATTGAGAGCAAGTAAGGAAATGGTGGTTGGCTTTCATTAGTATTCTAGGTCTGCTTCAGTCAGATTTACAAAGTGTGACCTATAGCAGCCGAGTCCATCATTTCACCATCATTCCTGAGCCTGTCAACTGGATGGGCATTGTTTAGCAGCCTCAAAACACTGCAATCTTTATTGTCTTATTACAAAGAGACAATTATATGCCAAGATAAACTTTTATGAGCTCAGAAGAAATGTCTAACATGAACATTTAGACATAATTTGTCGTTGCTGTTCCCATCCCAGAGAGTGAGAAAAGTAAGAAACAGAGGGCACATGTCTGGGGAGCAGTCCTAGTGAACAGTAAAATTACATGATTTAGATTAGAATCAGAAGAAATTTATATACATATAGTTTAATTTCTAATTTACGGTTATCATCCACCAAATCATTCCCCTAATACCTTCTTTTTTCTGACTCTGTCTTAATACCTTAGGAACATTGCATGTGCTTGTCTCTATACAAATTTCACTCTAAGGAAATTTCTATGCCAGATTTCTATTAAAGAAAAACACAGTTAAGGAAAACACAGTCTCCTATTTCCTTGAATTTCTCTCCCTCTCTCTCTTTTTTAGCCTGACCTTGCTTATGTGAACACTCATACCTCATACTATATATAGATAAATTGATATACACTTTTCATTCACCCTAAAATAATGGATTAACACAGTCAGGGGGTTTGGATTTGGCAGCTTTAAATACAATTTTCAGCCCCAGTAGTTCATTAAGATCCTAAGCTTATTCTGTGATAATGGAACTTGTGAAGTAAGAATTGATTACTCATTGTCAGAAATTATTCCCCATCATCAAACAGAGTAGTAAGACTGTGAGGTATGTCCAATGTTATTCAGTCTTTTTGTATATTTGACTGAGACACATGGAAAACACCATGGTGGGATATAGTAACAGTCCATGTAGGAACTTTTAAATCTGCAATTTATAAAAACTATACAAAGACATTAAACGATGTGTTTTGGAAAGAATACATTCTCATGTCAATGAGCTTGATATGCCCCAGATGGTACGTATCAAAGAAAATGTGGAAGACTTTCTACAGTTAGTGTAGTACTGTGTAGCCTGTCATCTCAAGACAAGTGTCAAATACTTTCTTGCCTATAGTACTACCACACATTTTCTGGTCCAAATATCCCACCGTATCTTTTGTTTCTGATATTTGTAGAACAAAGTCAACATCTAAACTCAGATGTAAATGCTTTGACTATTTTAATTCAAATGTATAATTGCTAAACCAGTGGTTTAAATAATAAAAACAACTTGCAAGATCCAATAAAATAAAATTGCATTATGTAGTTATTGAGGTAATAAAATATTAACCGTAATTGAGTATTGACTATTTGCTATTTGATCCTCACAAAATTCAACACTATATGTATTATTATTAAACCTATTTTACAAATCATGTTTGTCAAATAAGTAATAACTGTATTAAATGAATGGAGAAAGAAGTGAAAGTTGATTGTGTAAGTAGATTCAATTAGGAACAAACTGCAAATTGCACTGGTTCATTATTCATATGTCTTTGTCATCAACTACATTTTCTATAGGATGAAAATAAAGCATAATTAATCCTGATATTTTAATAGAGATAAAATAACTTACTCATTAGAAAGACCTTTGTTTTGACTTAATTCACTGAAAAGCAAAATATCATGTAATTAACTGAAAATTGAATAAAGATATTTAGTTATTTATATTAATATTGTGGGGTATTTATTTACTACTTAAGCTTTTTTTTCTTACCTCACAGAAACATTGTCTAAAAATCAAATATTTACTACAGTAAAAACATTGGTTCTTTCCAATAGCAAAGTGTCTTATAAGAATACAATTAGTATATACTTACTAAATTCTTGGAAACAGCTATCCACATGCTAAAGTAATATTGACTTTGTATTGCCATTGGGAAAACAATTTTGCTTTCTGGGCTATCAATACCTTGTATTTATACAATTATTTATGTATTTCTAAATGGTTTTTGCAAGTTGTCACAAAATACAATCCCAAAGTTTTGAAGTGGAAGCGTTGGACTTTGATTTCTCTTGATGATTTGAGAAGTATGGATCATCCCATGCTTTTTGCTTTTGTGATAAATACAACATTTTTGCATAGAAAAATATTCTTGTACATGACACATGCATCCTTAGTGGTTCTTAACCATTTTGGGGTCCTGAAACTTGAAAATAAGATGAAAGGACAGACATCCTGTCTTACACAGACACACACACACACACACACACACACACTCACACACACAGTTTGTTTTAAGTACTAGAAGTTTAAAGATCCACTGCTAACTATGCTTGAGTTTACCTTGGGTCATAAACACCAAGTCAAAGATCTTTGGGTTTGATTCTCAACAAATGTTTGTGGTTGACAGACCAAGGGATTATTCACCATCAGTTCTGTTATGCCCCCAGAATGCAGCTATCAATGAAATAATGCCCATCAAAAAGATTTGAATAGATACTATGGAAGTTCAAAGTTAATGGTATAGATAATGTAGTTTAGATCACGGTCATTGAAATGGTGGAGAAGATCTTGGTTTACCGTGCAAGTGGGCTCTGGGAGAGAAAAATAGGAAATAAAAATGTGTGTTAAGCCATATAAGCAGTAAAACCAACAGAATAAGTAAAACAAGAGAAAGTGGAAAAGTAGGAGGGAATTTGCTTAAAACAAACAATGCATACAAAAAAAATGGAAAGCCATTGGATAGATCAAAAAACAATTGAGTCATGTTAGATACATAAATATTCATAACAATTGCCCCAATGTTATACTCTTGAAGTACCAGTGTTTTGTGTAGTTCTCAGGTTATAACTAAGATTATGGTTTAGAAAAATCAATTAATCAGAAAATAAAATCAGGGATCCCTGGGTGGCGCAGTGGTTTGGCGCCTGCCTTTGGCCCAGGGCGCGATCCTGGAGACCCGGGATCGAATCCCACATCAGGCTCCCAGTGCATGGAGCCTGCTTCTCCCTCTGCCTGTGTCTCTGCCTCTCTCTCTCTCTCTCTCTCTGTGACTATCATAAATAAATTAAAAAAAATAAAAAAAAAGTGCAAAAAAAAAAATAAAATCAGTTGGGGTAACATAAAAGAATGGTATTAAGATAGAAAAGCAGTGCTAATATTTATCACGCAATGAAAAGTTACAAAAAGATAATGAAACTCCAGTGACTAGATTTTGTAATTGTAAAAATGCTACACACTGACACAATTTACCCTTCTCATCTGTTGTACCAATGACAAAATCTGTCATGGAAATTTTCTAATCTAACCCTTAAATATTCTATTCTGTGAAAATGTAAGACAAATGTATAATATATTTTCTGTGTGGTTACACAAAGATGTAATGCTTACATTGGCGGTAGAATTATAGAATGCTAGTTATGGAAAGAATTTTAGAGATTTTTCTTTTATATTATTTATTTGAGAGAGAGAGAGAACAGGAGAATGAGGAAGAGCAGAGGAGCTGGGGGAGAGGCAGAAGGAGAAGCAGACTCCTCACTGAGCAGGGAGCCTGATGTGGGGCTTGATTCCAGGACCCTGAGATCATGACCTGAGCCAAAGGCAGACCCTTAACCCACTGAACCACCCAGGTGCCCCAATTTTAGAGGTTTTTATACTGGGAAGAACTATAGCATCATTCTCTTTCGGGACCTTAGGCAATATCCCTAAGAGGAGATTGCTATCTTGAATAAACTATGTTTTAACCATAAGGCAAACCAGGTGAAGGAAACTGACTAGATTAGGGCAAATGTATTTACTGATAAAGAGAACATTAACCATTTATGGAAGGTAATATACCCTTATCTGATATACAGGCCAGAAAAACTACTGCTTCTCTGAAAACTATAATTATTTTTTTTCCCAATACTATAGCTTGGTGTTAAGCTTTCACTTCTGACATTTCTAAGGTAAAGGAGAAATAGTTACCAACAGCAATACATATATTTGTTCCTACAAAGTCAGCCATATGGGTAAGTAGAATCAGTTGCCACTTAGGTAATGTGGTTTGTTAAAAATTTTCCATCTTAAAATAGGTATCCCATCTGTGGGTTGATGCCCCAAATTCCTATTATTAGGCTCACTTTTCAGGAAAGATAGTAAGGCTGCAGAAAGCCCTTGAGAAATGCAAATAAACTTATCACTGATCCTCCTCAGATTATTATGTAGAGCTTGGAGCCTTTTATTCTGTCAAATGTGGAGGTCATGAATTCTTCCTCCCACCTTAGGTGAAAGTTCATGAAATGAGCATTAATCTCTGTAGACATATTTTTCTCTCAATTATAAAGAGTTGTTCAATGTTACAAGAGAATGTTTCATAAAATCTGTTACTTTTAACACTTCTTGTTGCTTTCTTACTATTATAAAAATCATGAACTTGGCAAAAAGGTCACTGAACAAAGAACACATTCTAAGAGCCGAAGAAGGAATGATTATGAACAAATGTGAATTTCATGAAGTGAAAACTTGAATCTGAAACTGAACCTCTATATTCAGAATGATTAAAATTTTCAGCTGTGTATGAAGTGAAACTCATAACTGACAAATTTTGCCCAGTTGTTTGAGTCATGCCAAATCTACAGATCTAAAATTGTCATGTTTTCGTTTATTTGAATTGTTATTGCTTTTAAAAATAGATTTTCATAAAATATCTCTATTTAGTTAAGGTGCACAAGACTGTCTTGTAATTCTATGGCAAAAGAGTGACATGTAGGGAGCACCTAAGGACACTCACTAAAGAGCTGATAAATAGATAACATTTAGTTGTATCAAATAATTGAAAGGGCCAATGCACAGCTTGCTTTTCCCATTATCCACAAATTTTGCATTATGTTCATATTATCTGAAATTGTATCCAAAATAGTTTTATAAAACATTCACTTTAATATTATCAGAAAACCAAACAATAATACCAAGATTAAAAAAGTGATATTCTATCATTAATCATTCATTTGAAGGCCATTCCCTAACTGTTCACTCTTACTCCTGTCTGATTTGTCCATGTTCTCTCACTTTCTCTTATTTTTTGCTAGGCTTATGTATGAAGGCATAGGTTTTGTTTTGTTTTGTTTTAATAAAACTGACATATAACTGTCCCTATCACCATCATCCATCATTTACAAACATGGAATTTCTGGGGTTTCATAAGGATGTAAGTGTATTTAATAAAGGTAGTCTTTCTAATTGTTTGTTAGTGAAACTATCTAACCCAGCAGCTCTATTCTACTGTGCACTCTACATAATCAACAATAGGATTTTTTTTAAAAAAATGTCCTAGTTCTTTGAGTATATATACTTTTTTAATTCACAAACTTGATAAATGGTAGACAGAGCATTAGATGCTTAAGGAACTATATTAATTTGTGTTTTTTCTTTCATAATAACAAGCAATAAATCTTCAGACATATTTGTTAAAACTGGCATTTCAGATTTGTTATCTATCAATCAAGGGTAATCAACTATAAAGCCTTTGTTTTAAGTGGTGTTTGCCAAAAAAACAAGTTTCATTTAATCTTAGAGGAAAATATTATTTCTTTTAAGTTAATGATAAGTTTAAAGATTATATTGGTTATCTTGAGACTATCAAATACTGTAAGAAATCTTTATACATTATGTGTTAAGTATGTAAAATCCATAAATTTAAAGGTAATATCTGATACTTGCAAAGAGCAACTAAGTGATACAAATAGATGTTCCTGAAACTCTAATTTTATGTAGAACAAATCTGAAAATCATGTGACTCTGACATAAAAAATGACCTTAGAGGATAATTTAAGAGGTCTTTCCATTCACAAAAAATACTTCATTTTAGATAGAGATTTTGTGCAAAAAACTTATATTTGAGACTAAGACAAAGCATTAAAATGTAGTCTCAAAAAGAACAAGAAAGCAGATTTTTTTTTCAAGTAAATTCAATTAGATGGATATGTTTCTCTTTAGCCAGATAGTATTGAGAATTTGTGAGCTGGAATTGATGTAGAGGATTTCTTGGAACTATGTGTGAATGTATGTATGTGTGTGTACATTATTCTATTTGTTACCTTTGGTCTTTTTGACTCAAGTTGTCCCCATTGATATACTTCATAGGTATGTAAACACTTGAATCCCTCTGTTAGGGTATGTATCAAGGCTTCTATCAAGTTACCTCAAAGTCTCTAATCATGCAGGGCAAGCCAATGTGTTCTCTGCCTGTTATCTAAAATTTGAAAATTTGACAAATACATTTTCAAAGCACCCGGTTCCTGGAAAAAGAAACAAGTAAATTAGAGATTTGAATACTAGGGGCTGTGACTGCATGTAGAAGATCATATATGTTGACACGTAAAAGATTTATGAAAAAAAATCCACTAGAAAAGTTGAAACAAAACTAAGTGGTGGTTTTTCTTCCTCTTTCTTTCTTTTTTTTTTTTTTTTAAAGATTTTATTTATTTATTCATGAGATACATAGAGAGAGAGGAAGAGACCTAGGGAGACAGAGAAGCAGGCTTCCCATAGGGAGCCCAATGTGGGACTCGATCCTGGGACCAGTATCACAACCTGAGCCAAAGGCAGATGCTCAACCGCTGAGCCACACCTGGGCATCCCACTTCCTCTTTTTTTGAATAAGTTTACCTAAATTTAAAAGAGGAGGTGCTTCACCTTATAAACAGTATTGGATTAAAAAACATTGCTCTTTGTGTTCCTGATTTTAACAAGCTAAAGAGATGGCATCATTAGGTTTTATGTAGTAGAATGAAGATATGTACTTTCTAATTAATAAGATGTACATGTCAAGACCCATAATAATAATAAAAAAAGATTACTTGTGCAGTTTTCCAGAAACTAGAATTCTGGATTCTGTAAGAAGGTATGTACGGTCACTTCAATAAACTTGACAAAGCAATAGGAAGTTGGCTGGTTCAACTATAATACTATTGAAATAACCTAAAAGGACAGGGAATGTAAATGAAAATCCACACCATTCACTTTGTGTCCTGGTCTATGGCCCTTCCAAAGTGGATAAATGATAAAACTTTGGAATTTACTGTGGTACAGTGATTTTCAATTGTACAGTTGTTCCTAATTATGGTTGTACATTAGAATTACTTATGAAGAATTTTTGTTTTATAATACAGATTCCTAGAAATTCTAGAACAAATATGATAGACTCTCTGAGAGCAGAGCTCAAGAATGAGTAAAATGTTTCCCTGGTGATGATCAGCAGGCGGACCTAAAAACTACTAATTTAGATGAATATGAATAGGGAATAATAGAGTTCAGAAGAATTGGGGTTCTTATTTCAATAACAAGGTCAGAAGTTTGATTCATCTCTACTGTGTGAATATGAGCAAATTACTTAATTCTAACCCTGATACACCTCATCTGTGAGATAGGAATAATAGTCATTCCTACTTGACAGGGCTGTAAGGATTTAATGCAATGATTCCGAAAAAAGTTCAGGCACCACATGCTTCAGTGTTAACTGAAATACATTAAAAATGCCATGACCCATCTCAGATCTACAGTTAAGAATCTAGAAACCTGGAATATACATTTCCAATAAACTAGGAATACATAATAAGTTGCGACATCCATTATTTTAATGGGTCATGGATGTACCCATTAGGAGAATACCCAGTACATATTAAGCACTCAATACATGCAAGCTCTAAGCTGCTAAATGAAACTTTAGACTTTGTTAGTATTATTTAACCTCTCTAATGTATTAGCTGAAAAGATAAAATTCAGTTAATCAGGGCACCTGGGTGGCTCAGTGGGTTTAGCATCTGACTCTTGGTTTTGGCTCAGGTCATGATCTCAGGGTTTTAAGATGGAACCTCATGTCAAGCTCCATGTGGAGCCTGCCTAAGATTTTCTCTTTCCGTTTGTTCTTCCCTGCTGCCCCCCATTCTGATTCACTCACTCTCTCTCTTAAAAAAAAAAATCGGGCAGCCCCGGTGGCTCAGCGGTTTGGCGCCGCCTGCAGCCCAGGGCATGATCTTGGAGACCCTGGATCGAGTCCCACATCAGGCTCTCTGTATGATGCCTGCTTCTCCCTCTGCCTCTCTCTCTCTCTCTCTCATGAATGAATAAAAAAAAAAAATCACTTAATCAACCAAAAATATTACACACATGTTGCCAAACTACCAATTTGCAGATTTGAGTCTAGTGTTACAAAAGAACATCGTTTAATGCATTAATTCAAATTTACAACTTTTGGAATCCTTTACTGTACCCAGAATCCATGAATTTGGTTTGTTTCTTAACTGGAATTAAGAAAAAAAAAAAAAAAAAAGCCTAAAAAAAAAAAAAAAAAAAAAGCTAGACTTCCAAGCTGTGGTTGCATTCAGTGAAATCCACTAGAGAAACAAGTGTTTTAGATGTTCAAATTTTAAAAATTGAGAACGAATATTTCCCTTGAAGGGAATTATAATTATCTAAATTCATTTTAAGACTTTACATTGTTTAATATAATCATATTTTCTAGATAACCACTTTATAGCTATATGTGTTGTCAGTACACTTTAACCATAACTAGGAGGTGGTTAGGATCATAGACTTCTGAATTACATGGACCTGAAATAGAATCCTCTGTCTGTCACTTACTAGTTCTACGACTTTAGACAAGTTACTAAAATCCAATTTCCCCATATGTTCTTAGGTTTAATAATAGTTTCTATCTCATATGATTTTTTTTTTACCTATTATATAAGATAACGAAATGAACATGATGTCTTCCACTGTGTCTCACAGTTTTTTAGAACATATTGCTTATGTGTGAGTCTGTTCTAGGTGCTGAGTCTATATTAAATGATCTGTAAATTAGAGATTTATTTTTGTTTCCTTTTCTTATAGTATGGATGCCTTTTCTTTGGAGCTAAATAACTTAGTCTCACTCTGTGGCCTCCTCTTTTGCCCTCCACTAAATATGAATTATTAATATCATGATTTCATTATTCAGTTTCTAAAGAAATATTATTAATTCACTAAAATTAATTAAGTGTTAATAGAGGGAACTGAATGTCTTTCCTAGGTCACTCTTTAATTAAATGGGATAAAATTTAATAATTCTTCTAGTGGCTTAGTTTGCATAATGACCAACATCTGAGTTTTTATATTTTTATTTCTCTTCAATAGGTTGATAGGCAATTTCATTAAGGAATGAAGCAACTGGTGAATTCTGAATCATCTGGTAGATTGATTAACATAATAAACTCTATTAAATCATAAACTTTAATTTATCATGAAATTGACAAAACTAGGCTTTTTCTTGTGATCAGGAAATATAACCTAAATTATTGGGTCAAGCCATTAAAGTGATTATGAATTAGACACATTACCTAAAAATCCTGCTAGACTACTTTAAACCCGTGAATGCTGATTTAGTATAATCTTGCTTAACATTATCATATATTTCTTGTTATTTTTAAGTCTTCATGTACATAATTGCCTTCCTTTGTGCATTCATTTCAATAAATTATCTGTCCTGAATTTACTATGAAGAAAATTAGTGATTTAACTAATTGAACTTACAGCACCTTGGTTGTTCCAAATTTGTATTGCTTTTACAATCCAGATATTAATGAGTTTTGAGATCAAATGGAGAAATTTTAAGGAATTTAAATAAAAATGATTAATGTTTTATATTATATTCTACATGACAAGAGCAATAAATTGACTAATCTAGAATGTTGACATAGCATGTAAAGCTGGTTTCTTAACTTACCAAAAATGTGTTTTGTATTAAACAATGTCTAGTTCTGTGACTAATAAAACCTGTTACTAAAAAAGCAAAACCAATTGCTTATATTATGAGATTATAATAAAAAGAAACAGTAGCCTGTTGTCTTAAGTACAATTATCCTTTCAAAATCTTATATTGTGAGAGCAATTACAATTGTTATTAAATTTACTAATGAAAATCAGAAAAATGGTGAAAATTTTAAATGTTTATAATAAATATGATTATTCATAGTAATAAAATGTACATTAATAGTTTAAATAGATTCATAAGAATACAATAGGTATTATCAAGAAAATTTAACAAATGTCACTTTCTTCTTCTAAAACAAAATATTAAATGCTAGGGTCACATCGTATGAAGGATGTTTATGAGAGCTATTTTCTGTAGTGCATCAGATCATTATTTATTAAGCACCTTTTTACCTGGTGGTATGCTAATTAGCAATTTGTAGCTTTGGCTACATTAAATTGGCTTGGCCAACTGAAAATTTTTCCAGAAAGAAATACTACAAAATATCTTTTTATTTTGAAAAGACATTTAACTTAAGTTGCTTTATCTAGAAGGGCACTTATATTTTTTCTTATCAGTTTTATAAAAAAACACATGACTCAGATTCATCATCACCTAATTAATTTAGACATCTTGTTGTAACATCCCATGGGAAAAAAGAGTTTATCCATGTAGAAACAAAATAGACCTTCAAGGCTAATCTGGAATTCTGATTTCATTAAGAATAAGTTTGGTCTACTTGGTCAAATAAGTAAAAACATGAGATTTGCACCTAACTTGTCTTATGACACTCTTAAAAAAATAACATTTTGATTTGCTTGAATAAAATCTGAGCAATATTATAGACTAAAATGTTGAGCCATGATAAATTTGTAATGCTGAGAGAAAAGATAAGAACTTGCTTTGGCAAAATCGTGAAGAAAAGCTTTGCTTCAGAATTCTTCCAGTTTTGGTATGGAACATTTCCTCTGTTGTGATTTTTGCATTCCCTGGATGCTCCGCAAATTCTCCTTATGACAATATTTCAAAGGAGTATCTCATCAATAATAAGAGCTAAATTAAGAGCTAAATTAGAGATAGGTTGTTATGGCTCATATGATTGTGACTTGATAGGATGAATATTTTGAGTGGGTGTTTCTTATCTGCTTTGACTGTCCTTAAGACTGGGTACAGGAAGTCAGCAGCAAGTTAGAGGGTAGAAATATACAGTTTGACTTATGGGTTTAAGTGAGTGTATCTCCAGCCATTAAATTATAAATCCTTAAAATATACACTAAGTCTTAGAAACATTCTTATTAGTGACAAACTACTCTTTAGTGATTTTAAAGGACATTAATGAGGTAATGATTTATTAGCAAATTATGGTAGACAAAGGTCCCTTATACAATAAACGAAACTTGTATGCCCAGGTACATACAATTTAGAGCTTAAGAAATGTTGAATATTGAAGTTAAATGGGATTTTTTATATTTGTAACTTGGATATTTACTTCATAGGAGAAAGTCTTTTTATTGTAATTCTATACAAAACTAAGGTTATAGTATTTTCATGTAGGGAAAAAGCATCACTCAATCTACTAGCAGAAATCAGGGTGCCCTTTTAAAAATAACTGTTTAGGCTGATTGATAAATCAAGGAAATGGCTTTTTAGGGAACTATCCTTTTTATGTATATCTCTTTATTAATAGTCAAATTATTTGTAGGTGAAGAATTATAATTAAAAAGCAGATTCAGTGCGATATAAAAAGATAGAAAGGTGAAAACCCTCAATACCTTTCAATAATATTGATCGTTAAAGTGCAAAATGTAGTTTAAGTTATTGAGTTTATTTTGTAAAGTAGGGAATTACTTCTGCCAATCATTGGTATCATCTCATGTGGTACCATAATGACTAATAATACACAAATGTAAGATTACAGATGTAACTTGTAGTCAAAACCAGAGTCCTGTAAAAGATAAGCAAAGGTGAATCAAGATCTCTATTTTAACTTTTTGTAAATGTACTCCACTCACTGATAAAGTAAACAATGTGGAGTAACAGTGTTTAAGTGTGGTGGGATATCAATATATTTAAAAGTAGGAGGGAACTAGATAGATTACTTGAAGATGGGGAAATGGGACACATAAAAAAGGTAAATGTGAAGCATTGCATGGGGGAAAAGATGCATGATATCTTAAGAATCTTTTTCATATTAGTTGGGGACATGCTGCTGAGAAAATAATATTTTATTATTGAAAAAAAAATTGACTTAGATGAAATTACAATAAAAACAATTTTTGAACGTCTAGTTTGTAATAGAATTTAAAACCTTAGAGTTTGAAAAGGGGATTGCCATATATCCCTGTGCAGTACTTCAGATTTTCTATATCCTTGGTAATAAATAGATGGTGAAGTGAGTGAGGAGATAAAAAAGTTCTTTACATTTCTTTCAGACTTTGAGTACACCATAAATTAAATATTGAAACAATTTTTACAGTAGTTTGCTTTCAATTATGACTGCTAACGTTATGCATTTTTTAAATTATTTTTATACATTAAAATTGTGTTCTCTGCAGCTAGGCAGACTGATTGTTAGTTATGTTGGCTAAGGTAGTTTAAGTTTTAGTAACACAGTATATTGAAAGCATAAGCTAAGTTTCTGAATGCAGTTTATCCGCTGTCATTGTTCACCCTTAAATAAATGTTAAATAAAATAATTTCCTGCTTATTAAATTTAATGAGTGTATGCCTTATAAAAATTTTCATTTGATAGGAAAAAATATTGAGAATCTTATCAATATAGCTTTAATTCAGCTATTTAAAGAGTTGGTTATGTAGGGTATTTTTCTTTCAATAAGACATGAAATTGAACATTCTATATTCTTAATGTGATTAGATTTTTCTGTAAGCATAAAAATCTTACTCATATCATATAATAAATTGAACTTTTGGGTAAATTTTTGAAGAGAGTATCTAGACAGAGTAAAATGGGAAGCTGAAGCAATAGTTCAAATAAGAAACTACTTTGGTTTCAAATATATATGTTTTTCAAAATAGATGTTCAGATCCAAATATCTAGAAAATGGTCTCACTAATGAAGTGAATACTACTCTGGACTTAAATCAGAGTAACCATGATGAACAGATTAATGAGGTGGAAGAGACAAGAATTTGGGGGGAAGTATGACCTTGTTTTCATAATATTTATAGTTTAGAAAAAGAAAGCTTTGCAACTCATATTTTAAAATTCAACTGTTAAGAAATTCAAATAAAATAAATTTAAAGCTGATATTCTAAAAGTCAAGTTCTGTTTTGAGAGATATGGGATCTTCTAATAAACAAGCTTATAAGGAATTTAGAGAATCAAAAATGTACACAAATTTCTAATGAGCTATGGTTTTTCAGAGAATGTGATACATAAAATATGTAAGGACACATAACCAAAAGCCAGTTCAGAAGGGGGACACAACCAGGAAAGCAGTGTGTTAGGAAAACTAAAACCAAGAATAAGTGGAGATGTGGAAGTCAAAAATAATGCTAAGGATACACACACCTCTTTCTCAATCTTTCTCTCTCTCCTCTCCTCTTGCTCTTGCAAACATACAAACACCCACAACACACTATATTCAAATATATACACGCACAGTGATATCTACATGTATACACACATGTATATGTGAATGTATACATATAGGTATACTGTCTCACACACACATACAGAGAGACGTCCAGCTAGACATAGATACACACACCTATATGTGCAATGATGTGGTAATTTTGGAACATTTTTTAGAAAAGAGTTAAAAGTAAACAAAAAACAAAGAGCAAGGACTAATAAAATTACATTTTGCTATGACCTTCTTCCTTCTAACAAGAATAATCCTGAAATGAACGGAGAAGAAATTCAAAGCAGTAGAAATCTAAGCAATGAAACTCAAGGTAGACAAGGAGATAAGGTGCCTCTTTTCATGTTTGAACATCACAGCCCAGGTAATTTACAAGCCAGTGCACTGATAACTATTGCCAGTAATTGAAAAAAAAAAAAAAACAAAAAGAAACTTGATATTAAAAGAAGAAAAATTCTGCAAACCACAGCTCTGTGAGCTTAATGTAGATTCTGAACAAAATTTTAGAAATTACAAAAAGCCTTTTTTTCTTAATTTTTCAAAATAAATGGGTTTAGGTTTCTTAAAAAATGATTATTAACATTTACAATATGAATATTAAGAACAGCTGTTACAAATTTTGGATAAGGTTTCTAGAGTAAGGTTTCTAGAGTAATATATTGGAATGATAGGAATATAATATATCTTGAGTTTAGGAAGGCATTTACATAATTCTACATGATGTTATTTAACAATATAAATATAAAAAGGTGGTCTGAGTGACATTTCTAGTGGGTAATGAAATTTATGATATTGATCAGGATAAGGGCCTCTGGTAGTGTTCTGAAGGGCCATATCCTTTTTTTACACATACAATATAGCTAAAAAAAGAGGAAACATATATTTCTTGATTGGTTTGTTATCTCCTTTCCAGTTCTAACAGTCTACAAAGTAAAATTATTTCAATTTCACAGATGAAGGAACTAAGATTCAAAATGTTTAACTTTCCTCCTATATGGAGGTAATTGGAGAACTTGATTTTAAACTCAGATCTACATGGCCCTTCCACTGTATCTCCTGAGAGGACAAAAGGCACACATACCAAATTTGTGGTACCATAGAGCTGGGGAGTTATGTTAAAATGCAAAATGATGGAATCAAGAGCTAGAAAGTATGGGGACCATGGGTCAGAAGAAACAGTGAAATTCTCCCGAAATTAATAGAAATTAATATCAATTTTAAAAGAAACTTCCAGAAAAATCAATGGAAGATATACAAAATGGCAAAACATGCTTTATCAAGAGATCGTGTAAAAAATGTCCAGAAGTCTGAGTGTGAGCTTTATTAGTCAGTTGAAGGGTGATAAAAATAAATGTGACCTTAAGCTGTATTAATGGAAATACTAATGAGGCAAAGAAAGGGAATCACACTGTTATCTTCAGATGTTAGAAGACACTGAGAGTAGAGCTTTCCACATTAATCCTGGCTGCCATGTTCTAAAGGACATGTGGACAAACTGGCAAATATTGAGTGATGTGTCCCACATGGACATTTAGAAAAGCAAGTGCTTTCCCTAACATACCTTGTAATTTGTAAATATTTGTTTTGCTTATGTGTCATTATTGTACAGCATAGTTTTTCTATACCTTTATAAAAATTCCCAGAGAACAATGGTTCAGAATGGAATATTCTAGTCTCATAATTGCAGCTCTATGAGAAAAGTAGTTCTAAGTGATGCTTGGTTTCTAAATTATATTTTTATATCTGGAAAATATCTATTTTATGAAAGTTATTTTTTTTCATGATAATGTAAAAGTGCTTATATTAACACTTTTTATGTATTTTTATAGCCAGACATGTTATTACTGCTATAATGTGTATTTTCCAAAAATGTATAATTTCCATATTTTTATTGTGCTTTTACGAATGCTTTTCTTTGATGTTTATAAATGCCGAAAAGGCTCCCTTAAGGAGAAGAATTTTAAATGTAAATAAGCTTTTTTAGTCAGTTTAAAGTAAACAAATTGAGACATTATTTAAGGTACATGCCATATTTTGTGCTTGAACCCTGTCAGCGTCTTATTTACACAGTAATTAAATAACTCAACTTTTGTATTACATTCCAGTGTTTTTTGATGGATATTTGTAACAAAGAATACTTCATATATTTTAAAAAACTTACTGCAGAGAGAGACATTGACCACATATAATGCTTCATAACAGATTGAATATAATAAAAACTTGTAACTGTCTTTTTGATCTATGCCTCTGAAACAAGACTACAGGAACCTTATTCAGAATTTTTAAATACAGGAAATGCAACATTAACTCATGTAAAGAATATTTGGTCAGATTATCTTTTTGAAAGAGAAAGGTTATTTGTCCCCTTGTTCTTTACTGTAGAAGCTTTGTCAAACTCTTTCCTTAAAAGTTGACCTCCGCTCAATTTATAAAGAAAACATAAAGACATCCTTAGGTGACTGACCAGCTTACTCAAACCTGGTTTCCATAATGAAAAGATCAAGTTTCAGAAAAAATGTAACCCCTTTATATCACATTTGCATTTTTATAATTCTCAAGCAAACATTCAATTTCATTGTTACCCTCAACAACATTTCTTGAAGCATTTTCCAGAAGTTTATGTCAATGGCTAGTCTCTGAAAACACTCTCAGAAACTATTTAGACTCCGTAAAGTTTACAATCACTTCTTGGAGTCGGCCTCATCTGGACATTACATGTTTTTGTTGTGTACCTTTTGTCATTGAAAGTGCAGGAAAAAGATTATTTGTAATTTCTAAGAAATATGTAGAATATTATACAGCTAGCCAGTTAATGAAAGAGGATGAGAAAAGCCAAGAAAATAGATTACTTTTAAATGTCTGGAAAATATCCTCCAAATCAAGGCAAAGATTATGGTTTTGTGGCAGTATTCATTTGTTCATTTTTTTCTGATTTTAAGACTTTATGAAACAAAGTATTAATATTTATAGATTCATATTATCTCTTTATTATACTATAGCAACTGGGTGCAAGGAAAATACACAGTAGCTACTGTATCAATAAAAAAATTCCCAAATTTTTACCAGTTTCTAATTTAATCACTTTGGATAAAGTGAATGAAATATTTTCCAATCTCTATGAACGTATGTATTTGAGCCTCTCCATAAATATGCATGAAGTACTTTTCATGTCTTCATAGTAAACCCCTTCATCTTTGCTGTTTGTCAAAAGAGAGAAAGGATCAGGTAAGTTCAGGACGTTCTGAACAACCAATGTCTTTATGGTGCACAAAGGTGTCCTGAAACGCTTTAGTAGGACATGGTTTAGACACGATTGTCCGGTCCCTTATAGTAAAAGTTGGTCAAGTTTGCTCGCTATGTGGGTTCATATACAAGGAGATAATTTCAGACACTTTAGGCTTCTTCCACAGAATGATAATGTGACTCGTGGAAGAATTATAGATAGCTTACTTACTATCTGAGACTCATGGAGAGGCCAACAGAAAGCACAATTTATGTGAGCAGCAATCTGTACATAAGGGAAAGAGCACGGTCTGGATATCAGAACAACTGATCTCTCACTTTGGCTTTACTATGAACTAGCTCTGAATATAGAAAAGTCAACTGATTTCTATGTTTCCTACTTTTCTCTTTTATAAGATGTCCATTTAAACTTCAAAAAAAAAGCATATGATAGATTACAATTTCAATTATATGAATTTTAATACAAAACATATAAAATCAATTTCAAAAATTTTTCTGTATATACTGAAAATGTTTGTAAGAATGAACTAACGATAGGCCTTCTCTAATTTCTCCTATTAAATGTAGGTACCCAATATAACTTGAAAATATTGAGCATAACTATTCTTTTTGCAAAAGGGAATCTAGAAAAAGACTGCTTCCCACAGAAAATTTATTAACAATAGGTGCTCAATTAAATGTTTTTATACAATGAACAAGGCCCCTTTTTATATAAATAATCGGGGGAGAAATCTTTTTAAGTCATTTTTTTCTTTCCATCACTCCACCTACACACAAAATTCTGTTGTAAAGACATCACTTCTATGAGGAGGTATTCATTGTAGATGTACAGAAGTCTATAAAAACCTATGTTTACAAGAAAAAAACATTATCATTCTAACCAACTGCATATTCACTCAGATGCTTAATAAAAGCTATCTGATATATATTCTTGAGGAAGTATATACAGCTGGCAACTGTTTTCCAAGACTCAACATTTAACAAACTAAATTTTCTCATTTTAAATCCTTCATGTGTCCTTTTGACACTTAGTTGAAATTTTGGAACTAACATGATCACACTAAAAATATAAATGAAAGTAGCATTAACCATAGACTGATACTCAACTTCAGGAGTTAAAATAAATACAAGTGTGGATTAGAGTAAAATTATCTTGAAAATAAGTAAATCAAAACAGCCAAAATGATTAGATTTTTCTTTGAAAATACCCCATCCACTGCATTCCCTCCAAAGGACAAAAGTAGCAAAAGAGGAAGGTAGCAAAAAAGGAAACAGGAAAGCCTGCTTCAGTAACTGGACATATTGATTTAATTGGCTAAGAAGTCCAAATGCTAATACTCCTAATAATCAGCCATTCCTTTTGTGTTTTGGTAACATATATCCTTATACAATGTATATCAAATGGAATTTTTTGATTCACCTCTGACATTTCAAAATTTCCATTTTTGAATTCCCCTAGTCTTAAGTAAGTAACACATTGTCTACTTTGTTTGAGATCTACAACATTATCCCCAACATCTAGGGCTCCATGATGTAAAATGTCATTTTGTCGATCTTCTGTTCCAGTACTCACTTTAATTTTTTTAATTAAAATTGGATTTTCAAATATAATCACAAAGACATCTCCTGTTGAAGGTGGTTTCCCCCAAAAGTACTCATCAACACTACTATACGCCTTGCTTGCTTCATAATTTTCAAAAACATTCATGTTGGTATATAGATTTGCAGGAGGGTTATCAGGGATGTCAAATGACTCTTCTTCAAAATCATCATCCTTCAGCTTATTCTCAGTCCCTTTATATGATGAGTAATAACCCATGTGCTGAAAGAGAGATGGTTTAAAACGGATCACATTTTTCTGAGCTAAAAGACCCCGGAAATGAGTTAATAGCCAATCACAAGGCATTTCTTGATAAAACATTAATAAAAAGTGTGCCAAACGTGGGAGATCATGAGAATGATAAAGTTTTCCAATGTAGCCAAGCTTAGAGAACTCAAGAGTTACCCAGTAGGTTCCTTCTAGGGAGGTAATGACTTTCTTGATGGCAGTTAAGAAATTTTTTGAACATCGAACGTCATCTTCAAGCATTACATAATAGTCTGAAGTATTGGCACAAAAATTAAGCAGAAAAGCATAATCTACGTTTTGCTTGGAACGAAATCTGACTCTGTCTTCTGGATCATTGTAATTTCTTTTAAGGCCATCCAGGATTGGGTAATATTCCTCTGGAGCATGTATAACTATTAATCTTCCTGCAATGATATGGTGGGCAAATTTCTGTGTAATATCCTGGACCATGACATCACGCCAGGATGAATTAAAGTCCGCTAGGTGAACCACCACCGAAATTTCCTTCAGCTCTTCGTAGCTGGATTGCTCAAAAATTGACTTGATTGTCTCAAGTAAATAGTTTCCTTTTTTTCGTTTCACTGATGAAAGTCCAATTGTAAGAAACCCTGAGCAAAAGAATTCAGAAGGAAGAAAATTAAATGTAAAATAGGTTTTGAATAACACAGAAAAAAAACTTTTCTCCTTAGGCCTGCTACTGTATTAGGTAAATCTAGTAAATGATATGTATAGAATATTTTGTGAGTGAAGTATTATGCTAAATACATAAAGGCTACAGTACTTAATACATAATTGACTTTTCTATGGAAAAAATACATCTTAAGCACAATGACGTATGAGCTTCATTGCTGTGAACATTTATTTATGAAATAAAAAATATGATTTGAGGTGTTTTGCAGCTTAATGCCTATTAGAGAAGATAGATGTTTGGATAATATCCACACTATTAAAAAATACAAAAGGAGAAGGGAATTCACAGTTAAGGATGACAAACCAGTCTCAAATGATAAAAAAAAGAAAATTAAGCATAACTCATTATTTTAATAATCTCTAAATTTTTCATGGAAAACATGTTACATTTTCGTTTTCCTTTGATCACTCTCATTATCTCACACCAAAAAATTAATAATTGGACTTCACAATTTTATTTTGAAATTTACCTAGAATGCTATTAGAATCCAAAAAAAATTATACTATTTTTAAAAACTGCATTATTACTCAAATGTAGAGTAAATTGTTCCAACACATGAGTATCACTCTCTTCCTTGTTTTGAAACACATTTTATAGCAATTTCTGTGGGGATATTTTTATTCAATTACCTAAAATCTCAAATTAGAATCTGGATATTTTAGGGGATAAAATAAAACCTTGTGAAATCGCAGTTTACTTCTAACAAGTGTAGATGTCTCCTTATTGAAATATTCTCACTTTTTAAAGTTCTGATTCTCACCATGATTCAGAACTGAATACAATTTCATAACCACTACTTGAAAAATAGGAAAATGTTTATATTCACCAAGATCATTGTTTAATACAGATATCTACTTGTTGTGACTTACGCAATACTGAAAAACCCTTTCCAAGAATTATCTTTCTCGCTAGTCTGTCAGAGAGGTAGAGATTTACACATATTGCTTAAATACCTGGATTTATGGCCCTAACTGCTTTTGAAAAATGAGTATGTTCTCTGGTACCACTCGATTCAAGAAACCAGCTTAAATGCCCTGGAATAGCCAATACTATTAGAATACTTCCTACTTTAAAGGAAGAAATCTATGCATTTTGCATATAATACGTATCTTGAATATTCCTAACGGTTTTTTGGGAGAGCTTTGCACTTGTCATCATTTTTGCTTTATAGATGAGGAAACTAAATCACAGGGAGATGAGCTTGCTTATGCAAAGTGTAACACCTAATGAGTGGTGTGGTGCCAAGATCCAAAGTGCCCTGCTTGTACCCTCTGTTTTATATTGTCCCTTTGTATAAAGCAGTGGCATATGTGCCAATACACATTAGTAAGCTTAGGATGGAAAGGGAGAATTAGTAATGTTTGCACAAAGGTAGTGTAACAGATGGAGATAAAAATAAACATTGGCAATCTTATGTAATTAGAAGAAAGCTTAAGAGCTATAGACATTTGAAATGAAGGAATGAATGGAAGACAGACCTAAAGAAACCTGAATTAAGTTAAGCTACAATTTCCTCAACCTGGTGATCACAGACTCACTTGCATAAACACTTCTTAACGGGGAACTCAATTTCTGTGGTCCCCACATGATCTATTAAGAAATTCAGAAATTCATGATATCACTGTGCTTCATTAATTTCACGAGTCATATTTTTCACACAGAAATATTTTAAAATCAAGTTGAATATTATAATTGATGGCATCTTACAATGAAAACTTAAGCATTAATACTTATGCTTTCCTAGTGGCACATTAATTAGGTCATGATACCTTCCACAGTCTATGGTGTTTTGAAATCCATAAAGTATGTGTAGTATGTTACTCCTCAGACTCAATCTATCTATAGTGAGCTGAATAGTTTTCTCCAAAAATCCAAGTCTACCTGGAACCTTAGGCTGTGACCTTATTTGAAAATAGAGTATTGCAGACATAATTAGTTAAGGATCTTGAGATAAATCACATCAGATTTAGAGTGGGCTCTAAATGCAATGATTGGTGTCCTTGAAGAAGAAGAGAGACATAGAGACCAAGGAAAGAAGATCATGTGGAGATGGAGCTTGGGATCATAGTTATGCCCTCACAAACCAGGAAACACCAAGAGTGACCAGAAGCTAAAACAGTCAAGAAAAGATTCTCCCCTGTGATTTTCAGGGGAATGGTTCTGCCCACACCTTGATTTGGAATGCCTGGTCTCCAGAAGTATGAAAAAATACATTTCCATGATTTTAAACTAGTTTGTGATAATTTGTTACAGCACCTTGATAAATTAAAATAATGACTTTCACTACTTCAAAAGTAGTGGCAAGGCATAAAAACCAAAGCATTATTATTGGAAAATGTATCAGTAGGAGAATAGTTATTTTTAAAAGATATGTTTTATAAGTGCAAATAAATGGATTTTTCTCAGTCTCTCTACATGGTTCTACAGCAAATTGTTTGAAAATTTATATCTCAAACAGGCATTTAAAAGTTTCTTTTTTTTTTGTTATTAATGGAATTGGATCAACGAGTAATTGCAATTTGTGAAGACATGTTGAATTACTTCCCAAAGAATATATTTTAGTAAAGCCCATAAAGTTTTATTGCTATACAAATGAAGCCAGTTGTCATTGTTTTAAAACAAAAATATTTTATGTATTCTTGATTTGAAAGTGGAGGGATACTTACGCTTTCTTTGTAAAGGTGTGGCAGCTAAGTAGCGATAGGTGACATTGATGGCTCCTGAGAAATTAGATAGGTCTTTGAAAGTATGCACATAACGTTCTGAATTCAGTTGATGTGTGGATGTTTCCCTTATAAGTTGTTTGTCTCCTTCCTGAATGCCAAGAAGGAGGCAGAGAAAATAAATAAATAATAGACGGTCATGGATTAAATAAAGTTTTTCCTTACACAATGAATATATGGGGTTGATATATAATATGGATGTTCTATAAATCTCAGCTACTGGCACCACAAGCTATAGATCCTCATCTCACACCTGAATTCCCACCTAGAGTCTCTACTCCAGACTCCACTACTCTATTGCCCTCTTCATACTTCACTTCAGTTTGCTTTTCCCACAGTATACATTAATAATGGCATTTTCTTGACAAAAAAAATCTCTACATGAAAACTTCCACTGCCTTTATGTTAAAATTCAAATTCTTTATAATAATTTGATGATCTTAAAACTTCACAGTAATCTACTTCACAGTAATCACATAAAGCTAATTCTTACTAAATTTTCCATATTTTAGTCATATTAAGCATATTAAGATTTTATCTTCTTCAAGAATTATTAAGTAATACCACACATTATTTCTATATAATTATTTCTGGATAATTTATTAATGAAAGAGTTTTAGTCAGTCACCTTTCTGGCCACTATAACCAAAGGCTGTTGAGAACAAATAGCCATGGTCCTTCTGACATTAGTGTTTTTTCAAATGTCTTCAAGATGTCTTAATTAAAATACATTTGCGGCAAGTCAAGGAAGTGTCTTCAGACCTTACACTACTTTTTCTCATGATATATTTGCTTGCTGCTTATGTGTGTGTGTAAACTAGCCTGTTGGAATTGAAGTCTGGTTCTTTTATATTTAAGATCCCCTTTATGTAATTGGTAAGGGACTTATGTTATCCAATCTTTGAGAAGGCTTATATTAAAAAAATGCTCATATTTAGCTTAAAATACGTTATTAATTACTAATTGGTTCCCTTTTCTCTCTTTAGTATAAGTTCAATAGTACATTTTGATTACCTAAGCACGATTTGATCAAGTCTTGTTGGTTATATATTATTTGCAAAATATCGACTTGCCTGGCCTTTGTATCTGGCTTACTACCACAAGTAGAATATATTCAAAGATAACCTATTTAGAAATAATTTTGTTGTTGTTTTTAGGCAAGTGTCTACTGTACTCTGTGATATTATATGGATCTATTTCCACTATTCCATGTAGAATGGCAGGCCAGGCATATGTAAGCCATTAAGCCATTAAGCCTATAAGCCATTAAGACTATAGAGAAAGTAAATGCATTTGAACAAATTTGGTCTTCATATTATCTGCCTGTGGTCAATAAAACTTTAATTAAACCAGTGTTTATAAAAAATTAGAAAGGATTCAAATACAAATTTTACTTCATTTGGAACATTCAATATTTTGCTTCAAATTCAAATGTCAATAAAGAAAGAGACTGACTCAAAATTTTAAATCAATGGCCGACTGGAATTGTCTTAGAATAAAAGTTGAGAATATTAGGCCATGACTGGGAGGAGCTTCCAATCTGGTCTTTGCTAATTCAAGATCCATTCTGAATATCTCTTCTGTATACTCAATTATGTTTATAAACTTACACTCAATCTTTAATACTGTATTTCTATTTTTTATATTTGATAATTGAGGAAAATATGTTATAGTCTTTTACAATATGTATAATATATTTGCCATCTATAAGTAACACTTCCAAAATATATGAAATTATGCCTTCAGTTCTATATTTCTTATACCAACTGAGTATCTGTTGGATTCTGATAATTGTAATTTCTTTACACAGAAATATTTTGGTCTCTGTCTCTCTGGAAACATATAAAACATTATTAAAGCTTTAAAATTTATGATTGCCAAAAAGTAACTAAGGACTCAGTTCAGCACCAACTGCTTATACTAGTAATGTGATAGTGCCCATTATCAATAGAGTCTAGAAGAAATATCTATAAAAATCACAGTAGTCACAATTCTGAATTCATTTCATCATTCTGTTCTTATGTGATTTTACAGTCTAAAGGAAGTGCAGGATATTGAATCTTTCTTTAAGAATTCTATCTTGAATGTGTAAAAATCCAGACCTTTTCTGTGTGAAGGTAGAGTACATTCATCCTGATTGAAGGACATAACAGAATATAAAATGAAATGGAAGTTATATGAAAGCACTTTATTAAATTCTCAAGAACAAGCTTCTTTACACTTTTCAGCATAAATAAATAATGCAACTTTCACCTAAGTCAGTCTTGTTGGCTGCTTTCCAGAGACATCTACCTGAACAGCGAGGCTCTCCCTGGATACCTTCTTTCTGTAGCTACTATGCTGTGGTGTATTTCTCAGTAATAAGACAAAGCTTTATGACAATCATTTTCTGGATAGGAATGCAATTCAATGCACTAGCTACAGACTAAGTATATACCCTAGTGGCTACTTTGAAGATGCTCACAGCCCAGAGGCTAAGTTGATTGGGCATGTAGCGTCTCTTCTACTTAGACTGCCTTGTAATAGTATTTGTCTCTTGCACTGAGCTTGGCTTCCTTTCCCAACGAAAGGCACATATGCCCCGGATATGTAAGCAATCCATTAAACTGTTATATGCCACGGATTTAAGGCCACAAATGCATTTTTCTACCAAAAACAGCAGAATAGAATGTGCTCCTTAACTCCAGAGATCTTTTACTTGTGATTATTTATCTGATTTCTCTGAATTATAACTCGTATTTCCCCCGGAAATAAGGAAGGTAGGAAAAGAAAAATGTACTATTGTCTATACTTAGCAAATTGTACACATTGTGGTATTCTGGAGTTAAGGCAAAAAATGTCGAATGAGATAATGTTGTGAAAACTGAAATAAACACGGATAAAAAGGTCAAAAGGGACAAGTGCTACAGAGAAACTACATCGTATACCAGCAGGTAGCTGGTTCTCCTTGGCAATTAAACATTTTTAGAAAAACATCTTAATGTAATTTTGCATTAATTATTTAAAGAATGTTTTAAATCTTTATACATATTAAGCCTTGGGATAAAATTTAGCTCTAAATGCATTTATGTAAAAAAATCATCTAATAAATAGAGAGAAATGAAACTAATAAAAATACTGTCATTAAATTTTCAGTAAGGGGAGTGCTTGTATTTAACCACCATTTTTAAAACTATTTTATTTATTTATTCATGAGAGACACACAGACATAGGCAGAGGGAGAAGCAGGCTCCATGCAGGAAGCCTGATGTAGGACTCAATCCTAGGACCAGGATCAAGCCCTAGGCCAAAGGCAGATGCTCAACCGCTGAGCCACCCAGGTGTCCCTTAACCATCATTTTAACTCACTTTTTTCCCAACCTATATAAGTATTTAAAAATAATTACAATTTTTAAAACTAAGGAACAATCCCTTCTCTACACTTGGGCTTACTTGTAAATTTGACTAGATATATGTGTAATCTAGCCAGAGAAAATTTTATTGACAAAATATTCTTTTAGTAAGAGCTGTTTCATTAAATCACACCTTTTACATTAGTTAGATAGGACTGAAATTTGTATAGAAATGTGTAAAAATCCACAAGACAGGACAATAGTATTTGATCTTTATAAAAATATACTCTATTACTCCTTACACATTTTATAATGAATTTGAAGAGATTCTATATCAACAAGATATAAGGATGCTTGTTACACACAATGATCTTTTGTCTGTTTAAAATGAAACACTGAAATTGGGTTTGAAAGTGTCTCAGAAATGCAAGTCATTGGATACAATAAGTTTCCTGCCAATAGCATGTGTTTTATTTACAAAATGTAACAAAAAGAGTAGGATTTTTTCAGATATCTTAAGCTCAACTCACATAGAAAGTGAATAAGAAAAATGTTCATGTTATTCTCCTCAGACATAAAATGATGCGATACCTCTAACAGTAACAAATGATAGAACAAAATGAGTTCTCAAAATTAGCCAGAGTAAGTCCTTTTGTATTTCTAGAATTTACTTAAAAATTTATTTATATGTTATATGCTAACTTATCCTTTTTAAGCTACTAAATAGTTTTCACATCATTATCTCCAGTTCCTCAGCTTCTCTACTACTTTTCTGTGAATATAAATACATAAAATGGTGGCCATTTATGACATTTGATTCAAAATCAAATGAGGTGTCATACATTATAACAAAATATTACTTCTTAACAAAATAGTATAATTAGTATCATTATTAAAAATAAGATTTTGAAAATTTGATGATAATATAAAAATTGAGAAAGTAAGGACTAATATCTTTAAGCAATTTTTAAAATTCTATATATTTCAAGTTAAAGCTCAAAAAGTATTATGGTGTACACACAAATAAAATAATTCAGCATAGTGATGATAGCTAATTTATTTATAACTAAATGTGCATATTTGAACTACTATATGCAAGAAAACATTGCAACATAAATCAAAGTAATTGTAATGCTGGTAATATAGGATTAATACAAGTAGCTAGATAGAAAGTATATATGTTACCATTTTGCTCAAACTAATGCTATTCCAGGAACCTGAGATTGAAATCAAGTTACAATTGGACTAAGCCTAATTTGACTTAGACCTTATTTATAACAGCAACAACAAAAATAACCTCCAAAACTTACCAGAACATAGCTGTCTTCAATGTACAAGTTCATAAAGAGAAGGAAAATGACAAGAACTCCCAAGAATGACACTGTGGAACGTTTTCGCAGGCATCTCATTTTATCGAGTATTTCAAAAATATGCTTCATTTGACAAAATTTAAACATTCTATCCTGTGGAAAAGAGGCATAGAATTACTGACAATTAATTTTGGATGTATTTTTTCATAATATGTATCAAAAGCCAGGCCTTTATAAAATCTCACCCTTCACACGTTTTTAACTAAAGTTGTTTCCAATTTCACAACTGTGACTTTCACAGATGGTTCATATTTTAACATAAGGTCAATACACTGCCTTATATTGATGTGGAATAAATAAAAATAAAAGGCAAATCTCAGTTATTTCTGTACATACGAACATTGATAATGGTAACATGTAAAAAAAAGTTCTTTGATTAAACAGAAGAAAAATAAAAGAGAAAGATAAACTATAAGGTAACTTCTACTGCCTCATAGGATAATGTAATGAAAATGGAAGAAATTAGAAGCATGGGCCTAATATTGATTTTGGAGTAAGTACACTGGGAAGAGCACCTGGGAGGGAGTCTGAGTCCGAGAAAGAAAGTTGTAAAGGAAGTTAAAGTTTTGGGCTAAGTGCAAACATATCTTTGAGAACTTGAGTTAACAGTTGGTTTGCTTATTTTTCCAATAATTCTTGTTAAGTCAGAGTAAATACTGGAGTGGCATATCTACATTGTCTTTCTTGATATACTAATTAGAAGTTTGGCTATTTACAATAATTCATAGCCTGCAAACAGAATAAAACAAAACAAAACAACAACAACAAAAAACCCACCAAGATTACTGCCAGGGAGATTAGTGGAGATCTAATTTTTTCCCCATTCCACTCATGTACATTTTGTGTTATCTTCCAATCACTGATTTGTTTAGATTACTGATTGTTCAAAAAGTATAAACATATATGGAATGATCAAACGACCGGTTGAATCATATTTTGTCTAAAATCAAGTATAGTCTGGAAACTGTGCCCCTTCGAGTTGGGTACTGGGTCTTCCTGAGCTCAGTGTTAGCATGAAGTATTTATATGAATAAAGAACTTCAAGAAGTGAAAATGGCCTGTACCCCAAGCCATTAAATGATGTCTAGGACACACCAGGCAAACGATATCTCTTTGATGAATTAATACAAGAAGGAATTTATGAATCTTTATAAACTATAAGAAAGAATATTAGGAATTGGGAGAAAGGCTTAACAAAGGCAGAGAATGGAAGAAGTCTCAAAAGAAATATAAGAATTATTGTTCATTTTCTTTAGCCATATTTTTCTTTAGGTTATTAGGAATTGGGAGAAAGGCTTAACAAAGGGAGAGAATAAGTCTCAAAAGAAATATAAGCATTATTGTTCATTTTCTTTAGCCATATTTTTCTTTAGGTTATTTTTCTTGTTAATTTACAGAAGTTTTAAATATATGTCTAGAGATGCATATATATACATTTATCTTTGCTTATGTTGCAAATATTTAGATATCTTCCCCAAGTATTATATTTTCTTCTTCTTGGTCTCACTTCTGCAGTGAGTGTCTTTTATTTCAAATTTATTTCCTACATACAGCTTTTATTTTTTGGTATAATGTTTAAAAAATCCTTCCCAATTTTGACATCATATGGGAAGTCTCTTTTATTTTTTGTTTGTTTTTCATGGATAGATTTTTAATATATCTAGACTTTATCTTTGTGTCTTTTATCATGTAGCAGAATAGTTTTGTTTATTAATTTTTCATATGGAGAGCTGATGGTCTTCTACTTACAGGGAACTGGCCATAACTACTAGTCACATTACCACTCCTGACTTCAAGCGTGTGGGGAAGTGTAATCTCCTGTGTAACCAGAAATAAAGAAGAACATTACTATTGTATCACATACTTTATATCGAATCATCCATTCTTTTGATATGTGATGCTACTTCTAGAATAAGGTCACTTTCTAATTTTCATTTACAGGTTAAAAATGTATTTATAAATCCATCATTTATAACATTTTTCAGTAATAAAATATATAGCAATTTCAAACCAAAACATAAGTGAAATTCTTCTTAAAATTTTAAAAAATATTTAATTTAAGTGAAATTCTGTTACCTGGTAATGATTCTACAGATGAAACTGCATCATGTTTTAAAAGATTTTTATATGTATTTTGAAAATTGACAAAAATACAAAGCATTAGAATCTAATTATATACCACGGGACACAATATTTTTAAATGTCAATTTGGGAAGACTTATCAATAGCACGAAATGCATGTATTCCCTTTGATTCTGCAATTATACTTCTAAAAATCTATTCAAAGACAAAAATTGTATTTGGGAGTAAATGTTTAACTATGATGTAGAAGACTGTAAAATAAATTGGAAACAATAAGATACTAACCACTATTATCTCAGTATAGAAGAATTATCAAGAATACTCAATCTTGTTTTTACTGTTTTCAATTTCCATACTTTCAAAGTACATACATTTAGTATTTAAAAAGTTACTTTTAATTTTCAAAATTCTCTACTGTTGGAAAACAAAACTGCATTTTATTTCTTGTATACAAAAGCAAAATGCAGCAATTTTTTCCAGGAAATAAAATTTTAAAAATGTAGCACTGTATGGTATGTTTTGGATGCCCTGAACTTGAATGTTACAAGTTCAGTATAAGCGCTAAGTCAAGAAGAAGTATATTCTAATTTTATTCCTTTGAGACAAAGGAATAAAGGAAAAAATGTAAATAATGTGACTGCAAATTCAATCTGTAAAGTCCAGTTGTAGATAATTATATACAAAGAATATAAGAATACCTATTAAAATTTATTAAATACTTACTAAATGCTAGGCAATACAGTTTGCATGGGTAACTCATTGATCCTTCATAACAATGCTGAGATTATAATAGTACCATTAGTTTTACAAATGAAAAAAAAAAAAAAAACTAGGGTTTTCTTGAGATGTCTTAATAAGGAAAGCTTCCAGTTTTTAAATATTGTAATTGATCAGAATCTGCTCTATTAACTACTATTGGTATATGGTTTACTAATTAGGTTTCATACAACATTTTAAACATATTGTTGCCAACAAACTATCTCACCTATTCAATCTCTTGAATAACATAGAAATAATATAAAAGATAAATTCAGTTTTTGGCAGAAAAATTTTAATGACCTAATAAACATATAAATATATAATGTGAGGAGGTGGGTGGGATAAGTGATATTTCAAGTAATATGAGAAGTAGAAAATATCACACTTTGGAGGCAATACTTCAGAGCACTCTGCAATAATTCAAAAATAGTACAAAACAACAACAAAACCCCCGTTGAAATTCCAGAGGTGGCAAAGAAAGAATCCTGAGAGAATAATGGTGACCATCTAAATTCTAATATCCAATCCTTTAAGTTAGAATTCTCAAAATCCAAGCACAAATAACCTTCCATAGTGTACATCCTCGGCATACCCACGAGAAAGCTAATAGCACAAACTTCACTGTACATGTAAGTTAAAACAATAACACCCAGAAAAAACAATACTGTACATGTAAGTGAAAACAAGAACACCCAGAATTGGCTGAGGAGCCCAAACTAAAGCAAACAAATGATCAGAAAACAAACCAAAATATATGTCATTTAATAAATAAATAATACCAGACAAACCACAGTAAAAGAAAAGGAAGCTAGTAATTCATCCATAGTCCTGTCCCATCTGAAACAGAATCATCTGGGTCAAGAAAAATCTAAATAAGTATTCAGAAAAAAAGGAAGAAAAAACCCTAGAATTACAGTCAATTAAATTTACTAAGAGGAAAACAAAATCGCTGATTTCAGGTAGGGAGAAGGGACTCTATGGTTAGTTAGGTTATCTTTTTATTGTGCCATGAAGCAAGGAAGTCACAGAGATTAGCAGGAACATATCTAAACAGCTTAAAGAGGCTTATATTGAGAAAATATGATAAAATCAAGACTATGATTGATAATAAAATATTGAATTAGTATAAATTCATGTAGAGAAGCCAATAATAAAAGGAAGAGAAAGAAAAAGTAAGAAACCTATCTACCACAATTAGAGGTGATTGCCACATCATCTTCTGATTCTAGAAATTGATAATTAAAAGTATTAAGGTTTCCTGAATTACAAGGAGGAAATGTATTTCATCCAAATTTAATGATTGGTATTTTCAGATACTGGACAACAGACAGTACAGGGCAATGATCTCTGAGGGAAAGGAAATGAAAGTAGTGCCAGGATTTTTCCAGTCAGTTGCCAGAAGGCAGTTTTCAAAAGTCAGGGCATGATGTTGATGTAAGAAATTGAGTAAGTCACAAATAGAAAGATATCTGTGTTTATGTATTGAAAAGAGTTAGTATTGTTGAAACGCCCATACTACCCAAAGCCAATAGATTCAGTGCAATCCCTATCAAATTCTAACGGTATTTTTTAATAGAAATAGAAAAAAATGAAAATTTGATTGGACTCATAAAAACCCTGAAAACCCAAAGCAATCATAAGAAAGAATAACAAAGCACTGAGGGGGTCACTTGACGGGATGAGCAAGCACTGGGTGTTATGCTATGTGTTGGCAAATCGAACTCCAATAGAAAAATATACAATAAAAGAAAAGAAAGAATAACAAAGCTAGAGACATCCCTAGCTTGAAATCACACTTCCTGATTTCAAACTACTGTTATATTCCAAAGCTATAGTAATCAAAACAGTATGATACTGTCAAAGAAACAGACACAGTTCAATGGACAGAATCAAGAACAAGCCCACACATTTACAGTCAACTAAATATTTGACAGGACAGTCAAGAATACTTGGTAAGGAAAGGATAGTCTCTTTAAATGATGCTGGGAAAATTGGACAGCTGCATGTGAAAGAATGAAAATGGACCCCTATCTTATACAACTCACAAAAATTAACTCAGTCATACATTAACGACTTAAGTTTAAGACTTGAAGCCATAAATTTCCTAGAAGAAAACATAAGGAAAAAACTCTTTGACATTAATCTTGGTATTTTTGGGATATGACACCCAAAATACAAGGAAAAAAAAGCAAAAATAAACAAGTGAACTATATTGATTAAAAAACTCCTGCATGACAACAGAAAGAATCAACAGAATGTAAAGGCAACCAACTAAATGGAAGAAAACACTCACAGATCATATATCTGCTAAGGGGTTAATACCAAAAATACATTAAAAAACTCAGTCAACTCAGTAGCAAAAAATCTCCAATAATCTGATGAGCAGAAGATCTGAATAGACATTTTCCTAGGGAAGACATACAATAGGCCAAATGGTACATGAAAAGACACTAATCACTACTAATTGTCATGGAAATGAATATAAGAGTCTCAATGAGATATCACATCTGTTAAAATGGTTATTATCGAAAAGACTAGAAATAAGTATTGGTGAGGGTGTGGAGAAAAGAGAACCCTTGTGCACTGTTGGTGGGATATAAATTGGTGCAGTCACCAAAGAAACAGAATAGCAGTTCCTCAAAAAATTAAAAATAAATCTACCATGTGATCCTGCAATTCCACATCTGGGTGCATATATGATGAAAAAGACATTACTATCTTGAAAAATCCCTGCACCTCCATGTTAACTGTAGTTTTATTCACAATAGTCAAGATATGGAAACAACCTAAATATCTGTCACCAGATGAGTGAATGAAGAAAATGTGGTATGTACGTGTGTGAATACATATACACATATACAAATACATATATATTATATATACACACTCACACATATAAATATGTTGGAATACTATTCAGCCATAAAAAAGAAGGAAACTTTGCCATTTGAGACAATATGGATAGATCTTGAGGGCATTATGCTAGGTGAAATAAGTCAAACAGAAAAACAAAAATACTGTATGATTTTACAGACAGAACCTGAAAAAGCCAAATTCACAGAAACAGAGAATTTAGAAGAGCAGATGCCAGAATCTGGGAGGGTAGGAAAAATGGGAAATTGTCAGTCAAAGCGTACAAATTCCAGTTGTAAGATGAATAAGTTCTGAGAACCTAATGTGCTACATAGTGCCCAATAGTTAACAGTATGATATTGTAAGTTTGAAAGTTGCCAAGAAGGTAGATCTTAAATATTCTTGCCACAAAAAACCAAAGTGGTAATTATGTGAGGTGATAAATAACCTTATTTTGGTAATCATTTTGCAATATATACATTCATCAAATGATCACATTGTATATCTTATACTGACAAAATGTTAGATGTAAATTATATTTTAGTAAACCCAGTGGAAAATATAGCAGAGAAACTTCATGTTCATATGGTTTGAAAGCAAATTCTACCAAATATTTTTGAGGAAAAAATAATATTCTATACAAGGTCTTTTAGATAAAAGATGTTTTTAAACATTTATTATTGAAATATAATTGACATGCAATGCTACATTAATTTCAGGTGTACAACATGTTGATTTGAGAATTCTATACATTACTCTGTGCTGTGTAGTCACCATCTGTCACCATACAGTGTCATTACAAATTGTTGACTGTATTCCCTATGTTGTATTTTCATCTTCGTGACTTGTTTATGGGATGAATGGAAGTTTTACATCTTAATTCCCTTCATATATTGCCCATCCCTTGACCCATCTTCCCTCTGGCAGCTACCAGCTGTTCTCTGTTTTTACTAGCCTGTTTATTTTTTTAGATTCTACATATAAGGAAATTATATGGCACTTGTCTTTCTCTGTTTGACTTATTTCATCTAGCATAATAACTCCTAGATCCATCCATGTTGTTGCAAATGGCACGATCTCATTTTTTAATGGCCAAGTAGTATTCCATTGTAATGTGTGTATGTGTGTATATCTATATATGTCTAATCTTCTTTATCCATTCATCTATGGATGGACGTTTGGGCTGCTTCCATACTTTGGCTATTGTAAATAATGCTGCAATAAACATAAGAGTGCATCTATCTTTTCAAATTACTGCTTTTATTTTCTTGGAGTAAATAGCCAGTGGTGGCATTACTGGATCAAACGGCATTTCTATGCTTAATTTTTTGGGGAAACTCCACACTGTGTTTCACAGTGGTTGCACAAATGTACATCCCCACCAATGATAGATGAGGGTTCCCTTTCTCTACATCCTCATCAACACTTATTATTTCTTGTCTTTGTGATACTAGCCATTTTGACTGGTATGAGGTGATATCTCTGCATGGTTTCGATTTGCATTTCCCTGATGACTAATGATATTGAGTGTCTTTTCATGTTCAGACAATAGAATGTTTATTTGTTATTTTGTCATTTGACAAATAAGTTATAGGAGTAAAAAAAAAAGATAGTGAAAACAACTTCATCAGAAGTATTAGTAAGGATGTAAGCAAAAATAATCCCAATTTTATTCCTTATTTTTCTAATTTAGAACTATATGTTCCTAATGTTTCATAAACTGCTTTTCAACCATCATTCCTGAAGCAGGAATGTATCCATCTTGTAAGTTCTAATTCCAAATTTCAAGTACATCTCAAACAGGTATCATTACTTCAGGTTCTTCTTGAACTTGCACCATGAAGACTCAATGCTCTTGGGAAATTTGATGGCTCATAATTTTGTTAAAGCAAGAATAGTCTTCTTATTTGATTCATAATAACTTTATATTTTCTTTTGTAGAAGTAGAAACACCAGTCTCACATCTACATTTATTTTCTTCCAACTCATTTTGTTTACACACCAGCATTTTTTTTTTAAAGATTTATTTATTTATTCATTCAGAGAGAGCAAAGAGAGAGGCAGAGACACAGGCAGAGGGAGAAGCAGGCTCCATGCAGGAAGCCTGATGTGGGACTCAATCCTTGGTCTCCAGGATCACACCCCGGCCTGCAGGCGGCGCTAAACCGCTGCGCCACCGGGGCTGCCCCACACCAGCATTTGTGTGCTAATAATAGTATCAAGTAGATTTTGGTGTAAACCTCATAAGAAATGAATGAATACTGTTCCATATCCACTGAACACAAAAGAGTTTTAGCTTCCCATTACGCAACGTTGTGAGATGAAATCCTCTCTGTTTAAAGAAGTTCTAAATAAGAATACCACATTTTTGGAGGAGGGGCAAGATGGGGGAAGAGTAGGGTCCCCAAGTCACCTGTCCCCACCAAATTACCTAGATAACCTTCAGATCATCCTGAAAATCTACGAATTCGGCCTGAGATTTAAAGAGAGACCAGCTGGAACGCTACAGTGAGAAGAGTTCACGCTTCTATCAAGGCAGGAAGACGGGGAAAAAGAAGTAAAGAAACAAAAGGCCTCCGAGGGGGAGGGGCCCCGCGAGGAGCCGGGCTGAGGCCGGGGCGAGTGTCCCCAGGACAGGAGAGCCCCGTCCCGGAGGAGCAGGAGCTGCACCGACCTTCCCGGGGGAAAGGGGCTCGCAGGGAGGTGGAGCAGGACCCAGGAGGGCGGGGATGCCCTCGGGCTCCCGGGGACAGTAACAGCAACTGCGCGCCCAGGAGAGTGCGCCGAGCTCCCTAAGGGCTGCAGCGCGCACGGCGGGACCCGGAGCAGCTCGGGGGGCTCGGGGGCGGCTCCGCGGAGGGGGCTGCGGGGCGGGAGCAGCTCGGGGGGGCTCGGGGGGGCTCCGCGGAGGGGGCTGCGGGGGGGGAGCAGCTCGGGGGGCTCGGGGGCGGCTCCGCGGAGGGGGCTGCGGGGCGGGAGCAGCTCGGGGGGGCTCGGGGGCGGCTCCGCGGAGGGGGCTGCGGGGGGGGGGAGCAGCTGGGGGGGCTCGGGGGCGGCTCCGCGGAGGGGGCTGCGGGGCGGGAGCAGCTCGGGGGGGCTCGGGGGCGGCTCCGCGGAGGGGGCTGCGGGGCGGGAGCAGCTCGGGGGGGGGGCTCGGGGGCGGCTCCGCAGAGGGGGCTGCGGGCGGGAGCAGCTCGGGGGGGGCTCGGGGGCGGCTCCGCAGAGGGGGCTGCGGGGCGGGAGCAGCTCGGGGGGGCTTGGGGGCGGCTCCGCAGAGGGGGCTGCGGGGCGGGAGCAGCTCGGGGGGGGGGGCTCGGGGGCGGCTCCGCAGAGGGGGCTGCGGGCGGGAGCAGCTCGGGGGGGGCTCGGGGGCGGCTCCGCAGAGGGGGCTGCGGGGCGGGAGCAGCTCGGGGGGGCTCGGGGGCGGCTCCGCGGAGGGGGCTGCGGGGCGGGAGCAGCTCGGGGGGGCGGCTCGGGGGCGGCTCCGCGGAGGGGGCTGCGGGGCGGGAGCGCGAATCCAACAGCACAGGCCCCGGAGCACTGGGTGCCGGGACACAGCCCAGGATCCCACCTCCCCCGGGACAGACAGAGGCCGGGAGGGCCCAGGACAGCGAGGACGCTCCTGCCCCAGCTGAGCAGATCAGCGGCCCCGCCCCGGAGCCTCCAGGCCCTGCAGAGGAGAGCTCCGTGGTTCCTGCGGGGGCTGACTCCAGGGCTCCAGAGCTGGCCCCGCCACTGCGGTTGTTCCTCCTGGGGCCTCACGGGGTAAACAACCCCCACTGAGCCCTGCACCAGGCAGGGGCAGAGCAGCTCCCCCAAGTGCTAACACCTGAAAATCAGCACAGCAGGCCCCTCCTCCAGAAGACCAGCGAGACGGACAATTTCCAGGGGAAGTCGAGGGGCTTAAGGTATACAGAATCAGAAGATACTCGCCCCCGTTTTTTTTTTTTTCTTTTTGATTTGTTTGCTTCCCCCACCTCCTTTTTTTCATTTCTTTCTTTTTCTTTCCCTTTTTCTTCTTCTTTTTTCTTTTTTCTTCCTTTTTTCTTTTTCTCTTTTCTTTCCTTCTTTCTCTCCTCTCTTTTTCTCCTTTTCCCAATACAACTTGCTTTTGGCCACTCTGCACTGAGCAAAATGACTAGAAGGAAAACCTCACCTCAAAAGAAAGAATCAGAAACAGTCCTCTCTCCCACAGAGTTACAAAATTTGGATTACAGTTCAATGTCAGAAAGCCAATTCAGAAGCACTATTATACAGCTACTGGTGGCTCAAGAAAAAAGCATAAAGGACTCAAGAGACTTCATGACTGCAGAATTTAGAGCTAATCAGGCAGAAATTAAAAATCAATTGAATGAGATGCAATCCAAACTAGAAGTCCTAACCACGAGGGTTAACAAGGTGGAAGAACGAGTGAGTGACATAGAAGACAAGTTGATGGCAAAGAGGGAAACTGAGGAAAAAAGAGACAAACAATTAAAAGACCATGAGGATAGATTAAGGGAAATAAACGACAGCTTCAGGAAGAAAAACCTACGTTTAATTGGGGTCCCTAAGGGCGCCGAAACGGACAGAGGGCCAGAATATGTATTTGAACAAATCCTAGCTGAAAACTTTCCTAATCTGGGAAGGGAAACAGGCATTCAGATCCAGGAAATAGAGAGATCCCCCCCTAAAATCAATAAAAACCTTTCAACACCTCGACATCTAATAGTGAAGCTTGCAAATTCCAGAGATAAAGAGAAGATCCTTAAAGCAGCAAGAGACAAGAAATCCCTGACTTTTATGGGGAGGAGTATTAGGGTAACAGCAGACCTCTCCACAGAGACCTGGCAGGCCAGAAAGGGCTGGCAGGATATATTCAGGGTCCTAAATGAGAAGAACATGCAACCAAGAATATTTATGCAGCAAGGCTCTCATTCAGAGTGGAAGGAGATATAAAGAGCTTCCAAGACAGGCAGCAACTGAAAGAATATGTGACCTCCAAACCAGCTCTGCAAGAAATTTTAAGGAGGACTCTTAAAATTCCCCTTTAAGAAGAAGTTCAGTGGAACAATCCACAAAAACAAGGACTGAATAGATATCATGATGACACTAAACTCATATCTCTCAATAGTAACTCTGAACGTGAACGGGCTTAGTGACCCAATCAAAAGGCACAGGGTGTCAGACTGGATAAAAAAGCAGGACCCATCTATTTGCTGTCTACAAGACTCATTTTAGACAGAAGGACACCGACAGCCTGAAAATAAAAGGTTGGAGAACCATTTACCATTCAAATGGTCCTCAAAAGAAAGCAGGGGTAGCCATCCTTATGTCAGATAAACTAAAATTTACCCGGAAGACTGTACTGAGAGATGAAGAGGGACACTATCTCATACTTAAAGGATCTATCCAACAAGAGGACTTAACAATCCTCAATATTTATGCCCCAAATGTGGGAGCTGCCAAATATATAAATCAATTATTAACCAAAGTGAAGAAATACTTAGATAATAATACACTTATACTTGGTGACTTCAATCTAGCTCTTTCTATACTCGATAGGTCTTCTAAGCACAACATCTCCAAAGAAACGAGAGCTTTAAATGATACACTGGACCAGATGGATTTCACAGATATCTACAGAACTTTACATCCAAACTCAACTGAATACACATTCTTCTCAAGTGCACATGGAACTTTCTCCAGAATAGACCACATACTGGGTCACAAATCGGGCCTGAACCGATACCAAAAGATTGGGATCGTCCTCTGCATATTCTCAGACCATAATGTCTTGAAATTAGAACTAAATTTCAACAAGAAGTTTGGAGGGACCTCGAACACGTGGAGGTTAAGGACCATCCTGCTAAAAGATGAAAGGGTCAACCAGGAAATTAAGGAAGAATTAAAAAGATTCATGGAAACTAATGAGAATGAAGATACAACCGTTCAAAATCTTTGGGATGCAGCAAAAGCAGTCCTAAGGGGGAAATACATTGTAATACAAGCATCCATTCAAAAACTGGAAAGAACTCAAATACAAAAGCTAACCTTACACATAAAGGAGCTAGAGAAAAAACAGCAAATAGATCCTACACGCAGCAGAAGAGTTAATTAAGATTTGAGCAGAACTCAACGAAATCGAGACCAGAACAACTGTGGAACAGATCAACAAAACCAGGAGTTGGTTCTTTGAAAGAATTAATAAGATAGATAAACCATTAGCCAGCCTTATTAAAAAGAAGAGAGAGAAGACTCAAATTAATAAAATCATGAATGAGAAAGGAGAGATCACTACCAACACCAAGGAAATACAAACGATTTTAGAAACATATTATGAACAGCTATACGCCAATAAATTAGGCAATCTAGAAGAAATGGACGCATTCCTGGAAAGCCACAAACTACCAAAACTGGAACAGGAAGCAATAGAAAACCTGAACAGGCCAATAACCAGGGAGGAAATTGAAGCAGTCATCAAAAACCTCCCAAGACACAAAAGTCCAGGGCCAGATGGCTTCCCAGGGGAATTCTATCAAACGTTTAAAGAAGAAACCATACCTATTCTCCTAAAGGTGTTTGGAAAGATAGAAAGAGATGGAGTACTTCCAAATGCGTTCTATGAGGCCAGTATCACTTCAATTCCAAAACCAAAGACCCCACCAAAAAGGAGAATTACAGACCAATATCCCTGATGAACACAGATGCAAAAATTCTTAACAAGATACTTGCCAATAGGATCCAACAATACATTAAGAAAATTATTCACCATGACCAAGTAGGATTTATCCTTGGGACACAAGGCTGGTTCAACACTCGTAAAACAATCAATGTGATTCATCATATCAGCAAGAGAAAAACCAAGAACCATATGATTCTCTCATTAGATGAAGAGAAAGCATTTGACAAAATACAGCATCCATTCCTGATCAAAACTCTTCAGAGTGTAGGGATAGAGGGAACATTCCTCAACATCTTAAAAGCCATCTACAAAAAGCCCACAGCAAATATCATTCTCAATGGGGAAGCACTGGGAGCCTTTCCCCTAAGATCAGGAACAAGACAGGGATGTCCACTCTCACCACTGCTATTCAACATAGTACTGGAAGTCCTAGCCTCAGCAATCAGACAACAAAAAGACATTAAAGGCATTCAAATTGGCAAAGAAGAAGTCAAACTCTCCCTCTTCACCGATGACATGATACTCTACATAGAAAACCCAAAGTCTCCACCCCAAGATTGCTAGAACTCATACAGCAATTCGGTAGCGTGGCAGGATACAAAATCAATGCCCAGAAATCAGTGGCATTTCTATACACTAACAATGAGACTGAAGAAAGAGAAATTAAGGAGTCAATCCCATTTACAATGGCACCCAAAAGCATAAGATACCTAGGAATAAACCTAACCAAAGAGGTAAAGGATCTATACCCTAAAAGCTATAGAACACTTCTGAAAGAAATTGAGGAAGACACCAAGAGATGGAAAAATATTCCATGCTCATGGATTGGAAGAATTAATATTGTGAAAATGTCCATGTTACCCAGGGCAATAAACACGTTTATTGCAATCCCTATCAAAATACCATGGACTTTCTTCAGAGAGTTAGAACAAATTATTTTAAGATTTGTGTGGAATCAGAAAAGACCCCGAATAGCCAGGGGAATTTTAAAAAAGAAAACCATAGCTGGGGGCATCACAATGCCAGATTTCAGGTTGTACTACAAAGCTGTGGTCATCAAGACAGTGTGGTACTGGCACAAAAACAGACACATAGATCAATGGAACAGAATAGAGAACCCAGAAGTAGACCCTGAACTTTATGGTCAACTAATATTCGATAAAGGAGGAAAGACTATCCATTGGAAGAAAGACAGTCTCTTCAATAAATGGTGCTGGGAAAATTGGACATCCACATGCAGAAGAATGAAACTAGACCACTCTCTTTCACCATACACAAAGATAAACTAAAAAATGGATGAAAGATCTAAATGTGAGACAAGATTCCATCAAAATCCTAGAGGAGAACACAGGCAACACCCTTTTTGAACTCAGCCACAGTAACTTCTTGCAAGATACATCCACAAAGGCAAAAGAAACAAAAGTAAAAATGAACTATTGGGACTTCATCAAGATAAGAAGCTTTTGCACAGCAAAGGATACAGTCAACAAGACTCAAAGACAACCTACAGAATGGGAGAAGATATTTGCAAATGACGTATCAGATAAAGGGCTAGTTTCCAAGATCTATAAAGAACTTATTAAACTCAACACCAAAGAAACAAACAATCCAATCATGAAATGAGCAAAAGACATGAAGAGAAATCTGACAGAGGAAGACATAGACATGGCCAACATGCACATGAGAAAATGATCTGCATCATTTGCCATCAGAGAAATACAAAACAAAACCACAATGAGATACCACCTCACACCAGTGAGAATGGGGAACATTAACAAGGCAGGAAACCACAAATGTTGGAGAGGATGCAGAGAAAATGGAACCCTCTTACACTGTTGGTGGGAATGTGAACTGGTGCAGCCACTCTGGAAAACTGTGTGGAGGTTCCTCAAAGAGTTAAAAATAGACCTGCCCTACAACCCAGCAATAGCACTGTTGGGGATTTACCCCAAAGATTCAGATGCATTGAAATGCCAGGACACCTGCACCCCGATGTTTATAGCAGCAATGTCCATAATAGCCAAACTGTGGAAGGAGCCTCGGTGTCCATTGAAAGACGATGGATAAAGATGATGTGGTCTATGTATGCAATGGAATATTACTCAGCCATTAGAAACAACAAATACCCATTTGCTTCAACGTGGATGGAACTGGAGGGTATTATGCTGAGTGAAGTAAGTCAGTCGGAGAAGGACAAACAGTGTATGTTCTCATTCATTTGGGGAATATAAATAATAGTGAAAGGGAATATAAGGGAAGGGAGAAGAAATGTGTGGGAAATATCAGAAAGGGAGACAGAACATAAATACTCCTACCTCTGGGAAACGATCTAGGGGTGGTGGAAGGGAAGGATGACAGGGGGTGGGGGTGACTGGGTGGCAGGCACTGAGGGGGCACTTGTCGGGATGAGCACTGGGTGTTATTCTGAATGTTGGTAAATTGAACACCAATAAAAAATAAATTTATTATATAAAAAAAAAGAATACCACATTTTTTTTCTTTAGACATATATCTTTCACTCAGTAATTGCTCTGAATTTTTATACTATCAATTTTACCATTATCATGTGGTGTAGTGTACACTCTATCTTTTTGCATTCATCATCTGATTCATCTAATAATTATGAAGTGAATACTTCTGTTTATATTTTTCTCCTTGTCATTATCAGAAAATGAAAAACTCTGAATATTCAACTGTGTTCCATGAAAAGTTAAAAAAAAAAGCCTACAAAGATGGAGTCTTTAGATTTCATTTCTACCTACTTGAAAGATGATGCAATACTCTGTAATACAATATGAAGAGATTTAATACTCGGCATAGTGAGTAGACTCAATACCTGATTATAATCATCCAACTTGCTAAGAAACCAGATAGTAATTATTACCACCAGAACAGAGAAATGATAATTTTGCGACATGATGGAGGTATGACATGACTGCAATGACAATTATATTACAATATATGGGTATATCAAATCAAGATGTTGTACACATTAAACTTATACAGTGTTATAAGTCAAATATATTTCAACAAAAATAAGGGCATAAGAAAAAAGTGTTAACAGCGTCTTTTGATGAGGAATGACTTTTAGAGTTCATCAAGTTGAATTTATTAATTCTTTTAGTGTAGTGCTTTTCCATATTCTGACAAGCTATCACCTAATTTTCCTATAGAAGCTGTGTAGTTTTAGCTTTTAGGTTTAGGTCTACATATTATCTCAAATTAATTTTGGCTTATGATGTGAGGAAAAGGATGAGATTCTTTTTTCATCCTGTAGACTTAATCAGTTGCTCAAGTACCACTTGTTAAGAGACTTTATTTGGTGCCTTTGCTGAAAAAAATTTGATTTGTACATTGTTATATATCTGAAGTCTTTCTTTGGTATATTAATCTATTTGTCTACCTTGATGCCAATACTACACTATCCAAATTATCGTCCTTTATTAGTTTACCTCTTCCAAGATTTTTTTTGGCTTTTTCATGTCCTTTGCATTTCTGTGGAAATTATATAATAATAACTCAGTTTTGACAGAAAAAAACTACTTAGGATTTTTATTAGGACTTTGTTAGGTCTGCAAATAAATTATCTCAAAATCAACACAAATTTCTAAAAAAAAAAAAAGCTGTTTAGAATTTAAGAATTTGTTCGATGTATAACTAAATTATTTGGATCTGAAAATATATTTTATGAACATTGTAGTTACTTCCATTTATTCAGATCATCTTTAATTTCTGTAACAAATGTTTTTATTTTTCAGTGATATTGACATCTTTCATGTTTTCTGCAAACTTTATTCCTAAAAATTTTACCTCTTTTGATGTTATTAGAGCCTTTTTAAAAACTTCATTTTGAATTGTTTGATTCTACTACATAGAAATACAACTGATATTTTAATATTGGCATCTTAAATCATGTGACTTTGTTAAATAGTCATTGCATCAGTAAGCAAAGGCAGTTTTAATACTTATTTTCTAAGCTATTATAATTTGTTGTTGTTGCTGCTGCTGCCTTACTTATTTACTGGCAACAGTCTCCAGTATAATATTAAATTGAAGTAGTAAAGTAGTGAAAGCAAATTACTTAGAGAGATGCATGTTATCTCACTGAGATGTTTTCCTTCTATCTCTAAATTGTTGATAGTCTTTATCATGAATGAAGGCTGGATTTTGTCACTGTTCTTCTGTTAAGTTGATCATATGTAATTTATTATTCTATTATTCTTTCAATATGATAAATTATACTGATTGATTTTAGAATTTAAGCTAAATATAACTACATATTAAACAGTGAAATATATATAATTTCCCTTTATTTTTTTAAATATAAATTAATTAGCCAACATATAGAACAGTATTAGTTCTAGATGCAGAATTCAGTAATACATCAGTTGCATATCAAACCCAGTGCTCATTACATCACCTGCCATCCCATCCCCCTACCCACCTCCCTTACAACAAACTTCAGTTTCTTTCCACAGTTAAGAGTCTCTCATGGTTTGTCTCCTTCTCTGATTTCTTCCCATTGTTTTTCCCTCCCTTCCCCTATGATCCTCTACACTGTTTCTTATATTCGTCATATGAGTGATACCATATAATTGTTTTTCGTTGATTGACTTATTTTGCTCAGTATAATACCCTCCAGTTATAATTTCCCTTTTTAACTTTTGCTGTCAGAGTGCCAGTTTCAGAGAAGCCTCCAGACTAAGGCTAATTTTACTTCACTACTAAGGTAGTACTCTTCTGAGTACTCTATCTGATGGTCAATATATTGCAATTTTGGGACGCCTGGGTGGCTCAGCAGTTAAGCGTCTGCCTTCTGCTCAGGGCATGATCCTGGAGCCCTGGGATCAAGTCCCACATCAGGCTTCCTGCATGGATCCTGCTTCTCCCTCTCCCTGCGTCTCTGCCTCTCTCTCTCTCTGTGTCTCTCATGAATAAATAAATCAAATATTTTAAAATATATATATATTACAAGTTTTTTCTATTCTGAATGAATTACTTATGTCTTTGCATTCCAGAAACTGAGCTAATTGTTCTTTTCCAGTGATTCTTTACCAGTGTTGGATAATGTTCTCACACACATGCACTAGATGCTCAGCTAAAGACATGAGGGAAATGCTCACAGCCCAAGACAGGTCAAGAGACCAAAAATTGGGAAACATCAGAGCAGAAACACATGTAAATTAAGAACTTTTTGAAACATAAGCACGTGTTTATAGGTCTGCAAACACAGTGAGGGATGGTAAGATCCTTCTCTCAGGATCTGACAGTTTAAATAGCCAAAAAAAAAAAAAAAAAAAAAAAAAAGTAAAGACAGAGCATCTGAATAATCTAATGCTATCCCTTAATATTTAATTTTTTTTGTGTGTTTTGGTCAACAATATACGGTACATAGAGATTTTATTTTTATTTTTTATTTTTTTTGGTACATAGAGATTTTAAAGAATGTTTCCTTTCTGACCATAAAGTGATGTAATTCAAAATAATTCAACAAAGGAGAGAAAGGCACATTCCATGAAAGAGATGCTGATGGCTTAGGTGGAAATGTGATGGAGAGAAGTAGAGAGATTTAAAAGCAAGGTAACTCCTAGATTTCATGATAGCATTACTGGGTAGCCATTTTTATTTTTTTAAAGATTTATTTATTAATTTTTAGAGGGAGGGCAAGGGTCAGAGGGAGAGGGAGAAAGAATCATGAGCAGACTCCATGCTGAGTGTGGAGCCCGACATGGGACTTGATCCCACCACCCTGAGATCATGACCAGAGTCGAAACTCAGTCAGATGCCTAAATGACTGTGCCACCCAGGCATTCCAGGTGGCCATTTTTAATCCATAGACACTCTGCAACAGCATTAGTCTCTCAGGGTCCTAGTGTGAAAAGAAAGCATGTTGATACAAGTTAAGCAATAAAACTGTTTATCAGTTGAAAACCACTATATTGCACCTGGCAAAATCAAGCTCACCATGCTTACCAAACCGGGAATATTAAAAGAAAGTTAAAACTTGGTTTCCAATTCTTAAACAGGTGAGCACATCCTGATAACATATATGGCACTAGCATGCTCCTGCTTGAAACTACCAGTCACACAAATGAGGACAGGTTATTTGAGCAGTATTTTGCTTCCATGTTCAAACAGTGTCTTATTTGTTAGAAATTTTCTGCTTGGTCTTCGCATAATTCTAGAGATGTATAAAGTGTTTTTCAGAGGTCATGGGTTGATTATTACAGATTAGGTTCATTTAGAAATAAGATAACTCATATTATCATGGTTTGAGTGAGTTATTTTCTCAAGATGATATATCATCTTTATATACCCATAAATGTCATGAGAGATTTATTTGCTAACAACATATGTTACAATACACTTTATCTCTTGCACATGTGATGGGACATGTTTTGTTTAGTAGTTTTACTGCAAATGTTTTCAAAAACAGCTTCTTTGTCAGAAATTTATAATACAACACTGTCGATTGTAAATATAGTTATGGAAATAAGGATATGTAAAAACCCTACTCCTCTGCTCCAAATGTATGCAAAGTTTGCACATCTGGTTCAATAAGATCTCTTTTTTTTTTTTTTTTTTTTAAGGAAGAATCACATTCTCTTTGGAAGACCCAGGTTTTGAATGTTCACAAGTACACAACTACTTCAAAGACATAACTACTTAAAAATCGTTTGGATGTAATGCTATACCAAATAAGTCATTTTTAAAATGGAAATAAATTATTTTCACTCTGTAATTTTTTTTGTAAAGACTACATATGAAAATATGGATAATATACTCACATATAAAGTGTATATTATATATTCATGTATTTACATATAATTTTGAAATTATAAATAGTGTAGCATATACTCCTATATACGTAATTATGCATATATATAAAAACTGCTATAATCACTGTCAATGAAACAAGTAGATTAGTGAGAAGGTACTCTTCTTCCTCACTATTTAATACTAATCCTTCCTGAATTTTGTCTTGTTAACTTTACTAAACCATCCCCAAAGAGGATACAAGACGTTCTTAGCAATCTTTCCCTCCTATAATATTGTTCTTTCCGATCATTCCGTCCAGTCTTCTTTTCTTTACAACCTTTTGGCATTACGTGACCTCTCTTATAACCACTTTTTGAGCAAAATTCAAAATTTAGATCTTCAGCTAGGACTCCTTTTGGAGCCTATTTCCAATTTTTGAATAGAGACTATTATCTCTAGGCAGATTTCCTGCGGATCACACAAACACAATGAATTTAAAATATCAGGATGACTTTCCACTCCATCTTACTCCTCCTTAGAGTCTCATTTTTGGTAGGTCTAGGTTTCTAATTGCCTAGTCAAATCATCTCAGACGTTATTTATTTGCCTCCTACTCCCCCAAAGTCAGAAATATTCCAGGTTCTGTCTCGAGTCTTCCATTCTCATCTGCCACAATTTCTCCCCATTCTCAACTACCATTATCAGAGTTCAGGTTCATGCTTCCTGGTACTGATGGTTTTTCCTACCTTTATGTTGTTCATTATTTAGTTCTTACGTATCAGATCCTGAACGGGAAGCAAGAAGCTAGCTTTGGAAGTTCTGGTGCTAAGTGAGAAGATCCACACTAGATGTCAGGATGCGTTTTCAGGTGGGAGGTGGGAGGTAGGGGTGGGGGCCTGGGGGTGGGGGTGGAGGTGGGGGTGGGGCTTTTCCTTCAGGTCCGGTTTGTAGGGAATAACGTAACAACAGGACTCAGCTGTGCCGCAGGGCAGAAATCAGGAAAGCTACCTGCAAATGGTCTGGGTGGGTCATCACAGTGATAAAACAATGCCAGGTAATGAAGTGCGTTAACAAAAGCCCAGCCTGCCCTGCACAGCGCTCAACCAGGGGTCCCATCCCGCAGGACTTCCCTTGCCCCCCAGACCCCAAGCTTCATGCGGTGAAGCCAAATCCAGTTGGTCTGTTTCAGTCCTGCTCTCTGCAAAAACGGGGAAAGGGGAACCTAATGGCTCTTAAAAACTATTTTGTTTATTTTTCAAGTTCTGGAATTAGCTGCACTGAGATTTGTACTTGCATTTCTGGAGGAAGGGTTCTTGGAAGACAGCAGAGCAGCCCTGGGCAGGTGGAGGAGGCAGAGAGTATTTGAGTAATTCTTTTGGATCAGCACTATGATATCTTCACCCTGTACTTCTTCCCAGCCCTGAGATAAAATACCCAAAGCTTGTTGGTTTTGTAATAATAAAGTAGTTTTACATAAAAAACAAAAACAAAAACAAAACCCAAAACTTTTGTTACAGGAAATAAAACAGTACTTGCATCCACTAGGTTGGGAGTCCCATTGGTTCAGGTATGGTCTCCCTTTGCTGCCTCCCTACAAGCTGTGTGTGCTGGAGTCATGGCAATCAGTGGGACTTGGAAGAGGAGCCCCAGGTCCAGTGGAGAACCCACCACAGGCCTGAACCATCCTTCTTGACTATATGAAAGACGTCTTGTTTGAGAACCCTAAAGTTTATACAGGTTGTGACTGTGCCCCCCAGTCACCCAACTGGAAGAAACACCCTGCAAAGTTGCCACCACAATGAAGCTTAGATTGGTTGAGGCAGGAGCTTTGGCAATTCCTGCAATAACTGGAGGAAAAAATATGACACTGAGCAGCTTCATTCAGAGTTTCAACATGGCGCCTCAGGGATCTAAGAGCTGTCACTTCCCAGTGGCCTCCCTCTCTCTGACCTTTAATGAAGTTGAAGTGCTTACGCCTAATGTTTTGTTTGTAAACAGTTCTGCATCTTTTAAAATGCAAAGCAAGTGATTACAATGAAAGAGTATTGATCAACTAACTTTGAAATTCTACAAGACTGACTATCTCTGGATTTTGGATACATAGCAGTGTGTGTGGTTGTACGGACACAACTTCATAGAAATGGGCTACATCCTTCCTCATAGATACAACCCTGAAATTACTATAACCACATTGAATGCAAGTGGAAGAAATGACCATCTTCCAGACAGTCCAGAAAATAATAGCTAAAAAATAGATTTCCTTGGAGGTTAGGCAGATGGAAAAAAAAAAAAAAAGGGATTAAGCCAGGCTTCATGATAACCCTTTCTGGAATGGGGTTCAGGATCTTTGATGAAGCTGCCATCTACAGATCAACTAAATGCAAGAGAGCCAGTCAAGCAAAACAATACCTTTTTTAGAAACAAATGTTCATACAGTTTATTGGAACTTTTCCATTCTACAAGTCTGGTAATATCAAAGTTTTGTCACAGGGTTGAAGTCACCTATCTCTAGCAATTTTAGACTAGGAGGACTTTTGAATATCCCGTTTGAAACACAGGAAGATGACCTCGTATTACCAGAATTGGGACTTGCTTGGCAAAACCTCTGGTTGAGGCTAGCCCCAAGCTATGGAAACTAAAACTGTGAGCAAATGGGATAGATCCAGCAGAACTTTGCAATCACCTACACCACCATGAGCATCCCTGTGCCTGAAGATACCTCCTGGGGAAATGCAGCGGATCTCCATGAAAGCTCTGTTGGACTCTCCTTTCAAATCCAACATTGAGGGGAATCAGGCCTGCATTAGAGGTGAAGCTGAGTGATGTCAACTGAAAGCCAATCTGCATGTTAGTTCTGGAATCCCTACCCTTGTTTAGAAAAATGTAGGGATTGAACTATTTAGAAGTATGTAAGGCTAAGAAATGTGAGACACTATTTCATTTCTCAAAGGCTTAACAATAAATTGTCTAATACGTGAACATACTTTCCTACATAATTCCTTTCCTCCTTAGGCTCTGTAATTGTGTGCATCAGTTTAAGATACTGTTCTCTACATTTGCCTCACATTTTAATCTCTATCAACTTGCTCTCTTCTTTACCAATTCCCACTTTTTGAAATTTAATTTTAGATCACCAAAAATGTTACTTTCTAGCTGAAGATTTTTCTGAACCCCATTTTAGTAGAAAATTAGTTTTTACTTTTTTGAACTTTTACCATCTTATCTATACTTCTATTAATTTACTTAATACTTTCTACTTCTTGATATTGTTTTTATATGTCTTATTTACCTTTAGATCCTGAGCTTCTTATATGTAGAATACTTTTTAAAAATTTCTTATCATGGGGGCACCTGGGTGGTTCAGTTGGTTAAGCATCCGACTCTTGATCTCAGCTCAGATCTGGATCTTAAGGTTGTGAGTTCACACCCCACATTTGGCTCCACGCTGGACGTGGAACCTACATAAAAAAACAGAGCAAACAAACAAATCATATCGCTTTAGTACTTGGAGGAGTGTTGTTGTTTTGCTTTTTTTTATTTTTAAGAACAAACAACTACTGTTCTGTTTGTGTGTGTTGCATTGCAGAAATCTTGAACTTGAGGCTATGAGAAAATTACTAGCCCATGAATATTTGTATTTCTTTCCCACACCACTCTTAAATCTTGTGTAAGAGCTTCCCTGACATGATCCAGACCTACAATGTAATCTCTAGGTATTTTGTTGCAAAATGCAAAACTTACCTTTGTCTATTAACAAAATACCATAGACTCTTCTGTGTTTATTTTATAATTTCAGGGAAAAATGAGGATAATGCCACTAGTCAGTTTTAGTATTTGGTGGATTGAAATCTTTCATAAATGAGATAAATCAAGATCTCTTATAATATTTAAGAAATGCAGCAGCAGCAGCAGCAGCAAAAAAAAAAAAAAATAATGTTGACACTTCAAAGCACTTGGGTACTTTGCAGAACACCAGCAAAACAGAGTAATTAGCTTGTGCCAGGAGAGCCTGAGACAGACGTAATCTGATCTAATATCAGAATTCATGTATGGCACAAAGTTTTAGAAGCCATATAATTTTGGGACAGATATTATTTGGCTCTGTGGAACCATCTGCTTATCTTTATTACCTCATACATATGTACATATATGTATAGAAATAAAGACTATGTCATGGTAACACAATAAATATTTGTTTCAAATTATTGCTCATGGACACGGATAAAATATTAGTTGCACAAGCACTTCCATTATTTTTCTTCTTGGGAAGACACTGTGGAAATTTGCATGCTAGTTTTGATCAGTTCAGAAAAAATGGTCATTTATTAAAGAATTGATCCTGATGTGAAGTGACAAGTGAATTATTATACCACAGAGCTGTTTGTTTAGAGTGCATATGCTCGTGCATGTTACCACAAATTCTTCATGTTTCTAGAATGTTACTTGGACGATATGCAACAAACAACCAAATGTTAATGAGCTCAGTTCTCTCTCTGGCTCTATAGGGTGAAATCATACGTCCCGAGTGCAAACTATTCCACAGCTGTGTAGGATATTGGGAGAAAGGGAAGCCATATCCCTGCCATTAATGTAGGGATATCGGTTCTCTACATTCATCTGATTGAATGTGGCTACATTAATCTACCCCAAGGCACTAAGCTTCAGTTTACATTTTAATTAATAGTCTGTTTTTAAATCAAAAAATGCAAAAGTAAAGTTATATTCTCTAAGTCATATGGGCTTGAGCCAATACTAAACCCCACATCAGGGAAAATCATGAAAGGAGTCTTGCCATCAACTGTTTATCTGTCTGACATGTGCCATTATATGTATCTGACTTGCTTGGCTTGCCTTTTTTAATGCTTGCTCAATTTGTTTTTCTACTTTGTGGAAGGCTGCATACACCCTCAGGGCAGTATTCAATACTTTCTGATGAAAAGAAAGAATGCTGCTGACATAGCAAAAGCTTCAGGAAGTCAAAAAATGAGAAAAGCTTTACAAAACATTATTATCTTTACATTTTGTACGTATGGCTCAGATATTAATGGAACAAATGTAATTGTTTTTTAATGTAAGATTTTTTTGCAATCTCACATTGTATAGTACACTTGTAGCTATAGGTGGTAGCTAAATAGAAAATTATAAAGTCTAGATTATTCCTTAGGGTTTACAATAGTGACCAGCAAGATTGATTTTCTGGTTTATTTTAAGCAGAAAGAAACACAGATAGAAAATGTGTAGCACTGACAAGCAGGAGGTTTCCTGTCACTGACCATTAAAATAGTAAAACTTGAGATGAGGATTGGGAAGAAAGAACAATCTTTTTCAACATGAAGCTGAGACCAGAAGTATTCTGTATTTACCAAGTTCTTTTTTTTAGGCTATCATTCTCTTACAGACTTCGAGTTTCTTTCCAATGAGCTAAATGAAAAAGGCGAGCTGGAGTCAAACAATAATAGACAGCACTGAACTAAGCACTTTAGCGAGAATACAGGAGATAGTGCTTGGGCAAATTATGGGCATGCAAGGTGTTTCGAGTTGTGGTGGGGAAGAAAGTGACAGTGACAATGACGATAACTGACTCATTTAGAGGACTGTAAAATAAGTCCTCCACAAAACTCATGAGGTAGAGGGGTGCCTGGGTGGCTCAGTTGGTTGAGTGTCTGACTCTTGGTTTCTGCTGGAGTCATGACTGCGGGGTCATCAGATTGAGCCCTGTGTTGGGCTCCATGCTCACAGGAAGTCTGCTGGAGGTTCTCTCTCTCCTCCCTCTGCCCTCCCACCCCCTATATCAAATAAATAAATCTTTAAGTAAAAAACCTTATGAGGTAGATAAAAATACATTTTGTGATTATTCTCACATTACAAATAAGGACACTAAAGATCAGATAAAGTCATGTGCTCAGGGACAGTATATAGCAAGTATGCTACATAGGTATGATAAATGACAGTTTTTCAAACCTCTGACTTTTTATGCATTAGAGCCTACTCAAACAGTTTGTCAGGAAGACCTAAAAATTAGGTGCTAAATTTGGAGTAAAGAAATGATATTAAAACATGTTAATAATCATATTTCTATCATTAATATGAGAAGATATTACACAAGATGATTTTTCCTCCAAAGGATCATGCAAGCATTTATGCATAATCATTAGAATAGTATAAAAGTCTGCAATACGTTGTTTTGATAAAATTGCCACAGTTTTGGATAGTAATGGATCAGGTAAACAGTAATTTGAATCCAGTAATGCCAAATCTCAGTTTAAGTAGATAAATATGGTATATGCATAAATATATCTTACTATTTGAATAATATGCTCAGTACTGTTTTCCTCTTTCACTAAGAATTGTTTTAAGTTTGTTATTAAATTCTAAAATAAAAATGAATGAGTCTGTTTAGAAAATTCATTACCATTTATTTATCCTTTCATTCAAGCATATATAGAGTTCACACTATGTACCAGGTATCTGTGCTAGGCACGATGCCTGCAATTTCATATCTAGACTAACTAGAACAGGAAAAAAAAACATACTGAGGAAGTAAAATAAAAGCACATATCGTGTTTAGAAATACCTTCCAAATCAAGAGGTTTTAGAAATACCATTAGGTGATTGCTTAGTCTGTGTCGTCCTAGATGTTAAATATCCCTTTTGATCTTTCAATGTTTACTGAAGTTTTACTATCGTGAAATTATACTAGAGAGAAAAGATTAATAAGTTCATTTTCTTGCACTACTATTTAATGCAAGGTAAATGGAAAATAAATCACATCCGTAATAAGTTAGAATATTACTTTAGAAATGTGCATATATATAGAAACACAAAATAAAGAAAGAAGGAAGTTGCCCAGTTTGCTTGGAAGTTGATGTCTTGAGGAAATGTTCCATAGGGGAGATGGTGGCGGATGGAGTGGATAAGGGTGGGAAAGAAAGCAGCATGTAGAGTATAGCGTTTCTGTTTTCTGAAGTTGGTATTTTTTCTCTTTTCTTACAATCTTACAATCATCTAAGCAGACACAGTACACATTAATAAACTACCAAGATCTTGAAAAATGAAATAAACAGACTGGTTTCAGACTTCTCGTCCATAATAATTTTATTCAAAAGGAAGATAATGAGAAAATATCTTGGGACTTTATGTCTCAAGGCAAATGCTCTTGTCCCATAAATGCAAGTCACAAAAGCTCTCTTTATTTTCCAGGGACAAAATAAAATATTTTATTCTGATATATTAAGTCTTGAGAAATAAAACTCAAGTATTATTTCTCTTTAGAAATACTTACAGATATCCAGTAAGTCATTTAGAGATGAATTAAGAACCAAGAATGGAGAGACATGGTGAGAAAGGGCTACATAAGTACAAGTTTTTAGTTTTGATTCTGAACCTAGGAAACCAGTAAAAATTAGCTGTTCTCATGTTGATTTTGAATCTGAACAGTGAAGCTGGACTTTGTATTAAATACTACAGAGTTCAGGGTACCTGGATGTTCAGTTGGTTGAGTGTCCGACCCTTGGTTTTAGCTTAGGTCATGATTTCATGGGTCCTGGGATTGGATTCCTGTGTCAGGCTCCTTGCTCATGGGGAGTCTGCTTAGAGATTCTCTCCCTCTTCCCCTCCCCCCTACTCTCGCCCATGTATGTGGTTTCTCTCAAATAAATAAATAAATCTTAAAAAAATTAAAAAAGCAAATCCTCCTCAACTGCCTCCAAAAACTTAATAAAGGCTGACTTCCCTTTGTGTCTTCAGACTTGTCTGTGGTTTACCATCATTTGTGCTGAATTGCAATTCTTCCTTTTCCAAATAAAATCAAAATAAAAAAATAAATAAATACTGCAAAGTTCAGTTCTCCTTCATACCTTTGAATTTTAAAGAATCAAGAAATGTATTAATAGAACTGTATCCAACGGTCAATTAGAATACATTACTCCTTGTTTATAGGCACTCGAAATGGTAACTGAATTTCTTCCATTCACAAAGTAGGCATGCTTATGATGGCTATAATATTTATATAGTTTGGGTTTATAAGCATAATTGCCAACAAATTTTGGTTTTGGTTTATTCCTACCAGAGCAGTAGAGTTGAGTTACTTACAAGTTACTTTTATGTCAAGAAATTTGAGAAATGAATTTTTTTCTATATCTTTAAAATTCTTCTTGAGTGAAAATGTCCAACATAATTTGTCAATAAATCACCTCCACATATTTTCTTTTATCTAAGACCTATAAGTGTTCTTATATGTTTACTACTCTTAAATACATGTATAATTTTAACTGCAAAAATGCATAGAGAAAAAAGATTAAAGAGCTACAATGACATTAATATTGGTTGTATGTTTCATACAAATATGGATTGTTGTTACTTCTTTATACTCGTCTATATTTCTTAATTCTCAGTAATAGACACATAGCATATTTAAAACAACATATTTTTTTAAAAAGCAACTAAAATTCTACCTACAATGTATTTTTAAAATTATACAAAAAAGTGTGAACCAAAAATACTAGAAGGTATTAGTCTAAAGGTAATATGTGTTCTGAGCTAAGGAATATTTCAATTCCTTCTCTTTTTATATTTTGCAAAATTAATGCTCACATGTTAATTTTATAGAAGATACAGTTTTCATTTCTAAAAGGAGTCATAATTGTACTTCAAAGGGACAACTGAGGCCATAAAATTCTACATCATAGAGCTAGACAGATACATAATTTCAGGCTGACCAGAAGTGCTAATTCAAGCATAACAAGGCAAATATCATTTACCATCTTATAACCTGCCCTTGGTGAAATTGAAACAGTCATTTCCATAGTTAAATGCTCAAATGGAAATCCTGGAAGTATCTGTGGCATAGGGATTCTTACAGCAATGGTGTAATTGACATTTTAAAAAATGTATTTCAAAGTGTTAATTCCGTTCACTCACTTTGTTATCAGAAATCTTAAAAAAATTCTAATATATCAGCTTATTTTTTCTTCAGTTCCTGGATTTGTAAGGTTAAGATTAAACCTAGTATTAGTAACAGTTGTAGAATAACATCAGTTCATTTGGTTTACTCTCAGATGGAAACAGAATAAAAATTTTATCTTTTCCCCATGGCTACAGATTTCTTAAAAGAGATCATCAAGTGATTTTAAAAAATGAATAAATAAATTCAAATCTGGATTCATTACCAGTTCCTTAAACATTATTTTTATACCAACCTTTCAAGTCTCTCTTCCTTTTCATTGTCCCCTGGTAGGAATTACTTTATTGATTAGGAAGCTATGGACTGAGTGCATAATGAAAATCTATAATGAAAAACTCATTTGAGAAAGAAATTAATAATTTCAACAGGGAAATCCAATTTTCCTATGTTCATTCTTGTAATCTATTTTGCATTATTTCCCATGTGTACCCCAAATAACACCAACTCATGGCATTGTGCAGATAATCGTTTAAAATGAAAGAATTACATAAAATATGTTTCTTCAAGGCTAACCTCCAGCTCTTTTATAGTAAAATAATTATATTTCTGTATTCAATAGCTAAAATGTTATTAGAAAATTAAAAGTTTTGCAAATATATTCATTGTTGAGAAATTCATAGAATAATATCTTCATACATTGTTTCATAAATTCTATAATTTATTGAGGAAAATGGGCTATTAACTATGAAAAAGCACTAAAAAATCTACATTTTAGGGAAACATATGATAGGTACTATGCTACATGACTTTCTGCATGCACTGTCGTGTGAAATCCCCCTAGGACTTCAAAAACTAGATACTATGATATCCATTTTTTAAACAAGAAAAAAGAGGTTTTAGGGTATGTTTAACAAACCTGTTCAGGGTGGCATAATAGTTGAGATTCAAACCAAAGACATATCTATATCTATATCTATGTCTATGTCTATGTCTATGTCTATGTCTATGTCTATGTCTATGTCTATGTCTGTCTATATCATCTATGTCTATATCTATAACTATATCATCTATCTATATATAGATATATATCAATATATATATCTATATATATATGTCACCTGCCAAACTAATATAGTGAAAGTAGAATGATAAATTAGGAGAAATGTTGCTTATAGTACTATAGATACATTCTGTGGTTGTGATAGCATGTATATATCCTGAAATCTTATGTTTTTGCTAATATAAAAATAAAAAGCGAATGTTACAATAAACAAAGTGTCCAAGTACTATTCATAAGGTGTGAGATAGAAAGAGAAGCTATATTGCTTTCATAGTTTAATTACACAAGTAATACAAGAATGTATAAAAATAGAAGCAGTGACTATCCCCTCCCCCAAATACCAAAGTTCCTACTAGAAATAACCAGACCCCCTCATAATTTAATTTCCCAGGGCGCTTTTCTACACATACACAGACACAGCACACACACATCTGCTTAAAATAACACAAATTTACTGAACCACATTATGTGTATAGCTTTGTGTCTTTTTGTTTCCTAACATATGTTGGAAATCTTTCCATGTCAGTATGAATACTATATTATTTAAAATAGTTCTATATTATTTAAAATTGCTGAATCATATAATTGAACTTTTATTTGACCCTCTTCTCACACATACATCTGTAAGTTGTTTCCAAATATTCTCTATTACAAAATATGCTACAGTGATACAGTGAGAATTCTTGTAACCCATTGTGCATAATTTTTGGATATAATCCTATAAATGAAGTTGCTGGGTTAAAGGGTAGCTACATTTATGATACATACTGCCAACTCTCTTTAACCTTGTAATACAGCCCTGTGTATTAAATGTAACACTATTAGAACTGGTTCTGTGTTTCTTGTCAGCATTTCAAATAGATCTTCCCGCCTCCCAATAAATTTAAGCAGATCTGAGAGATTGTTGTTGACAGCTTAGTTAAATAAGCTTTCTTAGCTCTTACAATCTGTGTGTTTATAATTCTTCCAGAGCCAGGGACATTACTAAAAAGGGTTCTTTCCAATTAAAGTAACAACAATGCATTTGTGTATGGGTGCCATTTACTGAGTAGAAGGAGATCTCCAGAGAAAACATGCATATTTCAGTCTGCATTGCATTTGGTTTCTTAAAATCATTATTAACCAGTTCTCAGTATATTATAAATAAATATGTCCATCTTCTTAAAAATAGGAAAAAAAACCCAGAGTTATAATGACTATTATTAGGAGACTCTCAGGAAATGGAAGATTTTTAACTTTGAAACTAAGCCCCACCTCATAAGCAAACTGAACATATAGCATCGTAAACAGGAAGCGAAGGGGCTGTGAAAGACCATTAGGAAGCATTTTCATAGGTATTTTTATGACTATTGACTATTCTGATAACTAAGCATTAAAAGCAGACTTCTCCTGTCTTCCATATATCCTCAAAAACCATGACTAGTGGGATCCCTGGGTGGCTCAGCGGTTTGGCACCTGCCTTCAGCCCAGGGCATGATACTGGAGTCCTGGGATCGAATCCCACATCAGGCTCCCTGCATGGAGCCTGCCTCTCCCTCTGCCTCTCTCTCTTTCTCTCTCTCTCTCTCTCTCCCCTCCCTGTGTGTCTTTCATGAATAAATAAATCTTTAAAAGCAAAACAAAGCCATGGCTAGTGACTAAGTTCAAATACCCTAGCAAGAAGCATTATTTAATGATATTTAGACCATTTTGGGTATTTTTCAGTAATTTTATTAGATTTTTATTTTGAAAATTATAATTTAAAAAATCAGTAGTTTCTAATTTATATGCCATTGGCTACTCTAATTTTGAATTAATTATTTAGATCAAATCATATATTATACTCTATTTCTTGTCAAGAATTTTTGGATGTTTATCCATAAAATTCATCTGAAAAACATTAATTGAGAATACAGTCTTTACAGACAACACATTTTAACTGTTCTCTATCCAGTTGAGAATGCTGACCCAGTAATAAAATATTCTGTTTAATGAGAAATTATCTGTTTCAACAATTAGTCGAACACTTGGAATTTATGTGAATACATGTAACACTGAAACTGTGTTAAACATAACCGTATTTTATAATTCATAAAATAGTTTAGAATCTTTCTTTGCTTCATGGCCATCCATAAAGTTTTTACTGTCATTTTCCAGAGATTTGACTAATGTTAAACTTCCTTTCACTTTGCTAAACTTATCTTTGAAAGAACAGTTTTAGACTTACTGTGCTTATTCATTTTTCCTAGGACAATATTGCATATGTGCAATAATGATTCATCAACATAAAATATATATAGTTAGTAATGGTTTATAATCAGTATAATATTTGATTTTATAGGTTCTTCATTGACTTAAGATACCTAAAATTTCCAGCCTTTAAAAGCAAGTGTATCAGGATGTCTGGGTGGCTCAAGCAGTTGAGCATCTGCCTTTGTTTGGCCCAGGGTGTAATCTTGGAGCTCCAGGATCGAGTCCCACATCAGGCTTCCTGCATGGAGCCTGCTTCTCCCTCTGCCTGTGTCTCTGCCTCTCCCTCTCTATGTGTCTCTCATGAATAAATAAATAAAATCTTTAAAAAAAAGCAAGTGTATTTAGTCCAGAATCATCAAACATGTGTTGTTAAAACTCTTCCATCAATTGCTGTCTCTAAAGAATATCTTACATCCTTCAGATCCCTCTGTCACACTCATCTGCAGTCTTTCCTTAAAACAAATCTGACCATGTCATTCTCAAGCATGAGATATTCCATAATTCCATTTGCTGATGGTACAAAGTTCAAATTCTTTTGCATGTCATCAAAAGAATTTCTCCTGTCACCTTCTTTTGTCTTAATAGTTAGTTGACAGTATTCCACGCCAACACCGTGTTCTGTGTTTGCTCAATACTCCCCACTCCTCCCCTCCAGTAGCTCAAATGTTGTTGCTTCTTTGAAACATTGCCTGATTTTCCCTCTTCTAAACAGAAGTGATCAGTCCTTTATTTGGGTCCCTTTGTGTAACTTTTCTATCGTATCAGCTTTAACCCTCCATTGTGATTCTTTCTCTTTTTATAAAGATTTTACTTATTTATTCATGAGAGACACACAGAGAGGGAGAGAGGCAGAGACATAGGCAGAGGGAGAAGCAGGTTCCATGCAGGGAGCCCAATGGGGGGACTTGATCCAAGGACCTGGGGATCACTTCGTGAGCAGGCCACTGTGCCACCCAGTCATCCCTGTGATTCATTCATTCATTCTTTCTTTCTTTTGGCTATTTCTTTACACAATTTTCACCCCAATAAACTATGGGTTCATTGAAGGCAAAATATATACTTTATTTAGGAAAATGTATACCTCAGAGATGTTCCCCAACATTTTTGAGTAGATTTTTAATTGACGAATTTGCCATTTGAGAACACAGACAAAAGCATCTCTTTAATCAAAATTTAAGAAACCTTTAGTGGGGCTTCAAAGAAAATGTTCTGAATTATAAGAAGCTATTTTGCTAATTTGTTTGCTTTGTTGTATGCAAAAGTGTGGGTGGGAATTTGAGTCTGAGCAGAGTTTCTGGGGGTTGGGAGCAGGACGATTGCATTAAAACAAAAAGCTCTGGTGAAGGAAATAAGAGGGAAAGAGCCATATTATAGGTAAGAAATGACCTCAGATTTCTCATTACACGTCGTCATCTATATTTTCACTCAACATGTAGTTGCTGCAAACTTTCACTTTCGTAATTTTGATCAAACTGGAGTACCAAAAACTGTGTTTTCGGTTTTGTAATTATCGTCTGCAGCATTTAACATAGTCAGAGTCAGATGATTAGCCCTTTAAAAGACTGAACTAATTAAAGATAACACGTAGTGAAAAACCTGATCTTTTTTAATGGACAATGGTACAAACGCTGAAAGCTGATAATCTCCAAATTACATACCACCAGCATATTGAGCTTTTACTAAGTGCTGGCTCAATGTTAAGAATTTTATGTGCTATAATTCATCTGATTTGTGAAATAGGCACCGTTAATATCTTTGTCATTTCACACATGTGGAAACAAGTTCATTTCTTATAAGATACACACTCTGGAAATGATGCAGAGAGGGAACTCGAAGACAGCTGATTTCAGAACCCAGGATCTTAACCACAACACATACTTCCTTCTCTGAATTTGGGGGTGAAAGGAGTTTCCTGGTTAATTTCAGCCTAGCATGGCATATAACAAAAGTATTATTATGTATGCTTTTGAGACTGGAGATTAATCTGGAACAGAAAAAAATGAAATTTAAAATGAAAAAAATAAGTTAGTCCTTAAATCTGCAGACATTGTGAAATCACTCTAAGTAGAATCTTGATGATAGGTTAGTAATGGAGCAACCATTTTACTTGAGCCTATGCCTTTTGAAACTAAAGAGCAAGAACGGGAAAACAAGGGAAATAAGGTCTATTAGTTATGGAAGATTATTTTTATTGGAATAACTAGACATTTCAATAAGAAGTTTGTCAACACATGGGGAGATAGGTCAATTGGATAAAAGTCAAAGTTCCAGTGCAAATTACATAATTTTTTCACTTTAAAAAAAAATTGCAAAACCAATATGAATAATCCACAGCTTTAGCTTCAGTATATGACTTTGTTCTGTATTAATAGATGTTTTTGTGAAGAGGTGTCTACTGTATGGTATAAGTACTTTAAAATCATTGTTTTTGTGTGATTTAATTTGAAAATGTTCATTGTTATAATTAAAAAGGTCTCTAAAAGTAAGATCTGTTTACATGATATGCTCACTTATTTTCAATACAAACTTTAGTATCAAAATTGCATTTCTAGAAAAAATCTTTGGGATCAGTTGAGCATTTTTTATTCAGATTGGATTACGTGAAGAATTATAATTTGTTTTTGGGGTATCCATTTCCTTGTGTGTTATATAGCATTCATTTTTAAAATTCTTCATTTATTAATTTGTCACTTTTTTGTGCCTACTGTGTATCTGGATAAAGCATGAGGATGCAAATATCAATATAATATTTCCCACTAACAAGCTTAGAGTCTCTTAATGGACAGTCTTTAAAATTCTGATTATCAACTTATGTTCTGCTTAATAATATCTTAGCAGAGTTATTCTTAGAAAAGAAGAACAATACTGCTCTTACCCAAGGGAAGCTTTTACCTCAGCAAGTTAGATAAACCACTCAAGGTTGGTTACTTGCATCTGAGAGGTGATGTAGTCAGAGAACAGTAAAGATGGGGAGCAGAAGGGAATTTCTTTACTACAATCTTACTGCAAGTTAGTCATGGAGTTCCAGATATTCGTTTCTTCAAAATATACATGAATTATTTTCCATAACAAGATTGTTAAGCCCATGTTCAGTATACCCTAGCATTTTGCTGGGGGTTAGAGCAAATTTATTTCTGCTCTACTACAGCATACCACCAGAGAAACTGATTTCCGGACCCCATCATCTCTACGTGGATGTACAGACATCTATAGTTTGGCATGTTCTAAATCAAATTCGTTTCCTGCTCCTTTTCTCAATGCTGCCCACGTGTCGTGTGTTCTTGGGTCTATTTTTCTTATTTCAGCTAATGACAAGACAATGCCTGAGGTAAAAATCTCAGCATCATTCCTAACTCTTCCTGTTGTCCTCACTTATGACGCATACCATCCCACACGAAGGATGTAATCAGTTTCTGTCAATTCTATCTCAGGAATGTCTCTGACTTTTTTTTGTTTGTTTGTTTTGTTTTTCTTTTCTGACTCATTTCCTCCCTCAAGGGAATGTAAACTCTATAGAGCAAGGGTTTGATCTGTTTTGTTCGTTGCAGTATCCTTTGTTTCTGGAAGAGATCCTGGCACATAGTAAGCTTTCAACAAATGTTTGTGAAAGGAACAAATGAATACTTATTTCCAAAATAACCTAACAACAATAAATATTTTTGGAGGGTCATTATTTGCCAGGCACAGAGGTATGTCCTTTGTGAAATTTCATATTTTATTTTTGAAATTACTCCAGAATAGATTGGCACAACAGGATGATTGGACTCAGAAGCCCTTGTTTGTAGCTACAGGGTTTTACTTAATTGCCCTGCTCAAACCACTCATTCCTACAGCTCATCTTCCATACTGTTATTAGCATTATTTTTCTAAAGATTTATTACAATTCTGTTTACCTATTTGAAAACTTTCAATGACATAGCTTCTTGTCATTCTGTGTTGGGTATATTACAACTTGGCTATAGCCTACATTTCCACTCTATTTGTCAGGGTTCCATTCCAAGAACCAATCTGAGAGTTAAAGGGTCTACTTGCTTCCCAAATTATGCCATTCACTTTATCACATATACCTTTGTTATTATTGTTTACATTGCCTGCGATTACTTTCTCTTTGCTTTCTTGATTAACCTCTATTTATCCTTCAAACACAACTCCAAATCTCCTCCTGCATCTACTTGAAAGAGATAATTTGGGAGCCAGATACATCTACATTTGCATTCTGGATTTTCCACTGATGGCTGTGTAATTTTAGGCAAAGTCTTAATTTTCAGGTCTCCAGCCCTATCAGGCCTTGTCATAGTTGAAGGCAAATGTCAATGTCAGGTCAAAAGAGACAGAGTTAAAAAGTAGGGTGAGTCTTGGGAAAGAAAAGAGTACCCCAAGTTAGTGTGTAGTCAATTCAGAGTGTGGGGGTGGATCTGCTATCACATGAGAGTTATATGAAATGTGGCTGATACAATGATTTTAGTACGCTTCGTGTTTTTTTTTTAATTTTTTTAAAATTTTTATTTATTTATGATAGTCACACAGAGAGAGAGAGAGAGAGTGAGAGAGGCAGAAACACAGGCAGAGGGAGAAGCAGGCTCCATGCACCGGGAGCCCGACGTGGGATTCAATCCCGGGTCTCCAGGATCACGCCCTGGGCCAAAGGCAGGCACCAAACCACTGCGCCACCCAGGGATCCCACGCTTTGTAAATAGTCTATTTAAAAACAGACAAACTGCTATTTAACTACTTGCACAGAGATCTGGACTGGTAAAACTAGTGGAGTCTTTTACTATGTGAGAACACAAAATTTCCTTTCTGCTTCTGTGGCAATCACATTTTCCGTTTTACTCAAGATGCTGAGGACCAAGAAAAAAGGGGAAAGGAGAACTTGCTGAAATATTTCTTGAAGATTATTAATTAATTTATTGTTTCTTTGGATTCATTTTCTTCAGAGAGGAAGGAGCCACTTATCTAATTTAAAACTATTGCCCATGATATCAGCAGTAATACTTATTTACACCTAATAGGGAACTTTATAAAGTAGCTGTATTGCAATCTGATTCTGGCTCAGAGTTTTCCTTTTATTCATTGATGAATGTGTGTAACTCTCATTAACATCAAAAAGAACTGTGAATGCCTAATGATTACAGCATAGAACATGTCTAGGGGTTAATTTTAATTGCATATAACTGTATTTGGATGAACAGTTTAGAAACAATCATTTAACAAAAATAACCACACTTTTTTTTTTTTTAAGATTCTACTTATTTATTTATTCATGAGGGACACACACAGAGAGAGAGAGAGAGAGAAAGAAAGAGAGAGAGAGAGAGAGGCAGAGACACAGGCAGAGGAAGAAGCAGGCTCCATGCAGGAAGCCTGATGTGGGACTAGATCCTGGGACTACAGGATCATGCCCTGAACCTAAGGCAGATGCTTAACTATTGAGCCACCCAGACGTCCCTAGGTTTGTACATTTTGAAATCCAGGAGTAATTAGTGAGAAGAAAAAACGTGTATGAACCATTTGTATGATATTTATGTATTGTGGCCCGGATATTTGTGTCTCCCTCAAACTTATATAGTGAAAATCTAATGCCCAAATTGATAATATGAGGATAATATGAGGATTTTGGGGAAGTGATTAGGTAATGAAACTGGGGTCCTCATGAATGGGATTGGAGCCTTTATGAAAGATACCCGCAGAGACCTGGCTCGTTCCTTCCACCATGGAAGGATATGAGCTGAAGTTTGAAACCCTGAAAAAGATCCTCATCTGCCCATGCTGGCACTGTGACCTTGGACTTCCAGCCTCTGGAACTGTGAGAAATAAATGTCTGTTATTTATGAGCTTTCCAGTCTGTTTATTTTGTTGTTACACAATGGGCTAAGACATGTGTCTGTAGATTGACACAGAGGTTGAAATCAGTATGATTGTGGAATACAAAAGATGACAGTCTATGGCAGAGATCTTTACTTGGCTATGTGTTTACATGCTGAGGCTCGTGATATGTGTTGACATTTGTGGATTTGACTACCTCTACAAATTGTACTACATAGATAAAGTGCATTAAATGGAAAAGTTTGCTGGTATCAATGACCAAAAAACACTTGTTGAGAAATCTACTATGCACAAAGCGTTGGGTTGTTTATTTTTTAAAAAAAGTTGAAAAGAAAAGACTAAAAATTGATACATATTTCTGTGTTGTTTTCTGATAGAATACTAGCTACATTATAATCTGGGAGAAAATGCTTATCATTTACTTGGGTCAAAGCATACTTTATTTTTTATTAAATTATGAAAAAATGACACTAAAAATCAAACTGATAATCAGCATATTCCAGCTACAAAGAAATGTGAAGATTATTACTCTAACCATAAGTTTATGCAAAAGAAAAAATCAATACTAGAGAGTCCAAGTGACTAATTTAACTTATTATTGATTGGACAAAGACTAGACTGATGTTTGCTGTCAATATAACACATTGGAAAGGATTCAAATGTCCTTAGAGTCTAAAATCATGGTGTTTCATGTTAGCCATTAAATTCAAAGTCACCAACTAAGGCATAAGACATGGATAATCCAAAATGGGACAAGCAGACCTTCCATGCCACACTTAAGATTTATACTCTAGCATTTGATTCACCATAGTCAACGGTTCTCCCTATGCTATAAACAATTGTGCTTTTTCTATTGAGGTCCGAAAGTAATCTTTTGGGTTAAGGCATCATGCATGAAATACATGCATTCTAAACTCTAGAATCACACCTGTTTGGCAAGATGTTTATACATACAAACTAATAATAACTGAGGGAATAGTGACTTACATCTCCCATTTCATTCTCAGGTTCACAGTGGGGTAGTCCGAGTGAAACGGTAAGCAAGAATGACTACATGAAATGTATATAAATAGTTATTTCTGTTTCTCTCCCATTTTTTTCTCTCTGCTTTTTGCTAACCTTTTACAGTTTTATTTATTTGAGTTAAATCTGCTTAGGTGTTCCTGAACTTTAATGCATAAGAGCAAAAGACTGAATACATTTTTAAAGAGTAAGACTAGATTATGAATATGTATGAATATCAATATTCATACATTAATATCAATATATATGAACCTCAATCAAAGCAACATATCAATTGAAACAAGACCAAAAACCAAGAGCTTCATGGCAATATCTGCAATGCTCAGATGATGTAGGTTTCACAACAATAGCCAATTAAGGGAGAATCTAGGTTCCAACAGAATTGACTCAGTCTATGCAATATGAGAAAAAACATTTAGATAAATATCTAGATTTATTTTTAAATTAGAGTGTACAGTAATAATGAGCTTTCATTTCCACATGACAACAATGGGCTAGACCTAATAATTGCTAATTCCATTTAGATGGGAAAGGTTCTCCAGTTTCACGCAATCTCCCCTCTCCCCATTTTGTTAATATTTTAATACTGAACTGAATCACTCATTTATATTATCTCTATGATTTTAGACAGCTAAGTATGCAGCATCTGATCCAGGAACGGAGTTCAAGTTGAAAAAACATCTGGTATTTTTATCTATAATGGTATGGTTATCTTTGAGGTGGAGAAAGATATAGTATACACACTTTAAGCATTTTCCATCTCGTTAGAAAAAAGCAATAATCAGATATGTCTTTCTTGGTTTAATGTCATTAGATCTTTACTCATCTAACCTCTTATTTTGTATTTTGATAACCAGAGAAAAATATTCTGATTTCTATATTTGCCTATAAGGAAGAAATGTGCTCAAATTTTGGTATTTTGATTACTTCTGATCTCTGCAAAAGTGAATTTTTGATGGCATACTCATGGTATGGTTAATATTACTTAGCTATAGCAAGAGATTTTGCTGATTATGCATCTATATATACATAGATTAAGAAATTATTATAAATTAATAAATAAGTGAAGTCCTTAATTTCAGTGTATTATATATTTTATTTAGTATGAATCCATCTGTTAGGTTTCTTATGTCTGAGATACTGGTTGTACCTAATCATTTGCAGGGTAAAGCCAAAAACACCAGTGAATTTTAGGTTGCAGCACTATTACTTTTAAATATGTCCTTACAGGGATCCCTGGGTGGCGCAGCGGTTTGGCGCCTGCCTTTGGCCCAGGGCGCGATCCTGGAGACCCGGGATCGAATCCCACGTCGGGCTTCCGGTGCATGGAGCCTGCTTCTCTCTCTGCCTGTGTCTCTGCCCGCCCCCCGCCTCTCTCTCTCTGACTATCATGAATAAATAAATAAAATCTTAAAAAAATAAATAAATAAATAAATAAATATGTCCTTACAGATTTCTGTAGGTTATGTGACAGAGTTAAATCAATTGAAAGTTAGGCAATGATTACTTTTACCTTATGCTTTTGTTGGGAATCTAGGATGCTATGGTTGACAGGCTGACAAAATGGCACAAATTTTTCACCCTCCCTTGTATGTACCCCCTCTGTAATATGAATTTGTAATGACTCCCATTAGGAGGTAGAATCTGTTTCCCACACAAGAATGCCAGTTGGCTTCTTCATACATTTTGGCCAAAGAAATGCTCTAGAATTGATGGTGTAGAATTCTAAGCTTAGAACTCAATAGGCCCTCCATGCTTCAATTCTCCCTCCTGGAATCTTTATTGCCACAGTACAGGCCCACCCTGGCTTGCTAAAGGTGCAGAGGCCACACTGAACAGGTCACCTTTTTTATATCTGTGACATTTCTCCATAATGAGAATACAAGTTATACTTCAAGTAAAAATCACTATTTTTTGTCCCTTATGATATATTTCCTCTAGCATATTGTGTAGTTATAAAGTCTTGAAATCTATACAACCAGGGACATGCTTTCATCATTTTTAGTAATACTGAGTTATTCTGTGCCTTATCATTTTATACTTGCAAGATAGGTTTACTCCTTTTCCAATATACATGCAAAAATATTGATCAACATTGATTGATTTAACCTGTAAGCAAATATTTTCTTCCTGATTTTATACAAAGCAATAATTTCTATGGAACATGGAAACAATGACCCTGAGAATTTTAACTAAGAGAGCATCCATAAGGTTTTTTCTAATTTAGTTTGAGGTTGAAGGTTGAAGAATCCCACTGGAGTTGTGATAATGATGCACTAGGAAAGGTGAAGTTGCTCATAAATTTTATTATACTCAGATCAAAATTAAGATATTTTGAACTGACAATGTCTCACTACTCTAATATTGAGTGTAAAATAAAATCAAAAGCAAAAAGATGACTACTCAGCTCCTAAGGTGTCCATATTTATCAGAAATAACAGTTAATATGGGATTACATATCTGCTGTGATGAAAGAATTATGAAGGGCTCAATTTTTCTGTGGGCTGATATTTCATACTACAGCGCATGGCAATTCACTAAAATCCAAATCTGCTTAAGGTGTTCCTGAACTTGGGAGGAAGTTCACATGAAGCCGACTAATCCCACTGTATTTGAATAGCATAGCTTCTTCTGCTTTGTACTTTGTTATGAACTTTTTGGCTTAACCATAGGAAGCTGAAGTAGTGGAAATCCAGAAAGCACAAGTGTAATTAAGGAGCTCTACCCCTCAATTTATCAAAAGGAAAAATGAACGACATATACTACAAATATTTGGGAAAACACAAATTACTATAAATTCTAATTGTTACTGGACAGTATTTTAAAAACAAAAATTGAAAACTAAAAAGCTTATGAAAATGAACTCAGTACTGATGGATTGAAATTCCCTCCCTCAAAAGACAGCCTGTTATAAACTGAATGTTTTAATAACAGCATTTTCACATCTTTTCTGAAAGAAACAAACAAGAAAATAGCATGTGGTTATAGTTTAAAGTAAAAAAAGGATCTTATTTTAAAAAAACACATAAACATCATAATGTTATTTTCTACAAATAAATCTGCCTGATTTAAATCAGTATGAAAGGGCCAGTCCCCCAAGGTAGTAAGCAGAAATTTTTGAAATGTTTACATCAGAAAGTGTCACCAACAGTTGCTTTAAACACACATCTTTCATGTGAATAAGAGAAGAAAAGACTTGTTTACATGGACTGCCATTTTTAGCTCTATTTCCAACTACCATATGGGTAACTTCATTAGAGAGTCAGAATGGGCATCTTATGAATTGTCCACTTGGTGAAACAGTTAGCATTAATGATAATTACAAGAATCTCAAAGGCTATAAAATTATATTGTGTGTTTGAGGAATCTAAAAGATTAGAAGAGGGACACAAATTATGCTTTTTTATTTTCTACAAAGGCAGAATCAAACAAAAACCATACTCATTTTCTCTGCTGACAGGGCTTAATAATTTAGCAAGATTAATGTGATGAAGTCCTTGCTTCAGAAAAGAGAAAGAAATAACAGAAGCATATCGGAATTATGTAAGGGAAAGGTTGAAAACAAGGTAGGAAATTAGTTTGAATCAAAGTTTTAGCAGGTTTTTTTTCTGCTAAATATCACATTTACACTCTGCAGAGTGTAAACAATTAAATATTAGCATCTTTATAAAACCACAACACTTAATTTTCTGCTTCAAGCCAGTATATAGGATCTCTACAGTCAGAGATAACTTCTGATGAAAAGATAATTAAAATAAAATTACATATAAACACATATGTATATACTTCTTAAGAATCTTTGATCTAACATGAAAAAGTATATATCTGCAGAGACTAATATAAAGATTGAATCAGAAACCCTGACAAGTAAGTAATTTCCAAAGCCAGCTTTCAATATGAAAACTTCCAGCAATTCTTAGAAACCTTGAGCTTCCCTTTGGACTGCTTCATGAGGAGCAAAGTAGAAAGCATAATCAAAACCCTTCTCCCCATAAAATGAGAAATAAAACTCATAAAGAAAGTGATTCTGAAAGGAAATCTTGTCCTTACTGCTGTCTGAAAAGGAAAGAAAAAGAATTCATAACAAGTTGGTCCTCATCATAGATCTGACATGTGAATCCATGCTATTTGTTGGATTAAAAGCCAAAAGCAGAGCATTTAGCTTAAAGGTGGCCCTGGGTTGAGAGCCTCCTTGCCGCCTGCCGGAGATTGATAAAAGCCAATACTTTAAGAACAGAATTCCAAATCTAGCCTTAAAGAATTCCCATGGACAATATTCCACATGTGTGAGATCATACTCAAAAACAAAAACACCTAAGTAAAATAGGATTTCATATGTGAAAACAAGCAGACACAACAGGAGTACAATCAGAATCACAAAATTAGAGGTTTGGCTGGAACATTAGAAAAGGAAAGAAGAGACAATTAAATCTGTAAAACACTCTAATGGAATTTATTAACACAAAGGTTATAAAAATTAAAAGTATAAAAAGAGATTAATTTAAAATGAGTCACAAACGCAGGTTAATGCAATGAATCGGATATAGATTTAAAGAAGTGGCATTGAGAAACTATGAAATGATTTGAAAAACAAGGGACATAAAGGATAGAGAAAAAAGGAAGAGGCTCCATTAAAGGAGATAATGACTGAGTAGTTCCAGAATTGCTGAAAAACATCTATCCCCAGATTCATGAAGGCCAAGAAATCTAAAGTGTGATATAAATAAAATGTACTAGGGTGCCTGAGTGGCTCAGTTGGTTAAGTGTCAGACTTGGGCTCAGGTCATGATCTCAGGGTCCTGGTATCATGCCCCGAATTGGGATCCCCACTCAGTGGGAAGTCTGCTTGACCTTCTGCCCCTCCGTCCCCTCACTCCTGCTCTCTCTCTTTTTCTTTCTTTCTTTCTTTCTTTCTTTCTTTCTTTCTTTCTTTCTTTCTTCTTTCTTTCTTTCTTTCTTCTTTCTTTCTTTCTTCTTTCTTTCTTTCTTTCTTTCTTTCTTTCTTTCTTTCTTTCTTTCTTTCTTTCTTCTTTCTCTTTCTTTCTTTCTTTCTTTCTTTCTTTCTTTCTTCTTTTTTCTTCTTTCTTTCTTTCTTTCTTTCTTTCTTTCTTTCTTTTCTTCTTTCTTTTCTTTCTTTCTTTCTTTCTTTCTTTCTTTCTTTCTTTCTTTCTCTTTCTTTTTTCTTTCTTTCTTTCTTATAAATAAATAAATAAAATGTGTTTTAAAAATACCCTGTTCCTAGACACATCATAACTAGCCTCAGAGACCACCAAAGATCAAGAGAAGATTTTAAAAGCAGCCAAGGTAAAATAGCAAATTACACACACAGTATAGCAATGAAGCAGACAGTTGACTTTCCATTAATAAATAGAATCCAGAAAAAAATGGAATAAAGTCTTAAATGGTGTCAGAAAAATTACTGACAATCTAGATTCACAGTCCAGGGATATTAATTTTCTAGAATGAGAACAAAATACAAATACTTTCAGTCAAAAAAAAAAAAGAAAATAAATAGCATCCACTAAAGGAAAATTTAAAGAACATTCTTCAAGCAGAGAGAGAAGATGGAAGTTCTGATAAGAAGGAATGGTGAAAAGTAAGCGATTAGTATGTGAGTAAATCTGACATAATATTAGTTTATAATACAATAATAATAATTCCAACTTTAGAATAATAGAGCAGAAATATGTTCAACACTAACACAAAAATATGAATGGCTCACGAGAATTAAAATATTCTAATATACTTGTATGTTGGGAGGGAGTTAAAGATACTAACATGCCTGTGTGTGTGCATGCATGTGTGTATGCACACTCTGGAAGATATCTTAGTTATATTAGTGTATTTTAATTTTGTTCTATGATCTGGTTTTTCTTCTAGCATCAATATATTTTCAAGTTTAAATCAAAACATCACGTTAATGCTTTGATAAATTCAGAAATTTCCAATAATCACTCTCTAGACTTTGCAGTGAAAGTAGCAGTACTGAAAAAAACAGAAATTGCTTACATAAAATTAATGAACAAATATCTTCAATTTGGGCATGACTAGCTACCCCAAAACAATTTGATTTTATGAAATACCTTTGATAATATATAAACAATTTGTATTTCCTCTGAATTCTACTGTGAATGACAGATAGCCAATCTCACCTTAAGAAAGAAGCTGTCATAATCTGTCCTGTACAGAAAATGCTGATACACTAGAAAAAAGAAAGTCCTGTATTACTAATACAATCTTCTAGTTTATTATTATTAAAAGTAAAATAAAAAATATTCTAGACAATTTGTTATTTCCCATGCAGTTGCATTATGTTCATAGTCAAATGTTTGAAGCATGTATTATATAATATAAAGGTATATATATATATATATACACATATATATATATATATATACACACACATATATATATATATATGTCTTTTAACATTACCATTGATTTTTTTGTGGCAGTAAATAATTTAGGTATATTTTATAGTATTCCATTTCAGCACAGGATTATTTGCCTTTTGGAAGTAACTTCAGTCCATATTACTTAGCTTTGCTTCACCTATGAATGCATAGACTAGTTTGTTACAAAGGTCTATTTCTAATTTTTCCATCATATATAAAGGTTGACAACATTCAAAAGATTCTGTCTGCTACTAAATTATAAACTCACTGGCTGGACCACAGTTTGCTACTGCAAGTTGGCCACACCATATAACAAAGATATTCAAAAGAAAACTGCAGCTATAAGAAAATGAGTACATGGAGAAAAATCTTTAAAGATAATAGTCTTTAAAGTCATGTGGGTATTCTTTGAGCAAAGATAGTTTGAGGAACAAATATGTTGTTATTTTGCATTACTTTTCTTGCCTATACTTAATAGTACTATTTATATATATATTTTAAAAAATCAGTGTATCTCTGGGTTATTTAGTTACTTCCAAGGAGACAATAATGTTTTTTTCTGGAGTTTGAAAATTCATATGCTCTTAAACCACAAATTCCTCTGTCTCCCCTGATATCTCCATCAGTTTTTTCATATCTACTTTGATGTACTGTGCTCAACTGCTGTGGCCAACCATACCCTCAGCCTCACTAGGATTTCTGTATTTTTCCTCTATTTTTAATTCTATAGCTTCCCCATAATGGGAAGGATAGCTACAATTGGAGACTGATCTTTTAAAATGGTAGTAGTCTTTTTGGGATTCTTATTTCAAATAAACTCATTTCTCAGTGGAAATATTACCTCTCAATCATTAGGGTTGGACATAAAGGAGGTAGTATTTAAAAAGATCTCACTATAGATTCCAAAAAATTTGGTCTGCAGAAGTCTATAACAACAGTAAGTCAAATTATAGCAAGCATTTGGTATTTGGCCACAGCAAGGCATTTAGTCTATGAACTTTATGTTTTTAAACTTGTGGATGGAACACATTGATGAAGGGAGTCAAGACAGTAGAGGTGGTAATCAGATGATAAAGAAATCAAGAAAGAGCTGTATTGGTTTTAGGATTTTATAACATCCTTCAAGACCCAGATGTCTTATAATGTCTTGTAATGGCCTTTGCCTTCTGACTGTCCATTTACTAGTGATATGACCTTATATTTCAAGATAGGTTTTTAACAGATCTGATTTTTTATCACAATAAGTTGATGAATTTTCTGAAAGGTTAATTAACACTGGAAGCTGTTGACTTATCCTTGTATGCCTATCACCAACTGGAAACACACATATACTGAAAGCACTGGGCTCATTAGTGGTTTATTAGGATTATATTTGGCTGATTATTGCTCATATATACTGAGGAAAATTATCACAGAGGTGTACCTGAGAAGAGATATACATGAAATAAGATATTCAATTAAGTGAAAAGTAATTAAACAAAGATAACTTTCTCTGTATTGTCATCTATTTTCTTTTTATAAATATTATTTTGGCAAAATTTATTTTATTTGATATTTCACATAAGAGGGCACTTTCAGTGTAATTTAAATTATATATGATTTAGTTGTGTTTACTTTCATTTTGGGATGATTATCTTCTTTCTGAGGCACTATTATGTACAATATACTTTATATTTATATACTTCTGTTCTTTATTGTGATTAAATATTTTGAATGACATTACAAATCATTATGTTAGCACAGAAATTTAAAGAATTAAAAAAACAATTGATGGAATCATTTTATTTTCAACAACTTCCAATATTCAAGCTTCAAATATTCAGATATTACAGATATTTAAATATATATATCATACATTTATAAATATATAACATAATTATTTAGGTTGTCATAATAATAAATTTCTATTATGCTTAAATTTTATAAATGCAAAAAAGTGTTTGTTTATACTTTGTGTAAAGTGAAAACATATGTTGGAAAAATCTCAAGGTAATGCTAATTGACCAAGCAGTCTACAAAGAGATAGCAACCCTAGAAACAATTACAAATTTGTAATGGTAATGGAAGGATTTTCAGAATAACCAAATCTCAGGATGAAAAATATCTGTACATTGACTTTCTGAAAAACACAGTCCTTTGTTAATGATATCTCTGTGAATACACATTCAACACATCCCTAACTTTTGGATAAATAAATTTCTTCAGTCACATGAATGTCAGGCATTACTATATTTTATGTTAAATAATAATAATAATTGTGTACTTTTGGTATTATTCCCAAGCAATTTTCTTCATAGGCAGAGAAGCAGCTTTAAGAATCAAATCAAACCACACTACATCATTCAGTGAAATTTACAGCAGATAAGTAACACAGAAACATGAGAGAAAATGAAAGACAGAAAAATTACTTTTCTCAAAAAAAATCTATGCTCATCTGAATCTTAAATCATGTATTCTTTTCCCTTTGTATCATTCTTGATAGGGTTCTTAGAGAAAAAAAATGGGTTAAAGTGACTGAGCTTCACTGTCAAGAGAAACCTATGGTCAGGGATATATCGAATTCCCAAAGCTTTCATTATTAATATTTTATGAGTCTCACTGATCTGTCCTATCTAGAAGAAAAATTTATCTTTCATTTGTGCAAGAACTGCCTGCCGAGTAATAGATTTCGTGTCCATAAGCCGGGTGGCAAAATGCAAACAGCAGCAAAGGTAGGAGGAAGCAAAGTGTTCACTTTATTTCTTTTACTCGAGTCTGGCTGCACTTTACTGGAGTTGCAGAGTCAGCCAAGCAAAATGAAAGATCTTTGGGGAACTCTGAAAGACTGTCAGCTCTGGGCCAACATACTTTGGCCGGCACACGTGAATGCCCATATGTTTAAGCTGACTTCTAAAGGTGATGATTTGCTACGGTGACTTTTTTTGTTGTTAATGTAACTTAAACGTTTACAAGAAAGTTTGGTGCCTACAACGTTGGCAACTCATTTACTCAATAGTGAAAACTGTCTTCCTTACAGATGAGATGACTAAACGCAAATTGATGATCCTCGAACACTTTGGACTGAAAAGGCAAGAGTTTTTGCCTCTTGGTAGGGTGTGGCTTGCCTCAGCTGAGCTAAGATGCCATGTAGGCTCATCTATGACACCGGAGCTGAGTATTTCCTGGACAGTATTCATCTACAGAAAAGTAAAACAGAGAAGGGAGGTCCAGGACACTCTGTCACAACACATTGGGTGTCTGCCTGTTAGGTCCCCTGAGACCACAGATCCGTCTGGATTCATAGGAAGTTGGAGGATGATTCCTCCATGTGGTAGAAAAAATAATTTCTGGAGAAGTGTATTTAGTGTAAAGTCAGGAAAACAAACAAACAGACAACGAGAAAAATAATCTCCTGATTTGGGGGAGGTTGGTGGGGGATGGGGTAACTGAGTGATGGGCAATGAGGAGAGCACTTAATGGGATGAGCACTGGCTGTTATACCATGTGTTGGCAAATTGAATTTAAATTTAAAAAAATGTAAAAAAAAAAGAAAAGTAATAAAATATACATTGTATACCAAAAAACCCTCCTGATTTTGAATGTTTTCCTTTGCTTGAAAATAAAGATTTCAAAACTACATGAAAGAACTGAGATTCTTTTCTTCAGAGCTCTTACCTCAATTTCTAATTACATATTAACTAGTAGGATTATTTAACATCTTTCAGATCTCTTAGAATAAAAATTAAACCCTGTTCATTTTGGTGCACAATGGTATTCCCAGTGTCTTGTACACTGTTGGCAGGCAATAGGTGTTCAGTAAGTTTTTCTAAAAGATTTGCATATTTTTCATTTTCATCAGTGCCTACTAGCATGTTTTACATAATAATCCTTAATGATGTTTTCAGTGAGAGTAATGATTTATTCAAACTGCAGCCACAGATTATAAATTCACATAAAGCACTATGTTAGAAATAAGTTGATACTAATTAGTCTAAGATTAATTTCTGGGGCTCAAAGAGTTGACCATCTAGTTGAGGGATAAAGTATATGTGCAAGAATTATATAAAATGTGAATTATTAGTGACAAAAGAACATATTAGCTGTAATTGTTTTTTTGTCTTTTTAATTTAAAATTTTTTTATTAGCTGTAATTGTAAATAGGTATCAGACACACAGAAATGAAGGCACGTTCCTGATAAAGAGAACTCTATGAGTAAATACTTTGGAATCAAAAGGATATAAACCACAAATCATAAAAGGTGTGGTTTAGGGTGATACAGCTTAGCATGACCAATAAGAAAACACCACTCTGGTCTATAAGAGCCATCTAAACCTCCTTCTCTCATTGGTTTGTTTAGTTTTTATAGTAGGAGCAAACATGATTCCCATGAACTGAAAGGATCCGTAATTCAACACTCATACTAATATGATATTACCAGAACTGTGTGAGAATGTTTCTTTTCTCAAACTCCAGCTGGTATCTTGTTTTTATCTGATCTCCTCTTGTGATTTAATCATCTTTTGATATCTTTATTCTCTCTTCTTTATATTTCAATTCTCTTCTTATTCTCATTTTCCCTAATTTGTTTGCCTAACTCCTTGGCATCCTCCCCCAAACTCTATAAATGGGAGTGGAATAATTAGTTATTTTTGGAGAAAAGTAGTCATTTGTAGATACTCCCTAGCTGAGTAAAATTGTTGCTTGTTGTTACCCATCAGTGCATTTACTATACCAATAGTTTCAACAAATGATTTTTTTCCCATTAAAATTATTTCAAGCACATTTCTGAATAATTTTAACTAATTCAGTACTTGTTTAAACCTTTGTTTTCCCAATAACTCATAAGTCCTATTAAGCTATACCCATCTTAGTTAAATTTGATGTCAGTTTGTTTTAAAAAAAGTATTATTTTAACAAAAACAATGCACTATGCAGTATGTGAAATGAATAATCTATTTTAAACAGTAATATAACAACTACATGTTAAATAAGCAAATACAGCACCCTTATGGGGAAGATTTTCTGGACTTCCTTGACTTTAAAATCAAGTAGATTTCTTTAAAGCTAATATCAAACTAATTAAATTTATTACATTTTATATGTATAAAAGATTGTTCTTTATATTCCCTAGACCTTGAAAATTCTCTGAACTTGGTGATTCCATAATAATATATTTCTGAAACTATGTAAAATCTCTCACTAATTGTTTATGTTCATATCCATGAAGGTTATTTGGTGTCTTTGTGTAGATATAACTCACCAGTAATTCCCCTCTTCTTTTTCTATTCAAAACATCAATCATTTGGATTTAGTTTTTAAACCTATTCACTTTTTTCCTCATAATTTCTATTACTATAATTTCTATTAATCATGGCTTTTTATTTTTAAGGGTCATATTTTATTAAAAAAACAAATAGTGGTTTTTGTTGTTCATTTGCTTGTTGATTCCCACCCCCCCCTTTTTTAGAATCATTTCACAATAGTTACACCTTATTCAAAGACCAGGGGAACTTTTTAAAAGCTAAATTGAAGTTTTAAAACTAGGGACTTGACTAGGTATAGTCCTCTAATGACTCTTTTTGTCTATGAGCCTCAAAGTATTTAAAATTTGTGTTTTAAAAAAAATAAACCAAAACCACAACAACAACAACAAAAAGTTACTAGATGATGTAGACTTTCATAGTCTTTCAGTTACTACTGAAAAATGCGGAATGTTAAATTCACAAATTCCAAAGAGGAACCATATGGTCAAGCCCAGGAGAAGGGTAGGGAGTTCATTGGGGAATCTAGGGTGGAGAGAGGGGAAGTAACATCTAAAATCTCTCTTTTTGACACAATGGCATATAACAATGACCTTGAGGAAAGGTCATAAATTAAGGGAAGGCATTTCCTGCATTTTCTCATCATAACTTTGGGAGTCTTTTCTACTCCGAGTATCCAGGCTCCAAGTAATGTTCTACTTCTCACAGTAGCTACCCTTTGACTTTTCAGTCTATCCCTATTTAAATGCTGTCTATTGACCCTTCCGACCAATTAGATAAGTGAATGTGGTAACCTATTGCCAAAATAATGTCTGAAAATGCAAATGGGGTCAGGTCACTCTCGACTCTGATCCTTTTATTAGTTCCTCATTGTCTATTTGGTAAATAAATTTCCTAGCCATATGTTTTATTCCCACAAGAATTCTATGCCTCAACCAAACTGATTTATCTGCCATTTTCAAACACATTTCATGTGAGCTTTCATGCTTCAGCGCTTTTGAACATATATTCCATTTTCCTAGATAAAACTCTGATCAAGTGTCACTGTGTTAGAGTGTCTGTAAGTCCTGCAGTGATGTTGGTTACTCTCTTCTTGAGACTACGATGAAAGGAGTTTGCCTCTTTCTGCAGACTTTCTGGGCATGTCTATATTTCTGGGCATCCTAATGCTGTGAAGTCAAGGGCAGAAATCATATGTCATTTTTATGTTTGGAAATTCATAGATATTCAATAATTACTAAGTGACAAATGTAATGAATTAATATGGCATTTTCTCACTAATTGGAGTTTTTTAAAAAAAAACTTTTTAATACAATAGATTTCCCCAGAAGACAGAATTTTGAATTCTGCGCACTGCTACTTAAGGAAGTATTTTTGATTTGGTGGGTCTTTCTGGACCTTTTAAATAATGCATTGCTATAGATTTACTTAAATGTAAGGACTTTTGAAATCTAGATTTTAACCTACATTGCCTCACTTCTTTGCTTAGTCGTTAACTAAAACTTTGCTTAGATGTTTTTATAAGACAGAAGAGGCTCTAAGTAAAAATATACATTTAATTAACAGTGAGTATTTTTATATCTATATATTTTAGCTATTATTAGGATTTGGGGATCTAAATTATCCCCAAATTGTAATATTCCCTCATAATAACTGATACATAAATGCTATAATAAATCTGCTAGAGAAATAATGTAATCAACCCTAAAAACCTCATCAGAGAGATGATAGCTCTCTCTTTCTGACCATTCCTTCTAGTAGTTTGTGTAAATAGTATAAATCCCTCCAAAATCCATAAAATATTTTGTTTCATGCCAAATATAATGTTCAAACTCTTCTTATAACCTCTTTCAGTGAGAAAAATAAACTTGGTGGTCTACCCATAATGAGAAATATTTTCCCTAGTAGTTTGCATAATATTCAATAAGGCTTACATCTTAATTATACCTTAAATTTTATAGTGTCTTTTTTTAAACAGATATTGCCTGTATTTATTTATTTATTTATTTATTTATTTATTTATTTATTTTTAAAGATTTTATTTCTTTTCTTTTTAAGATTTTATTTTCTTTATGTATGAGAGACAGAGGGAGAGGCAGAGACATAGGCAGAGGGAAGAGGCAGGCTACCCACAGGGAGTCCATGTGGGACTTGATCCCGGGACTCCAGGATTATGCCCTGAGCAGAAGTCAGATGCTCAACTGCTGAGCCACCCAAGCTTCCCTAAATTTTATAGTGTCTTAATTCTGTAAAATATTTGAAATATATTATTGTCTTGGTATAAGACAGAGCCAGTTACTTTCTTTTGCATGTGGCTGTCCAGTTTTTCCAACACAATTTATTAAAGAAATTGTCTTCCCCCCACTTGTATATTCCCAGCTCCTTTGTCATGAACTAATTGATCATAGATGCATGGGTTTATTTCTAGACTCCCTATTCCTTTCCATAAATCTCTCTGTCTATATTTATGACAACATCATAGTGTTTTGATACCCACAGCTCTGTATTCAGGTTTGAAATCAGGAGCATGATGCCCCTAGCTTTGTTCTTTTTTCTCAAGATTGATTTGGCTATTGAGAGTTTTTTGTAGGAAAACAAATTTTTCAAAAGTTTTAGGATTATTTGTTCTGTTTCTTTGGAAAATGTCATTGAAATTTTGATAAGTATTGCAATTGAATCTGTAGATTGCTTTTGTAGTATGGACATTTTGACAATACTGATTCTTTCAATCTATGAGCATAGAGTACTTTCCATTTATTTGTGTCTTTAATTTATTTAATTAGTGTCTGTTAGTTTTCAACATATAGATCTTTTACTTCTTTGGTTAAATTTTTGCCTAGATATTTTATTCTTTTTTTTTAAAGATTTTATTTACTTAGAGTAAGAGAGAGAGAGAGAGAGCACAAGTGGGGAGGTAGAGGGAGGACGAGAGAGAGAATCTCAAGCAGACTCTGTGCTGAGTATGGAGCCCCATGTGGGGCTTGATTTCACAAACCTGAGGTCATGACCTGAGCTAAAATCAAGAGTCTGATGCTTAACTGACTGAGTTACCTAAGTGCCTGGATATTTTATTCTTTTTATTTAATTATTTTTTTAAAGATTATTTATTTATTTATTTATTTATTTATTTATTTATTTATTTTAGACAGAGAGAGAGAGAGAAAGAGAGAGAGAGAGAGGCAGAGACACAGGAGGAGGGAGAAGCAGGCTCCATGTTGGGAGCCTGATGTGGGACTCGATCCCGGGTCTCCAGGATCACGCCCTGGACCAAAGGCAGGCACCAAAGGGCTGAGCCACCCAGGGATCCCCTTATTATTTTTAATGTAAGTGTAAATGGCATTGTTTTCTCTATTCCTTTTTCCGAAAGTTAATTATTAGTGTTTACAAACATAAGAGATTTTTGTATATTGATTTTGTGTCCTGCAACTTTACTGAATTTATTTGGACCTTTTTGGTGGAGTCTTTAGGGTTTTCTATACACAACATTATGTCATCTGCGTATTAGTAACAGTGGTACCTCTTTCTTTCCAATTTAGTTGCCTTTAATTTATTTTTATTCCCTAAATCATTCTGACTAGGACTTCCAATACTACCTGAACAGAAGTGGTGAGAGTAGACATCCCCGTCTTCTTCCTCTTTTTTATTTTTTAAAGATTTTATTTATTTATTCATGACAGACAGAGACAGCGAGAGGCAGAGACACAGGCAGAGGGAGAAGCAGGATCCATGCAGGGAGCCCGATGTGGGACTCAATCCCTGGTCTCCAGGATCAGGCCCTGGGCTGAAGGCGGTGCTAAACCGCTGAGCCACCTGGGCTGTCCCCCTGTCTTCTTCCTAATTTTGAAGGAAGAGCTTCCAACTTTTTACAATGTTAGCTGTGTATCAACAGCTTTCTTTTTCAACAACTTTTGATATTATCTTTACTCTTCAAATTAGAAAGGAGACGACAGAAATTTGGTAACTTCCCTAAGGCAACATATAAGTATGTCTTTTTAGGTTTGAATTAAAATTAATTCAAGACATACAATCTAAAAAAATGTCTCCCTGGTGTTTACATAGTCTCACCATGATTTTAATAAAGATGCAAGAGTTCATTCAACTCTAACAAAACATGTTTAAGTATGAAACATTTTTTTATCTTTTAGATGGTAAAAAACATACTCTGTTTTCAAGTTTTTCCCTCAAATTCTTTCCAATTTCAATATTATTATTATTATTTCTTTAAGATGTTATTTATTCTTTTATTTATTTTTAATTTTTTAATTTTTTAATTTTTTAAAAATATTTAAAAAATTTTATTTATTCATGATAGACATAGAAAGAGAAAGAGAGAGATACAGAGACAGAGAGACACACAGAGAGAGAGGCAGAGACACAGGCAGAGGGAGAAGCAGGTTCCATGCAGGGAGCCCAACGTGGGACTCCATCCCGGGTCTCCAGGATCACTCCCTGGGCCAAAGGCGGTGCTAAACCGCTCAGCCACCCAGGCTGCTCCCAATTTCAATATTATTAATGAACAGTCTTACATTTAAGAGTCCTTTAAGTTTAAAGGATTTATAAATATATCCACATTTTTAGGAATACTATTTGATTTAGAAAAATATAACACTGTACAAACATTCTATTCAATTCATATGTCACCACATTCCATTTCCATCTCCTAGTGTTCACACAAGCCCTTTCTTTGTGGTCTATTCATCTCTTTATTCACATGTTTATTCACCTCTTTGTTGATTTCTTCTCCCTTCAGAAGGAGCCATAATCTTCCTGAGGAGCCAGGCTGATAATAGGGTTTCCAGTGTCCATTCTGTGGATTGGAAACACCTGTCTCCTCTGTTCTGTGGTGAGAGGCAGATGGTCCATTCTATGTCATCCCTCCCTCCTAAAAGATACATCTCTGCTGTATGAGTGTGAAACTTCAATTTGAACTGATTACAATGAACTAAAATGAGACGGGTCTATCTCCTAGGTTCTTGCTTCTCTCACTTATCCGTCTCTGTGTGTCAAGAGCCCCAGTAGAACAGCCTCTGATAGGACTCTAATACTGGTAAATTTATCATCCCACACTGGCTACTTTAAAATGCAAATCAGTACACTGAGATTGACCAGAGAAGTGGGATTCCAGAGGTCTTACACAAAATGAAAATGAATAAATAAAAGAAACAAAGCAAGAAACAAGAGAATGGATATATGTCTTCTTTGTTCTCAAAGAAGGTGGAGAGGGAAACGTACAAATAGGACTACCTACTTTGAATAATTTAATTAGATATAAAATGAAATGAGGCCTACAGTTTCAGTTTTTCCAAAGGAAGTAGAGACCTCTGGATATGACAGACCTATTTCTGGCTCAAGGCCTTCCCATCAGGTTTTTGATACAAGAGACAAGCCTCTTGACAGATTGACCTCTTTTAAGTCATTTCAGTAAGAGAATAAAGAATGGTTTTTCCTTCATAGCATTTTTCAAGAGGTTCCATGTCTTTTCATTTGCTTCTTTAAACAAATATAAAAAAGTACTTAGGTGAAGTTCAAGCAACTTTCACAATTATAAGTTGTAAAGAAACAGAAATGGTCTATAAAGTTTAAAATCCATCCAGTTGCTCAACTACATATGCAAAATGCCCATTATAGCTTGTGTCATTGTTGGCTATTTAATGACATCATAATATCATACTCATACAACCTAGAGAGTCCAATAAAGTGGAAAAAGTTCACTCATATAATTATAATAAATCACCATTAATGATAAAGTTCTATCCTAAGAATTATAATTTGATCAAGCTTTGAATTAGGTAAATGTATAACCACCTAATTTATAGCTGTTAGAGTAAAAAGAAAGAGAATTCAAAATGACTTAAGAAAAGAGATGTGACAGGCCTATCTGTGGCTCATGGCTTCTCCATCAGATTTTTGATACACAGAGGGAGGCTTTTAGGCAGATTGACCTCTCAAGTTAAGAAAGAAACATTTCTTGGTCAGATTCCGGATCTTCAGAATATTTGAAGATTTCAGCCCAACAAGGACTTATTCCTTCTTTCAGAAAGTGGCTTTAAGGAGTGAAATCCTGGGTTTGGAAGGATGACAAGGAAACCTCTTGGTGGACAGACATTTCACAATGCTCCTGGGTAATGGGGTTGCCCAAGAAAACACTTCTGTAGAAGGTAATGGAACAGGAAGAGGAACATTTCATAAACTCCCTGGAGGAAAGTTAGGGTAGGAAGGGTGTCCTGCTCTCATCAATTTCCCCCATTGTACCATCCCTCTATGAGCCTCCAACCTAGTAATGGGGTAGAGGAAAAAAGCCTTAGTCAACCATTTTACTTTCAAGTAAAGAGATGGATAGTGAAGATGCAAATTGCCAGAAGCATCTTGAGTGTTTTGCTAAACTTCTCCATAATATTGCTGCCTCTGCCTTGATTTTGTGTGGCTGACAGCCTGCAGAGGCCTTGATCTGACACTAGCCCCTCTGCTAAGGCATGTCTTTACTGATGAGGGCAAGATAACAGCTTGCATAATCACAAGCAAATGTTAGTTCCTGATATGATACCCCAAATGTCCTTGTGATAGTCACCTGCACCTTCTGAGGCCTTCCCCTTGTGCCCCCCTTTGATAAGACCCTTGCAAAGCTTACCAAAACTCTTCAATTTTTTTTTGTTTGAATTGACAAATTCAGTGTTAGCCTGGGAACCCCAAAGTACTCTACTCACCAACTCTACTAAAGGTATGTGCCCCTGGTCCTGCTGTACCCTCTGTCTACACCCTTTCTTGACCTCTCCACGTGGTCCTGAGAGATATACCATGTATCTTCTCCAGGACCCCTGAGTAATAAACTTTATTTTTCAGTTCCTTCTTGGTCTTTTGTTGAACCACAGCTGACCATCTGACAGCCCAGGGCTCAAAGGAATTTTTTTTTTTTTTTAACGAATGAAAATCTAACAAAGGTGCAATACCTAAATCTCTAAAGACTCTTTCCACCAGATTCCATTTTAAAGGATACAGGGCCATCAGTTCTATTGACAGAAAGCATGTAATAGATTATGAGTCCTGCTGATCAAGGTTGATGATCAGAGGCAAAAAAAAGTAGTCATGTGCTCTTGCACAGCAAGAGCAGGAGCAGAATTGGTCAACAGAGAACATAGATTATGTATCTACAAATCTTTTCCTCTGGACACAACCCTTATTAACTTAGAGGATTCCCTGATTCTCTTGGGCTTTTGCCATATGCCAAAGTTGCACTATATCTCTAAAATTTCAAATTTAACATCCACTTCAGTTAGTTTCAGTCTGTGTGTGATCTTTTCTCTTAAGTCATTAAAATTTCTCAGACCAGCCTGCTCTATCAACCACATGTCATATATTTTCTTACCAGGGGCAGTGATGCAGATTTTTTTTATTTAAAGATTTTATTTTATTTATTCATGAGACACACACACACGCACACACACACACACACACACACACACAGGCAAGACACAGGCAGAGGGAGAAGCAGGCTCCATGCAGGGAGCCTGATGTGGGACTTGATCCTGGGACTCCAGGATCACAACCTGAACCGAAGTCAGACGCTTAACTGCTGAGCCACCCAGGCGTCCCAATGATGCAGATTTTTAAGGAACAAATTATTGTTTTTTTAAGTTTGGTATTTTTTTGTTAGGTATTCTACTCTTCAGGGTTATGGTTCATGTCTCCATTTTGCAAAATTATTATTCCTCTTTCAAAACCATTTCTTTTCTCTACAGTTAGTTTTCTGGGAGAGTAGATATTTTTTATTGTTGTTAATTAGTTTGTTTTTTCATTTCTTAATACAGTTTAGTCATTAAAATTCTGATGAAGCTTTTGAACCTCACTTTCAATCTCTGCATATTCTGACTCCAAGGATTCATTCTCATTTTGCAATTTTGAAATGTCATAATTTCTTTTATCTTCTCCAGTAAACACACACACACACACACACACACACACAGACACAGACACAGACACAGAAAAAGCCTGCTTCTTCCTCAGTCTGTCTGTGTGAGGGACTGAACCAATCTAATCTGTAATTGAAGTGAGTGTCTGGATTTTATGGGTTATTGAAGCATTCTTTTTACTACCCAAGCTTTCCATGCCACTGAATATCTTTCTCCCACTCTGCCGCCTTGCCCCCAAGTAGTTGTAACAATGCAACAGATGAAAGGCTTGTAGGCCATGGGGTAGGCTATTTTAGCTCTTCTCTCCTATACCAATCTTTGTCAAGTCATGGCCTTGCACTTAGTAGAGCTCCTCTTTGAATGCTACAGAAATGCCTTTTGATGGAGACTCCTTGGAATTCTAACCATCACCCTAACCCACAAGACCATTAATAGCTTGTTAAAAATTATGCTGATTTCTCTTTGTTCCTGTCTAAAGCAGATTGCCTCCTTCCTCTGCAGTGCCCTTAGGGGTAAAAACAGTCATGAGATTTCTTTCTTTCTTTTTTTTTTTTTTTTTAAATTCTGGGAAGCGTTCATCTTTTTCTGGAATTTGGCTACTTAATTTTGTGTCTTTAGTTCTCTGAGGAGTTAAAAACATGATTTTGTTACTTATCTGGCTTATTCTCAAGTATTCTTTTAATGAACATGTCCCCATGAAACTCTTCTCTGTCTCTCGATTAGGACAACTCTAGCTACAAAGATATTGATTCAAATCAAACTTGAGATAATACAGATTTACTTCTCAAATAATGAATCCACCAGTGATGCTGTTCCTTCCACAGTGATTGGATCAATAATAGGATTCCAAACTAGAAAATCATTAAAGTATATCCATGAGTTTTAGATTTTACTTCTATTTCAGAAACTTGTTACCTGCAGTATCAAAGCCTCCAATACTAACATTCCACATATAACGTGGCACTAAGCGAGGTATGAACAGTGTAGAACATGGGAAGTTGAGTAAACAAATAAATCTATACAATATTCTCATTCTCAGTTAATGTCTATTCTATCTTTCCACTCCTCCAGGCCAGTCAGAATCATTCTTAGCTCTACCTTACAACCTATATCTAATTCACCAGGAAATCTTGTAAGCCCCACCCTTAATATAACTATGATATAACTATGGCTCACTAAAACTACTATTATCACTTTGGTGCAAGTTACCATGATTTCTTACAGAGATTTACTAATAATATGGTTTTAACTCATCTCCATTCTTTCACTCCTGCAACCTTGACTCTGCCCACCCCAAAATTATTCTAGTTAGAGTAGATCAACCTTATTAAAACAAGAGTCAGCTAACCTATTGCCCAAATGAATCATTATAATATTTTCTCATTCTTTTGAAATATTAATTACAATGGCCTAAAAGGCCCGCATTGATCTGACACCTTTCTTGACCTCATCTTCTCTTTCTCTGCTCTTCTTTCAGCAGCAGCCACACTGCTTTCTTTGTTGTTCTGTGCTTATTTGTCTGTGAGGTTTCTGATGTAGAAACTTTGCACTAGATGTTCCAGGTTTCTCTTTGAAATATCTTCTAAATATCTACATGGCTCTAACACTTACCCTCCCTCAAGCCACTGTTTAAATATAACCATCTCAACAAAGTCTATCCTAACCATTAAACAGTAAGTTCCTCCCTCTAAATGGGCATTTTCATACCTTTCAACTTGTCCCATTTTATTTTCCTTTTTAAAAATCTATCATCTTCTAATATACTATATAATTACTTTTTATTTGTCTTCTTAGACTAGATAGCAGACTTTACAAGAATAGGATTTTTTTGGGACACCTGAGTGGCTCAGTGGTTGAGCGTCTGCCGTTGGTTCAGGGTGTGACCTTGGAGTCCTGGGATCAGGTCCCACATAGGGCTTCCTGCATGCAGCTTGCTTCTCTCTCTACCTATGTCTCTCTCTGTGTCTCTCATGAATAAATAAATAAAATATTTTTAAAAAAGAATAGGATTTTTTTCTTTCTCCAATGGTTTTCAAGTACCTGGTAAATAATAAATATAATAAATATTTGTTGAAAGAATGAATCAACATGAGGGAAAAAGCTAGCCAACCAATGTTTTTCTTTTGAATAGATTCAATCAAGTTATTTACCAACAGCCAACAGCTTTTTTTCCTCTCAACTTTCACTTTGATATAAATTGACAGTCTGTAGTGAAATTTCTCTTAATATTTATTTGTATAGATGGCTATTGTTTTTTAAGAGTTATATATCCCTCTCTGTATCTTTTTATGTAAGCTGGGATTTCAAAGCTGTATCATTCCCTACACATGTTTTTATAAAAATAATAAAATATTACTTGAACACACAGAGGTATATTTGCCAGAACATACCTAGAGTGGTAACTTCCTACCAGGTCCATAAACAATCAGATTCAGGATCATGTTCTGTGCTGAGTTCTAATAATAAAGTTAATTAATATATTTTTTAAAAAGTTGACCAGCCAAGAAATAAACTCATTATTTTGCCAAAATCCAGGGGGAAATGTACCTAATTTGAATATTCAAGAGAATGCTGGTGTTCTAAACAAGGATGAAATCAAGATTACCACGTAGAATATTAACATTTACTCTTTATTGTATCTAAAGAAAAAGCTCACAGCTTGGGTAATAATATAGATAGGCCTAAGGTAAAATTATAAAGTAATATTACTTTATATGTAGTGGTAGGCAATGTAGGATATGACATGAAAAAACAGTAAGACAGTAGGAGAGTGCACTCTATCATATTGAATGCATTGTGAAAACACCCCAGCAAGAAGCTATTCACCTTTGGTGGGTTAGGAAAGTATCAAGGCATCATGAGAATATGTAGACATGGGTAAAATGTAGATCCAAAAGAAAGTCAAAGCTAAAAAAAAGGCAATCTCTTTTAGGGGGAAAAATCAATAGGCACTATAAAGCAAAATTCAGAGGCTCAAAAAAGGCAGAAAAAATTCATAGAGATAGCCCCAACTGTGTTTTGAGGTCTAATACAACGATGTAAATAATTTTAAAAACATGCTTACAGTTGGCTTATAACAGTACCATTTAGGCCATAAAATATATATTAACTTTACTTCTGGTTATCAACAGTAGCATTAGTAGTTAACATTTATCTAACTTTCATGAGGGCTTCTGCATTGTGCAGCATTAGGGAGCACATCCTATTTACATGTCAATGATTTCTCTTAGCATCAGGTGATGGCTTCACAATGGTACTATGTGGCAGTGGTTTACATATGTTATTAATTCATTGAATCTTTTCAATAATTGTATAAGTTAGGGATTTTTTAAATCATTAACCTTATATTAATTTCTCTACAGAGAAACAGAACAGATGGAAGATACATCTATATTTATGTATATAGATCTCTTTTTCTCTCTCCCTCAAAATGTATTATCTACCTAGCTCATGCAATCATGGAATTTTTAAATTCCTGTGATTAGCCATCTGTAAGCTGGAGAAATCTGGTGGTCTAGTTTTACTCTGAGTCCAAAAGCCCAAGAGCCAGGAGAGTCAATGGTATAAATGCTGGTCTGAGTGCAAGAGAAGACTAATGTTCCAGCTCAAACTGTCTGGCAGAGTGAACAAATTCTCCCTTCCTCTAACTTTTATCGATGCAGACCCTTAACTGATCGGATGAGGCCCACCCACATTGGAAAGAGCAATCTGCTTTATTTACTCTGCCTATTCAAATGCTAATCTCACCTGGAAAAACATCCTCATAGACACATCCAGAATAATGTTTGATCAAACAACTGGGTAACGTGTAGTTCAGTCAAGCCAACCCACAAAGTTAACCATCATGTCTCCATTTTACAGATCTAATGACTGAAGAACAGAGTTAACTACATGGCACAAATCAAATAGTTAATAAATATTGTAGCCTGGATTTTAATACAGGGAGCCTGTCTTCATGATCACTGTTTTTAACTAGGACAGTATACTGTGTCTTCAAAAGAAGACTTGTTGGATATCTTCCATCTTTTGGGCACTATTCTTAGTGCTTGGAAATAGCAATTAACATAAAAGCAAATCTCTTACTCTCATGAGCTTTCATTTCCATAAGCGTATTCAGACAATAAGTAACAGCTAATGCATAGGGTGTTTATTGCAGGCCAACTGCTGTTCAAAGCTCTTTATAAATATTAACACATTCAGTCCTCACAATAGCCCTGTGAAAGATTTGCCATTATCATCACTCTTTCAGAGACAATAGAGCTGAAGACAAAAGGATTAAGTGACTTGCCTAAGGTACAGAGCTAGTAAATGGTGCTTGCCCCCTCTTAAACACTTTAGTACATTCTCTTAGTTCTATTGCAATAACCCAAGCATTCTTGTTACTAAACTAATTTTTTAAGAAAAGACTTTCTGAAGCAAAGACACTGAGAACTTTTCTAGAAATTCCTGCACCTCTCATCTGTTTTTCCTCTCTGCTATATTTTTAAATATACTAAGTCAGACCAACAAATCTGTTCTTGTTGCTGTCCACAAGAAAGAGGAAGATAAAATGAGGTAATTATAAACAAGTAATACAAATTAAAGAGCCAAATATGTTTGTGAGTGTATAATATGTGTCTATACATATATTTATATCTGTGAGTCTTACGACTGATGAATAGAGACACACAGGCAACCACACACATTCATTATACATCTGTGTTCTTTCCTCTTTCTTCATATATTTTGAGCAACAAAGCAAAGTGTGGATGGAAAGGTATTTGGATAGATAAATAGATGGATTGGTTAGATGAATACATGGATTTGTAGGCAGATGAGCAGGGAGACTGAGAGAGGGAGAGAATTCCATATACTAATTAATCACAAAGGAAATATTAAATGAGAGACTTGAAATGGCATTGGAAAAAGAGAACTAACTGTGCCAATATATTTACTCCCTTTTTACTCATGATAATGGCTTCAGGAGAATTATCTACTTTCTTAGGTCCTTACCCAGGTAGTTTTCTTCTTTGGAGGAGAAAAATATCTAAACCTCCTTAACCTTTAGCCAGAATTTCACATCATTAATAATATTATGGCACTGGAATATCTGAGAGGACTAGACATTTCCATTCCTTTATGCAATGCATACTTCAAAACAACTGCATATGAAAGGATAAAAAAATTCAGTCAAATATTCAGTTTTCAAGGGCTCTGAAGATTCTTAAGAGATCCACATGGAGTACTCAAACTACAACACTGACTTTTTAAAAAAATATATGCATTATTCCACAAAGTACAGACTCCAAAGTGCTTGTTGATTATTACATACCATTCAGTAATGGACATGGAAAAACACGTATTATCAATAGGTACTTCTGCTAATGAAGTTCTTAAGGGTAGATAAGTCTAGTTGGTTAGAAAATATATTTTCAGAAACATTTTTTAGTGCATTGAGACAGGTGTATTCAGAAATAAGCAGAATAGAACATTTGCTTAAATTTCTGTTACTGTTTCCATCTAAAACCATGAAGGGAAGAGATACTTAGGTTTTTGCAGTTTCTGAAGAATGCGTATGTCTCTTCAGTTCAGACTTCCAATTCATATTTCATGGTGGAGGTCAGTGTAAATCTCTATCCTCTTTCTAGAAACTATTACATAATTCAGTAGATGACAACAGGTAATGCTCTTGGCAGTGAACATTAATTCTTTTAATTTTAATGTTTAATAATTTAGCATTTATTTTTTTAATATAAATCCTCTTACCTATTAACTTAATGACAAAGCACTTTATTTATTTATTTTTTTTACAAAGCACTTTAGATGAAATACAGTGCTCTTTTATTTTTCCTCTGCAGACTGGAGAGCACCCAAAGGAGGTTGAATAGGGTTTTATCCGTTCACCAGGTCTTGACCTTACTGTCTTATTGTCCTTACTTTTTCACCCTGATTCTACCAACTTTGCTTCTGGCAAAAAAAAGTCAGTTATGATTTTTAACATTTCTCCCAAGGATTGCCTTCCTGAAAATGATTTCCCAGCTGACATGAAGATTTCACACTGAACTACTAAGGGGACTAGTTCTCAAACTTTATTCCACTTCAACATACCTGAAAGATGGTATGTAATTCTCTCAGTAATAGTGACAAAGTGGGAGTTTTTAAAAGGTAAGCAACACAACCCTGCAGGGTGAGGCTTATAAAACCCTGAGAAAAATCTGACACATATGTTGTCTTTATTACCACTTTTAAGTAAAGGAGCTATTTTTGAAATTTAATCAAACACTCTAATGCATTCATATTTTTAACACATTATTCCTTTACTAAATTAGTCTACAGAAGACCAGGACTCAGAAGCAAGATCCCATTAGATAAAAGGACTTTAACAAGGAAAATAAGAGGGTCAAAAGCATTGGTTTTTGCTGAGAAGAGGAGACTCATGTCAATATAGTGTGTGAATCAGTAGAAAACCCTGGCAGACAAGAGGGGCATTTGTCTCTTAGGCATCCAGTCAAATTGTTGCATAGAGATGGCACTTTTTTTTTTAAATGAGTGGGACTAGGATGGATTTACCCAAGGGAATAAAAGGACACAGAAAACAACCTTTGTATCTCCTATAAATGTAAAAACCTGAGAGATTATCTCTCCTACTGCTCCATTTAAGAATTTTGCCTACGTATCACCACTAACAAGGGAAAGGTGAGGAAAGCCTAGTAGACTCGCTGAGAGTCCAGGAAGCAGGTTGAAATGCTGAACTATGAAAGCCAAAGGAAAAGGTCAACCTGTGACTACAGAAAGGCACATTCAGCAGTCTCCTCTTTAAACTATCTAAGGATATCCAGTGGTCATCGTTAAATATCACTTTATAGTGCGGTCTAGTCTGATGGGAAGTTGTGGATTAGAAGGAGGGTTAGAATATAAAGGGCAGCAGGAAAAAGAGTATTTCCCTGGAAATTTACCTGAAAACTATAGTATGAGTGAGCTACATACACACACACACACACACGCACAAACACGCACATTGTCAGGGATCCCTGGGTGGCTCAGCAGGTTTAGCACCTGCCTTCGGCCCAGGGTGTGATCCTGGAGTCCCAGCATCGAGTCCCACATCAGGCTCTCTGTGTGGAGCCTGCTTCTCCCTCTGCCTGTGTCTCTGCCTCTCTCTCTCTCTGTGTCTCTCATGAATAAATAAAATCTTTAAAAAAACAAAACACACACATTATCCATTTCCCCATATATGTTATTGAATATATATGTATATATATATTATACTGTATATCTGCATATATACACACATAAATCATATATGGAAAAATGGATAGTATATATATGTAAAATATGCAAAGATTATATATATGTACATATATATATATATGCTAAAACTACAATCAAATTTCTGTGTAAACACTAGAAATGTGTAAACATTGAGCACAAAGTGAAATGAAGATCATTGGAAGCAGGTTCACAGCTCTTAACTCATTCCCACTCGGAGGACATGCTCATTGAATGGAATGGCCAAGTTATCAGTTTGCTTTCTCTTTCCCTCTCCCCACCACTTTTCTTTCTCTTCATTTTCTTTATTTTCTAGTTGATTTCCTACCATATTCTCATCCAGAAGGCTCTGAAGTTCTTCATGCCATGCCCTGCTATGCTGGGTGGCCATTGAGAAGAGCTCTCATGCTTGGATAAGACTGGATAAGATATTCCTCTAACCTTCTGGATGCTTCTTTACCAGAAGCAACTCACAGTGGCAGTGCCACACCATCTTGTCACCGTTTGAGCCCTGTTTTGGCAGGTGTTGTGCTGACCAGGCATCTTTTACTTACCATAGTGTGAGCTGCAACTTTCCACTCATCATTCTCTGATCCTTCTATGTAGATTTTTGTTTTGTTTTTTTTTTTGGTCTTTTTGCCTCCTGCTATACCTAAATATTTTTTAGCTAAAAGCTAAAGTTATTTCTTTGCCTTACCCAATCCAGCTCCTTTCCTTCTACTGGGAAAGCAGTTATGTTGGCTGTTATAGTTGATTTATTTGCCTTAGCTTACCCCTAGCAACTGACTCAGGTTTTTGTCACATACTTATGTTTTTGCTTCTTATTTTCTTTTATGTATTTGACTTTTCTCCTTTATTTTGATTACCATGAAAACTAAGCAATATGTCTTCATGTTGTAAGTGATCAAACAGAACATTTAAAAATGTTTAGAAATATATGAACTGCTATTAAAGCAGCAGCAGAGAGTTTAAAGAACTACCCCACCTGTCTATGGCTCAAATTGGTTGTAAAAACGTGTCAGTGAACACACACACACACACACACACACACACACACATACTTCAAATGTACCATGAGTTCACCTGGAATCAAGATATTGCAACCAGAATTCCATGTGTGCTTCTGTAGCAGTTGTAGGTGGTTGGAGTTACATGTTTTACTCAAAATTAGTAGGTCTGAAGAAGAAAGAGGTTTATTAACTAGAGGGAGAACATATTCAAATAAATATGTTGCCCCATAAAGCTAGCTTCCTAGTGAGAGAATGATTAAAAACATAATTATGGTTTTCCATTACTGTAAAAATGCTTGGGTAACAAAATTAAAGTATTTAATTTTTAAAATAGGCAAAATACTCTCAGCATGGAAATATCTGGGGTTTTTTTTGAAAAAAAATATATATGAAATCAGGGCTATAAATAGTATAGATGTTTTCTAGGCATTCAACTTGAGGTAAAGAAAAAATTAAAGGTGAATGATATTTAGTTGATGTCAATAGAAATCACCATCATTTCTCTGCTAGTCAAAGGCATGTGGACAGAGGGAGTGGGTGCTAAAATATAACAATTTTAGTACTCTATGTTGGAGAAAATATATGTAGTTATTGTGGGTAAGAAAGCAGGGATAATGAAATATGAATTAAAAAAACTGAAAACTTTCTAAATGATGAGTTACATTCCAAAACCACAGTTTAGTAACCTATAGACATGAAAGAACAGTAATAAATTGGTTTTTATTGTGATTGATTCGTTGCCATGGTGACTTTTTTGCAATGATAGGAAGGCAGCATAGGCAAAGTGATTTAAATTTTAGAGTCTGTGATCCAAATCAGGGATGAGTGGTCATTGGATAGAAATTACAGACCTTATTTTAATCTCATATACATGCTATTACAGTTTTACATTTATTTTGGTAGCTGTTTTTGTCCCCACAAATTTACAAATTCACCATGAACCCAGCTGTGTGCAATATTCAAAAGAGAATGTTCATCTGGCACAACTGATACCACTAGGGAACAGTTGCTAATACAGACCCTGAACAGAGATGGAAAATATTTGTTATAGGAATTGAGTAAAGTGGGGGTGACATCTTAGTGGTATTTTACACTATTGTCATGGATGCAACTTTTCTGTATTGAAATCTTGTTCAACTGCTCAGTTACTGAAAGAGCCAGAGGGAGCATGCTGATTTATAAAAGGAATGATTAAAAAAAATGGGGTTGGGCAAACAAAGCCAACTATCTTGAAACATTCTCCTGTTGTTCTAACATATAACACTGCTGGGTGTGATTGGCTCTAGGTTCTGTCTCATGGGACGTGGTACAGAGGGTTAGACATTTAAGATGCTTGATTAAAATCTTTATTAAAAAAATCTGCATTATGAAGCCTCCATGTCACTAGAGAATAGACACATTATGTAGTTCATTACAGTTTGCAGAGTGTACTGTCTAGGGACCCCTTGCCTAGCGGGAGCTCTTAGTAGTAGAATCCTTGGCAGGCATTTTTCTGTAGGGAAAATACTGCCATTAGAAACCCTGTGACTCATGCATAGACGCTTTATGAGAACCTCTTTCAGAGGTGTCACGAAGAGGACCACAGCATAGTATAATCAAAAAAGCTCTGGACTGAGAACCAGGCGGTACTTCTAATTCTGGCCATGCCATTAAACCATCCATGTAACTGCAGGTTGGCCTCAATTTCCTTATCTGCAAAATGAGGACTTTGGACTAAACCACTTCCAGGGTCTTTTCACCTCTGAAATCTTATGATTCTTTTTGGCGTTACTGTATGTTTTTATTTTCCCAGAGGGATGAATCCTGTGACTAACTGGAAATAAAGCAAAAGCTTTTACTGAAAAAGGAATTGGTAGGCAACAACTCATTTGTCTTATAATATTTCTTTAGAGACATTCTGGAGCATATCTTTTTGTCAAATATGAGATTTTCTAAAAAGAGATTTAGTGCTAACATATATCAGCCGTAGTTTAGGAATCTTCTGAGAAAAGAGAAAAAACCCAGCACAGTCGTAAATGGTAAATTTTAAGCTTCAGTACAAAATTATCAAAAGAAAAGTTTATTATAAACACCAAACTATTATATGTGATATGAAATACATTTATTTTACTTTATTATTTTATTTTTTAGAGAGAGTGAGCAAGGAGGGACAAAGGGAGAGGGGGAGAGAGAATCTTAGTAGGCTCCATACCCAGTGCAGAGCCAGATGTGGGACTCAATCTCATGGCCCTGAGATCATCACCTGAGAAGAAATCAAGAGCTGGTTAATTAACCAATTGAGCCACCCAGGTCCTCCGACATAAAATATATTGAAAACTCTTCTCCCTCCAAAAAATACCTTTTTGAGGTGTATGTTCATTATAAAAAACTAATGGCATGGGGAAAAAACGAGCGGGCCTTTACAAACCGAAAATGAATTTGAATCTTTCAAGAACAAAATAATTCTAACATGTTCTATTGGTTTTGTTCTCCTGGTGTTTGAAATCTAATGTGTCATAGACTAAATGCCCTCTTAAAATTTACATCTTAAAACCTAACCCCTCACATGAAGATATTTGGAGGTGGGGTTTTGGGAAATGACTGGGTCATGACAATGGAACCTTCATGGATGAGATTAGTGCCCCTAAAAAAGACATCCCTAGAGAGCTTCCTCGCCCCTCCTGCCCCATGAGAACAATGAGAAGATGGTCTTCTATGAACCAGGAAGCAGACCGCACTGGTCAGTGAATCTGGTGGCACCTTGATCTTGGATCCCCAACCTCCAGAGAAATAAATGTTTGTTGCTTCAACCACATACTCTATAGTATCTTGTTATAGCAGCCTGAGCAGACTGAGTCAGAAATTGGTACTGAGAAGTAGAATGAAAATACCTAAAAATGTGGAGGTGGCTTTGGAAGTGTGTAATAAGTAGAGTCTGGAAGAGTTTTGAGTGCATGTTCGAAAAAGCCTATGTTGCTGTAATGGATTCATAGGCGATATTGGTGAGAGCTCAAGAGGAGAAGGGGAGAACAAACGAGACAACCTCCATCTTCTTAGAAAACAGCTAAGTAGTTGGGAACTGAACGTTGACGTCTCAGATGGAAATAGGGAACATGTTACTGGAAACTGGAGGAAAGGTAATCCTTGTTATAAAGTGGCAAAGACTTGTATTTGTGACTAGTGTTTTGTGTGTGGTGGAACTTTGAGGAAGGTTCTGAGCAAAATACTGTCATGACTGTTTGTGGTAAAATTTGAGAAGAAAGGACTTAAAGATGGAATGATTAGTCACAAAGTAGCAGAATTTAAATATTTGGAGAGTCCACAGATCTCCATTTCTTTGGTGTCAGTTACTTAATGTTTATTGTGTTCCTTTGTACGTCTCCCAGACCCTGTGATCCCTGCAGCCCTTATGTAGGTGTTTCTACTTTCGAAGAAGCAGTCACTCCTTCCAGACTTTGTGGACTGACTTCAGCAAGGAAAGACTTCATCTGCAGGTGGGGGTACCCTGGAGTATGCTGTGAAGCTGGGTTCAGGGGTGTGGGATGCCAAGGACAGGTGTGTGTGGCAACCCCCAGTCTGAGGGGAATGTTGTCTCCTTGGCTCAGGCAGTTGGGGTCATGATATCACAAATACATGATCCTTGGCAGAGAGAGCTATTGGAGGGTCTGCTGTGGTCTGCAGACCAGGCTATTTCTTTAATATTTTGCTTAGAAATTATTAACTCAACAAACACTTTCCTTAGAAATGGGGTTTTAAGAACTATTCCTGAGAATTAACAATCCAGCGGCAGTCTGGGGAGAGGAAGAATGACAAACATTTTATTTGGAAAGCCCCAACAAACCCAATGTAACAGAGACGTGTGTGCATATCATGTTCGACTGATCCCACAGTTTAAACCTACAGCTGTGTCTACATGTCATTGTGTGGTGCCCCTGGAACACAGGCATCTGTGACTCCTGTCACTGCCTGCACTGTTGTGCTTGAACCTGCAGCCACACAAGTGCACACCTTGCAAACAGCACAGGCACCTACAACTGTTCACATTTGGCCCCAGCATATACCACCACATATACCCCTGCCACCACGTGTGTACCTGCAGCCAGTCCCTGTCATCAAGCATGTACACACCATTGGCTCCAGCCACCAATGCCACCTGCCCTGCTCACCTTGCCTAGTGAGGACCCCACAGCCTTTGCAGTGACTTTTTCCAGACTTTATGGATTCCTAGCACATTGTCTATGACTAATGATAAATTAATCTCTTCTTCATCTATATTTATATCAATTTTTTCTTAACATCAATGACTTAAAGTCTTCGAATTAATATGGAACATTAGTATCTATCATGGGTGTCATTGTCTTAGTTTTATTGAAGGGTACTTCAGATCTTAGTCATATAATGTTTGCTGATGATTACTAATGAAGACTCTTGATTGTGTTAAAAGAACTTTAGTGTTAAATAAGTGAACGACAGCTTAGGCATCTTCAGGGAAAAAGAGAAAAAAAGTTGTTAATCATAAATTTTAAGTTTCAGTACATAATTTTCAAACAGGAAGGCTAACATAAGTATCAAATTATGTAAAATGATGCAAACTATGTTCACTCTTCCTCCTTTATACTGTGAAGAATTCTCAAAAAGATTCTTGAAATGCTTTTTCTTGTTTTATTGCATTTTAATCCATTTAATTAACGGATTAGAAGTATCCATTTAATTAACATCTCTATATTTTTAATTTATTAAAGTTTTGTTTGTGACTAACTTCTTTGTATATTTCAAGGGCATGACACAATGACATCGAGACCCAGCTGTAGATTTAAACTCTGTGTGGGGTCACTCAAACATGATATGCACACATCCATGTTACTTTGGGCTTATTGGGTTTTTTTTTTTTTAAATTAAAAGTTTTGTTATCTCTCTTCCTAACCTGCCATTGGATTGTTAATCTCAAGAAAATGTTTTTAACACCCCATTTCTAAGGATAGTGTTTGCTGATTTAACAATTTTTCTCTGTGTTTCCAAAGTGTTTTGTTTTATGCATTTCTTGACCTGCTCATCATCTTGGTGGGTTGTGCTGTGTATCATTCAAATGATTCATCCTTTTACTGCTTAAGTTGTCTTTAAATGCTATCATATCTATTTTAACATAAGTTACCACATATTTATCACTTAATTTTAAATCACTTGTGCCATTTCACTTTAGATATGTAGTTCTCCTTAGTGAATTTTACTGAGTTTATGCTTACTTATTCAAAACTGAGTCTTTATCATTGAATATCATATTACTCAATCCATTCCTTTTCATAAGTGATATATTTGGTCTCATTCCTTTGATGACATATAGTTTAACCCACATTTAAAATGTGGTATGAATTTATTGTTTACCTTTTTTTCTTTCTTTGGAAAATATTGTCTATTGATCAAGTTTTCTAAAGTTGTATTTATTTTTACAAATATTTCAGCTCAAAATCACAATATTATCATCTACTTAGGATTAACCAAAATTTTGAATATATTCAGTGACCTTCATTCACTATTTGTCACACACAGTATCTTCTGTCTTGGAATACTTTCTCTTATTTAATTTTCATTTGACTGGAGAAGATCTTCAGTAACTATCACAGAAGCCTTGTGAGTGATGTACTTTCTAAATTCTTGAATATCTTATTGTATTTACTTGTAACACACAAACGATATATTGGCTGAGGGTGGATTCCAGCTCTGTACTTTCTTCTCATGACCGTAAATATTCTTCACTCTTTTCTAGATTCCAATATTGTGATGAGAATTTTAACACCAGTCTTTTTTTTCCTCTAGAGGAAAGTTTTATTTCAAGGCTGCTAAATCCTTGGTAAACTCCTCCACTTTTAAACAATGATAATTTAAAGCCTTCTTTAAAAACCTAAAGCCACAGGGTGCCTGGGTGCTCAGCTGATTAAGCATCTGCCTTTGGCTCAGGTCACGATCTGAGGGTCCCAGAATGGAGTCCCACATTGGGCGCCCTGTTTAGCAGGGATTCTGCTTCTCCCTCTGTCCCTCCCCCTGCTCCTTCTCTCCCTCTCTCACTTTCTCTCTCTCAAATAAAAAAATAAAATCTTAAAAATAAAACCACCCTAAAATCACAAATGTGCTTGGACTCTTCCTCCATATTTATTAGTTAGATCATATTTTATTTTTTAAGAAATGGCAGGAGAAGGAATAATTTGTATAGACTTGGGCTACTTTCCTACAGTCTTCCTATATTTTTCTAATCCTAATAGCCACAAATGGTTGTTTCGTTTACCACTGGAGGATAAAAATTCAGAGGAAAGCACAATTAACGTGTTTTATTGTTGCAATAATTTATGTAAAGAGTTAAACATATACCCCCTCTTTCCTGTAAAATGTCCCATAAAGTGCCAAACCAAACAAGCACACAATAAAAATATCAAATACCTAAAGGAAAGAATCTAAAATAAGCCAAAGTGTCCAGACCAGAGACTATTCTAATTCTCAGAGCTTAAATAGGAATATTTCATAAGAAAAAAAAGTTGCCTCAGATGTTTTTTTAAAAAGAGATTTAGTAGGAAGAAAAGAACAAAAGCACTAGCCTTGAATAACAGCTACTTCCTAAGAATTGAGTAAATGAGGCAGAAACACAAAATCCATGTGTGATTGCAGAAATTTCTTAACATGAATATAGTGATGGGTTGTTAACCATTTCCCCCCCACTGGCTCCAGATATTAACATTACTATGAGAATCCTCAGGATATTTTGTTTTATATGAAGCATTAATGCGTTTCGATATCACTAACCAAATGCGAAAGAAAGCAGAGCATAAAATGGCTAATCAGGCAGGAGGAACTTAAGTATAAATGACAGTATCTAGAGACTATCAGACCTTGTCCTGAAATGGCTGAAAGTCTTAGGCAAAAAATAAACAGCAAACTCAAAGAAATAATGAGAGCTTGAAACTCACAGCTTTACAATTTCTTTTTTGAATGTGATTGCACTGCAAGGTGATTGAAATATAGAATTGCAGGAAAAAACTAAAGTGATGTTCCTTGACACAAAAGTATGCTTCTGTGTATCTCTCAACTGGATGGAGAGCCTTAAAGTGTATCATAATATTTAAGCTACCACAGAAGTTTCACACAACCTGCAAGTGCCTGCCTCTGGCATTCACCAGACACACAAAGAACATTATGAGTGGGAAGCTAGACTTCCCAGAGAGGATCCCAAAGGTACTAAGGCATGTTCACTAGTATCACAGGAAGAACTAGGAATGGTCTTTCCTCTTCTGATTTAACTTCATCCTCTATAGCAAGAAGTAAGTATAGTTGTCAAAAACCCTTGGCCCTCTAGTCTCCTCTGGTATATGACTGGATAAAATACTTACAAAAATTAAAAGGGACCTTTGACTTGATCATTGCAGACCATAATTCTCTCAAATAACCATACAGCCACACCACACTCACATAAAAAAAAGTTGTGATTAGAAGCTATAAGAAAGAATTTAAGAACTACCTCCTTTTTTAAGCTGCCTTTTGACGTGCAAAAGCAAACATCACAGTATTGCACACTCCACTATCAACACATTTGAACAGGTAACAATACTCATACCACTGGGAAATAGCTGGAAGAAGGATGGAGAGAAGTTATCATTACCCTAATCTTTCATTTATATTAAAACCAAGGCCCAGAGAGTTTATGTGCTTTAATTTCCCAAAATCATTATAACTGGTGATCAAAACTACTCTAAAGAGTGTGAAAATATTATAATACTAACACTGAGGATTTGAATAAGTAGAATGTGTGTGTTGTTGGGAGATTTTTAGCACGAATTCATATAGATTCATTTTAACTACATTGTCGGTTAATTTTGTTTTTCATTTCTTTTGAGTTCCAAGTAGACTCTCCATCTTAACTATTCTTCTCAAGGTTCTAGCTCCATCTTCTTTTTAGCAGTATATTTATCTTATCTGAATCTTTAGTGCTGAACCTTTAATCCAAAGAACAATGATAAGAGCACATTATCTGAGAGACATATGGTTACTCCTTTAACTCAACATATAAAGCTGTGCCTCCTATCCCCCTTGAAACCTCCTGGAACCTTTGTCTGTACCCATGCTCTCATCTGCCACATAATGTCAGAGGAAAATGTAGATGTCCTTCTCTCAAAGTTAACCCTGAGCTCTTTTGTACTCTCCTTCAAAACCTCACTTTTCCTATTATTAAATCTCTTCTTTTAAGTTATATCAGTATGCTCCTTTCTACTGACTCTTTGCGCTCTGTCATAGCATAACTAAAGTTCTCACACTTTTCAAATTTTCCTTTGGCTTTCTTGATTCTGCACAAGTAACATTTTCATTCAGCCTTCCATTTAACCCTTTGACAGTGTGTTTCCACAATCCCCTTTCCTTTGGGACGGATTTCCTGAAGTTTCTGATAGACACCTCTTTGTCAACACCCATTCTTCTGTATCTCTCTGATGCGTTTGGTAGACTTGGCCATATAGAAAACACAAAGATCTATTTAAAGTCCTCATTGCTTCTCATTAATTATTTACTTGGAGTTTATTATATGAAATCACTTTGCTATGTCCTATAGATTATACACAGTCTTTAATCACAAGAACATTTCAGTGTGTGGGTAATACCCAGTAAAGGGCATTGCATGCAGTACGGTGTTATTAATTCTTGGTTTGTTAAGGGACTGGAATGAGCATAAATCTCTGGTAACATTGGAAGCTGCTGAATATCATCTACTCCTTAAATTTACTCCTCCCACAATTTCCAGAGCACTACTCTCTTCTTAATACTCCTATTATTTTATAACCCCTTTCTAATTTAATTTATTGGCTTCTCTCCATCTCCTGCCACTTCATTTTGGCTGATGAAAGGTTCTAGATCTTGTCCTTTGCCCTGCTCTACGTATGCAGGCTGTTCATTATGTATTACTTCCATTAGCATCTAGATGTTGATGACTTCTGTATCTCTGCCTCTATTGTCTATCTAATCTCTATCATCATCTCATTCAGGATATTTTTTTCTACTCTATGAAGATATCTGAGAGTGTATCTCAAACTGAACTCGTTTCTATCTGGAAATCACAAAAGAGACATATTTCTTTTTCTAAGTTCACTGCTACTAACTTCATACAGGCTCCCATAATTCATTATCTGAAATAATACGCTATTTATTTTTAAATTTAACTTTAAATATTTTGATAGGTGGTTTATTCCCATGATTCAAAATTCAAAAAGCACAAAATTATATACCAGGAAAAATTTCCCTTCATTACCTGTCTCCTAGCTACCAAATTTCTCTCCAAGACAATAGAACGCTTGTTTCTAAAATTACTCCATGCTTATAGCAGCAAATAAGTATATACTTATTCTTTTTTCTTTGCTTTTATTTTAACAAAATAGTAGCATGCTGTACACATTTTTTCTTTTACACTCTGCATCCTGGAGATTGTTTTGTATCACCTTACAGAGGGGTTGCTTCCGTTACTTCCTTTGTATGAACGTGCCACATTTTATTTAACCAGTAACCTATCCATGGACCCTTAAGTGGAGTAAAATCTTCTACTCTTCTCATGTTGCAACAAATAATCTTTCATATGTGATTTCTGTAAATGTCTGTAACAGGTAAATTTTTAGGGTTAGTGTTGCTGAGTCAAAGAAAATATGAAGGTGCAATTTTGTAGAAGAGGCCAAGTTGTCCTCCTAGAGAATCTTCCAATCTAATATCACAGCAGCAATGATTGAGAACACCTGTTTCCCCAGCCTCATCATTGATAGAACAAGAGAGCAAGTTTTTCAATCTCTGACAATCTGAGTTACAAAATGTTATTGCAGGGTGGTTTTTAATTTCATTCACAATAACTTTCTAATTGATCTCTTATCACTGTCTTGCAATACTTTCTTAAACAGTTCTGATTCTACTTCATTGCCTACAAATGTGTGAAAGTCCAAATTGGCATACGGAAGCCTTCCATATTCTTTTCTAGTTTCATCACTTGCAATTACCCTACAGCTCCAGGCTTCTCAAGTTACCTCATCTTTTCATGAATTGTTCAATTTGCATGGTTTCTTTACGAAATGCCCTTATCAGTTCCTCTTATTTACCTGGGAAATATCTATTTATGCTGTCTGGATCTACTATGTGACCTCCTTAAATATAGCCTTCTTGAATTCCTTAGACAATGTTAGTCTCGGGTATTACCGTAAGTCTTTAACATGCTGTGAATTTTATGTTTCTTGCATTTCTTGTAATTATCAGTTAGTCTTATGCTTAATTCATAAACCTTGACATTTCCTATGACCTGAACATATTTAATAATGTCAAATTGCAGAGTAAAGAGGGCAGTGCCTCCTTTAAAGAAGTGGAAAAAATGTCCAATGAAGTGAATGAGAAAGAAGAAAACAGGTCATTTTTTGGTGCAGGTGAGAGTTCAATTAAAAGTATGAATGGTGAAGGAGCATCTAAATTGTGCCGTGTGATATGGACAGAACCAACAGAGAAGAAATGAAGTTGTAAAAAATACACTAAGGAAGAGAAGCCTGGATATTACAAAAAGAAAGGTAATATCAGCAAACCATGTTTTTTGTCCCAAGTAATTGACAGAGAAGGTCAACACATAAATTATATTAAAATGCCTTCAAATAGGTATAAGGGAAAGTAGTATGTAGCATAATTTTCCTCATTTGAAAGTAAGTAAACTTGACAATGACTGTGTGTGGCACTGCAAATATCATGTATATATTATATTAACATTGGCAAATGTGAATCTGCACACAAACACATACACACACAGATTTGTATTATACACTGCTAAATATTTTAAAAACCATTTTTAGGAATAAAAACATATAAAATACATAATATTTTCAAAGCTAAACTCTATGCATTGGCAGGTATTCCAATCCTTTTCATTCCTTTTACCATAAAAAAAAAAAAGGAAATAGGATTGTTACAAAGCGGCTGCTCTGCTGAATTTTACAAAAAGAATATTTTCTTGAATTTTACAAAGAGAGTATTTTCTTGACTTTTGTAATTATCTGTCTTCCTCCTTTCTTTTTTCCCTTTTGAGTATGAGACCCTTGGAATTTGTTGCTGTTTGGGAAAGTATTGTGCATTTTGTCCCTATGGAGAATGACAGGGATTTGTTCATCTTCTCAAGGCTCAAATAGTTCAGGACTCTGAATGCCTTCATGTTTCCTTGTCCGTTAAGCTGTAGATTAGAGGATTAGAGAGCTGATATTTTCCCCCAGACAGGAGAGGAGAAGCCCAAGTCACCTGCTCACTGCCACAGCACTTACTCAGCAAAAACCATGGTGAAAGAGAATGTGGCTGCATCCCCGGGATCCATTCCCCACTATGTCCTTAATTTCAGAATTCCAATTTGCAGGGGTGGTGGTTGTGGAAGTATGTCTAGATTTAAGAACAATGCATTTCCTAGATTTACATACTGATAGACATAACACAAGTTGAAGTTATCACCAAGGCCATATAAGTGGACGCTGCTGGATGCAGTTTTGGGAACAGTTCTTTAAAGAGACTTAATAGCTAGCACATGCTCTTTTCTAAATGGCATAATGGCAGGAGTTCCAGAAATCTCGAGAGCCTGAGGACCAATGCCTACTCTAAACAGGGTGGAAGAAAATGCTTTGTGTATGTGCTCCTAGGGATATTTAAAATTACCTGAAATTGTTTCCTCTGGTGTGGTTCTGAATATACATTTAAGTTAAATTTTATCATCTTTTGATTTTGAAAGAATTTTTCTTTTTTTAATATTTATTCTCGAAGCATATTTGGCATACAATGTTATACTTGTTTCAGGTAGACAACATAGTGATTCAAGAATTCTATACCTTATATAGGGATCCCTGGGTGGCTCAGTGGTTGAGCATCTGCCTTCAGCCCAGGGTGTGATCCTGGAGACCTGGGATCGAGTCCCATGTCAGGCTCCCTGCATGGAGCCTGCTTCTCTCTCTGCCCCCCTCTCTCTCTGTCTCTCATGAATAAATAAATAAAATCTTTTTTTTTTTTAAAGAATTCTATACATTATATAATGCTCACATGATAAATGTAGTTACCATCTGTCACCATGCAGTGTTATAATATTATTGACTATATTCTTTATGTTGTACTTTTCATTTCCATGACTTACTTTTATTTTTTTTAAGATTTTATTTATTTAGAGAGTGCAAACAGGGGGAGGGGCAGAGGGACAGGGAGAGAGCATTCCAAGCAGACACCACACTGAGTGTGGAGCCTGACGGGGGGCTCAATTTCACCACCCTGAGATCATGACCTGAGTCGAAATCAAGAGTTGGACACTTTACTGAGGCACCAGGTGCCCCAGTGACTTATTTATTTAATAACTGAAAGTTTGTAGCTCTTAATCACCTTCACCTATTTTGTCCCCTCTTTGACCAACGCCAGTTTTCTGTTTTTATGAGTTTGTTTCTGTTTGTTTCTTTGCTTTTTAAAGAATCCACATACAAGTGAAATCATATGGTATTTGTCTTTCTCTAACTGACCTGTTTCATTTAGCATGATACCCTCTAGGTCCATCCATGTTGTTGCAAATGGCAAGATATCACTCTTTGTGACACTCCATTGTATACCACATCTTCTTTACCCATCCCTCTATCGAGGACACTTGGGTCACTTTCATATCTTGGCTCTTGTAAGTAACATTGCAATAAATATAGGGGTGTATATACCTTTCCTATACTGTTTCCATTTTCTTTGGGTAAATATCCAGTAGTGGAATTACTGGATCAGATAGCATTTCTACCTTAAATTTTTTGAGGAATCTCTGTACTTTTTTCCACAGTGGTTTTCCCTTTCCCTACATCCTTGCTTATTATTTTTTGTCATTTTGATACTAGCAATTCTGACTGATGATATACCTCATTTTGGTTTAGATTTGCATTTCCCTGATGATTAATGCCATTGAGAATCTTTTCATGTGTCTGTTGGCCATCTTTACATCTTTGGAAAACTGTCTATTCACGTTCTCTGCTCATTTTTAAATTGGATTGTTTGTTTTCTGGTCAAGTTGTGTAAGTTCTTCGTATGTATTTGGCAATGACCCCTTATCAGATATATCATTTGCAAATATCTTCTTCCATTCAGTAGGTTGCCTTTTTGTTTTGTTGATGGCTTCCTTTGCTGTGCAAAAGCTTTTTAATGTGGTATAGTCCCAATAGTTTCTTTTTGTTTTTGTTTCTCTTGCCTGAGGAAACATATCTAGAAAAATGTTGAGGTCGATGTCAAAGAAATTACTGCCTGTGTTTTCTCTTTAGGAGTTTTATGGTTTCAGGCCTCATATTTAGGTCTTTAGTCCATTTTGGGCTTATTTTTGTGTCTGGTATATGAAAATGGCTCAGCTTCACTCCTTTGTATGTAGCTGTCCAGTTTTTCCAACACCATTCATTGAAAAGAATACTTTTAAATTGCTTTTTGTAATAATTTACCTGTTTTCTTTTTTAAAAAGATTTATTTATTTATTTATGATAGACGCACAGAGAGAGAGAGAGAGAGAGAGAAAGAGGCAGAGACTCAGGCAGAGGGAGAAGCAGGCTCCATGCAGTTAGCCCAATGCGGGACTCGATCCCAGGTCTCCAGGATCGCGCCCTGGGCCAAAGGCAGGCGCCAAACCACTGAGCCACCCAGGAACCCCACTTTACCTGTTTTCAAAGTCTTAACTGCTACTCTAATCCTTGAAACCTGTTTCCTCTTATTGGCAACTATTTTTAGGATTTTATATATAAGCAATTGCATTAGTTAGTAATGGTTGTATTATGTTCTATATATTACCTATATACTAATGTTTTATGAATATTTTAGCTTCTTTCTTTTTTAGAAGGGAGAGGAGTAGGAAAGACTCTTTTTAACTTATTCTACTTTTCTTACATTATCTTCTTAGATTTTTGATAGTTGGTAATCTTAAATATGTAATTATGTTGTCTCTGGCAAAAAAAAAAAAAAAATGTTGCTGTCAAAATCTGATCACAAACTGTTTCCCTGAAAATTAGCACAATTGTTTTGCCTGGATACTCTTTAAAAACTTTTTTTTTCTTCAAAGCTCAATAATTTTACTAAAACAAGACTCATTTCTGGCCACGATGGGTTGATTTTTCCAAACACATGTCATGACCCATCAATATATAGTTTCTTATATATTTTAAAATTCATATCTTTTGTATTTGTTCTACTCCATTACCCTCCCTCACCCCTGGTCTTTTACTCTTTCTTATTCTATGTCTGTTTCTTTCTACCTCTCCCTCCCCCTCTTTCTTTTCTTTTCTTTTTCTTTCTTCCTTTCTCTTTCTTTCCTTAATACAAAATAATCACCTTCCATTTTCTACTTCAATTATTTACTGCTTGAATTCACTCGTGCTTCATCCAATTTTATCTTCACTTGTGACACTTTTTTCTTTTATTGACATTTTTCTTCTCAAATCTACCTTTTCTCTTATCAGCTTATTAGAGTTTTTCTAATTCTGATTTATGTTGTTCTTTTATATCCTATATAATTTCCTTTAATATTCAGCTATTTGAAAAGTATGATCTTCTGCTGCCATGGGATGATATTCTATTCCTTACTCTATTTTCATAAAACATTGTAAGAAATTTGACTAATAATTTAGTATACTAGTTCCTCTATAGAGTAGATTCTTCTACCTAAAGTTCAAATAATATCTTTATAGTTTTCTCAGTGCCCACAGTCAGCCCTCTGGAATATTGGTTTCTCTGCCTTCCTAGGTTCTTTGTCTTTGTAATATCTTGGACTGTTTTTAGTTCATCTTTTTCTACTTTTCCCATTTTATGCTAATCTTCAGGACCACATATCCATGTACCAATCCTTATAAAAATCAAACCTTAGGCTTTCTTCCAAGTTCAAGTATATTACATTAACCCCAGTTGATATCTTGGGCTTAGAATCTCATAGCCTAAATTATTTTGCCACCAAATAAGACCTGATTCAAATAGTACCTTGTTTATATATTTATCTCTCTCTATATATATATATCTCCATATACATATATAGTGTTGTGGCTTATTAGGTGGATATATAATGATTTTATTAAAATAGTTCTAGATGAGAGGGAAGTGTCAGAAAAAGTAGAGTATACATAAATTTTATAGAAAATAACTTGACTTTATTTAGTCATTTGTTTGCCAGAAAATTTTCACATCAACTTTAGAATACAATGAAATTGACATCATTATTACAATACCAAATATTAACATAATATATGTATCATTTGCTATTTTCTGTATACCTTCTGGCTGTTGCTCTTTTCAACACCACAGTGCACAAAATTTCATTATATTTTTAGTTTTTTAATAGAAATGGTTGTGACATGAAGATATTGCATTTGCAAAATTGTGGGAAGATAGCCATAAAAATGCATACTTAAATTTACAACAGAGATAAAGGGTATATGTCCTTGGCACTTTCATGGATCCAGACATTTCATTATATTTCTGAACTTACCAGAGATATTTATTATTTAATAAGAAAGTGGATAGGTGTATCTAAGTACCTTTAATTCATTTAAAATTAGCCTATTATTTTCATTATTAAGAGTAATTTCATGAGAAGTTGCATTCAGACTAATTTCTACAACAATGGAAAACTCCAGGTACCTATTAAGTGAGAAATATTCTCTACCTTGAACTGCTGGTATTATATGCCATCACCACAACTAGACTGAGGAGACCTTTTCACTTTTCAAACAGCTAATGTTTCATTTTCAAGCTAATTCTAATTAGAATTTTAGTAAAATAGAGGGTAGCAACATGTCATTTGACACTTACATACTAATGGAGGAAACATGACTGAATTACATTTAGTGTCAGTTAATAGACTCTTTTTCTACACTTCTTAAATGACACCGTGTTTAGAAAACCATTTCCCAGGAGAAGCAGTTCCTGAACTTGAGTGACAATGTATGTAATATGTAAATGGTAATTTACAATGTTTACTAAGAGATGAAAATATTCTTATGAAAAAGTTAAAATGATTTCATTGTATTGCCCTCCGACTACCCCTTTTACATGGCCTTCAACATTTTTCCTTTTCTTAATTTTAATACTAGGACATGAGTATCATGGTGTTGGATTTTCAAAGTCGTTTGTTATTTTGTTCCTTCCTTGCTCTTAGTTATGAAACTGTCCAAAGTGATTTGACCACATGCTATGAGAAAAGTTTTGATGCAACTACCTGGAAGTTTACATTAAGTTGGAACCACTGAGGCATGTGTGATTGAGTGCCAATGGGACAGGTTCTGGCACAGTCATATATTGTCTCCATTCTGTGCATTGTTTCATTTAGGTTTGCCTTGCCATCACAGTGTGTGAAAAGCCCGAAGGCAGAGACTGTATATTAGATGCTTTTTGTAATCTTACTCTTTCCACTGCAGTTTTAGGTGACATATAAAGTGCTCAATTCTCCTTCACTTTCTTTCCTCGGTAACTAATATCTTTACAACTCATCCTTCTGATACTTTTTGTATACATGTGCAAACATATGCAAACGCAGATCTTATAAAACAAAAATAGGATGTATACATATATTTTGTTTGTTTGTTTACACACATATATGTCTATGTACATATTTCTATAATTTTTGGCTGGTTTTAGCCTTACATATTTCATTTGAATAGCTTACGTATTTGTTTTAAATAGCTGAAAAGTATTTCATATTTGCATAAATTGCATATATAGACCAGGGAACTAATTTTATTTTCTCCAAGTAATAGCAATTTTCTGTTAGCTAGCATCCATATCCTTTTATTAACAAAAGTCATGCATATCTATGCTATGGAAATTCAAATACTAAAATATTGTATTGAAGAACAAAAAATTTTCTTTTTTATTTAAAACCATTTTTAGAATAATCCACACTTAGTGAAATTCTATCCTTTTTAGTAGATTATATTATACTTTACATGAGGGTTTATGTCTGAATTTTTTAATCACTAAAATTTTTTCTATACTTGTGCCAATAACAAATGATTATTATATGGTGTAAACATTTTTATAGTTTCTACTTAGAGAAAATGTATATAGCTTTCCAACTTCCACAAGAAAGTGATGCCTCATCATTTTAAGACCTTTTTATGTCTGTCAGTAAAGATTGACATATAAATTTTTATTTTATTTTTTCATATGGGACTTGCATCTGTCTTTTAAGGCTTATTCTTAATGATTATGGTTTTGCTGAATCCCATGGGACTTTTTATCTGAAGACTTTGTCATTCATTCTAAAGAGTTTATTATTTTGGCTTTTCCATTCTCCTATTCAAACTAAAGTCTTATTTAGAAGAAAACTTGCCTTTGAGGTTTTTTAGTGCATAGATTTTTTTTTTCATACCATCAACTTCCAATTTTTTTAGTTGAATTTTGCCAGAAAATGTGAAAATCATGGTTTCTGCACTTCAGGATGGGTTGTGGCCTGATACCTGGTTAATTTTCATGATATTCCATGATAGAATTTTTAAATGTACATTTTCTATTAAAAGTTTCCTCCTTATTGCCTTCTTGCTTTGCTGACTTATGAGAACTCTGCTAAGTTTTTCTACTAGACATGGTTTATCATACCAATTTCTCCTATCATTTCTATTAGTGTCAGCATTCTACATTTTAAAGCTACACTTTTAAGTGAATAAAAGCTCTTAACTACTGTAGCTTCTTGTAGTTTTTATTCTATCAGATTTTATTTTTATGACTTTTCCTTTCCCTTTATTTCATTCATTTATCCAGAAAAATATTGTACACCATACTTCAAAATATTATAATAAAAGATTCCTTATTAAGGAGATTTATCCACATTCACATTTATTACTTTTACACTTTTGGACATAACAATGGCATTTTGTTTTCTACCAATTTTTTTGCTCTTGTTTGCTGTTTTTTTTTCTTTCTGTTTTTGTTGGATTGAGAATTTTGAGGTAACATTTCTTTTTGTTTGAATAATTTAGAATTTATACAAATAATTTGTATTTTTCTGAGTCATCACTAAATTATTAAACATAGATTTTTAATGAATATTCAAGGTTAATCAGTATATATACACAATTTCCAAAAAAGAAAATAACTTACCCTGTCTCCTGTTCACTAATGCTTGCCACTCATTCCATGTTGAGATCATCTATACCTTTTGTTAATCTTAAAAATATAATGTCACAACACTTACTTTGACATATACTGATGATTTGCAACTTTCACTGCACCTCACTATTTGTTATGTGAAGTGCATATTATTTATAATTGGTAAACTCAACCATGCATAAATTTAAAGTTTTCTTACAACTAAATTTATTTTTATGTCATGGCATCAGTCTATACAAGGTAAGAAACGATTGAGTCACTTTCAGGCAAACTTGGTCAAATAAAATTTTGGAATTTTTTCCACTTCTCTCTTTCCTGAGTTAAATATTAATTGGTGGGGCTAGCAGCACAAGTAAATATTAGTAGAGAAGGTAGTCAGAATACATACTTTTAAATATTTTGGCATACAGAAATGTAAGATTGTCCCCAAGATTTCTTTTTTTTTTAAAGATTTTATTTATTTATTTATTTATTCATGAGAGACATAGAGAGGGGGGCAGAGAAATAGGCAGAGGGAGAAGCAGGCTCTCTCTCGGGAGGCTGATGTGGGACTCATCCTGGGACCCCGGGGATCACATCCTGAGCCAGAGGCAGACGCTCAACCACGGAGCCACCCAGGCATCCCATCCCCAAGATTTCTGCATCAGACTGTAAACTACTTAATACAAATTATTATTGTTGCTACCTCTAACATGGAAGTGTATTATTGTTACTGTTATTTTTTAAAAAGACTATTTGAGAGAAGAAAGAGATAGCAGGAACAGGGGGAGGGGCAGAGGGAGAAATAGACTCTCCAATGAGGAGGGAGCCCCACACAGGGCTCAATTCCAGGACTTTGAGATCATGACTTGAGGTGAAGGCAGACACTTAACTGACTGAGCCTCCCAGATGCCCCTTGTTATTGTTATTTTTTCCCATTGGTCTGCTGTGAAATAGAAAGATATTTTATCTTCATTTTTATTCTCTACCAGACACCTGTTTTTTTTTTTTTTTTTTCTTCCTGGACCAGTTCTTTAAAAACTAAGTGTTAAATGAATATCTGCAGTGAATAATAACAAATCATTACAAATAATAAATACATAAGTAAAAGATATAATAAAATAATAAATACATAAATAAAAATGTTCATTACTACTGTCAGACGTGGTTGATACCTTCAGGATACTTAAGACTTCAGTTAGTGAGATAAGTGACAAGGCTTTACAAAGTTAATAATGGAAGGCTCGAGTCAGAGTTTAGAACATCGCTGAAAAAAACCATGCAAACATAGATGATGTACTGTCACAGGTGAGTAACATAGAGGATGAATATTAGTGGAGTCCAAAGGAGGGCAAGACCATTTCCCTCCACAGACGTGTTGGTAGCAAAATCTAAGCTGTACCCTAAAATACCAAATGGAGGGCAGGAGATCTTTCCATGTGGATGAACTGACAGAGCAAAAGTAAAGAGATAGAAAATAGTTCAGAGATAGAAGGTAAATTTCTATAATTCTGGTGTAAAATGATCTGTTAAAGTGATCTTTCTAAATTTAGAGGTACCTAATTATGCATAGCTCTCCTTTGAGACACATTGTGTCAACTTGACTGCTCTAGTCAGGCTAAATCACAGTAGGTACTTCAGAACCATCTATTTAGGTAGCCCAAATCACAGCACAGAAAAAGCTGCATTTCGTTGATGGTGGCACTGGTGTGTGAAAAGTGTAGGAGAGATGGGATCTAGTCTAAATCTTAGGAAAATAAATGGACCCCTGCCACTCTACCAACTGACTATAAATTTAATGAGAATGAGCATGCAAACAGCTTCAAAGGCTGCATGCACATTATGAGTTTTAATCTTTTTGCACTAAAATTAATGAAATCAGTGTCTTTAATCCCCAAGTTGAAGACCTCCTATTGAATTTCATATATCAAACAATGTTTTTCCAAAAACTTTTTCCTGATGAAGACTTTGGAAGGAATAATGTTTCTTACTCAATATATGTGTTGTCAAGCAGCCTAATTAATCATAAAGTAACACAAGAATTATAAGCAACACAAGAATTATAAATATCTGGTGCCTTTTACATCTTGTTTGAAAGATTTAACTGTCACACTTCATTGAAGTGGACACAATCAACGGGCGAGAAGACAGATAGTGATGCAAACTTGAATATTAAAATACAGGAAATGAAGGACTATGCTTATTGATGTAGGAATGGAATGAAGTATACATTTTTTTGTAACAACAAATTAAAACTTCTTTAAAGTTTAAGGGAGATGAAAGAGCCAAAGATATGCAGTCTACGTGGCATTAGCTATTTTCCTGGTTGTTTTAAGTACTTCTATTTACCTAAAAGACATTATATTAAATTCTTGTAATAGATATTATATAAAGCCAAACTATTAATCTGGTTTAAAAAACTCACAGATAATAGGTTTACTTTTGTGAATCATTTTTAAAGCAATTTAAAATAATACTATTAAATTAAAAATTAATATATGAAACTTCACAATAAGCTAATGAGTTCATATCAGGCCATCAGAGTGGTTTGGAATTGTACCTTCATTTCTCTGAATCCATTTATTTGACAAATACTTTAATGGCTAAAAAGAGAAATCCCTAAGACGGCATCATTTGATGTAAAAAAACAAAACAAAACAAAACAAAACAAAACAAAAAACAAATGTAAAGTCTCCATAATGGAGAACAAAGTGAGAGATATCCAGACTCTTAACCATAGAGAACAAACTGATGGTTACCAAAGGGGAGCTGGGTGGGGAGCTGGGGGAAATAGGTGATAGGATTGAGGAGTGTACTTACTGTGATGAGCAGCTGGTATCCTATGGAAGTGTTGAATCACTATATTATAAGCCTGAAACTATTATTACATTGTATGTTAACTGGAATTTAAATGAAAACACAAAAAATAGTGAGAGATATCATGTTAATGTAGCTATTCGATTATTCTTAATAATCTTACCCAACACTAACCTATTTTATTTTATTTTTAAAGATTTCATTTATTTATTTGACACACAGAGAGAGAGAGAGAGAGAGGACAGCAGGGGGAGTGGCAGGCAGAGGCAGAGGGAGAAGCAGTCTCCCCTCTGCACAGAGAGACTGAAATGGGGCTCTATCCCAGGAGCCTGAAGGCAGACTCCTAACTGACCAAGCCACCCAGACACCCCAACACTAATCTATTTTACAGTAAAATGGCAATTTTTTTTTTCAATTTGAGGACTCCACTGTAATTCTTCTAGATTTATTGTTTACCAATTTTTTCTTTAGATTAGCTCTTTAAATTTAGTACTAGTATTTTTTCAACAATATGCAATAGAAAAATAAGAGCTACAAATATATAATATTATACAAATATATGAGATTTTTGTATTTGCTTATCCTGGCTTAGAAGGGCAAATTTCTAAGTTGAAACTAATATAATGTTGTTTAAAGGAAAAAAAGATACCCATTTTAAGTTCCTAATATAATCTATTTTTATTTTTAGGGGAGGAGCTGCATTTCAAATATATTTAGTGCTTTGAAACAGTCGATAATAGCTATACTGGCTCCTTATTCTGATTAGGGTATCTTAGCCACAGTTGTATTTTGACTAACCTGGATAATCAAGGTCATCTAGAAGAGTAGATTGTGTAGTGGTTTGAATGGTGGCCCCAAAGATATGTCCATGTTCTAATCTCTAGAACCTGGGAATAGTACTTCATATGGCAAAAGACGTGATTAAATGAAAGTTCTTGAGGAAGGAGTTTATCCCAGATTATCAGGTGGGGCCTAAATGCAATCACATGTATCCTTGTAAGAGAGAGGCTGATTGAGTTTTGAGACAAACACACAGAAGAGAACACAACACCCAAACACCCACAGAAGAGGAAAAGGCAGTGTTACCACAGAGGCAGAGACTGGAGTAATAAAGCCTCAGTCATGATTCTCAACTAGAGCTTCTTTAAAGAATGTGACCATGCTGGCCTTCAGAACTGTGAGAGAACAAATTTCCATGGCTTTAAGTCCCCCACATTGCAATACTTTGTTACAGCAGCCACAGGAAACCAATCTAAATCTTTAAATTTTTCTACCTGAATGAAAATCTCTTTGTGTCCTGTTTTGAGCATCAGCTGCCATCATCTTATAGACCAAAGAAGAGGGGAAGGGGGGAGACATTTGACCCAGGCTGTGTCAATAATATCCTTTCCTCCCTAACCCATGTAGCTATAGTTGATCAGTCAGGATGCAAACCTACCAAACGCTGAGATGAATGGAATATTTCTCTGGCCTTCTTTGTCCACCCTTCCATCCCCATTATCTTAGAACTTATTATCCTCATGACAAATGTGATATATATTGGTCTGGGAGCTTCTGGTGACCATATTTTTAGACTTCATGGATGGAGCCAGGTGGATAGAATATAATAGTGGATAGCTACAATCCTTGAATCAAAGATACTCCAGGATAAGATTCTTATATTATTCAGCTTTCAGCCATCTGTGCATCTCAGAATCATATAGTAGCTATTTAATAAATATTTGATGAGCAAATTATTTCTGTTTAAATTAGTTTTTCTTCAATGTGAATTCTACCCAATTATTGGAAAACCTTTAAAAAGACCTCAAAATTCCACCAGTAAAGATAGATATTTAGGAAGATCCCAAGGGCAGAGTTCTGAATTTTCTTTTCCTGGAAAGTCTATTTGTTATTATTATTATTTTATTAACTTGTTTGGACAAAAGCAGAAGCCACTAATCCAAATCTGAAAGTTGGGATAGGATACACTTTGAAATTTTTTTCTTTTAATTTTTAATATCAGTTTCCTAAAAGTCTCAAATAAGTTGATTTCTGGGAAGCAGGAGATGAAAAGGAGTAAAATATAACAAGCTACAAGATGAAGTAAACTTTGTTTTCAATCTCAGCATCTTTGAGGCTTAGTTTGCCAATACTCAAACTTAAGATATTTATCTTTACCCTTTTGCAATATTAAATTGCAATGGAAAATTGAAATAAGCCATAAGTGTTTTCATAAGTGTTCATATGAAAATGAAGTATGTATCCTGAACAGGAAATATTCTTGCCACTAATGCAGATATTTTGTTTTACATATATGGACATTTGTTACCAAAACACTCAGATAATGAGTTAAGTTCAAAATTCTGGGCAGCCCGGGTGGCTCAGCGGTTTAGCGCCGCCTTCAGCCCAGGGCATGATCCCGGAGGAGTCCCACATCAGGCTTCCTGCATGGAGCCTGCTTCTCCCTCTGCCTGTGTCTCTGCCTCTCTCTCTCTCTGTGTGTCTCAGGCAGAGGGAGAAGCAGGCTCCATGCAGGGAGCCTGAGGCGGGACTGGATCCTGGGACCCCAGGATCACGCCCTGAGCCAAAGGCAGACAGACACTCAACCACTGAGCCACCTAGGCATCCCAAATTTTAACTTTATAAACTCTGGCATAATCTTACTGAATTACAGAGAATGTCTTAAAAAAACAAAACAATATCAACAACAAAACCAAAAACAACAACAAAAAGCTTCCAAAATCACATCAGCATATTATGGTACAGGAAAAGCATTATATGTATGATTTCCAAACTTCTCATATAGACTTAATTAGCACATATATTGTTAGAAGCAATAAAGCAATAGGAGTAACATTTTCTATTTCAAATAGCATACAATGATTGAGTCATTGTTATGAAGCACCTACCTAGCATTTTCAACAAAGGTAGTGGAAGAAGAGAATTATGAGAAACACCAGCAAGAGATTCATCTAAGGGCACCTGGGTGGCTCAGTGATTGAGCGTCTGCCTTCAGCTCAGGTCATGATCCCGGAGTCCCAGGATCGAGTCCCACATCAGGCTCCCTGTGTGGAGCCTGCTTCTCCCTCTGCTGTGTCTCTGCCTCTCTCTCTGTGTCTCTCATGAATAAATAAATAAATAAATTTTTAAAAAAGATACATTTAAAAACAAACACATTCCTCACTGTATTTTGTATCACTAAAATTAAAAGGAAGAAACAATTATTAGCCACATACAATTCATGTTTTTATTTTCCGTTACTGATTGCTTTGTACTTAACTCAATAAACAAACCTTACCAAATATTTACTGTATGTAGTAATATCCTACTACTGTGCCAGGGGAATGGTTGACAGATAAAATAAAATATGGTGGAATCATACTCCAAACAGTTCATCAAAATAATTAATTTATACACTTAGTTTACAAATATCTTTGCCACTAATTTTACAAATATTTATTGTTTATATTGCAGTAGGTTTGATAGACCAAAAAAAAAAAAAAAAAAAAAGAACCTAAGTGGTAAATGACAGCTGTAGTTTCTAGCATCATCTTCAGAAAAGATTTTTAGCATTACATTCCTTCCAGTTTTGATCCAAAACTCCACAAAGTCCTTTATGGATCATGCACTTACCATTTACATCATACCTTCCCAATTGTTTTACATTTCATGGATATTTATTTTTCTCTAGATTGCAGACTCTGCATGGTGCTAGTTGTAAGCTTGGGTTTCTTTCACCTTTTTTTGACTGATTTGTCCTCTGTTCTGGTGTCTAATATCATTACATTTCTCTTTGCTTTTTTTAAGGAGCATCTTATTTATTTACTATTTATTTATTTATTTATTTATTTATTTATTTATTTATGATTTACTTATTTATTTATTTGAGGCAGGGGGAGGGGCAGAGGGAGAATGAGAGAGAATTCTCAAGCAGACTCCCTCCTGAGCATGTGGGTCTCATTCCAAGACCCTGAAATCATGACCTGAGCTGAAATCAGAGTCAGATGCTTAACCAGGTGAGCCACCCAGGCGCCCCTATCTCTTATTGTAAAGCAGCATTCTCTTACTTTGAATGTGTTAATTTTTTTTTTTTCCTTGAGTGATGTAAATTTTTGTGTAATTACTTCTACAGTATTTTAGCTATGTATGTATTTCTTTCCATGTGTGAGGGGGTGTCTCAGGAAAATTTACCATCATTTCAACATCTGCTGTTGAATTCAGTTTCTTCCATTGGTCATGAAAACTAACAAATCTTCTCCTAAGTAGGATCATGCCTGATTTTGCATTGCAAGTAAATGTGTTTCTATAGTTAAAATGAAATTAGAACCAATACTCTTTAGAGCATTGTGGAAACAGAAGCAGTGGACTTTACTTCTCCAGACAGAGGGCTGAGTTGCCATAAAAAATGAACCCTCTTCCTGTCAGGTGTAGGCCCTCCAGATTTGTTTTTGTGAATATTTAACCCAAAACATAGGCATTTTGCTTTGATGAATGTAAAAAAGTGTATAAAATTCTCATATTAAGATTTTATTTAGTAAATAGTGGAGCTTGGAATTGAGAATTTTACAGGACTTGATAATCTAGCTCACATATTAACATTAATTGAAAATTTAAAGTTCTAGTTTCAAGCATATTTACAAATCATATACACTGATGAATGAGGGAAATATTGAATAATCAGAGTTTAAGAACTGAATCCAGGATTCTTTTCTGAAATATAATTTTTGAACATCAGTCCATGAATTTTTTATTCGTTTTTTCTTTTTAAGGAAAATAATCCAGATGCTAATCCAGATGTAATGCTGGCAGACAATTAGCACTACAGAAGATGTATAAATCTGTTATTTTGAGTAAGCCAAATATGACAGAACAAAACATATAATTTATATTCTTAGTTTTTTAGTATGTGTTTTTAGCATAGGTGATACAAAAAGATGAAAATATAAAGATTTTTCTTTCTTAGACTTTGTAACCTGTCTTCCTATTCTTGGAGAATAAATACTGAATGATATCTCATATATTTCTGGTTTGGTATTTATTATTGTTACTGATATAGCTGAATTACCTAAATTTTACCTAAAATTGCTCTTTAGTAAATGGATCATCATTTCTGGTTCTTGGCAAAACCAATTGAAGTTGATGACAGATTGTCTTAATGAAGTCATTAATGCAAATTGCATACTAGGGGATTTCCAATAAATTTATTAATAGAGAAACTACTTATTTTAAATGACTAAAAATGTTATACATCATTAAAATTGCCTTATGTACCTTTGGATTTTGGAATTCTCTCAGATGTAATTGAGGAAATGCTATTAGGATTGGCTTATTTTCAATAAATTTATACCAGGGCAAGCCAAATATAAAATTGGGTAAAAGTAGGAAAGAAATTAGCTGCTGATAGTTTTTCTCTGTGTGCAAAATTTAAAAAGCTTAACCCTCTGCAGTTACTCGCACATCTCAGGCAGAAAGTCTGCAACTACACAGATGACTGTACTGGGTTGTCTGATTCCTAAAAGAGGAGCTGAGAGCTAGGTGGGCCATAAATCCACAGCAGGGGGCTCAGAGCCACGCTATTGATTAATTGTAGATCATCCTCAGTTTAAACTAGTCAAATAATCTTCCTATCAAATATCCTTCAAAAACTCTAGTCATCAGACACTAACAACAATGTTTTATTATCTGTGTCTTTTTCTATCTTGTCTTCAAAGACAATTTTTAACAACGAAAAATTTTAACACATTTGTGGCATTTTAAAAATTTATTTTTAAATTCTATTTATTTATTTGAAAGAGAGAGCACCAGGAGGGGGGAGCAGAGAGGGAGAGGGAGAAGCAGACTCCCCACTGAGCAGGGAGCCCAATGATGTGGGGCTCCATCCCAGGACCCCGGGATCATGACCTGAGGGGGAGGCAGACACTTAACTGACTGAGCCACCCACCAGGCACCTCCCATTTGTGGTATTTAGAGAGACAGTGGTAAATGGTATTGCAAATTAATACAATCTTTTCACACAGCAATTTGTGGCAATGTGGCAATGTAAAAATAATCATACTCTTATACTAGCTATTATTTCTGAGAAATTTCCTTAATCAAAAGGTACAAGACAGCAACATACATGAAATATTTATATCAATGGTATAGTTTGAAAAATTTAATTAACCTGATTTATCTATCATAAAGCAGATAGACTGTATAAATAATGACACATCAGTATTTTCATCATCATCATCATCATCATCATCATCCTTTTTGTTTTCCATCCATTTTAAAATGATGATTAAAAACTATTCAGAAATAATGAACAATGCTTGGATATAATTTTAATTAGAACAAAGCATAATGAAAATTGTATTCATTTATTCTTTTATTTCTGCAGATATTTACTACATGCGAAATTTGTGGTCAGTCATCACAAATAAGGAAAAGAGCAGTGGGAAAATTAAAATCCTTGACTTTACAAAGCTTTCAGACTCCATCCTTTAGTAGGATGCATATGAGAAACAAGTGGTCCCTCTATTAGTTGATTATATCAGCACCGGGCAGTATTGGTTAAAGAGACAGTGTGTTCTGAGCAGTGTTGCAGGAGGATCTAACTGAGCCAAGGAGTGGACAAGGTGTTTGTAGGATGAGCATTAAACTGGAGAATGAATAGACAGATGAAGGATTGGAGAGAGTGTTCCAGACAGAAGTGTCATGGGCAAAGACCCTGTAGTACAGATAATTTCAGAAATTTGGAGGGCAGGAAGTAGGTCAGAGTAACTGTGTGATAGTGAGTAAGACGAGACCTGGAGGCAGGTCAAATAAAGTCTTTTAGACAAATGTAAGGGGTTTGATATCTAAATAATAGGAAGCAATTAAAGTACTCTCAGTAAGTACATGCATTATAATTGTACTAATGTGAAAATAAGTACAACATCTATATAGTCAAGAAACTGAAAATGAAATTAGCAATGATTCTTAAGGTGTGATTTTGGTAGATCTCCTTTTAAAAGAGAAAACTACAGTGTAATATATGATGCCAATTCAACTCTTCGATTATATCTACATTTGTTTGAAAAAACACAATCTTCTGGACACATATTAAGTATGTTTTGAAGTTAATTATCTCCATTTTTTTTAGAACATTCAACACTAAGAGAAATTCCAACAAAAAAACATGGTTCACAATAGAAGCCCTAAACCTTCTAGTCTATTTCGTCAGTTTTAATAAAACTTTTATCTAAAAATTATATATTTTATAACTATGTTATATTTATAAGAAAAAGTATGCTTGTAAAAAATTTGAAGTCTGTAAGAAATTTGAAATCAAACTTTTGTTTATAGAATTTAAGGACTAAGTTGAAGAGGATGAGTCGCATTATACTGGTCTGCAATGAATTTGAGATATGCAGCCTTTCTGCATTGAGACTATTGTTATTTTTCGAAGTCCACATCCTCTTTAAAGTTTAAAGATGTTAAAGATACTTATTTTTGGTGGATTTTAAATGAGTTTTTACTACATTTTAAAATATAAGCAGTACAACACTTAGCTTTACAAAATACTAATTTATTCTATAAATGTGATAAAATGTTAAAGTAATTGTTACACTTTTTTTGTTTTTTATGATAGTCACAGAGAGAGAGAGAGAGAGAGAGAGAGAGAGAGGCAGAGACACAGACAGAGGGAGAAGCAGGCTCCATGCACCGGGAACCTGACATGGGATTCGATCCCGGGTCTCCAGGATCGCGCCCTGGGCCAAAGGCAGGCGCTAAACCGCTGCACCACCCAGGGATCCCTACACTTTTTTTTTTTTTTTTAAAGATTATGTATTTTAGAGAAGAGAGAGCACATGAGCAAGGACAGAGGAAGAGAATCTCAAGCCGACTCCCACTGTGGGTGGAGCCCAATGCAGGACTCTATCTTACCACCTGGAGATCATAACCTGAGCTGAAATCAAGAGTTGGACACTTTACCGACTGAGCAACCCAGGCCTTGAAGTTGTTATACTTTTTATTTTTTTTAAATTTTTTTTTTAAATTTTTATTTATGATAGTCACAGAGAGAGAGAGAGAGGCAGAGACACAGGCAGAGGGAGAAGCAGGCTCCATGCACCGGGAGCCTGATGTGGGATTCGATCCTGGGTCTCCAGGATCGCGCCCTGGGCCAAAGGCAGGCGCCAAACCGCTGCGCCACCCAGGGATCCCGTTATACTTTTTAAACCATAAAAAGTTCCTGACTTTTTAGGGAGACTAATTTTCTCTGTATTTGAAAAGCAGTAATGTTGCCACATTGCATCAGAAACTTTATTACAGAAGTATAAAAGTATAAACGTATCAGTAAACTAACCAGACGTTAATGGCATTAGGACTGAAGAAAAATGAAATAGAAATTTTTATAGTCTATCAAACATTTGTCTGGATTCTGTAATCATATAAGAAAGGTTGCTATTTGTGGCTCTGTAAATAAAATCAAATCTCACTCTCCTCATGTATTTGCAAAATGATTAAGTGTTAATTTGTATATATAACACAAGACTATAGAACAAGAATTTGGCTCTTTACATTTAAAGTTTATAAAGTCAGATTAATTTAATTGACTAGATTTTTCACAAAGATGATAAATACTTCCAGCAATCTTCTGTTTAATTATTTTAGAAAAAGTGATTTTAGAAATTCTTTAAAATTAAAGAACTAAAGATTACTCTTCCTTATATGTAAGTGTTTAATTCCCTCTAAGATTAGTGGGAGTTACATGTGCACATTAAGAAAAGACTATAAGCTAAGCCTCAATTTCAAACATTTTCTAAAAGTACTTTTCGAAAGCTTAACTAGCTAGAGTGGCTACATGTTTTTCACCCACGCTTATCTACAAACACTTCCAAGGGGACTGCACTTACTTTAAAAACCTAAAATCATAGAAGCATGTTATGTTAACCAAGTTCAATAAAAAACAACCACAAATGGAATGCAAAATATCTTTTCAATCTTTCTGTAATCACTTCTGAATGGAAAAGAGAGCCACCTGGGGCTGAAAGTATATTACCAGTCATTTTAATAATGTAATTATTTGAAAAATATAACTACTGGAAAATGCCACTGACACAAAATATCAAATATATATACATTTGTGTATACTACTAATTCTATACTTTAGAATTCATACTTTTAAGCATATGAATAGGTAAATATTGTCTAAATACAATGGGAAAGATGAAGACTGCTGTGCATATCATCTACAGATTATTCATGCATGGAAAATCTCATAATCGGGGGTAATAGTGAAGTGAGCCTCAGGATTATGGCAACATTTAGTTCTCTCGCTAAAATCTTCATCATCTTGAAAGGATAAATGACATTTAAAGATTCCCTAAGTGGTGCTATGTAATCTTTTATCTTTTCTCTTTCTTCTTAACTTCCAGAATTTGTTGTTGTTGTTACATTTAATGCTATATATGTACTGAAGATCCTTGCAGAGGCCATCTTTCTAAAGAAATAGTTGAAAATGCCATGAATATCCTAGGAAAGGTCAGCAGTGACAAAGAGTGTTATCTTCTTCCTTATGCAAATTTGCAGGGAAGACTATAATTGGTTAGTTAGCCAAAGTATTTATGTAACATCCATTAATTAAACTTTTACTGTTTAACATCTGTTAATTAAACTCCTACTGGGCTAACCATGGAAGGCAATACAAAAAAAAATTAGCTTTTATTACATGGTTTCTGCTATATACTATTTATGTATAGCAAATAATACACAAAAAATATCAGTTAAGGGTTAAGCTGAGTTGTAAAGATGTTAAAGGCAACAAAAGTTTCAGAATTTGGAAAATGACTGTGGGTTGTAGGAGCCATAAAAAATTCACAAATTAGATGGATATCCCCAGATAGAAGGAAACAGAATGAGCCATGGTGTGAGAGAGAGGAATGAACCTGGCTTTTGTGAGTGACAATAGAATGGTCAGCTTATTTGAAGCAAAGCATATGTTGGGGAGTCACACAAGATGGGATATAAGGAGAAAGGTAAGAATAGAAATGAAGGAACTTCAAATGCAGAGGTATTTGGGAGGAAATAGGGAGCTAATGGAAACACATGACATTGTGTTTTATAATCATCTAGGAGTATAAAGAAAAAAGAAACAAGAAAATTAAGACCATCATAATCATCTGGGCATGATACAGTAAGAATCTGGCCCTAGTAGAATTAATGGCAATCTCCAAAGGTATGGAAAATTTATACCCTTGATTAGCTGCTAACTATATTCTTTATCTCCTATTTAGGTATCATTAAGCAAAATAAACTATTTTTTAAATTTTAATTTAGATTGAAAAACATGATGAAATAAAGCTATAAGAGTTTTCAGAAGAAATTTCAAGAAAGAACTTTTAAAGATAATTTCTCTAGAGTGACTTAAGCAATATTGGTGTAGAAGTAATATTGCCACAAACTCTGGTTATTGTGTAGTATTTGCTTTGCTACCTGAGTTGATGATTAGTCACAAGTAATCAAGAGCTAGTGTTCTTTTGGCTAGAGGAGATTTGTAGATTTTTTTTTTTCATACTAAAATTTACATTAGAAGATGGGAACTCTTTAGGTAAAATAGAAGAAATATTTCAAAACAAAGATACAAAAGTGGAGCGGTGCCTTGGTGGCTTAGTTGGTTAAGTGTCCTGCTCTTGATTTCAGCTCAGGTCATGATCTCAGGGTTATGAGATTGAGTCCCGAATTGAGCTCTGCACTTAGAGGGGAGTCTGCATGAGATTCTCCCTCCACCCCCACTCCCTGTCCCTGAACTCTCTCTCTTTCTCTCAAATAAATAAGTCTTTAATTAGAAATATATAAAACTTGAAAAGGAAAATCAAGACTAAAACTAAGAGCAAGGCATGAAAGCCAAAAGAACAATGAAAGTTTTACTTCAATTTGGAGGTTCTGAGTACTGTAAAGACATAAAGAAAGCAAGAGGATAGAGTAGAAAAAGTACAAACTAGACAGAAAACTGAGTTTAACCTGGTCTGTGAACAACAAATTAGGTGAACAGAAGTAAAAGCGACTGTTCACAAGTAAACTAAGAAACCTAAACTAGTTGTTTTCTAATTGACCTCTTTTCATTAAGATCTATCTATCAAATCCTAAGAAAAAAAAATGCATCTATATTAGTTCAGATATTGATAAAAAAAAGACCCCAAACCAAAAACCCAAGGAAGTAATAGAGACATGAAAAGTTTTAGCAGACTCATCACTGAATCTCATAGGAAAATGAAATATCACTCCTTCCCCATTAAAAATACAACAAAATTCAAAATACTACTACTAGAGTTAGTAGCTCAAGCATATTGTTGACTTTCAAACATGTAGTGGGTTGCTAAGTATATGAGTTAGATTTTCACTATCTGCTCTGTGTCTGCCTGTTTATCCCTCAAGTCTGATTAACAACACAATTTTCCATATATATATATAAACACAACATAATTTTCACATATATATGTGTGTGTGTGTATATATATATATATACACACACACACATATATATATATATATTTGGTGAAGTCTCCTAATTATGTCTTCTACTCTCTTCATGGGTTCAGTCTCCTCATTTTTAATTTATTTTTGTTTTTAGTAATACTTCCTACTGTGTCAGCCCCCCCTCCCCCTCGACCCCTTAGATAGCATCCCTTTGTTTTGGTCTTCCTTGCTTTCAAAATCAAAAGAAGAGTTGACTCGTTGGATAGGTCATGGTGACTCACTATAAGGTATACCTCTTGGATTCTGATATATCTCACAAATCAGTGGGTTAGCTTATGGCTGTCAATTCTTATAGAGGCCATGTGTTATAGAGCATGACAAGTAGAATGTGTAAGTTTTTTGACAGAGACTTTTGATAATTTCATGCAACATGAAGTGTGTAAGAAAAGTGCAATTATAAAAAGAACATCATATGACCTGGCCAATATGGGCCCCTTTGATTTTATTCAAAATGAAACTACCATGTGTTGACATTTATTATTTTTTTAGACATTATGTTAAATGTTTCAAATATATTGTCTGTAATTTTATGGTAATTCCAATGTCACTTTATTTTATTTATGCCATATTAGAAATATAGAAATGGTTTAGGATGGTTCTTTTAGGTACCCAAGGAAAGAGAACTGCAATTAGATAAAGCTAAGATTAGAACCCCTATCTCTCTGACCCTGAAGACCTAGTTTTCCACTTCTTTCTCCTTCCCTCCTGCTTCTGTCTTCCCCTTCTTTTATCATGGTTTCAAAGACACTATTAGAAGTTATGAAGTCTCTTATCTACCCTAAGGAAATATTGTGATATTTGGTGACAAGGAAGCTTCTGAGATTGATGAAGGTAGCTGGGAATAAGCAGACTTTATAAATCATCTATGAGCCCACTCCAGGAGATAGCAGATAACCTCCCAGAACTCATCCATTTTACTGTTTGCTAACACTCCTGTTTTATGGAGAAAATGATACAGCCAGAAAAAATCAGAAACGTCAATGGTAGCAATCTTGAAGATTTGGGGAATAGGTGACATTTTGGTAACATTTTGTAGATACTAGTAGACATTAGGAAGGTGAGATATAAATTTAGCATGGATCTGCCGATTATGAAGATATTTGAAGACAAGCAAGTTAGTAAATATACTCAAAAATTATAATACAAATAAAGGAGAGAGGTTGAGAATGGTAACCCAGAGGTAACTGTATTTAATGAATATGGAAGAGATACCATAGGTTAAGAATAAAGTGATTCAGGAGTGGGAAAAGTGGGAGTAGCACACTTTCAGAAATAATTGTTAATCAGTTAGTCAAATACTTCAAATTTGGGGTATTTTAATGAGACAAATATATCTTACATTTAAATATTTTTAAGACAATAGTAAAATAGGCTAGAGGAATGTTTATTTTTTGATATGTGTAAAAATAAAATGCTAGAATTTCAACTGATCATAAAAAGCATTAACAGTTGTTTTAAAAAAAAGTAAATAAAACTCTAATGAATGTTAATTAATTCAGGTCACTATAAATAATAGCCTTGATATTTTCAGTTCTGATCAAAGTAACTTTAGAATAATTTATATGAAGTCTATTATTTCAAAAGGGAATTTCAAAAGGTAAAAAGAAGTTCAAATTTCAGTATAGAATGACATTAGAAGGAAAATTGAAGATATAAGGATGTCTATTGAGGGAGAGAAGACATAGTCAGTGATATGATGAAAAGATAGAACGATCATTTTCTAACATAGCATTTATTCAGTAATTATATACCTACTACTTACTATGTGAACAAGACAGCCAAAATCTTATCCTCAAGGATCCTAGAGTGATTCATAAAATAAACATGTTAAGACAGAACAAAAATAATGTAGTAATATATTTTCAAAGACAATAGGGTAATGAGAAAATGAGTGACTAGGGTATATGGTTACACTGATACTGCACTTAAAGCAGAACTTTCAGAGGGGCTAATCTTTTGGGTAACAAAATATTTTTCTGGGGTTGCCATAACAAAGTACCCAAGACTTGGTGTCTTTTTTTTTTTTTTTAAATTTTTATTTATTTATGATAGTCACAGAGAGAGAGAGAGAGAGGCAGAGACACAGGCAGAGGGAGAAGCAGGCTCCATGCACCGGGAACCCGATGTGGGATTCGATCCCGGGTCTCCGGGATCGCGCCCTGGGCCAAAGGCAGGCGCCAAACCGCTGCGCCACCCAGGGATCCCGACTTGGTGTCTTAAACAATGGAATTGAATTTCCTCACAGTTCTAGAAGCTGAAAGTCCAAGATTAAGATGTGGGTAGGGTTGGTTTCTTCTGAGAACACCCTTTTGGCTTATAGATGGCTGTCTTCTTCCTGTGTCGTCACATGGTCTTCCTTCCATATGTGTTTGTGCTAAATTTTCTCTACTAATAAGGACACCTGTTAGAATGGATAAAGCCTATCCTAACGGTCTCATATAACCATAATTACCCTTTTAAAGGCCTGATATCCAAATATAGTCACATTCTGTGGTAGTGGAGTTAGAGCTTCAACATGGGAATTTTAGGAGGACTCACTTCAATCCATAATATCAGCCATATGAAGAATTGGGAAATAATATCTCAAGGAGTGAGAACATCTCTAAGAAAGGAATGTGTTTAACATGTCAGAGGGATAGCAAGAAGTCTCCTGTGACCAAAGAATAGCAAGAAAAATGGCAGAATATAAGACTGAATTAGTATCCAGAGATCAAGTCACATAGGACTTTACGGGGCATGGTAAAGAACTAACATTTCACTTTATTTAGAGCAAATAGCAAGCATAGGTGTTGGAAGCCAAACATCATCTGAATTATGCATTAATTGGCCCTTTCGTTTTTCTGTGGATGGTGGAGTATGGGCAACAATATGAGCAAGGAGCTTGTTTAGAGGCTGCTACCCTAAGTAGCCCAGATAAAAGAAGGTGCTGTCACAGCCTATGAAGCTGCAAACTTCCTGAAAAGTCATATTATGATTTAAAAAAATTTTGGAAGGATAGCCAATGAGACAGAGAATAGGTTAAATTTTGGAAGGGAAGGAAATGAAGGAATTAAAAGTTGTCATTCAAGGGCACCTGAGGGCCTTTGTCAGTTAAGTGTCTGCCTTTGGCTCAGGTAATGATCTGAGGGTCCTGAGATTGAGCCCTGCGTTGGGCTCCCTGCTTAGTGGAGAGTCTGCTTCTCCATCTCTCTCCACCCCTCCTCCATGCTGTGTTCTTGGTCTCTCTCAAATAAATAAAATCTTAAAATAAAAGTTGTCATCAGTTTTGCCTCAGCTTTTAAATTAGAGACAGAAGAGACATTCTGAATTACTGTAGATTATAGTTTATGCATTAATCCTTATTAAGATTTAATAAGAGTTTAGGACAAATTTTCTACTGGAATTGTCCAACAATACAGTGGGTTGTCTTATGAGAAAACAAGTATCTCACTTGAATTGAACAAATTGAGCAAGGCGAGAGATTAGAAGAAAGCTAGTCTTTTCTGATTTTAAGACTGTCTGAGTAAGAGAAATTTTTCTAGGAATAATACTAGCAATGACTTGCAGGCTTATGGATATAAATAGTTGTTGTGATTTAGCTATCATAAATTATTGATACCAGTGCTTTGGGGAATAAATTCCAATGGATAAATATCATCAATGCAATTGTCAGAAGATCGAGATTTTATTTTCTAAAATATATCACAGAAACAGTTTCAATTAAACTGTTATGAAATCAATTTGTAGTTTCAATTAGTGTAAGAAAAGTAAGCATATTTATCAAAGTAATATTAATGGTATATTATTGAGAACTCAGAAGCTCTATGTATCATAATCTTACTTTAATCACTATTAAAAATTTGTGCCATGCTGTGTATCTGGCACCATTATTTAATGATGTTGACTGAGAGAATCAGGCTTCTTTGTGGACTCAGAGTGGAATGTTAGAGTGCTGTCAGTACTTGAAACTCAAGACTGATGGCAGTGCTCGGAGCAACCATCATAAAATCATGTATTATGACCACAGTGGAGTCTCCATCAAGCAGGATAGAAATACAGGATATCCTATAAACAATATCAGGGAGTATTTAAGCAGTTTGCTTGTCTCTGAGGCATTAAAAACAGAAACAAAAATGCAATTTTTGACTGTCTTTTCAGCTTGCATTCTATTTGGCTCATCAGAAAGTCCCTGTGAAGCCAAACCCTGGTTAACTAGTGTGGCAACAAACTAAATAATACACCTTTGTATTGCCTTTTCCTCCTCTGTGTTGTTCTTTCTGGTTTTTCTCTCATGTTCCTTTGGATCAATCCTTAAGTTAATGGCCCACAAATACTTGCTTTTCAATGGTGGTGGGTGGAGAGATGAAAACTCAGAAGAGCTATTGCATTGGAAGTGATCATAGAAAACAAACCCTCAGAATGAGATTCTGGAACAGAATTACTCATCAGCCAGGCAGCAGTGTGGACCTCACTGCAGATGGTTAGTGAGTTGGTATTAATCCTTTCAACAATAGCATCCCATTTACTAAATAATTCAAAAGATAGGTAGAGATAGAGTGTAGATATAGCACGACACACATGTAGACAAGTTAGACTAGATTTATTATATGAAATTGAAACACTACACTTGGCTATGTTCCCCAAAGGGCCTAAAGAAAACTCCTTTCAGCATAACAATAAGAAAAGTATAGGTGACGAGAATCAGGTATCATTGAGAAGCTCAGGATATCTGATTTCTAAAAGCAGGGTTAAGAATCTATTTCCCTAGTATCAATGAAATTGATAGGATATCAGAATGGCAATGATCATACGGTACTACTTATCTATCAAAGATAAAGTAGACTTATTCACCATAATGGACGTCATGGTCAGAAAGGAAATCAAAGTGCCTTGAATTGCAGGAATCTGTGGTGATGGTTGATCAGTCATAATGATCCTAGCAGTGAGAGAGAAGAACAGCTGTCTCAAGTGATTTTGAATTATAAAACTAGGAAAAATCACAAACTGGCAACGGAGGGCAAACTTCAGCCACCAAAATGGAAATTTGTAATTCTTTACTAGTTTCTAGATCTAACAAGTTCAGGCAAGTAGAATCTGCTGATTAAAGGAAAGGCTGCCAAGCTATCACCAGTATACATAATCAATCTCTTCTCAATCACTTCCCAAAGAGTTCTAGTGACATTTCCCAATGCAATGTGGCCAAGGAAAATGCATAGATCTTTAAAGGCTTTAAAAGTCATGTTTGTGTAGACATGATTTCTGAGTATTTGCCAATGGCCTGTCTTATTGTTCAAGGTCCTGCAAGGAAGGAGACTAGAATATAACAGTTGAAAAAGTCTGGGAAGCTGACACCAGAGTAGGCACAGAGTCCATGGATGCTTGTGTGTGGCTTACGTTAGTGCCCATCAGAGGGAATCTACCTCAAAAGAGTTGCTCAGGAAGTATGTGGACAAGATAAACATGTTCTGTGACACTCAGCCAATCTTTCTCCCTGACTACGTAGTGCTTTTCCAATAGGTCCATGCGAGAGTTAGTCATAGAAACAGGAATGTGTGTGTGACAGAAATACAGTACCAAAGGCTACTGAAGATGTGCCTTCCCACCAAGACAGTTAATGCTGAATGCCAACACGAATCTATATTTTATCATGGAAAAAAAAGATATATGATATTTATAGACCAGGGGCTCATGACATTAAAGTTAGCCACATTTCTATATATAGATTATAACAGATTGTTTAAAAGGAGGTTTGTACAGGCTTTGAAAATAAGTGAAGATTATCAAAAATGAAATCATATCAAATAAAACGCAGTCCTTTTATTTTGGTAAAATTACTAAAACAGTAGATGACTGGAAAGCAATATAATTGTGTTATATGCCTCTGTGAGGAATATTTCTACTGGTTTTTCCTAATATGTAGATCCTAGTTGGTAATTGAGTAGTCAAAAAAGGATATATAATTTCAAGAGATGAGCCATTTTTAGTGACATAACTAGAGTCATCATATCCTGGGAAATGACTCTGAAAAATATGGTGTTTATGAAATAAGAGGTCCACACTAACAACAGGACTCGAAAGAGGCCAATTTACATGATGAAAAGGAATGAATTATATAGTTTTGCTTTCTCTGAGTGTTATAGATAAAACTTGAAAAAAATTTAAAAGAGTAAATAAAAATGAACTTTAAAATTATAATTATTTCTTGGGGCACCTGGGTGGCTAACTTGGTTAAGTGTCTGTGTCTGACTCTTATTTTCAGCTCAAGTCATGATCTCAGGGTTGTGAGCTTGAGCCCTGCATTTGGTTCTGCACCGGGCATGAAGCCTGTTTAAGATTCTCTTTCTCTTTTTCCTTCCACCCTTCGCCCCTACTCACATGCAACTCTCTTTCTCTGAAAAAAGATTTTTTTTTCTTAATAAAATAATGAAATGAAATGAAAAAATGAGGATTTTTTTTCCTATACCAGTGATACTTAATAGGAGTTGGAGATGGGGCCTAGGTACCTAGAGGAAAAAAAATCCACTTCAGAGCAAAATTTCGAAAGCATGAGATTTTAGCTCTGCTGTATTTATTAACATATATTACTAAAATATATCGAGCAGGATTTACTGTAAACCACTTTCCAGGAGTATTAACAAACTCTCACTTTCATTAAGCATTCTTGTAATAATGTGTTAAAATGGGAAAAGTTATGTTTTAGGGAAATGTCAAAAAGCAATGTCATTTGAATAATATCACTATCATATTATTATTTCTATTTGTATCTAATGATTCTGACCACTCAAAATTATTCAAATGCACAAGGATTTTTTGAGTGTGCTTTGTTTATATTTTATTTTATCATGCAAATAATCAATACAAGCCCTATTTCATGACCTCAGACTTTCAACTAATTATATGCTGTCTTTAAGGTGCCTGGGTGGTGTAGCTGGTTCCATTGAACTCTGGGTTTTGACTCAGATCATGGTCTCAATGTCATGAGATTGAGCCCCAATTCAGGCTCTGTGCTCAGCATGGAGTCTGCTTAAGATTCTCTTCCCCCCGCCCCCCAAAAAAAGATTCTCTTTCCCTCTCCCTCTGCCCCTCCCCTCTTGCCCTCTAAAATAAATAAATCTTAAAAAAATAAAAAAAAATTGTTATCTTCACAGGAAAAAAAAGCAGGTAAGAAATAATCAACTACATATTTGTAACAAAATAAAATCATGTATTAAAAGTAGGTCACACTTTAATGTTTGTGTATATGAACAATTGATTTACTTAGTTAATGGAGCCATCTATAACTTTGGAACAGAATTTCCCTCAAGGGATATACAAATAATTAATTTTTACAATATCTTACAATTGTGATTATAAACGTCATGTCAAAAACAAATGAATAATGCATTGGGGCATGCAAGACACTAATATAAATATGCTCTTTTTAAATTCTTTTTTGTCTAACTTTATTGAAATTGCTCAGAAATAATTTAAGAATCAGCAAAATAACAACAATTTTAAAACTATGCTTGCTATTATAATTATAAAATGTTGAGATACCATGTCATTGTTCATAGCTATTAGAAAATCAATTCATGTTTCCCAAAAGGCAATATAATTGTTGTAATAATTTGAAAACTAAAGTTTATAAGTTATAAAGCATGAAGACTTAAATGCATTTATTTTTTAAAATAAGTGCTTTTTATTAGCAAAAAACCCCACATTTTGCTGCCTTTTCATTCAAAAATAATGAAAAATTCAGGAATTTGGTCAGGGTTTTTATAGGAACAGGATCACTTTTTTTTTTTTTTTTTTTTTTTTTGTCCTTTCAACATCCTAAGATGTGAAATTTAATAAACTTTTGTCATTGTTATTATCTTCTATTTTCTATAATTTTTATGTTATACCTTTATATTTTTCTTATGCTTTTTTTTACAATTTCAGCTGTGCAAAAAGTTATTTTAACTGAAGTGTTTAAAATTTATATGGCACTTTTTGTCTTGAGTTATAACTAATTAAATAAGTAATTAATCCATAACATCTCTAAAGCAACGTGCATTTCATGTGAGTTAATTACATAAATTAAGAAAGTAAATATTATACTACAGAAATATAAACACTGCAAGGTGATCTAGTCAGATGGAAGTGGTTCCATTAAGCTTGCAATTAATCTGCTAGGAGATACTATAAAATATGTAGAAGAGATATAATTAAAAGAATAAACAGGAAAAACAGTTGAAAGTTTTAGAGCATGTATATGTGTGTAAATTTGCATAAAATGATAATATTCTTATTTGGAAATAGTTTTCTTCATTATAGTTGTAGTGTTAGAAAAGTTAATATATGATGTCTGATTATTTACAAAATAATTGGTCACCCAATATGTCAATCCTGAGCAGGACATAGGTAATAGCATTCAGAAAAGCAAGTCAATCTTTAACTTACATCTCTCATAGAATGATATATGCCTAAAGGTATCTATTGTTCTTAGCACTCTCTAAATAATGTCTTATGTGAATGAATTTTGATAATATTCAATAAAGAGAAAACCCTGATTTTCTAGTACTGATGTCTTTAAGTACCTGAAGCAATGGCAAAATATCTTGATATGATCTTGAAATGTTCAAAAAGATATGAAACAATGATTTTAGTTAGATTATATTTTATGATATTATTTTGTCAGAAGGGAAACATAGTGACTGCGAAAACTTTAGATAAAACCAGCATAAGGTAGCATTCAGACATAGTATAGCACCAAAAGTTGTATAATTTGTGTCAACACATACATTTTATTTTTTACATATTTTAAGCTCATTGCATGAAGAAAATGAGATTCATAATGATTTGATAGCTAAATTAAAATATATTTTGGGGAAACATACCCAGTAAGACCTCACTGTTGTTGGTGTTATCTAGATAAGTCACTATCGTGGTATGCTTAGGTCATTCATTCTACAAATATTTAATGACAACATCTCTCTAGGCTAGGTTCATTATATGTGCTGAACAAAGGCAAAGTATGTGCCCTCAGAGAAATTCTTTGTTAAATCATATTATCTTTGTTACCTTTTTAAATCTTTGAGGCATGCAAGAAATTTTTAAAATATCTCGGTCAGTTTACTTAAAAAACGCTGAGGAAGGGTTAGTATCCAAAGCCTATAAAGAACTTACCAAACTCAACACCCAAAAACCAAATAATCCAGTTAAGAAATGGGCAGAAGGCATGAACAGACATTTTTCCAAAGAAGACATACAGTTGGCTAACAGACATGAAATGATGCTCAACATCACTCATCATCAGGAAAATACAAATCAAAACTACAATGACATATCACCTCACACCTGTCAGAACAGGTAAATTAACAACACAGGAAACAACAGATGTTAGCAAGGATGCAGAGAAAGGGGAACCCTCTTACACTCTTGTGGGACTGCAAACTGGTGCAGCCAGTTTGGAAAACTCTGGAAAAGAGTATAAGGGTTTCTTAGAAAGTTAAAAATAGAACTACCCTATGACCCAGCAATTGCACACTAGGTATTTACACTACTAGGTACAAAAATACTCATTCAAAGGGACACATGTACTCTAATGTTTATAGCAGCATTATTAACAAGAACAAAACTATGGAAAGAGCACCAATGTCCATTGACTGATAAATGGATAAAGAAGTTATGGTATAGAGGCACCTGGGTGGCTCAGTCAGTTAAGTGTCTGCCTTCAGACAGATCTCAGGGGCCTGGGATCAAGCCCTGAGTTGGGGTCTCTGCTCAACAAGTCTGCTTCTCCCTCTTTTTCTCCCTCTGTGGTCTCTCTCACTGTCTCTCAAATAAATAAAATCTTTAAAAAAAAGAAGCTACAGTATGTATACACAATGGAATATTGCTCATCCATAAAAAAAAAAGAATGAAATCTTGCCATTTGCAGGCATGGATGGAGCTAGAGTGAAAAGTGAAAGAAGTCAGAAGACAAATACCATATGATTTCACTCATATGTGGAATTTAAGAAACAAGACAGATGAGCATAGAAGAAAAAGAAAAAGAAAGGAAAGAAAACCATAAGACACTCTTAACCATAGAGAAAAAAACTGAGGGTTGAAGGAAGGAGGTGGGCATGGCATGGGCTAAATGGGTGATAGCTGTTAAGGAGGGCACTTGTGATGAGCGTTCAGTGTTGGTGAGAGTGATGAATCACCAAATTCTACTCCTGAAACCAGTATTACCCTATATGTCTACTAACTAGAATTCAAATAAAAACTTGAAGTGAAAAAAAATACAGAGGAAGGATAATTGAAGGACCTAATACAAAATTACTAGGAAGTCCTTTAATAGTTACATTTTACTTATTTAATACAATTATGAATGGAGATAGAGTGGAAGTCCATTCTTATCCTGAAATTCCACTTTGAGTCACTCCTAAACTTATTTTCTCTAACCCCACAGATACAAAGGCCAGAAGAAACGAGTGTAAGCCTTTACCAGGTCTTGGAGATCTGATAGTGATTAAAGAATTATTCAAGGATCATTTTGACAATACATGTATTGCATTGTGAGCTGATTTAAAAATATAATCTCTGAATTACATGTAATCTCACTGTATTACTGTGTATCTCCTATTCTTAAAACCAAATTTGTATTCTTTATAGCTAATTAGTCTATGATGTACACTTAAATTTAATTATGAAATGTAAAAATATCAATAGTGATTATTTACTAGCATTTCCACTGCTAAAATTTCAAATGCTGTGCTAAGGGAAGAAAAGATCAAGAAAATACAGAATGATGGAAAAGATTTAGGAACACTGTAATGAAATGAAAGGTATATTTTACATCCTAGAAATTTTTTTTAATTTTTAATTTTTTTTACATCCTAGAAATTTTGATAGAAGTAATTAAGTGTGAAGTATAATGAGTTTTTAAAAATAATTTCCTATATCAAGAAGCAACAGAATCATTAAGAAATAAGTCTTATTCTACATAAGCACACAAAACTATCCTAATTTGTAGAAGGAGTGCTAAGGGCGAGTGGAACAGATATGGCTCATAAAATCTGGGCTGCATATTACTTTGTTCATTACTTTTTGAAAATAAAACCTCTGTAGTCTTGTAGTAGGTACACTATTCGGAAAGCTGGAAGAGGTTGCTTTGGGACCTAGGATGGAATTTTGGAAGCCTTAGTTTCTAACTGGCACAAAAACAGGGTCATATGGCAAATTTGATATATTCCTTTTAGTGCAATGTCCTTACCATATATGGAGAAGACATAATACCAAAAGAAAATTCCCTTTAAAAATGACAGCATTATCCTTGGGACCATTCTTACTTTCTTTTAGTTTTTGGAAAAATTTGTATTCCCTAAAAACTAGAAAAAGATGATATCCATATTTTATGTACTTGAAGAGATTTCTACAAAAGGGAGTGCAGATACGGTGAGAATGACAAATGGACTTAACACGACCCACAACTTCTATTTGTATATGTCAATTGTTCTTACTGGGAATGTGGACTGAATTCTAACTAAACTCATGAACTACCTTACTTGGAAGAATTAAGGCTGGGTATGAGTGTATGAGAAGAGTTGTGGGAACAAGATGTTGGATGACTAATTTGAATCTCATTGGCATCTCTGAAACACTCATCAGATATTGGAGACCACACCAAACAAGATTACTCCTATATACACTAGATATAGACAACTGCACCTATCAAAGGATAAATAGTATTTTGTTTGTGGTACTTCTAGGCTGTCACATTTTACCCAGGGAAGAATTTTAGAGCAAAAAGCAAAAGCTCTCTGTTTCTAGTGCTTTGGGTCTCACTCAGTCTCACATCACTGAATTGATGAGGTTCAACCAATAAAGTAACCATTCTCACTTTTCCTAACCCATGCAATGTGTTATAGAACATCTCAGTACATTAGATTACTTAATAGACAAGGATAAAAATAAATGACAGAAAAGAATAAGCAAATAAGGTAAAATTACTAGATATGTAACAATAAAGGGACTACTCTGTGGAAGAATAGATTCTTTCCTATGGAATAGAATTATTCCAAGGAACAAGAAGGCATTTTAGACAAGAGCTAATTGTTTTTGAAAACATGATTGGAGAGCAGCCTGGGTGGCTCAGAGGTTTAGCACAGTCTTCAGCCCAGGGCATGATAGTGGAGACCCAGGATCAAGTCCCATGTCAGACTCCCTGCATGGAGCCTACTTCTCCCTCTGCTTGTGTCTCTGCCTCTCTCTGTGTGTCTCTCATGAATAAATAAATAAAATCTTTAAAAAAAAAAAGATTGGACAGGAAATTACACCAAGAAACTTAGAATATGCTTTAAGTGATGAAATAGAATCTTGAAATAGGAAAGACTTTTAGAGACAGAAAAAATAATGTCAAGTGATGAGCTAGAATCTTGAAATAGGGAAGACTTTATAGAGACAGAAAAGATAATGTCAAATTAAAATAATAATAATAGTTCAAAATAAAGGCAATGAATGACAGTTGTGCAGATTTAAAACAAGGTGGAATATATGCCTGAAAATTTCTATTGGAAATCAGAAAAATATTTAGGCATTCATTCAAAGAAAATAATTTTTATATAGCAATAATTGGAAACAAGAAAATTAAAAATATAGCTAAAAAAAGAAAGTTTTAAATAAGACAAAAGATTAAATCTATTAGTTATGACTATGTAGGTATACTGTCAGGTAAAATTACGTATGAAAAGACAGAAATTTTCAGATTAGATTACAAAGTAAAATAAGTAAATGGCATTTATTAGAGACAAAATGGAAGTATAAGTTTGAAATGAACTTTAAATAAATCTTTTTTAAAAAAAGATTTTATATATTTATTTGAGAGAGAAAGAGACCCAGAAAGGGACAGAGGGAGAAGGGCAAGCAGACTCCATGCTGAGCACAGAGCCTGATGTGGGGGGTTATCCCAGGATCATGACCTGCGTTGATGATGAGAATAGGACACTTAACCCACTGAGCCACCCAGGTGCCCCAACAAACCTTTAATAAAATTCCCTTATGTAACTCAGTATTAATATTTAATGTTGAATAAAGAATAATTTAAGAAAAAGTAAATAAAATGAGGTGTCTTACAAGTTTACTGAAGAAAAAAAATGCATGGGAACAATAACAATTTATAAAGCAGTAAGGCAAAACAGATAATAGAAAATTTAACAAAAGCAATGGTAATGGAGAACTCTAGTTCACAATTTATCAATCCTTGACAGATTATAAAAAGAGTACAGAGAATTTGAATTATATAATTACTAAGAGCCATTTAATATATGTATTAAGTTTGATGTGCTACACACCTAGAAGAAACATTTTTTTTTTCAGAAGCCACAAAAAATTTTCAAAAATTGATCATGTCAATTCAGATGTAGTAATAATATATCACGGTTTCTGACACTGTGATAAAGCTGGCTAATAACACAATTTTAAACAATCAAAACAAAACAGCAAATACTGGTAATATATTGTATATATGTATAAATGTTTATCAATTCATGTATTCATGTATACATAAAATCGGTGTCTGAAATAACTCAAGCGAAAGAGAATCTCAAAGCTACAACTGCAGATTATAGAGCATCTCCAATTTACAATGGCTCAATTTATGATTTTTGATTTTATGCTGGTGCAAAAGCAATTTGCATTCAGTAGAAACTATAATTTGGGTTTTGAATCTTGGTCTTTTCCCAGGTTTGCAATATGCAGTATGATACTCTGTCGTGATGCTAGGCAGTGGCAGCAAGCCTCAGCTCCCAGTCAGCTACGTGATCATGAGGGTCAACGACTTATGCACTTCTAACACTCTGTACCCATATAACCATTCTGTTTTTCACTTTCAATACAGTATTCATTAAATTACATGAGCTACGCAACACTCTATTATATATAGTCACCGTGTTAGATAATTATCCCTAACCGTAGATCAATGCAGATCTGTTATGTTCAAGGTAGGCTAGGCTAAGTTATACTGTTTGGTAGGCTAGGTTTTTTTATTTTATTTTATTTTATTTTATTTTATTTTATTTTATTTTATTTTATTTTATTTCATTTCATTTCATTTATCTTATTTTAATTATTTTATCATTTATTTATTTATTTTATAAATTTATTTTTTATTGTTATTCAATTTGCCAACATATCAAATAACAACCAGTGCTCATCCCGTCAAGTGCCCACCTCAGTGCCCGTCACCCAGTCACCCCCACCCCCATGAGGCTAGGTTATTTTTTATTTTTATTTTATTTTATTTTTTTAAATTTTTATTTATTTATGATAGTCACACAGAGAGAGAGAGAGAGAGAGAGAGAGAGAGAGAGGCAGAGACATAGGCAGAGGAAAAGCAGGCTCCATACACCGGGAGCCTGACGTGGGATTCGATTCCTGGTCTCCAGGATCATGCCCTGGGCCAAAGGCAGGCTCTAAACTGCTGCGCCACCCAGGGATCCCGAGGCTAGGTTTTTAAAATGCATCTTTGAGGATATTTTCAACTTAGGATGACTTTATTGGGACTCAGCCCCATTGTAAATTGAGGAAGATCTATGCTTTGAAATAATGGCAAAGACAAACATATCAAAGCACATAGAGCTGTATTGAACGAATAAGAAAGAATGAAAACTCAACTTAATAAGCTTAAGAAGTCCAAACCAACACAATGTTTTATTTAAAATATGAACCAGAGTTTAGTGTCTCTGCTGCATTTTACAAAGTAGTGCAAAAAAAAAAAAAAAAAAAAAAAGGAATGCAAAGAGCTTTGAATGTGATTAATTACATACGGAACCAATCAAAAGCAAGTGGATCATGTCTACTCATTTTTAAACATGTTTTAATTACTAAGAAAACTAGGGGGATGACCTCAGATTTCTTCTACCTTTGAAAGTTAAAGTAATCAACTATTTTTCTCATACTGTCTTGGTGTTTGGCATGGCCATTTGATTTCCACTGTCTGCAATGGGAGCAGAAGTGATATGTACTAATTCTAAGCCTGGCCCATGAAACATCTATGGACTTCCGCAATTTGCTTTTCCCTTCCTCATCTGAATGTAAAATTTGATAAGGACTGAAATAATGACTTGTGCAGCCACACCATAGAAGGAACTTGGGCCCGTAAAGCTTGTAAGATAGCCACTCTGCAGACTTCAATACCCAGTTAAACTCCAAAAACCTTCTAATGTCAAGATAGTATGTATTTAGAACTGTATTTGTCACAGGTCCTTGACATACCCTAAGTAATGAACAAAAAACAAAATAATATATTAAGCAATAAAATACAGATAAGATAATTTCTGTATTTAGAAATGTAAAGTTTGACATTCTAAATTAAATACCATGACATTAATAAGGCACCAAGTAAAAGAATCATGCAACGAGCAAGTGGAGTTTATTTTAGAAGTATATTTGTAACATACATGTAAATGTTTAACTGACAACTCCTCTTATATTTTAACAGGTATCTTAAACTAATCAGGTGCATAACTAAACCCCTTTTTCTCTCAATATCCACATCTCCTTCAAGGTTTCTCCTTCTTTGCACGTTTGCTTCCATTCTATCAATTACTCAAGCAAAAATGATGGCTTCATCCTTGACTAGTTTTCTCACGTCTCACATCTATCAAAGGTAATGTCTGTTCTAGTTGCAAAATGCATCTGGATTCTGACCATTTCTTACAACTTCTCCGTCACCACTCTGTTCCAAGATACTCTCGTATCTCACCTGTATTACTTTTTTTTTTTATTAACTAGCCCTCATAATTCATCCCTTGCCTCCTAGAACATGTTCAGTAGTCAGAATAATCTTCTAAATATAAGTGAGATTGTCATTCATCAGTTCAACGGTTCCTCATCTTATATAGAATAAAAGTAAAAATCCTCTTCCTGTGCCTGCAAGGACATATGGGATCTGGACCACTACTCCATTCTGTCTCTCAGACTTATTCTCCTGCTTCTCTCCCTTGATGAGAGGCTATGATAGGCTATAGTAACTCTGCTCTCATTACTGTTTTACTAAGAAACCAATCATGCTTCTTGTTTAGGATATTTGAATTTGCTTTCCTATCTTGAATGTTCCTGTAACCAGATAGCCATATTCCTTCCCCCTTCCCTTTATTCATATCTCTAGTCACCCTGAATAAAATAGCTACTTATTTCTTTATATTACTCTTATTATGCTTTGTTTTTCTCCATAGGAATGATCAGTTTCTGACATATTTCCTACTTACTTAGACATCCTCTTCACCACTACAGGGTAAGCTCCAGGAGGCAAAGGGCTTTGGTTTCTTTACTTGAGTAAATGAATGGGAGAAAGATGTTTTACCATTAGATAATCTATTAACATAATTTGTCACAACAATAGATAAAAGATCAAAGGAGAACAATCTTACTGGAAGTTAGAAAGCTGGAAAGATATTAGAATTCATTTCAGTATTAACAAAGACTATAAACTAAGACTTTGGAATACTTCTTTAATATGAAAATGAACACCAATCTCAAAAACTAATGTATTAAGGAACACTGAAACAGAACAAGAATCCACTTTAATTTCAGAAACTAGCTAAAAATGCCCCACTTAACACTAAATTTAACATTTGTCTGAAAGTTATATAACCAATGAAATATGGGTCAAGAACATAAATAAGACACAACTCACTATTTTTACATATGTTAAACTAGGAAAATCCAAAAGTATTAACTGGAAATATATTAGATATTTTGGGAAAGCCATTGGAAAGATCTTTACTTTTCTTCTTTTTTTTCTGTTGACCAGGATTTTGTCACCATAACTCGATTTAAACTGCTCATCAGAGTCACCAATGTCATTCACAATTCCACTTAAATGTCCGCAACAATTTCAGACCTCACAACTACGTTTCACACCACCCAAAGATAGAAAGTGTCTATCCAGGTAGATTCCAGAAGTATCCTGCAAATGTTGCTTCATCACCTTTTAGTGGGTCAGGAGAGGGTTTCTGGACAAATTCGATTGTCAGAGTGAATGGGAAGTACTCATTAGTTTAAACAATTTGTAGAGTACACTAGTAGAACTGAAACCACATGTGCTGTGTTGAAAATAGGTTGGGCACTCCAAAATCAAAGTACTTTTTTTTTTTTTAAACAAGAAATGGGATATTAATCTATGGGGCTATTAAAATTGGTGATGTATGCTATATATATAATAATTGTTTTAAGGGACAAAATTACAGCCTCCTCTCCACAAACACACCAGAGCAGGGGGATTATTCAAGTTTATTCCTACAGCCCAGAGGATAGTTGGTTTCTGAGTTTCTATGTTTCCTTAATGAATAGTTTTCATAAAAAATGCGAAACTCTTAAAATTTGTCCCAAATAAGATTAATTTCCTTGACAATGTTACTTCTGGTGAATAAACATTAGAGATTGTTATAACAAAAATTTAAAAAAACCCTATGTAAATCCATACTGAATATGAAGTATATATAAGGAATGTGAAAATGATAAATTTCCAGGCCAAATATAATAAAATGGCTTATAATAAAATTTTATAGGAACAAAACAATATTTGACATCCAAAGGTTTGTTTTAGAACTCTGTGTGTCTTTGGGTTATATCAGAGAAAAATAATATCTCTAAATTATAAAAATGGGAAGCACAAGGCAATGCATTCCTCATTCAATACCAGTGGCTTGCTTGAACATTGTATCCAGATAATGAAATTCTCCCAGTTTGCCTTCTTCTTTATTAAGAAAGCTAATAGAAATTCACATATTAAAAAAAAGTAAATACAAGACTGTATCATATTAATTTAGACTGTAGCAGAAGTAATGTTCTTAATTATTTTTTCTTTGAAATAGATATTGAATCTATTAATATGTTCATTATTTAATATTCAAATTTATATTAACATCTGGATATAATGTTCATTTTAAATTTATGAAACTATAGTAAACTGGTCAAAATATTCTCTATCTGACTTAAACTTACTACTAAATTAAAACTATATTTTATTTAATTTGAATATATGTTGATGCAATCATTATTCTTACTACCACCACCACAACCATCACATCTTTACTAATACTACTATTACCAGTACTACTATTACTGTAGTATCTACTGCTTTTGATGCCACTATGAAACTGTGGTTATTCACTAAACAATTCAGACTTTGTCTTAGTTCTGTAGTGATTTCTCTCAAGCTTATCAGATCCCATCATTCATCCTTAAATGTGGTAGAGGGTGAAGAGGAAAAAGCAGTTAGGAATACACAGATCTTGGCCAATTACTAACTAGATAGCTTTGCTTTAGTGATAAATTCTTTGAGCCTCATTTTAATTCTTCCTAACATGTGATAACTATATATCTTTTAATTTAATGGAAAAATAGGATAATGTATATGGAATATCTGTATTTAAGAAATGATAAAAATGATACTGTATAAATCATGCTTGAGGATCAGTAAATACTAAATCATTTTTTTTCTTACTCAAGTAGTGAGTGACCCTCATCTTAGTGTGCTTTTTTAAAAATATTCTTAATATGGTGAGTTTTCCAATTCTTTCATGATTTCGTATACTTACATTTGGGTATTCTCTAGGTCCATTGCATTTTTCTTGAAGAAAATAATCTGAATAATAGCTGATATAGTATATATTCATTAATGGCAGGACATTTTGCAATAATTTGAAGTTTTAATGAATTTAGTATTTATTCTCTTGTTGTGTATAAAGTCTTTCTTTCAAAACAAGTTGCTGTTAATAATCTCCAGGAAAATATGCTGAATATTTTAGTGAATTGTTACTGGCTTCACGACTGGCCAGATTTTGAAGTTTATTTTCCCAGACACCTAATTCTTTAATGATAAATTACTAAACAAGGTAGTGATACCAAAGTGGTGATATATGTAACAATTTTCTTTTTCCATCTGCACAAAACAACTAATAATAAAATATTTAATTTGAAAAAATAAGCAATATGGGTAGTATGCTATATATAGCTAAAATCTTGGATACATTAATATCATAGCTCTAATTAATAGTCTTCTTCAAATAAAAACTATCATGTGCCCTATTTAATTCAATTATAAGACTAAGACCATCTACTACAATTTCAAGTCAGGATAATACTAAAAAGGCAGTAAGTTCTATGTGGCACAAATGATTAAAATGGATCATTCTATAATTTCTTTTGGTTATAATAGGTTGACCTCTCTCTGGACAGCTTTCCACATCAAGTTATTTTAGGAATTGCCAGTCAGTGTAGGTTCATAAATTTTCATTGTAATGTTAAAGTTTTTTCTTTTAATCTCTTTACCCTGAATCTAATATCAATGTATTGAATGAATGCTCAATAAATACTTTCTGATTGACTGGCTGGAACATCTGAAATAGTTGCTTTATTTGGAGGTAAATATAATAAGTGGCTTTTAATGGAATGGAATGAGCAGCTTCATGCTAAGTAGAATATGAACTTTCTTTTTGTCAATATAAATTGATTTTGAAATTCAATAATGTTTGGAGCTTTGGGGTTATTTTTCGCCTGAAATTTCCTATTTAACTTTTGTCTTAAAATAACTCTTCTTCTTGCCAGTCTTTCCACAATCTAATGAAATATATAAAACAATTACAGTATTTGTAAAAATGTTCTTTTAAGTAAAACACAAATGAAAAATTGACAGTGTTAAATGCAATTATTTCCACCCTCAAAAGGATTCCTGATCAATATGTCAAATTAAGTCAAATTGCACATTTACCTCTAAGTATGGCACTGTCCACTTTTTTATTGTCTTAATAGACTCAGTTGTTTTTGTTGTTGTTTTTGCTGTCTAAATAATTTCTTTAGTTCTGAGACAGAGTGACCTGTTCTCCACAATTCTCTGCTTGGAAGAATCATCTGCTTATTCTGAGTTTAAGTGTTTCTCTAAGTGTAAAAGAAGTGCCTTTATCAATTATTTGTTCCATAGTCATGTTTGCACAATTTTGTATAAAAGAAGTATAGAAAGACATAAGTACCAGTTGATTTATTATCAAAGTTGTGGCATTGACATTAATGTTTAACAGTATTAATAGTGATAAATTGGGAGAAGCTATTTGACACACCATGAAGTAATACTAGAATATATATTAAGTACTCTTGCAAAATAACAGAAATGCAATTACATTTAGGGATAGGAAATACAGGGATGCCTGGATGGCTTTGTTGGTTAAGCCTCTGATTCATGATTTCAGCTCAGGTCATGATCTCAGGGTTGTGAGATCAAGCCCCATTGTAGGGCTCTGTGCTGGGTGTGGAGCCTATTGAAGATTCCTTCTTATCCCCTCTCTCTGCCCTTAAAAAAGGAGGGGAGAGAGAGAGAGAGAGACAGAGAGTAGGAAATGCAATAGCAAAATAAAAGAGTATTAGTATGAAACCAATTGAAGGAGAAACCTGAATGGTTTCAAGTGCAGAAAAGGATATTCCATTTACTAGCAATGTAACAATAGAAAATTAACACAATAACATTATACTGATAAAATCACCAAATTATTCCAAAAAATCCAATACTACCAAATTTTGGTGATGTATGGAACCAATTAGCCTCATAAACTGCTGGCAGACATGTATATTGACGTATTATTTTGTAGAAAATTTGGTGATCTTTAGTTAAAATATGTATTTGTATACCCAATGACTAAGAAACTTTCTGTGTGTTCTTCAGAAATGCTTGAGAAAAGAAAAAAGTGAAAAAGTGTCTATGCAGCATTGGTTTTGATAGCAAGGCACTAGATTAGAGGTAGGACAGATGTCTATATATAGAAGAACTGACGAATGTTGTAAATGCATGCTTTCTATATAGCAAAATTGTCCCTTAAAATCATATTACAAAATTCCCCCAAAATGCAATTTATAGAAACAAATTAGATGAGGGATCTTAGTAATGGGGAGTGATTATACATGGGCACAACTTTAGAAATGTTCTAAAATTAAATTGTGGTGATGGTTGCACAACTCTATAAATATACTAAAATTGAAGTGCACATTGAAAATAGGCAAATTTTATGGAATGTAAATTGTATCTCAATAAAGCTGGTAAAATATAAAATACAAAAGACAAATTATAACACAGTACTATTTATCTTTGCAAATACGCACAAAAGCAAATATGTATAAGAGCCAAAGAAACCAACTACTTTCAGTGGATTTCTACAAAGAGACTGAAAAATAGAGAATTAGGGTATGGTCTCACAAAACAGTACGTGTATGACAGTAAAGAAGTCTTGTATGCACAAATGAGTGCCTTAACTACACAATGATTAACTCGTCTCTGGGGGAAAATAACATAAAGCAGCTCTCAAATATGGTATTCTGGTGAAAGCCTAGGAGAGGATAAAATTTGACTAACATAAGATTTTGAGAATTCAAAGTGCTGTGCTGTTTATTACAATTCCTGGGAAGATTTGGAGGTATTCACTGTATTTCAAATAGCACAATTCTGAGCAAGGAGACTAACCTGGGCAAAGGGTGAGGGACAAATCATTTTATGTGAAAAATATACATTTTTTATCATTGTTATTATAATTATGTTCTCCTTCCTTCATAGTTCTCAAAGAGACAGAAGGAGTTGGAAGTATTCATCTTTTAAATGACATGTCTTCTTTTTTAAAAAATATCTCAGAAAATGACCTTTAACCATGAAGCTCATAGAGATCATGGCTTTTTAAAAATACATTATAATAGGACATTGATTTTTAAACATTAGTCTATAAATATACTTGGTATAAAAAGTTAAATTTGTTTAATTATCTGTAAATAAATTTGTGGATGTTATGATAATCATTTGACATTCCATAAAGAAGATTCCCATGTTTCAATTGTTAACTACTACTCTATACTTCATATGTCCTCTTCCTTTTTTCTTTTCTTTTCTTCCCTACATAAAACATTTGAATCTTTGGCTTAGAGAGACTGGGAATAAATACTTAAGCATGACATTACTACCTGTGCTGCCTTATAAACTGTTGGAAGAATTTAGGAACAAATGAGTTTTTGTGAAAAAGCATTTGAAGATCTCCCTTTCTATTTGAAAAAGTACAAGAGTTTAGATGGACAAATCATTTTCCATATGTGCTCTTGCATAATCTCTAAGGATAATCAGAGTTACTCTAATAGACATAAATAGAATTAAGTCAGTACTTATTACACTGACATATTATGCTTATTATAATGTAGGCTATCCTGTAACTAGCTCTGTTGTACATGGATTAAAAATCTTTTTCTATAAAAATCCAAAAGGAAGTTGGAATTCACAATGAAAAACAAAGTCTGGGTCCTAATAAATCTTCATTAATAAACATTCAGGTAAGTAAGAAAGATGAAATCTACTTAAGTAGAAAAAATCTGAAAGCAGTTTATTAATGGTATTGACCTGGCTCTTTTGGAAGATACATATTCAATTAGAAAAAAACAAAACAAAGTAAAACATCTCATCTTGTGGAGAATTTAATGATATGCAATTTAGCTCCTAAATCTAGATTTTATTCCAAACTGAAAAGATTTTATTACCAACTTTATTTTGCTATAAAATATTTATGAGAAGCCCCAAAAGTTTAAATGCTGTGTTTGAGTTTTCCAGTTTTCTTAAATTCAAGAAGAGAAAGTAATACATAATAGACAAATGATCCTGATAACGTTACATATTACTATGTAACTAAAATAATTGTCACCATTTTTGTTTTCAATTATGATAGCCTCTCACTTAGATTCAAATGCTATTTTGCCTTTTAATGTTTGTGCTGAAATGATTCACAAATAGAGTTCTAAAAAGTAATTTCTTTCATTAACCAATAATTCTTATTCCATAAAAAATTGTTTGTTTTGGATAAATTTTTTTTCAAAACTATTGTGGAATTATATAACTTCATTAAAACCTACATTAACTTCAAAATTTTAGCTAGTGTAACTTTAAAGTGTTTAATTGCTTGCAATACCCAAAAGATTTAGATGGAAAAATAAAGCCTTTTTTGATATGGTGTGGGGTTTTTTGTGTAATTAATGTTTATAAATTCACCCCCTAAAAGTTGTTTTATATATATATATATATATATTAATCAAAGGTTTCTTGATTCTGATAGTAGTATAGCTCATTTTTCTATTTTTTTTCCTTTCTTACCCTTACTAATGAAACTGGTAATAGTTTTGGACCCCATGCCATTTTGTCATGTAGTTACAACTTGTCCTTTTATAAAAGAAAATTAAAAACGGCTGAGTGTTATAGATATTAATGGTTGTTAGAAAAGTATAATAAAAGGCTCTCTTTCTGGAGCGTTGCTGAGCTTTTATGTCATTATTCATGAATGACTAATGCATTCAAAGGAGAAGAGTGCTGATCTCTAAGGCTAGGATGATGGACAGTGGAGAGGGAAAGAGTGGCTGACAGAAGGCCATTTGTCATATGTGAAGATCTAATAACAGGCTTGTCTACATTGAGATATTTCAGCTGAACTTAGAAAAAGAAACCTTTATTACATGTGAGGTTATAATTCATGGTACCCCAAATCACCAAGGACTAATCTACTGGACACCTTTTGGATAACTGACTACATTAAAGTACATTAACAATCCAACACTTCAAAAAGTAATAAATAGCAATGCCGTGAAACTACACTTTTTGTTTTGTTTTATTGGGTAAACAAGTCTGTTCCTGGGGCCAAAAACATGCATCCTCCCCACACTCAGGCAGTGTCCCATCCCAGGCCTATAGCACTAGACTTGGGAGTCCGAGGACCTCCATTCCTGAGTTGTATATGTGTATGTGTATGGCAGAACTCCTGAGTAACAACTGGAGGCAGCTGGGGGAGGCTCAGGCCCTCATGAGTACTCTTACAACCTCCAGAGGTGGGTAGTCTCAGGCAGGGTATTAGCATGGTCAGAGTTAGGTCATCAAAACGGGGTTGACAGCCTGACTGCAGGTGTTGGGAGGGCAGAGAGGACAGCATCATGAACAAAGGCAGAGATGTTGTTTAGTGGTAGATGCATCGAACCTGTGCCCAGCCACAACCTGGGTGACTACAGGCATTTGGCAGGTGTCCATGTACACCTCCACCTCGATCTCCCAGAAGTCAAGGAACATATTCTTCAGGCTCTTGAAGCACAGTGTTCATGAAGGAGAGGGTGCCCAGCTGTAGGAAGAGGCTATGGAAGTTTGGCTGAGGTAGATCCAGGGCCACCGGTATGGACTGAATTAAGTGATGCCATGAAACTACACTTTTATTATTTCCTTTCTCCCACTAGATCACATATATATTACTCAAGCTGTGGCCAGTAAAAAGAATCATAAATAAGGCCTCTCTATTTGTCCTTTGGCCATAAGTAATGGAAATAAGCTCTCAGTTAATAATACATAAAGTGAGTTTGTTAAAAGGATATGGAGTAGCTCTTAGAATCCTAGAAAGATTGGAGATCAAGGATAGGATCCAAAGAAGTTTCTGGACTCGTGGTAAGGGGAACTAAGGGGCAATTTTATTAGAATACCAACATTAGTAAGAAGTGGCTCTCAATATTTTTTGTTTTAAATATTTTTCGGTTCAAAATTTGAATGTGGAGAGAGGTAGCCATGTGACCATCAGAGGAGAGTATGACCATATTTGTAAGCTTTCATGCAAAGACGTAATTTTCAAGGAAATACTGAGACAGTATTACACAAGGGAGGGGGAGATCAATGCTGGGAAGATAAAAAGAAGGTTATAAATTATACCTGGACTCTGAACATGCTTCACATCTATTTTTGTGTGTGTACATATGCAATAATTATTAAAGCATACTATTTACATAGTATGTAAGCCCTGAGCTTCATGCTTTATGGTGAGGCTGGTTAGAATCTGGCCCTTAAGACAGAACATAAAGACTCCTAACTCTGGGAAACGAACTAGGGGTGGTGGAAGGGGAGGAGGCTGGGGGGTGGGGGTGAATGGGTGACGGGCACTGAGGGGAGCACTTGACGGGATGAGCACTGGGTGTTATTCTGTATGTTGATAAATTGAACACCAATAAAAAATAAATTTATTATAAAAAAAATACAACTACTTTATGATGCAAAAAAAAAAAAAAAAAAAAGAATCTGGCCCTTAGAGAACGTCTGTCCTGTCTTTGGTCTGGCAATACCTACATATCATGTAGAAATATACTAATACTAGGATACAGTGTGTACTTTTCAGATTCAGAGGTTCTATCAATACACTAGGCCCAGGCACATCATTGTTAAACTAAGATGAGTGTGGAACTTGGACACAAATTACTTACCAAGTAAATGCTTGATGCATTTTTCCTCTGACTAGCATAGCTTAGGGATATAGTTAAACCATAATAAGATTATATAAGAAAGCAATTTTGTCCATTGGGACTAAAATTGCAGTCCTGGGTTCTTTAAAATAATTTTGGAATTTGTTTCATAATCAGAGATTCAGCTTTGACTTGATTTTTTTCATAAATTTGTAATTTACATAGGAAATTTGATTCTGTAAACAGTATTGTCTAAAATGGCGATAAACAGAGTCCATGAAATTACCACCCTGTAAGCCTGTTGGATGTACCAGTTCCAAGTGATGGATTTGAGGAGCCAAGGTAGAGAGCTATTGGTGGAGGGTAAGCTGAGGAAGTAGAGGAGCTCCTGACAGCCTGGTGGATCAGCCATCATAAAGAAGGGGCAGGAGGGCAAGTCTCTGTATTAAAGGAGCCTATTCGGCTTCCTGAATCTTCTTGGTTCCTAAACTGTCATGCAAGAACATCCAAAAGTTCCCCAGCACCCAGACGGTGGGCAACAGTAAGCTGAGAGATCACCCTTGAGGCCAGACAAGAAATCACTACAGTGGAGGGATGTGACAAGGACTTGGAGCACTGGGACAATACCAGCGTCAGGAAACCAAGCAGAGCCAGGTCAGGGCGTTCAGACCAACAGGTAGGCAGACACACATCTGATGTAGGATGTTCTGAGCGAAAGGAAAAAGTAGGCACTCTCTTCCCACTGCTGCCAAAGTGGCATTTACATAAGTCCTGTTAAATTAACTCAATAAGGAGGTCATTAGATTGACAGGACTGTAATGCCCTGGTGGCCTACACGAGGAAACTAAAATCTAAGGTTACAAAATTAAAATGCTAAAGACAACCAGTCACAAATAACCATTTGGGTATTGAGCTGTAGCAAGTCTTTCTTTCTTTTCTTTTTTCTCTTTCTTTCTTTCTTTCTTTCTTTCTTTCTTTCTTTCTTTCTTTCTTCTCTTTCTTTCTTTCTCTTTCTTTCTTTCTTTTTCTTTCTTTCTTCCTTCTTTCTTTCTTTCTTTCTTTCTTTCTTTCTTTCTTTCTTTCTCTTTCTTCTTTCTTTCTCTTTCTTTCTTTCTTTCTTTCTTTCTTTCTTTCTTTCTCTTTCTTTCCTTCTTTCTCTCTCTCTTTTCTTTCTTCTTTCTTTCTTTCTTTCTTTCTTTCTTTCTTCTTTCTTTCTTTCTTCTCTTTCTTTTTCTTTCTTTCATTTATTTGTTTCTGCTTTTCCTCTAGGTCTTCCCCTGGCTCATGTTCCCAAAGTGCTCCTAACCAACTTCCGTTTTGGCGCTGCCCCATTGCAGTTGATTTTTGGTCAGATAAACTCTTAGAACATTAAAAAAAAATTATTGAGTCAGTTCATGTTCCAGAAAGCATTCTAAAAACAGGGGATACATTTGGTGGTGTATGTGTGGGAGGGGAGACTCAATCTTTACGAGCTTTTATTCTATTGAAGAAGACACAAAGTTAACATACGAATATATGATATAACGCCAGCTAGTTGTTAGGTACTCTGAAGAAAGAAGGAAAGTAAGGAGATAGAGAAAAATGGGATTGGAGGTGGGATGGATATTTTAGATGGAGTGATTAGAAAGAGCATCTCTAATTGTCATCTGAATAGAAAGTACAATAAAGATACCAGAAAAGCAGTTAAATCACAAAGATATTAGCTAACCTGAAAGAATTAGTCAATTAACACCTGATATGACTTTTTAAATTATTTAACCATTCTATAACCCAGGATTCCAGTGGCTTATTTCTTTTATTATCCTGGGGCTTCTTATCCACTCATATTTAACTATTATAAATTATGATAAGAAAATGATGTGCAAATTTCTGTCTGGTGTCCTGGTCACCCTTCCAAACTTCAAACTTTCGTATTCAATGGCCTGATAGCTAGCTCAACAGGAATGTTCCAGAGATACCCGTTACACATACTGTTGAAGCTAAAATAGATTATTTCCAGGATCTTTCTCATATTTCTCTATGAACTCAGTAACCAAATTAGAAATCTGCAGTCATCCTTCACTGCTTTTTTTTTCATGGAGTCATAATCTTTATTTTGTCTCTTAAATGTAAAAAGCAACCACTACTCTTACTACACTAAACCTTTATAATCTCTTAACTTGAACTTTTGCAGCAGTTTCCAGAATGGTTTTCTAGGCTTCAATCAAGCATCCTCAAGTACTGCCCTCATTGAAGACAATTATTCATATAATTTTTTTGTTCCCCTTCTTAAAACCATTCAATGGATTCCTATTGCCTAAAGGATGAAGTGAAAGCTCCTTATATGGCATTACTTACATAATCAAGCCTGAATTTAAGCATGCTCTTGTGACTAAGTCTAATGGATATTTAGTATTTCAGAATTCACCTGAAACTCTCAAGAAGAGCTTTTAGTGAAAGCTACCATGCCTTAAAACTTTCTTTTTGGATTTTGTGATGCCGTATTTAACAGACACTTGTAGGCACTATATACTCAGATTCCCTACAGTGGCTTTTATCATTTTTGTGCACCATCCCTTCCTTCCTGTTATCCTTGCTTCTAACTTCTGCACCTGCTTATATGATAAGGCCTGTCCGCAGGCAACTGCAGCCTCTTTGCAGGGAACAGGAGTACCTAAGATCAATAATTTCGAGGAGAAGATTTTGGCAAATACCGTATGGGAGTATAAAAGTCCAGCTCTTTTCAGTGAATAGGGAAGAATTCTGAGGATCAGGTGGTCATCCTTCAGCTCTTACCTAAGGAGTCAGGCTATGGCTGAGACTTGGCTTGAAATCGCATACATACTTGGCTTTTTTCTTATTCCCTCACTTCTCCAGGAGCATTTTTCTAATAAATCACTAAAATGTGAATTGTTATGGCTTGGTCTGCTTCTGAAGACATGACGGAGACACCCCCCTCTCCTAATTTCCCCCATGCCTTCTGGTTCCTCTTCATCACTCTCTATTGGCAGCTTTTCCTTCTCCATCCAATGTATAAATGCTTGAGTTCCTCAGCACTCAGTCTCAGATGCTTTTCTCATTGCATCTGTACCTCATCTGGAGGCCATTTCATCTATCCTCATGGCTAATATTACAATCAGCTTTTTTCCCCAGTCACCTAGACTTTCTTTAGATAAATATTTTAACACTGTCCTCAACATTCCCATTTGGTTGTTTCACAAGTAATTCAAACACAACACATCTCAGAATGAAAGCATAATCTAACTCAACTCCTATTCCATACATCAGGTGACTGATTACATTGTCAAAGGAAATCAACCAGAGAATTGTTAGCATAAGGATCTATTAAAAAGTAATCGATATGAGAAGGCTCCAAAGGAATATTCAAACTTGAGGGAGCAGGGTAGAAAGTTTTACTGGGCTACCTTCAGGAACAAATACACTTTTCATATGGTTTAGCAGCCACTGAGCAATCTGGTTTGTATCAATAGAGATGGAGAAGAACAGAGAGAAGAGAATATTATGTGAAAGGATATAGGGAGGAATAGTTGAAAGATCAAAAATATGCCAAGGCCACAGTGGAAAATTATCAATCCTTCAGAGTCTCTCACATCATCTTGCTAGGGCCACATGACTTCCCTCCATCGCATTTGACTCACTCTGGAAATATTATATTTCTCCTGGGTCACTCTAACAACCTTCAAAATGGTCTCTATATACTCTGACCCTTCTATGATCTAGCTTATAATGCTTTGTTAAATATTTAGTAATTATAAGAGATTATAAAACCTACAGAATGTATAAGGCTAAAATACTAAGATACTCTTCTATTCATCAGCTAGTTTGAAAAGCCCTCTAGGTGCCTTTCCATAATCCTATTCAATTTTGTTTTCACTCAGACATGACCAGTATTATGACTTTCAGTTTTAACCTTTTGGTGCCTTACTGTCCTTAAAACTTCATTTATTTATGCATTTCTACCATATATTTTTGTTGTTTCCTGTATTTCAAGTGTTTACTTATAAAATAATACATAAAATAAGCATTCTTCCATGAATTGCCTTTTTCACTCAAAATTATATTCCTGATGTTCATGTATGAAATGCAAAACTGTTGTTTTAAAATTTTCACTGCTGTGTAATATTCCACTGTATATGAATATAATACAACTTATTTATCCAGTCTAATGTTGGCAGATTTGGGGAGTATTATCCCTTTATACAAATTAATTAGTTAACATCTACAAAAATTATTTTAATGAATATTTCTATATAGGTCTTTTGATGTATACACACAAGTGTTTCTTCATATACTTAAGAGTAGAAATATGAGGCCTTTGGGGATGAAAATCTTTGGCTTTACTAGAGAGTGTCAAATAATTTTACAAAACATTTGTACCAATTTCATATTCATAATCTTACCACTAGTCTATGAGAAATTCAGCTGCTCTACATTTTCTTCAAGACTTGGTAGTGGGGTCTAATCCATTCCTCACCTAGCAGCCACTGTGACCTTTTATAAATGTAAATCTGATTAAGTCACCCAAACCCTGCCTAAAATCTTTTAATGGTTTCTCATTGATCCCAGAATAAATTCCAAAGGTTTAACATTGTCAAAGGATTCTTTTTGCTCTGACCTCTCCATCATTTATATTTTATCACACTCTCCTTGTCTTCTATCTCCACACTGATATTCAGTTTCTCTTTTCTGCTGAAGGACTGTATGCAAGATACATTTTTTCCTGGAACTCTTTTTGTTTTCTATCTACTTCTGTGATTAACTTTGCTTCTTTCGTCTCATGTTAATTATCATTACTTCAGGAAGCTTTTCTTAATTTCTTAGAATTTATTAGGCACTTTCCTCATTGACTATCTGAATTGCACATTGTGTTTTCTAAATGTATTATTTAGCACAAAAATAATTAAGAAATTAAGTGTGTATTTTTTTAATTCACCCACTAATAAGCTTTATGTTAAAATCAGGACAGTTTTGGCTCTGTGTTGTTCAAAAATTTATTTTGAGCAATTAGCAAGTACTTAACAGCCAGGGCTCACTATATGTATTGAATGCGAATGACTAATTCCTACACACACACACACACACACACACACCACACACATATTATACTTTAATTTTTATTCCATAAATAGTAGATTATTATTCAGGAAGTATTCATGTCTCCCTTACACTCCCAATTCCCCCAACTTTCAAGTGAAGGGTGTATTTTTCTGTGCCATGGATATTGATACCAGCCACGACCCACTTTGACCAATGGAATGTGGAAGGTATGATGAAAGCAGAAATTTCGAATGTGCTTATCTTTTTAGGCATGTCATCTTGCCTTCCACCATCACAATAAGAATATGCTCTAGTTAGCTCGCTGGTCCCTTAAGAACAAGGGTGTCATGAGATCCAGCTGGGGCCAGTTTGGATCAAATACCATCGAATCCACAGATTGAGCTATAAGTGTTTCTTTTTGTAAGCCACTGAGATTTGTTAGCTAATTGTAGACAGCAAAAGTTAACAGACACACTAGATAAATTGTAAAAAGAGATGAAATTCTTAAAAGGACATGAAGTTAACAGATTTAGGTTTTCTCAAGTAATTAGCAATAAAATAAAAGAAATCCAATTTAAGTTGAAATATAAATAGCTACTCAAATCTATTTTTTTTCTTCAAAGTAACTTGGATGAGAATAAAATATAAATTTAAACATTGGAAAATTTGAGTGGAGGACATCTTTATTTTAAACTCTGATTATAAGCCTTTTACCACATAAATCCTTTCATGTGTCTGGGCATAAAACAATAAGGACCATAGCCATTATGAGCTATAACTGACAATTCCTCTGAACATTTTAAGGGCTAGCTTTACACTGAACATTTTCCATTAGCTGTACAGAAAGGGTTTTATAATCCTTTTTTGTGATGACCCCTACTTTTCAAAGCTGAAATATAAAATACTCTTAACCAATTACCAGCTTTACCTAATGCTCAAGTCTAGCTTTTTAGTCATAAAGAAAAAGAGCCATTTAAGTTTCAGAGGTAGTGAGCATATCATAACTAAAAGCATATAATTTAAGTCATGAAGATATTACAATTTAAATGCAAGGCATACCTGGTTAAAGTAGCTTCTACAACATGGAAATTTCTCTAAACATCCAGGCTTAAGAGAGTGAGACTAGAAAATGTCTACATTACCGCAACACAAGCTTGTTGCCAGAATTTGTCTCCTTTATAAGGACAGTAGGCATCCCCTTCTTATCAGGTAGTGGTCTTATGCTAGGTTCCAAACAATACTCACATGCGGAGGCAGGGATTCTGTGGGAACCTCATAAATTTTATTATCTGTTCCCCTGGCTATAGTCAGTTCTACTAGGAACAAACTTCTGACTCAAGCCCGGCTGGTTCTCTCCCAGAAAAATGAGAATTGGAATTCAGGGTTAGATAATAAGATCTACTGTGGTATACCTGGAAGTCAAGTGATACAGATGTAGGCGTTTTTTTGGTGCTTATATGGATGCTAAAGACAGAAAGTGAGACCATGTATAGCAAAGCAAATCAAGTGAACATAGCAGACATGCAGAGATTGAAGATGGAGTTTCTTGTCTGGTTTCTGGTTCTTTTTACTCCTTTGAGAAGAGGCCTATGTACATATATTTCTCTTCATGTAAGGGAGTAAAGACTCAGATACTACGTTGCCCATTTGCCTGTCAAACTCACCTGTGACCAAATGAGATATCTCTCACCAAAACCTAAGACTTTGTCAACAGTAGGCTGCTAGGACATGTCTCTGTATATTCCGATTCTGATTTCTCTTTTCTTTTAGCTGAATCTCTCTGAACAAAATCCAATGTTTCTCAGCTAAATGTACAAAGGAGATTATATATATGATGATGGTTAAAACTATGTTGGTAGAGATGTAGAAAGGCATTGTGGTATCTTTTATTTTTTTGTAGAAGTGTAGAGGTTATTGAAACTTAAGTTGTTTTTTTCTTCTTTAAAACCAAAGGATATTAATTGCACTAAATTGTGTACCAGTTCATATGTTAAAGTTTTAACCCCCAATGTGACCTTATTTGGAAATCCAGTTTGTCAGAAGATAATTAAGGAGATACGGCCTATAAGAAGGTCAAAGGCAAGGAACTGATCCAATGGGATCAGTGTCCTTAGAAAAAGAGATTTCAGAGAGCTCTCTCCACATACAGACAGAAGACAAGCCATATGATGACACAGGAAGAAGGTAACCCTCTACAAGCCAGGAAAAGAGCTCTCTCATTAGAAACCAAATGTTCCATCACCTTGATGATGGGCTTTCTAACCTCCAGAATTGTGAAAAAATAAATTTCTGTTGTTTAAGCTACCCCACTATGGTATTTTTCTATGACAACTCAATCTGACCATACAGATATTTAATAAATTCCATGTGTGAAGGGGGCCTATTTTTTTACCTGAGAGTCCCAAAATTTATAGTGATGCTAAATAACAGAACAACTTGGAAGTTGCTGTAGCTTATGAAACATTTTCCACTGGAACATATATCTTTCATTAAAAAAAAAATCACACACACCCACACACACACAAAGTACTTCCATGTCATGCTTATGGATGACATTTTTCTTGGACAAAATCAATTTACATTTAATGTATTACTACCCAGAATTATGTCTGCCTTTCTGACCTAGGGGATGTTGCCATACAGAAAGAGAAGGAAAGATTAAACAAAAGCTAATACAGCATAGTAAGTAATAGAGGTATGTATAATTTGCAATGGGAGAACAGAAGAGCAATTAATTAGAAATAAAGGAAAATTTATATTTAGGGTTTTTTATTTTTAAATTTACTTCTCTCGCCTGAAAAAAATAGGTCTTGATGGCATTTAAAAACCTTTGCTGTTATGAGATTTTTATTTTATTGTATCAGCATTAATTGCTAGAGAGAAGAGCCAAAGACAAATGTATATAATTCAGTAAAAACCAGACGTCTGAAAATCTGGGCAGAAGTAAATAGAGGTAAGAAGAAAAAGTAGGAAGTGTCATTATCAGAAATTTTAATTACTAATCATACTGTTATAGCAAATTAGAGGTAGTGCTGAGCCCAGAACATGAAGGCAGCAGGAACTAGTGTGAAGAGGGTGAAAAAAAATCAAGCAGATCATAGACCAGGGATATCATTGGGATAATAAAAAATTTATGTAGCTTGCTCCATAAATTTTTCCAAGATGGGAACCACGTTGATTTCTCTTTTGTGACCTCTAGCCCTGACGATAGTACCTGGCACATTAATATGTGTTCAATGAATCCAAGTGACAAGACTAACAAGAATAATAAAGTTCAATTATGAGGTTTGTTGAAGAAGGAGCCAGTAAGGTGCTCTAGGTATCCAGGTGAGATCATGAGGGAAAAATATAACTAAAAAAGATCCTGCATGTACTTAAGATTTTTTTACATAATCCTAGATGTCCTGTTCCATATGATGCTTTAGATTTCATATTTTCATTTCATCTTTCATATATAATCACCGCATGTTATGCTAATGAAGGTTCTTGTATTTCAGCAAGTGAAATATTTCATTTACCAAAAAGGCTACATGCAGTGAAAATTCTGATATCTTTCTCTAATTGAAACTACACTGCTGGTTATACCCTCAAGTACAGATCTTATATCTACTTATTCTATGATGCTAAGAATCATGACACTATTATTAAAATAGAGACAAAATATTCTTCAGGTCAGGAAAAAATTGGTGTCTGTGACCAAGGGAATTATGTATTACATTTCATCACAGAGTTGTCACTCTTGTGATATACTGTAAAGCACTAAAAGCTATTGTTCCCATGAATTATAACCCCAAATACCTTCACTCTGAGGATTCATTTTATCAGGGATCTTGGTATATTATACATCACTACTGTAATGTGTAACATATTTTCAGTGACATGTCTTTATGGAATGCTATAGGCTAAAGTAGAGTAATTATCATTATAAGAAAGTTTTACAAGAGATTATGCTTTAATTCCTATGTTCAAAGTTATTTGAGTTGTCAGTAACAAGAATGTTAAAAATATTCATTGGTTATATAGTAAATTCAGTTCTTAGGGATTTTAAATTATTATCAATTTTAAGAGGTCTTTTATGAGAAAAAAAATTCATCAATAAGACAATAAAAATTTTCAATGCATGCTCTTCGTTTTACATTGGTTCAGCTTGTGCCAAGTGGCTGTTTTGCAGGAAAACAAAATAAAGAAAAAATATTAAACACTCAATTTTGTTACATTAAAGTAATTCCTAAGCAACTGTAGAAACAGAAAATTGTTTAAGTGCAAAAATCTTGCTAAATTATCTGTCAGGTCATACAACATTTAAGTGGGGTCTAAATATTTTAAGTATAAAAAATAGATCTCTATAACTTGCATGGCCATCTACCTCTAGTTTCTGAGTTAAATTCTGGCCTGGCTAGCCATTAGTAGATAATTAGAAGTGACATGAGAGATAGAACATTCAACACAGCCTTGTTTTTTCAGGCTTGAGAACCTACTTACTTAATGCAAATTGGTAGGAGACCATTATCATGCAGCCCTGGCAATCAGTGTTTAATTTGTTGATAGCCTTGACAGTTGTGGCCAGAGTATAATTGACATGGGCCCTGGTGCAAAAAAATAAATTGGGTTGTGCACAAAACTAAACAAAATAATTACCAACAATTAGACATTAATTACGAGATAGCAGATTCTCAAACCCTTCTGAATTTGGCCAAAGCTAGACCTAATTATATTTTAATGTTGTGAAAACATCTACGTTCTTGAAATAATCAGGTGTTCAGAAGTGCTTCGTGTAGATTTTGTGTTTTGTAAGGAACTATCATTTTATGAAATTAAATATGTTTATATTTGTGGATGATCTAATAATCACCGAAAAATCAGTGAGGTGGGATTTATGCTAATCTGGTAATAATTTATCTACTTTACCTATTTTATCTGATCTCCTATTAGAACACTGACAAAGAAATGAACAGTTTAGAAGTATTTAAAAAAGTATTTTGATGATTATGGTAGAAAGAGGAATAGGAAGAGATGCTGAAGGCAAAAAAAAAAAAAAAAGAGATTCACTACTTTTGACCATAATGAAGAAAACCTGTCCAATATTAGAACCCATAGGAGCAGCGCCGTTAACACACTCTCAGCCACAGCCTTGGTAATAAGTTTGTACTATTAGGTGGGGCATTAAAAATATTCATATGAAAAACATTTTAGCACATTAAAATCTCATTAAAATTATTAATGGAAAAAAATCCACAGCATCCCTTTGGGATAAGAGACATCATTTCTGATTAGAACATAGATAGATGAATATTATCAAATTTTAACAGCTTAGCAATATCTGAATAAACATTTCCTTATTCTATTTCTTATAATCTGAGGACCTGAAGCTGTGATCTATGGGTTCTCCTACCAACCAGTCATAGAACAATCCACCTGTTCTACACGTATATATTCTAACTACTTGTGACAGGACAGGTTATTCTGTGCAGAGAACCACAGATAAAAGGAACATCTATACTTGCTTGGAGAAACCTACTTGTTCTGTCTTATTTTTCACTTCAATACATATTAATTTTTTCTGCTAGGGGATGTGCACGCCATCCTCCAAGGGAAATGAAACTTTTTATTTTTTTACATCAGTCCTGATGTAAACATCTGATTTCTACATCTCACATTCCACTCTTCTGGACTGATAATTAGAAGTTTATCTGTCTTCCTATCTACTTGGAAGTTATTTTTTAAAGGATTTTAAGTAGAATGTTATTTTCTGACCTCTCCTTCACGTTGTCTTATGCTGTTTATATCTCTATAGAACCTGCAAGTTAAAAAAAAAAAAAAAAAAGAACCTGCAAGTTATCCAATCCAATGGCCTTCCTAAGTCTTCATTTGAGACAATATAGCACTGGATATTTCTGAGCACTTCCAATTTCTTGGAAGCTTCCCCTCCCATAAGTTCTATGATGTTATTTTATGAATTGGCTAAAAATTTGGTGGCTTCTCAGTAGTTATCAGCATAAATTCAAGGTCATTATCATTGATTCAGGGCCTTCAAATTTGGCAACAGTCTACTTTGCTTGATACTTCTTTGTAGGTTCTAATCATTATTCCAGATTATGTAACATGCACTTTTACATCCATTTGCCGTATTCTTTTTGTTTCCACACCTGCCAATATTTTAGTTATCCTAAACTTGACCTACTCTGCAATATTGTAAACTCTTGCCTATACCACACATCCCTCGGCAGAAAAACTAATCCATTGGCTCATCGAAACAACAGTGGATGGATTTTTTCTTGTCTTTATAATGGCTAGCCAAAAAGGTATGGCATACTGGAAATTATGAAATGTGTGTTTGAATGATATCTGTTTTCAACTTGGCGTTCCTATGTGTCTTGGGCCCAGAAAAAGGTGGGTCTAAATATCAAAGTGTCTGAACTGAGTGAGGCAAGGGTAGATAAGAAGCCACGTAGCAGAAATACATGAAAGACAAAAAAATTGAATACTACAGTGTTTCCTATTATTTAGGATAGTTTTTCCCTCCTAACTAGCATATGCCTGGACCAAGTATAAGTCTCATTTGAGTGGGGCATCAGAGATATTTACAGAAGAAACCATCTCCTTTTCATGTTGGGAAAATTGCTAAAGCATGGTGAATCACTAGAGAATGGGAAACATGAAGATCATGTTGAGTAAAATGCTTCATATTTAGGCTCTTAAATCACTAGTACAATTATTTATGATAACACTGACCTTTGTGATTTAGGGAGAAAGCACCATGGAATTTAACATATCGGTAGGGCACCCATTATTTGGACAGTGTAGAAGCACCTACAGAAAAATAAAATGGCTTCCTTAAGATAACATTTGAGAAACAAAACTAAAGCCAAACCTCAGGTTTTGGATTTCAGAGCTTTGTTTCAAAAGACAATATTTACTGGGTTCCAGTGAGAACAAAACAAAGGACAGAGATATATTTGAAGAGCCAAAACAAAAGATTATAAACAATGACAACAAAATTCATTTTGAACCATTTTGTTTGGAACTACCACTTTCGAAGAGAATAATAAAGTGAATGACTAATGAATGTGTCCAGTTTTAAAGAACTTCTTGCAAACATTCCATTTTTGGTATTTAAAAATTATATTCTTACCATAATTGCTTGGAACAAATTGTATATGCAAATCAGTGACTCTATAACTGTTTAAAATCAGCAGGACTGACCACTTGCATTCCCAGAAAGAAGGCCACGGAGCTAATTGACCCTACCAGAGACTAAATGTACTTACTGTGCTTCAATTTGGGGTGCAATTATATGTCTGTGCAAGTTTTCACATGACAATTATTGCACTTCAAAAAATCTGCATGTTACTAATAACTCTGCAACTGAAGAGGAAGAAAAGAAAGTATTCTCTAAACAATGCAATTAGAACAGTATAGGCAATTAACTTCGCTATTTAGTATAAAGTTGAGAGCACTAAAGACTGAAGTAATAAATATTCACAAACACTTCATCATTATACAGAATCGCAGAACAGCCACACATTTTTAATACACAATGCAGGCAGTCATATTATTAAACTTAATGGCATCTGAGAAATGATGAAATGCTCACAGCCTTGAGCTTGTAATGAGATAAGCTTGTAGCCTGATCAGCTTGCATACAAATCATCTCATCTGAATAAAATTAATGTTTGATTTTTATATCTCTCCTCAAGCACTGCTGAGCCCCCCTTTTTATTTTGTGAACAATTATAGAAGGAAAATAAAAGTTTAGCTGTGATATGATATATCAGTGGGAGGGTCTACAACACATGACATTTTAAGTTCTCGTTTCTAAGTGCTGAATGTCAGATTTCTTAGATATTATAAAAATAAAGAATGGATGCCTTATGCTAAACACGATATGAGAAATCTTTTAAAGATTTTACATTAACATAAAAATATTTATATTTTAAGTGTTTTTTAACATTCAAAATAATAATAGCACGGTAGTATTTAATGTTGAAAGGACTGCCTTTCAGATTTAATGAATTTTCTTCAGAAAATTTGATCTTCCTTCAAATTATTTTTTTCAAGAATTTATTCTAATTCTTGATTTTATTTATTTGAGAGAGAGAAAGAGTATGAGAGTGAGAGAGAGAGAGAGAGAGAGACATAGAGAGAGATCCTGAGCAGGGGGGAGGGACAGAGGGAGAAGCAGACTCCCCACTGAGCAGGGAGCTGATGCAGGATTCTGTGGAATCCTTGGAATCCTGACCTAACTTGAGCTGAAGGCAGACACTTAACCAACTGAGCCACCCAGATGTCCTCAAATTCTCATTTTAAGATTATAATATTAAAAGAGATTAAATGTGTCATAGATATGTCTGTTTAACATCAGCAAAACTAGGAAAATTATATGTAACTAAAGTTTATATTCAATATTTTAAATCCCAATGCATATCATTTTCTTAAATGCTTTTTGAAGTGAATGAATTATAATAAATTTTACCTAAAAGAGATTTCAAGTGTCTCAGGTAGGACATTGCCCTCTTCCCTGAACATCTTATTTGACGTCTAGTAACATTTAGCATTCCATAGCTGTGAAAGAGTAAAAACCACACAAAATGGAAATGGAAATGGAAATGTCCCATTTCTAATCTACACTGGAGAAGAAAACTGCAAAGAAACCATCTAAAGTTGAAATGGGATGATATCTTAGACTAATTCTTGAACAGGGATCTCATTATATGGCATTCCCTCAATACATGATTTGTGATTATTTAGAATGCCTGGGATCCCCGGGTGGCACAGCGGTGTAGCGCCTGCCTTTGGCCCAGGGCGCGATCCTGGAGACCCGGAATCGAATCCCACGTCTGGCTCTCAGTGCATGGAGCCTGCTTCTCCCTCTGCCTATGTCTCTGCCTCTCTCTCTCTCTCTGTGTGTGTGACTATCATAAATAGATAAAAGAAAAAAAAATTAGAATGCCGGTAACAAATTTCATCTCCTAAAATAAAATTATGAAGGATAACCATGGTTTTCAATAAAATGGATATTAAGCCATTCATAAAATAGAGTATTTAGGAACATATTTCATTAATAAGCTAAGTTGAAACTCAAACCCTTTCTTGAATCACCCTAGCTTATTAATAGCTATTCATCTCATTGTATCCACTAGACATCTCCTAAATGACACCACTGAGGACTAGGTGAGTTCAAACATAAACTGCATACAATAAGGCCTGGCAAACACGACATGCTCAATAATTGTGTTATTTTTCAAGGACAATTATTCCTGCATTTCAACTCCCTCTTGTTCTTCTGTATACCCAACAAGAGTCAATTGCATTACTTCTCGTACATGTTTTTATAAATTGAACTTTTCCATTAACTCAAAAATCATAAAATTTGGGAAGACTCTCACTCAGATTCTATTAAGTTCCCCTTCCTCAAAGAAATTAAAACCAGAAATCTTACATAAAGCATTATGGGTGTGACCTATATAGAAAATTGTGTCAGGGGTTCCTAAGACAACTCTCAGGCTCAAATCATTCTCTAGAAGAAATTAGAGAACTCTTAAAAGCTATTATACTGACTGTTATGGTTTATTACAGAAAAAGGAAACATTTTAAAATGATTTTAAAATCAACAAAGGGAAAAGCTGCATGGGGCAAACTCCAGGAGAAATCAGACAGAAACTTCAGGTTCTACTCCCAGTGAAATCGCTTGGGGACACATTTAATTCTCCTCCCAATGATGCTTCTAATAAACAACCCATGCAAAATGCTTCTAATCAGTTAATTTCACTTGAGTATTACCCAGAATTTTTACTGGAGGTCAGTAAAACAGGCAAATAGTGCCTCAACTACTCAGATCCCAAGTTCCCTCAGAGCAAAAAAAGGCATTCATCATACATTACATTATTTTTAAACTGGTACAACGTGGCCCAAGATTTCGGGCATAAAAATAAAAAATAAAATAATGAAATTAAAAAACAAAACAAAACAAAAAAACAGGTTTCAGTTCAGAGTGGCCCAAAGCCTCAGACATATAAAAATATTCTTATCAAGTAGCATATTCCAAGGGTTCAGAATTATCTCCTAAAAAGCAAGCCAAAGTCTAGTATTGAAGCTTATACCTTATTTGGAATGTGCAGGATTCTGAGCAATCCAGGTCTGCTAAGTTAGCCTTTTTCTGCCCTTCCATACAAAGTGGAATTCAAATCAATGGATCAACACACAGAGGAAAAAAAATCTTGGCACTACATGAATAGACTGGCAAATGTATATATCCATGTATTTTATTAAAATAAAATCTTAAGTTACCTAATTATAACTTTTTAATAATAACCAGTTTTAAATTACTCTTCTGATTAACTGACCAATTTCCATAAATCAAGTGCCTCACTCAATAGCAGGCAAAACTGATAGTCGTAGTTTATGCTCTGGTTTATGTTTTTAGCTCTTGTTCCTTAAAAGAGGCCTTAATATGCTCCTGCCACTAAGGCTACTCTATAACTTTGTTTACCTCAAATTCCCACATAAAATTCTAGGACCTGGGGCTTGACCCCCAGCTCTGTCCCTGACTAGCATGATCCAGCCTGCCTTCCTGATCTCACACTTCCCACCAAGTTAACAATTGAGTCCCACAGTCCTGCTAACACAGGGACCTCCTGCTGAACTCCCTAAAACAGCCTGCCTGACCTGCAACTCTCACTTCAGCTGCTGGATTTCCTGCCATGTCAGATGGGGTTTTCTTTCAATTCCCTGTACCTTTCTCTGAAGCATTTGCCCTACAATGGTGAGTAAGCTTATTCTGTTTCCAGGTCTTTACATGGGCTCCTCTTGGGCCTGATATATCTCCCAGGGCTTCTCAGAAAGAAATACACTCTTATTCACACAACTTGCATTCAGCAAGTATTTAGGGATTTAGTCAGTGGCCATTAAATACCAGGCACAGTTCTAGTGGCTAAAATATGTGAATATGTAGTTCAAATGATTGAATGTCTATGTTGACAAATGTATTTACATTAACACACACACACACACACACACACAAATACACACATTCCCAGTTTTTTTCCTTAAAAAACAAACACGAAATGATCAATAGTTAGAACTGGCTTTCAAATTAGCCTCTGGTTATCATTCCTTTTTCCCTACACAGTCTCCCAGGGATCTTTCAGTGATTTGCTAATGTGTCTAATCTAGGTCAGATCACTTTTCAATCCTGCTAAAGATACTATACCATGACCCTGACAGTACAAACTGTTCTATTTTCCACTCCACAGATTCTAATCTGCACGACTAATTGTAAAACGAATACTCTTTGCCCTTGGATGCCCCTAAAGGTGATGGAAAATGCCATAGGGTCATAAGCTCTCTGACATTAAAAGCAAAGAATAAAAAAATGAATTGCTCTCTCTCAGTACAAACAGCTGTAAATCCAACAAGTAAATGACCTTTAGTTCTCCTACTCCTAGAGGGAATTTCTTGAATTCACCAATGTTCAGACCACTAGGGAAAACAAAACAAAATAACCCATCTATCATTAAATTAGTATACCAGTACACACTAGACAAATATAACAAAATAAAATATTTAGTAAATCGTCTATGAGATAAATCATGGAAGTATAGTCCTAAAAAAGTACAAAACAGACATAGTTGAATCCTCTGAAGCAGCCTCAGTTTAGATTCCATTTCACGTGTTCGGTTATAAGTCAGAAGGGTAGGTATCCCTAAAATTGTTGCTTAAAAGTCAAAACACTATCGATCCTCTGTTATTGTGAGCGTCCTTCCTTTTTCTAGGCACAAACTTTATAGTAAAGAACAGGTTCTGATGGTGTAAACAAAAACATTTTAAGGATGTAGAAAAACCACTATTGGGGCACTTGGGCGGTTCAAGAGTTGAGCCTCTGCCTTTGGTTCAGGGCATGATCCCAGGGTCTCAGAATCGAGTCCCACATCAGGCTCACTTAGGGGAGCCTGCTTCTTCCTCTGCCTGTGTCTGCCTCTCTTTCTCTCTGTGTCTCTCATGAATAAATAAATAAAAACTTAAAAAAAAAAAGAAAAACCACTATCAAAGCATTTTGAAAAGAAAAAGGTAAGTTATTAGAATTCACATTTATACAAAATATTATACTTACTACCATAAGGAGTACTTATTTGACATAGACTATTTCTTGAGTAAATTCCAAACTGCATTATCACAAATAGTAACTGAAAAATGATCTTTTGGTTCTGACAACACATTTGAATTTAATTACAATTTAGCCATAGCTAAAACTAGGAAAAATAAATGTGAATTTAGTGTTTAGTAGATCCAAATATTTTCTCTAAGAAATTCACTTTTGTTCGGAGCTTAGCTTATCTAGCACTTCATCTGTGTCACTCATTCATTTTTATTTATTTATTTTTTACAAATAATGTGTTAAGTGCTTACCATGTGTCTGGACCTTTCCTGGATACTGAGGACACCGTGTTGAATCAGAGGAATAAATAATTATTCTCATGGATCTAATATTCCAGTGGAAACAAGACCAACTAATAAGAATATGTGTTGTGTTATGTTCTGAAGAAAATAAAGTGGGATGGCATGATACAGAGTAATGGGGAAGTGCTAATTTAAATTCAGTGATTAGGGTGCCTGGATGGCTCAGTAGATTAGGTATCTGACTTAGGCTCCAGTTGTGACCTTGGGGTCCTGGGATGGCCCAAGTCACTCTCTGTGCTAACTGGGGAGTCTGTTTCTTTCTCTGTCTCTCATTCCTCTTGTGCTTTCTCTTTCTCAAATAAAGAAATAAAATTTTAAAACATAGAGTAAATTCAGTGATCAAGGAAGTCTCTCATAAGCGGTTATATTTAAGCATAGATCCAAATAAAAGATGACCCTGGGATGAGCATTATGGGAACAGGGATAATAAACTATTGTCAAAATGGATAAGAGTTTGGAGAATTCAGGAAACAGGAAGATCAGTGTGGCTGAAGACAGTGAGTGCATAGCAGGGAATGGTATGAGGTGAATTTGGCAAGTTAATCCAGAGCCAGATCACAGAACTTTCTAGACAGGAGTAATAATTTTGTATAAAGAGTAACGGGTAGCCATTGGATGGTTTAGCGGCATACAGGTGGAAAATGGATTGTAAGGAGTTGAGGTTGGAAGTAATGGTAACCTGTTAATCAGCCACAGCGGTGATACAGGTGAGAGGCTGTGGAATAGAAGTACTAATGGAAATTCAAGCAAAGTAGATACATTTATAATACAGTTTAAGTACTGAAAGCAAGACATGATGGTGGCGGTATGTGCATATAACGGAAAAGGAGTATCAAAGGATTGACAATGTTTAGAGTTGAGGCTTGAAGAGATGGAGAGATGATGGCATTATTTCCTGAAATAAAAAAAGGAAAGAAGTGATTGAATGTATGTGTATGTTTCAGATAGGATTACTATGATGACACTAGCAGACAACCAACTGGAAATGTCAACTTAGTAAAAAAACCTGTTACATATATTTTATTATATTGTATTATAGTTATATATTGTTATTATATAAAATTAAGTCTACATGTATGTAGACATTTACATATAAATTATCCCAAACTTGGAAACAGAAAAAAGAGATAACTTTGTGTTCTTTCATAAGATTTCCTATGAACTAGGCCATTTTTCCACTGTATTGAAGGGGTAGAGGCTAACTTGTAGATTTGTTGTTGTTATTGTTGAGTATATATGAATATCATTTCTATCTTGTAGAATAGAAAAGAAAGGTTATACTTTCTTGACCTATAAGACATTAACCAGTTTGAGCTCTAACTCAGAAATCTTATTCTAACATTTCCTTATTAAATTGTATATTATACATACATGCATGTATACATATTTAAACACATAACTATAGCTATTTTGGCACATGCTTTTTGGGCCAGTTTTAAGATCATGTCATTAATTAATGAATTAAACAGGATCTTTGCTATGTATTTATTTTATATTTATATGAGATTATTGAATTTGTGTTTTAGAAAATTATAATATAATAAATGTAACAGTTAACGATATATATCTGGGAGCCATTGGCATGTAGAAGAGAGCTATGAAATGGGTGAGCCTGTGTAAAGAAATAATAAAGAAAAATACGTATGAATGGCTCTGATTCTAAAGTGCAGGGGAAAATATGTATCAATTTTATTATATGCTCAGAAAATCTCTCTGAGGTTTTCATATTTCCATTTTTCTATTAAGTAAATTATGGATCAGAAAGCTTGAGTAGCTCTCCCAGAGTTTCACAACCAGAAAATGTTAGAAAGTAAATGCAGTTCTGGTCAGTCTGACTCAAAATTCTATGGGTTTTTTTTTCCCCACAAGAGCAAGATAATTCTCCAGATGAAAATAGCTTAATTTTTTTTATAGAGCTAATAGGCAATTTAGTCAGTCTCCCTCTCTTTATTCCCATCCCCCTCCTGGTGTGTGTGATTGCTGTAATTTAGGCTCAGTATACTGTGTAGCTACCTCTTAACCCATATTACCTTACCCAAAGGAATTACTTTAAAATTGGTAAGTATAGATCATGTAGGACATGCAAATACTATCACAGTATGAGCCATTTTAGTATAGGCAAATATAAAAGAGAAGCTTACTAATACGGTAAGATTTTTAACAATTAAAATGTAAATTTTTAGCTGAAATTTTATTCATGAACTAAGCAGATGATCAAATGTCTCTATTTTTAACTTTTGACTTTCCGTTGTATAAGAGTGTGCATAATGACCACTGGTTAATCCAGAATCTAAAATTTTAATCAATTATATCCACATAAAATTTAAATATGATAATTTTTCAAGTATTACTTCAAATGAAAATATTTAATTCACAATGAGATTAAAGGCAATGCATAAAGAATATATTATGTAGTGCAAATTAAATAAATGTCATTATTGCTTTCTTATTCACCACACTTTTTAATATGCATATTTTTGTTATGCAGGTAAGTAAAAATAGATTTGAGGAGCTTAGGAAAATGATAAATTCACTTATGTAACTTTGATAATTCAGTGATAAAAAATACTGAGCAATTAGAAAAAATGATGGGACGGCAATAATGAAAGGTGATTAAATCGATAATGAACAGATCATATTGCCCAATTGAATGTTTAAAATATAATGCCAACTTCATTGACAATGATACATTTATGGCAGACACTAGATCTTTGACCTACATATACCTCTTTCTGGTAAACCACAACTGCTTGAGGGGAGGGATCATAATGATATCCAACTGTGCATTTCCAGAGCACATTGATGGCTCCATCATACATATACGTTAATGTATTCATTTAGTGTCTATGTGTTACACATCATGACGCCTAATCTTTCAAATCTTGGTAGAACCCTAAATATATAAAATTCATAACAGGATAAAATTAGAATTTTGACCACTTTTACCTGTTTTAGAAGTCTAATTGATTTTTGAAACAGTTCTAGATTAGAAAAATAAAGTAACTTAATGCCCAATTTTTTCTACTTTAAACTAGGACTAAAATATTGAAATGTAATTGTTAAAAGTATTTAAAACTAAATGTGCGCAATGACAAATAAAATGAAAAAATATAACTAACTTTATCTCTTAGTACAAATATTTTATTTTAAAAGATTCAACAACATAGAACCAGATGTGGAAGGTCTGCAATCCTTTATGCCCGCTTAAGTAAGAGAACTGTAAACAAGTACATAAAATATGAAAAATAAAATTTAGAAAATTTCATGAAAATAATGAATGCAATAAGTAAACGGGGGTCACTAAAGAATATTAAATAATGAAAGTCATTAAAATCATTCACAAAACTATAATTGAGAATTATAAGGACTTTAACATAAGATGCTAATTCAAATGATTATATATAGAGATTCAATCTATGAGATAAATGTTATGAACTGGGAAAGTAATTATTTGTTAAAAATAAATTCAAATTACATAGAGGCTAAATAAGCTGTTTGTTTAAATGGATTTTCCACCTCTCAAAAATTGTCTGCTTTATATCTCCAATAATTTGTGGGATGTTCTAGTCAGATTTCCTACAAACAGAGAAACCAAACTTGCTATCTTGTCTTTAAATACTATGTTTTTAATCCTCAGGTTAAATATTTTACATCTGTCTTAAATGGCTTGATGTCTGCCATCCACTCAGAGAGATTTTGATTCAGTAAAGCTGAGATAGACCCTAGAAACCTGCATTTCATTAAGAATCTCAGGCAAATTTGATTCAGATACTGTGTGGAGCACTTTGTGAATAAAATCTCTGCAATCAGTGTTCAAATCTTGCCAATCTCTCTTTGCAGTACTTTTTTTTTTTTTTAAAGATTTTATTTATTCATGAGAGACATACACACACACACACACACACACACACACACACACAGAGGCAGAGCCACAGGCAGAGGGAAAGGCAGGCTCCATGCAAGGAGCCTGACGTGGGACTTGATCCCGGCTCTCCAGGATCACACCCTGGGCTGCAGGCGGCACCAAACCGCTGCGCCACCGGGGCTTTGTAGTACTCTGCGCCACTTTGTAGTACTCTTTCATCTCTAGCTCATAGTCAACATCTTCAAGTATAATTCTGTCTGTGCAATAATTACCAACTCTTACCAGAATTTCTGCAGACTTTCCCCATGCCATTCTAGACTAAAAATTAATGTTAACCATCTTTAATTCTGAAAATTCATAAAGAACAAGACCCAGACTCATCTCACAAACCTTCACATCTTCAGCATCGATCCTTTAACTGGAACATAACATATTTATTTGTTGAATTACTGGGTAAGTTTGTTATTGCTAGATCACTCCTGAAAAATCACTGTTTTAATCAGATCACCCTCTGTATAAGAATGCTTCGTGATTGCTAATCAGGAAAATTAAAACTTCTTGAAATCTTAACTTGTTATTATGAAATGTTTTTGAATTACATAGACTAGGACATCATATAAAATCATTGAACGTACATTTGCACTAAGTCTATTTTTCATAATTCTTTAGTTCAATTTCTAATTTCTAAATTTTAAATTTAAATTAAAAATTAAATTTTTAATGCATCCATCAATTAATCAATAAGGTTTTGCAAATCCTTATTAACAATATGATTTCATATAAAACACAACTCTTGTTCATATATATGATAATTTAAAATCTAGTTGTAGGGCACCTGGGTGGCTCAGTGTTTAAGAGTCTGCCTTTTGCTCAGGTCGTGATCCTGGGTTCCTGTGATTGAATCCCACATCGGGCTCCCTGCAGGGGCCTGCTTCTCCCTCTGCCTATGTCTCTGCCTCTCTGTGTCTCTCATGAGTAAATCATAAAATCTTTTAAAAAAAATGAAATCTAGTTGTAAGTCATATACATACATGAAATATGAAAGTATGCATGGCAGTATACAAAAATTCTCAATCATATATGTATAATTATGTATGTAATATAAATATATATTATGAAGTTATATATCTTATATATAAACACACGCATTAGAAGACAATGAACATTCCCCTTAGGTAAGTCTTTGTAGAGCTGAAGGGTCCTGAAGCACAGACATGCTGAAACAGAAGAATATGGGATACATCTTTGGGAGATAAAGAGTAAATCAACTTGGCAAAGGCAAATGGTCCATAGAGAATTAAAGCATGAAGTAAGTTTTAAAGGCTAGGTGTGTTTTAAGAGACTTGTGTCTGTTTTAAGAGACCTATGTCCTCTAGGCTCTGTGTTAACTTGATGATTCTGATGAAGTTAAGTGGGCAACAGAGTGGCATAAATTAAATAATATTCAATGCTTTTGAAACTGAAAATAAAATACTTTGGAAAACCAACATTCCTGTTTCATCATATATTAAATCAGTGAGCCCTTACTCTCTGTCAGGCACTCTGTTGGATAATGAGAATGAAATGTTGGGCAAAAGCAGACATAAAATGTGACTTAAATCTTAATGGAAGAGACAGACACTACTCAAATAACCGCACACTATATTTATAACTAAAACTTGTCCATTTCAATAGAAAAGTGTAGGATGTTTTACAGAATGGTTTTGCTGACTTTGAACTGAGTTCTAAGAAATTATTCATAGGAGGGGACGTATAGGATTGGGGAGAAAGCATCATAGGCAAAAGAAAGAACATGTGCGATGGTCCTGATGTACCAGGGCACAGGGTAAATTCGGGGATTTGTAGGCATGCTAGTGTAGCAAAGAGGAAGGAAGACAAGTAAGCCACCTAGCTGGAGAAAAAACAGGGGCTGGACTAAGCGGACTGTTCAGAATGTTTAAGTGGCATTGCATTGGCTTGAGAAGAGCAATGGTGGTTGGTAAGTCACTGAAGAATGTTAATAAAAGATTGACACTGAACTTAAAACAATTCACTTAGGCTAGTATATGCGACATCTGAAACGTGTAGTGACTAAAATGAATAATTTATCCAAGTAAAAAATGATACTGAATTTGGAACGATGATAATTTGAGAGAGAGAGGTAAAAGGGCAGACCTTAAGGGATATTTAGGCTAAAATTTAGCCAGACTAGCTATTGGAAGTGAGACAAAAGGAGATTTTAATTGCAACAACTAGGTTTTTAGGCAGAATAATTACATGGATGATGGGCTCATTCGTTAAGATACATATATTTATTTCAATGTACATTGGTTCACAAAGTAAACTGTTTAAAGCTACAGACTGTTTTTAAGTATGTGGTGGGGAAACTCTTTGTAATTTATCCTTCTTAAAATACTTCATTTTCTTAAGCTTAGTCCATTATTTGAACCACTGTTAGCATTTTGGGATTATATTTTGAAGTGCTATGAAATTCCCTATGAGATTTTGATTCAAATTAAATTAAAACTACGATACAAATCAAGAAAATTTAATGCTTTTAAAAAAATATTCCATTTTCTAAACTCATTTTGACACCCAAAATACTATAATTACAAAATGTAATGATAAACAAATCATATCTATTTAACTAATAAAATAGATAGCTGTTTCATCAGTTTTTCAAAGTGTTTGATATTGGCCATAGTAGAGGTGATTCTAGCTTCCTCAATGTCAGGTTTAAAACAACTACACTAAGTCCTTATAGATTATTTATATGTCAAAAATTACTAAGCTTAAACGTCTGTAGTATCTAAATTATACACTTAAATTTACATGTGCAGTGTGCATGCTGGGAAAAATAATATGCTTAAAGAAACTGTATACTGCATTGCTGTCTGCAACTTCTTTATTCTTATTACCTTTGTACCTCAGCCAAAGTTATTTAAATGTATTGGAGGTTGAGAAGCAAGGGCACATAGACATAGAATTACAGTCAACTATAATGGATTAGGTGCTGAGCCGAGGATAAGTATATCTTTTGACAGGCTACAAACCATTTACAAAATTATTAAAGTAATAAAATACAACTTAAATCCCAAACTATTACTGATTCCAAACATGATATAGCATTTTCAAGGATTAATTTTACTTTTGAAGGAAAAAAAAAACAACTCCACTTGAAATAAAATTAGAGTATTAAGTAGCCTTAACCAGTAGCACCTTAATAAATATAGTATAACAATATTAGGAAATCTAAGTAACCCTTTACCTTTCTATCCTTCTGTAGTACAGCAGCAATATTTTATGTAATACATAAGAAAAATTACTTAAAATAATAAATAAATCAAAATAATTCATTTAAAAAAAGCATAATTAAGAAAAGATAACACATTCTCAAATTAATTCAGAATCCTAAATATAAAAAAAACAGGTATCTTGAAATATTAAACTCATCTTTGGCAAAGGCATACAATTATTAAATAATTGATATAACTTCATTTGCCTATTTTGAATTAAAATTATATGACTTACAGTTTGATACATTATCTCCTTTACATTAGTTCTCACAATAATCCTGCTTATGAAGAAACTGCTTACTAAATTTACAAAGTGACATTTCTAGAAAGACATAATTCTGTAAACTGAATCCAGACATTTTTTATTTTTTTATTTTAACACCAAAGCCCATATATTTAAAAATAACTTCACAGTAACTTCGGAAAAATGCATTTCCCATAGGTAATATTAAAATTGAAATTATAAAATATGATAACCAGTATAATACAATAATGTACATTTTTAAGGTAAGGGATCATATTTTTTAATTCACAATGTTTATCACAAGGATTTTGAGAAGCTGTTAATAATCATTTACTGAACTAGTCAACACAAACCTTATTAATCAAAACTGGAAAAAAGATTACTCTGAATTAATAAACATTTAGAACTCAAGGATATCTTTTTAAGGTATAAATAAAGTCTACTAAAATATTTATTTAGAAATAACTATGAGTTAGCCCTTGATCAAACAGTGAATAAGGTATATTGTCTGCCCTCAGTGTGCTATGTTAAATGCAAATGACACATCTGATAAAGGGTTAGTATCCACAATATATAAAGAACTTGTAAAAATCAATACCCAGAAAACAAATAATCCAATTCAGAAATGGGCAGAAGACATGAATAGACATTTTCCCAAAAAAGACATACAGATAGCTAACAGACACATGAAAAGATGTTCAACATCACTCATCATCAGGGAAATACAAATCAAAACGACATTGAGATACCATCTTACAACTGTCAGAATGGCTAGTATCAAAAAGACAAGAAATAATAAGTGATGGCAAGCATGTGGAAAAGGGGAACCCTCTTGCACTGTTGGTGGGAGTGCAAATGGGTACATCCACTGTGGAAAACAGTATGGAGGTTCTTCAAAAGGTAAAAAATAGAACTACCCTAAGCCCAACAATGACACTACTCAGCTATTTACCCAAAGAATACAAAAATACTGATTCTAAGGAATATATGTACCTAAATGTTTATAGCAGCATTATCTATAATAGCCAAATTATGGAAACAGCCCAAGTGTCCATCAACTGATTAATGGATAAAGAGGTGGCATATATGCATACAATGGAATATTACTCAGCCAAAAGAAAAAGAAAAAAAGAATGAATCTTGCCATTTGCAACAACATGGGTGGAGCTAGAGAGTGTTATGCTAAGTGAAATAAGTCAGTCAGAAAAAGATAAATAACATGATTTCACTCATATGTAGAATTTAAGAAACAAAACAGACAAGCAAAGAGAAAAAAATAAGAGAAAGGGAGGTAAACCAAGAAACAAGACTCAACTATAGAGAACAAACTGGTGGTTACCAGAGGGGAGGGACAGTGAGAGAATGGGTAAAATAGGTGGTGGGGATCAAGGAGTGCACTTGCTTTGATGAGCACTGGGTGTTGTATGGAAGTGTTGAATTAGTCACTATATTATACATCTGAAACTAACATTGTACTAACTGGAATTTAAATAAAAACTTAAACCTGCATAAGCAGCTGTCAGAACTAGTATGGCCATTCATGATAACACTGTAATTGGATTTAAATATCAAAACTTATTGGTTATTTTATGAAATGTCACTTGTGTTAATAAATTTGGAAGTTATTCAAGAAATATTCAACATTATTCTAGGACTCTTTCATGGTTTTAAGTGTATTTTGTTTGGGGCACCTGTGTAGCTCAGTTGGTTAAGGATCAGACCCTAGATTTCAGCTCAGGTCATGATCTCAGAGTCTTGAGATCAAGCCCCATATGTGGCTCCACTCTGAGCATGGACCTTGCTTGAGATTTTTTCTCTCCTCTCTCTGTCCCTCTCCCTGCTCTCTCTTTCTCTCTTTCAGTAAATAAATGTATTTTGTTTAAGTATAAACCCCTGTAAGTAATCTCTTTTTTCCACATGTATATATATCACAGCACAAATTAGTCCAAATTTTGCCTGATTAACTGGAAACTTAAACTTCCTGGCCACGGCTTTATCATGTTAAATTATTATCAGGATTTATTAAGTTCTTTCTTGAGCATTATCAACAGTAATTAAACAAATTCACAATATGTACCTTCCTATCTAACATATAACATCGTTATAAAGTATGAAGTATTTTTGCCAAAAGGATATTAAACTAAAACTCATGAAGTAATGTCACACAACCCCAAATCGATGAATATTTTTAAATAACTCTAAAACCTTCAGCATCTAAAAAATGTCAGCATCAAGAAATACTCAAAAGAAGGAAAATAAGAGAAAAGAAAAAAAAGACAGGCTCAGAAGGTATACCAGATTGAAGGATTAAAATATGACAAATGAAGCCAATGCATGATTCTAGATTTTCTTTTTCAATAAAGAACATTACTTAGACAATTGAAGACATTAACAAAACCTGTTGATTAGATAACAGTGTTGTTAAAGTGTTAATTTCCTGAATTTCAGTAGCTGTGCTATGATTATGTGCTTTCCTCTGTTCCTGCTGCTTGGATCACAAGAGAATGAAATCATGTGTGGTGGTGATAGGTAGAGACAACCGGAAATGCAGTGTCTGATGTAATGTCTTCTTTATGTAAATCTTTTCCATTCCTTCCCTTCCCTTCCCTTCCCTTCCCTTCCCTTCCCTTCCTTTTCTTTCTTTCTTTCTTTCTTTCTTTCTTTCTTTCTTTCTTTCTTTCTTTCTTTCTTTCTTTCTTTCTTTCTTTCTTTCTTTCTTTCTCTCTCTCTCTTTCTTTCTTTCTTTCTTTCTTTCTTTCTTTCTTTCTTTCTTTCTTTCTTTCTTTCTTTCTTTCTTCTTTCTTTTCTTTCTTTCCTTTCTTTCTTTCTTTCTTTCTTTCTTTCTTTCTTTCTTTCTTTCTTCTTTCTTTCTTTTTTTTCTTCTTTTTTTTTGCTACTGCTCTGGCCCTATGTTACTATGGCTTCCTTCTCTATGCTGTCATTCTATATTGAGTAAATCTTATATAATCTAAGCAGCATCAAGCCTCTTTGGCAGCACTTTTATTTGGTTTTATTTTGTTTTTAAATGAATTTTATGATGGAAATAACATTGTAAATGTACTAAGACATACATTAGTCAAAAGGCAAATATAGTTGCCAGCGGTTTTATTATTTTTTACTCCCATACTCACTGATTTTTAGTAATGATAGAAAAGGGAAAGGAAATGCATCACTTTCTTCTGTTATTTTCACTCAATTTGTTAAAACTTCTGAAGACCACAAATGGGTAAACAGATAGGCACAGTAAAAGAAAGACAGAGGAAAAAAAGTAATATTCACCATGTATTGGGTCTTCATAGTATTGCCCTGCCTAATTTCTAGCCTAATTTTTTTTATAAGTCTTACCTTTCCTTTTATTCTATTCTCTACTGGTTCTGAACCACTTGCACTTCTCTGAAAACACCAAAATGTTTTATAACCTCCATATGGTTCTCTCTGACTAGGACGATAATTTCTATTCCCCAAACTTCTTCTAATCAAAGAAAAGTTATTCATTTTTCAACTCAAGCTCAAGCTTCACTCCATGTGAAACATTTCTTATTCTTTCCCTGCTCAGCCAGACTGAACTCTAAAAATTTATTCTAACTTTTTTTGTTAACCTATGTTATCCTCATTGATAAGTTTCCTTTATTAGCTCATCTCTATACCTACACCTAATAAAAAGCCAGGCAGACAGCAGATGCTCAATGAATCGGTAAATAAATGAAGCAGAGAGGCATGAAACATTCAGGGAAGTTGAGATAAAATACACATAAGCAATAGATCAACCTTTTCCAATCTACTCTTACCTGCAAGTGGGGGGAGATTAGAGTGTATTTCACTCTCAAAAACACCAAAGGATAGAGAAATAAAAATGGAAATGTTTACAGAATGAAAATATATTAAAAAGAGAAATAAGAGTTGTATATTTCTCATTTTAGAATCTAGCACAGGAGATAGAGACAGCAAAACCATGTGCAATTGTTTACCAGGCCAGAAGGGTCCCATGACAATTGAGTTGTTCCAACAACCAACACATGGTTTAGATGTGAAAAAGAGTTGGGGAACTTTTTACTCTCTGATGTGTTACAGGAAGCAGAAAACATAGGATCAGGTGCTTGGCTAGAGGATTCCTGTGTGACTAGATTATTTTGAACATTGGTGGCTGATTGTCATATTTTGCCTAGGTTTGGAGTGATAGTTCTACCATAGCTTCTACCTTGAGGAAGTTTCTGAAACTGGAACAGTCCTGAGAAAACCAGGATGATTGGTCCTATGAGAATCCTCATAAGAGAAGCTAGACTACAAACTCAGTGTGTTTAAAGTTTCATAAAAATAAATGGCCTTTTAACCCCCAAGGTATGCCATTTAAACATAAACCACTTCAGAAAATCTTATTTGAAATGGTCCCCTATGTTACAGTGCAGATTTCCTTGTTTGGTCTCATTAATATATTGTTAACTTTTCATGAATATGTATTTCCACATCTGTAACATTTATTACACATTTACTACGTATCACTGGTTTGTAAACAGTGTTTTAATGTCTTATTTAAAAACCTTATGAAGGAGTCACGGATCTTATTATATATATTTTTAGATGAGTAATGTTAAGTCAAAGAATATAAATCATTTGCCCAAGCTGGAAAATGTAATGAATGAATGATTTCAGAGGAATGTTTACCTATATCAGAGCTTGAACATTCGGTCATTCTGTTCTCTAGGGGAAAATCTAAGTATGAGACATTTTGCTGGATATTCTGGGACCTTCCAAGACATATTATATATATACACTGTTCTGAAGAAGTTTACTATCTTGTATAGGAGTTAAGTGTAAATAAATCATTAAGATATTACTGAAAATTTGCATAGCACTTGCTGTACACAGCCTTTTCACAAACATTAAGTCAATAATTATTCTAATAGCTCATTACAGCAATCGTATCAGGAGTTTATAATCCTCATTGAACAGATCAAGAATCTGAGATTCAGGTAAAGTAAATGACTGTTCATTGGCTATTGATTTTTGTAGCTGGGGATTAGAACCTAAGAATTTTTTTTTCTTCTAGGATAGTCCTTATTTTACTTAACTGTGCTGTTTGAAAAGCACATCGCCAAGTAATAATTACATCATAAAAATTTTTCTTAGGATTTTTCTTAGGATTATGATCTTTATTATTTGCATACACCAATCTTATCATGTTGAAATTTTTTAACATTTGCTGAATGAATCTGCATTTCTAGAACATTTCCCACCTCCAGAACATATTTATGTACTCTACATCCAGTAATTATTTAGAAGTAGATTCACACAGGGACCAAGTTGCTTCATAAACAGAACGGCCATTCTGAGAAGCTATAATGCTTAGTGTCTAAATGAATAACTATTGAACCAGACTGGCTTTATAATTTCAGCTCTTCAACCCTCCACCTGTGTAACTATGTAGAGGTTACTTATCATAACCCCTCTCTCTTGGTGCCACATTTTCCCCTTTAGTAAAATAAGAGTAATATCCCACCTATTTCAGAGGTGTTTATATGCATTAAACCAGCTGATATGAATAAGGGATTAGAAAATGTTCTGGCACTTAGTATTTTATGTCTTAGCTACTATTACTATCATGGTATTAATAATTGTTATTTTACTTGAGAACTTCAGTTGAATACAGGCTCAACCACTTGTTTGATCTTGGGGATATTATTTTATATCATTGAACTCAATTTCTTCATGTGTAATATTTGATAATGTTTTCAAATTAGCATACTGACAATACTTAGTGTTTAATGCAATATAATTGCCCAATGAAATGTAAATATTTTTCATTTTATTTAATAAACATTGAGTAACTAGAGTCTTAGGCCCATTATTAGTCTCTGAGGATGAAAATATTTTTAAAAGTTAAGAGTCTAGGGATCCCTGGGTGGCGCAGCGGTTTGGCGCCTACCTTTGGCCCAGGGCGCGATCCTGGAGACCCGGGATCGAATCCCACATCGGGCTCCCGGTGCATGGAGCCTGCTTCTCCCTCTGCCTGTGTCTCTGCCTCTCTCTCTCTCTCTCTGACTATCATAAATAAATAAAAATAAATTAAAAAAAAAAAAAAGTTAAGAGTCTTGTTTTTTTATATTTTAATAGGGGATACAAATATAATAAATGATTTTCATAAATATGTAATTAGATAAAAAGAATCCGTGCTAGGCTAGAACTTGCAGAGCTAACATATGTAACATGTAATTTATCATCTACTTGTCTCTTGATTTATGCAATTTATTCAGTTGTTTGTATGCTCTTTTTTTTTTTGTACATTCTTTACATTTGCTAAGGGCACACCTTGGATTTTCAACTCAGAGCAAGAAGACCACCCCCATGTATGCTATAGAACATACATATATATATTTTTAATGATTAGAAATTGATTTCTAATCAAATTGATTTCTAATCAAATTGATTTTTTCTTAGATTAGTGGTTAGAAAGCAAAAAGTAAGATCACCTCTAATGATATTAACAAAGTCCGAAACCCAGGTATTCTGACTCGATGTATTCAACATATCTTCAAAATAATTAATATTAATGATCCAATTTATTAAAGTTGTTAGAACCATTGATAACTTTTCCAGGTATAAAATTATGAAGTCATTACATTTTAAAATATAATCGTAAAATTATATGTGTAGAGGGCCATGCATATACAATTTTGAACATGAAACTGTCACAGAGAAAAATGTTAGCTAGCAAAATCTACATTAATGCAAGCATTAATGTTCTGTGGGAGACTTTTGTTTCAGACTGGGATAAATTGTGATCATGGTGGTAAATTGCTTAGTATAAGGGAGAGAATAACCTAAACAGGAATTCATATATTTCTTAGAAGAGCTCCCTCTTACCCCTCACTTAATAGTGATTTTTATTACTACGAACACTTAAGCTCTGTATCAGCAACTTTCATAGTGGGCAACTAAATTTATTATATATGAACATTTATATATTCTGAAGATTACTGAAACAATATGACTCACTCATCAATCTACTATACTAGGCGAGTATATTTTTGGAAATGCTGATGTGAGTTTTGTAATTATTATCATACCTCAAGCAGTGGTACCCACAACTTAACAATTATTTAAGGATATTCCAATTAGCTACTTTATTTTTATTTAAAATGTTATTGTTTCTTTTTAAAAAGAATATGCAGTAGATCAGCAGAAATTGGTCATAGTAAGCTATAATATTTTATATGATTATGAATATATTACATTTATTTGCATTTCCAAAAATACATTTTTGCTCACAGGAGTAATCCAGTATTTTGTTTGATCTTCCCTGGTATTATTTTTAAATAGTAGAATATCTTACTAGTCATTTGATGGGGAAATGTTAAAATATAACTTAGTTAAATTTTATATAAATGTGTGTGTGTGGGTACATACACTAGGATAAACTTTTCTCAAATATAGACATCTTGAGGAAAAGTAAAAATAGCAAAAAAAACTTCATTGATATTTTTAGCCTTTTTCTTATTTATGACTTCTCTACATTTAATTTTTGAAGGTTGCACTGTTTTATGATCTATAATATTATATTGATATTTCTCCTTCTTTCTGCCTTTGTATTTATGCTTGCTTGAACTGTGATATAATTTGTCTCCAATAAACAATGCTTTCATTGTGTAGCTAGTACAGTGTTGTCTCAATCATATACAGAAAGGGGGGGGCACCTGGGTGGTTCAATAGTAGAGCAGGTGCCTTTGGCTCAGGGTGTGATCCCAGGGTCCTGGGATTGAGTTCTGGATCAGGCCCCCTTCAGTGAGTCTACTTCTCTCTCTGCCTGTGTCTGTGCCTCTCTCTGTGAGTCTTTCCTGAATAAATAAATAAAATCTTAAAAAAGAAATATGCAGAAAGGAAAATACCAGTATTTAATAGATACTCCAATTGCCATGATTTATATTTTTTACTATTTTTTTTATTTTATTTTATTTATTTATGATAGTCACAGAGAGAGAGAGAGGGGCAGAGATACAGGCAGAGGGAGAAGCAGGCTCCATGCACCGGGAGCCCGATGTGGGATTCGATCCCGGGTCTCCAGGATCGCGCCCTGGGCCAAAGGCAGGCGCCAAACCACTGCGCCACCCAGGGATCCCTATATTTTTTACTATTAAATTCAAAGTTGGTTATTCTCACCCAACAGCGCATGTGTATATGCGGGCACACACACACACGCTAAGCAAGGATCAATAAGTTCATCGTTATTTTGGATATTTCCGTTTTCCTTGTTTTACTACACTAAATCTACCTTTGTGTCCATGTACTTGCCTGTTCACTTCTTTTACATCTTATTTTTTACAAGGTGGTAAAGAATAGTTAAGAATCCAGAAGCAGTCATATCTGGATATAAATTCTCTTATTTTTCTGTTATCAGTTCTGTAAATTGAGTAAGTTAAGACTTAATTCTGTTATTTGAAAATTTTTGGTAATATATATTGTCTCCTAATTTAGAGTTCACTGGAAGGTTAAGTGAGCAAATGCCTATGACATTCTTATAATACTTGACATGTGCATTACATTGACCTGTGTCCCTCTTTCCATTGTCAAAAAACAAATTTTCCTAAAGTTTCTGCCCTTTGTTACTTTCTTCCATTTCCATGGCTCAAGTTTTTCTGGCTCCACTTAGAGTGAAAGTATTAGGAATTCCTATAACCTAAACATTCTTTTTTTTTTTTAAGTTTATTTACTTAAATAACCTCTACACCCAATATGGACCTCAAACTCAATGACCCTGAGATCAAGAGTCACATACTCTTTTGACTGAGCCAGCTAGATGCCCCTAACCTCAACATTCTTTGATGAGGTAATGTTAAAATAAACTTTATAAAGTCACATCTTAGCATTAAAATGTTATTAATTTTAAAAGATTGAGAAGTGAGAATAAATTTGTTGTTTTGGAAATAAAATATAAAGGAAATATATATATATTTTCTGGTTCTCACTCTTAATTACATTTCCTGCAATAAGCTTAGAACTCATATCAGTATACCTAACATTTGGCTACCTGGTAACTGGAATTAGTAGTATATAAATGATCACTTCGATATTCCACAAAAATCATTTCAAGGTATATCAGATGATGAGTACAATTTGCCATATACAGTATATGTTCCTATAAATAGGAAACTCAGTTGTCATTTAAATTATTATTATTATTGTAGATACTTACAGTATTGTAGATATTTGGTTTAAACCACATAAAGAATATGTAAGAATTTAGATAGAATTGTTGAAAAAGATTAATAAAAAGGAAAATATAAATTGATAATATATGCTAATAGCAACTGCATGTGTAATATACCTGATTTACTTAGTTCACAAAGCTAGAGAACTAGAAATAAAGCAATCCCCATTCCCTTTTCTTATGTTTCTTCATCCTGTTGTTCATATCTCAATTTTACACCTCAAATTTCTCTTAAATCGGCTCCATCCTTTTTATCACCACTTATTATACTTCAAAACAGCATCAATTCCCTTCTGAATTGCCAAAAACATTATTGAACCCATCTTCTCCCTTTCATTCTTCCTTCCTTCCAATGGATCTGCCAATGGATTATTTTAAAGTATTCATTTAAGCTTTTCTCTCAGCTTTATAAGACCATGGCTTTTTAATGCCAAATACCAATATATACCAATATTTTAGTGCACAGGATCATCTGAAGGTTTTGTCTAAAAAAAAGTTTCTCAGGACCCTATTTCAGAGTTTCTGATTCAGTAGTTTTGAGGAGGCCTTGACGATTAGCATTTTTCCAGGTGATGGTGGTCTTAGGACTATAATTTGAGAACTACTGATTCAATGTGACGTAAAATGTTCCCCATGATCTCATTTGCTTCCTTCTCAAACTTAATCTTTCACTGTATTTTCAAATTTATTCATATTCCTAATAGGCCTAAATAAATATGGGCCTAAATAAAAATGGGCTGTTTCTATATTCCATACAGGATATGTCGATTCTCTCTGAAACATCCTCTATTTCACTACTTCATTGTTCTGCAACCTGTCTTCTTGGCTTGCTGATGATCACATTCAAGATTCAGTTCAAACTTAGTTTTGGCTTGGAAACATTCCCAGACTCTCTTGTATAATCTTCTTGTAGCTCAGATGGTACCTGTGCATGATACTTACCGAAATGTAATTAAGAGGGCTTTTTTTGTTTTGCATTCTATCATTATGAGTTTCTCACCTTATTTATCTCTGTATATTTAGAAATGTCTGACATTCAGCTCTAATAATATTTCCTACAAAGTGAAAAATGCACATTCCAATCATTGAAAAAGAACATAAATAATAACAAAAAATGTCTATTTGATTAATAATATTCTTAATGTCTTCTCTTTTAAAGCCCTTTTAAAGCTATTCTTATTTTTTATAAGTAAGGGTAATTTCTTGTGTGTTGTGAATTTTTATGATTACGTAAAATATTGGTAATATTATATATTATATCCTATATAATTATTTTTAGGGTGAAACAGTACATTTTTGCTGTTTTCATTTTCCTTATTTAATATGTACTAAAATGGTAAAGAAAGAAAATGTAATATATAAAGTGACTGTTTATTATTACTTTATGTTAAAGAATATATATTATTGTGAACTTACTACATGGCAGGCACTATTCTAATTTATATTTCCCAAAACTGAGAGATAATAGTAAATGGTATAGCAGCAGATTGAGAATATCTGACCATTGTTGCATCATCTCATCTTCATCCTGTATAGTGTGGTTGGTTAAATTTGTGTAACAATGTCAGCTTACTATATAATACAAGTGACCTACAGCTCTCCTAAGACATATTTATGTCAAGTGTAGGCTCCAGCAAAGGGAATGCAGCTACTGAGGACTTCTCAACACAGCAGAAGTTGGAGGGAGAACACAAGACATAATTGTACTGCCTAATTAAAAAAAGCAACTATGACACTCAGTGTAATGATAGATACAATGCGGTTAACTTCCCTGGAATATTTTCTGGGACTAACCCACAATATTCCCTTTTTCCCATGTTTTATTGAGGTATAATTGTCAAATAAAAATTGTATATATTTAATGTGCACAATATGATGGTTTGATATACACACATTAGGCTAATTAACACATCCATCACTTCACATAGCCACCTTGCTTATATATGGTGGCAACACTAAGATCAACTCTGTTAGCAAATTTCAAGTATAAAATACAATATTATTAACTGTAGTTACTTTGCTGTACATTAGATCCCCATAACTTAATCATCTTATAATTGAAAGTTTGTGCCTTTGACATTTCTCCATTTTCCCACCTTAACAGCCTCTGGTAATCACCATTCTACTTTCAGTTTCTGAGTTCAATTTTTTAGATTACACATATAAGTAAGATTTTATTTATTTATCTGAGAGAGAGAGAGAGAAAGCGGGTGACAGAAAGAGGTGGGGGGCAGAGGGAGAGAGAGAAGCAGACCCCCGCTGAGCAGGGAGCCTGACGCCAGGCTCCATCCTGGGAGTCCAGGATCATGAGCTAGCTAGCTGTCATCTGAGCCGAAGGCAGGTGTCTAACTGACTGAGCCACCCAGGAACCCCAGAAAGCATATTTGTGTAATTTCACTTAGCAATTATGCCCTCCAGGTTCATCCATGTTGTCATAAATGGCAGGGTTTTGTTCTTTTTATAAAATATTCCATATACACTGTAATTTATCATTCGTCCATTGATGGACACTTTCTAAGACGATTGTGAACAATTCTGTCAATGAATCTGATTGCGTATCCTTTAAATATATACCAAGAAATTAGGATTGCTGGATATATGGTAGTTATGTTTTTAATTTTTTGAAGAAACACCGTACTGTTTCCCATAATGGCTATCCCACTTTACATTCCTCAAAACAGTGTAGAAGTATCCCATGAATAGATTTTTCTTTTAACTTTCTTTAACCTAAATTGATGCACAAGATCTTTAATAAAATAACAAGACAACGATTTTGATATGTACATTAAAAAACACGTTGAGAGAGGAACTATTTTAAATATGCACAGAATTCTTTCAAGTACACCTGCAAACTAGAACAGAAGTCCTTAATGAATATAAAATTTTCCCTAATATCTAAAAAAAAAATTGTAGTAGAGTATAAACTCCTTATGCATTTAGAATTCATAAAAACAAAAGTTTTTTTGTACTACATCCTCTACACCCTAACATTTAATATAATGTATATGGAAAAAATATTTCTTTGAGAAAAAAGTACTATTCATAAAATAATTAAGACACTGCAAAGGGATTTGCAAAAACATCATATGAGCACATTGGATATAATACATTTGGGATATGTCTCTTTCTACTAAAGAAAGATTTACATCTTTCTTTACACTTACATCTAAATCTTAGCCTTGCATTTTCATGCTTATAAGGACAGATTCTATTATATTGTGATTATTCCACTGGACTGAGATTTATAACTTAATATTAAATAAGAATTCTAGCCTATTAGGAACAGTCATTTAAAAAATATATTTAGTTGTTACTAATAATGTAGAAGCAGTTTGCTTATACTTATTGAATAAGAATTTCATATTTAAAATGATTAGAATTTATGAAAATAAAATGTAAGCACAGTAAATATACTAATGGAAAGAAAATTAACTTGACAATTTGCACAGAGCATATTGACTGGATAGAGTGTTTGTAATCTCTGTACTCCTTAGTGGAGGGCATGGATGTTCAGTAATGCTGAGAATTTAATTAAGAACAGAATGTTGACTTTTTCTCTTTGCTTCTACTATTCTCAGAAGATTAAATTGCCATTTCTTGCCCTTCCACATTTTGTTTATTCATCACATTTTCATCGTTATTGTTTTTGTTTATAGTTAAGCAACTTTAGCAGAAATTTCCCTCCAATATTGCTCTCCCTAGAACAGAAAAGCCTGCCCATCCCTATTGATTAGGTAAGCCAAGGGCTGCCTGTCACTAGATTTAGGCCCAGAGAGAAACACACATGAAACTCTTGTTTTAAATTCAGTAAATTAGGGGTGCTTGCCTGGCTCCGTCGGTAGACATGCAACTCTTGATCTCCCAGTTGTCGGTTCAAGTCCCATGTTGGGTATACAGATTACTTCAAAATTAAAAAAAAACAAAAAAAAAACCTGGGAGGTGGATGGGGGGATGGGGTGACTGGGTGATGGGCACTAAGGAGGGCACTTGGCGGGATGAGCACTGGGTGTTATACTATATGTTGGCAAATTGAATTTAAATATAAAAAAATGAAATCAAAGAAAAAATAAACCCAGTTACTCATGTTAGTATTAAGACTAGCTTGTCATTTCATTGCTAGTTTTGTTACCAGCCTTTTTTGTTTTCGTTTTTGTTTTTAGCCAGGATATGCCTCAACAATGCATACCTTATCTGACTCAGCTGCATTCCTCTCTTCCTGGCCAACGCCCCTGAGTTCTACTCTGTTCTTAATATCCCACCTTGTTATGTACTTGGTCTCTAATTTTCTTTCAGATCTTTTGATCCAACCTGTTTCTCTGCTACTGCTTTTTTGGATTTTGTACTCTTTACATCCTAAGGATTATACTTGTCTAGATTAAGGCTTATGTTGACAGTAATTGAAAACTTACTGTGCCTCAGCAGAAGTAGCTCCCCAATTCTGACATTGATACTGATATCACTATAAAGTTTGGAGGAAACACAGAGTTATGGTAATATTTCAAGGTAAGAAATGCAACACTTGCACAAAATACAACAGATAAGCAGTCAGTTAGTGCAAACTACATCACAGGTACAATTATTGGTTATATAAAGTAATATTATAAATGATTTTTCCATGGAATCTTTCAGATAATGAATGCTTCATGAATTGTAAGTATATTACCTATATAATGAAAATGTAACAACTGATCTGACCAATTCTACCTCTATCAAGAACTTTTTTGTTTTGTTTTGTTTTGTTTTTGAGTGGGAGATAGAGGAAGAAGGAGAGGGAAGGAGAGAATCCTAAACAGGTTCCACGCTGGAGGATGGGGACTCAATCCCACAACTCTGAGATCATGACCCGAGCTGAAATTAAGAACCAGAAACCTAATCAACTGAGCCACCCACCTGCCCCCAATAACTTCTATCATAAATAATATCACTTCTATGATGAACATTAGAGTTAGCAAAACTATGACTAAGTGAGGAATAGAATGTGGAAGAAATCTTCATAACAAAAGCAATTTTTTAAAAGAAAAATTGCTGTTTTCTTTGTAGCAAATAGGAGCAATGTATCTTTTCAATTTTCAGTATTCAATATATTTTTTTTTAATTTTTTTTTTTATTTATTTATGATAGTCACAGAGAGAGAGAGAGAGAGAGAGGCAGAGACACAGGCAGAGGGAGAAGCAGGCTCCATGCACCGGGAGCCCGATGTGGGATTCGATCCCGGGTCTCCAGGATCGCGCCCTGGGCTAAAGGCAGGCGCCAAACCGCTGCGCCACCCAGGGATCCCAGTATTCAATATTTTTTAACTGAGTTTGATATATTATGAATTATCTTTCTACTAAAAATGCATTTCCTAAGCCACTGCCAACATTCCAATTATATACTATAGTCTTTTCTTTCAATGCTATTGTCATGAGTTTAGATCCTCCACTTGCATTTTTAAAAAAGATTTTCTTTATTTGAGAGAGAGAAAGTGAGACAGAGCATGAGCTGGGGAAAGGCAGATGGAGAGGGAGAGGCAGACTCCCTGCTGAGCAGAAACCTCCATGAGGGGCTCCAGCCTAGGACTCTGGGATCATGACCTGAGCCGAAAGCAGATGCCCAATTGACTGAGCCACCCAGGTGCCCTAGATCATCCACTTCTAAAGTGTAACCAACCACTATTTGAACACCTTTAAAAATGGCAATGACATTCTTCCTACTGCACTGTACAGCAAAAGACTTTCATGTTGAACATTTTTAATCCATAGGCTAGCCTAATTCATAATATGGCTATATGAATAATCCATTCATTATATGGCTTTAATTTAATTCCATATAGTGAGAACCCTCCATTGATATAAATGAATATTTTGAAAATCTTTTCTTTTTTGATTATTAAAATAACATTAATCTTTTTGGGTATATAATACAGTGAATTTTGGCAAACCTATGCAGTGGCATAACCACCACCACAATTAAAATAAAGAATATCTCCATTGTCTAAAGAGATGTTTTCATTATCCTTTGTAGCATTTATTTTTGCCCTACCCCCAGATCCTGGTAACCAGTGAATACAACTCCTATATATTTGCCTCTCTTAGAATGCCACATAATAAATCTTTCCTTTCCTACATGACCTATTTCATTGTTATTTAAAGGGTACCTATAATGGGCAAAAAACAAAAACAAAAAGTCCACAAAAACCAAAAAACTTGTTGGAATGAGACAGTATTATTGTTTTGACCCAAGACATTGTGTCTTCCTGTCTTCCAGTTGCAAAGTAAATGCTCTTTTCAGGGCTCGAGGCTTGAAAATATTAAGAGTTATTGATCTAATTTGCACTTCATTAAGAATATTCCTACAATTTGAGAATGCAGGATCTCCAGAAACCCTAAGATATTCTTGAATTGGGAGAAAGTTCCCTTAACATGTCAAATGCCAGTTTTAGCTGATGATTCCCAGATGAGACAATGAAAGCATTTACATCCCAAGTGCAAGGTGGTGGAAGATGAGGCATTGTGTCCTTGGGCCTCTGCCTGTCTTAAAGTACATTCGTTGAGTGAGCAGGGATTAATTTATCCTTGCTGCTACTTCTCTGCTCAAGTTAAACTGGAGTATTTTTCAAAGAGGAGCATAAAACAGCTACACAGAAGACAATGAGAAATGATTGAAAATTCTAGTGATTTTAGGGGAATGGAGTTCATATTGCCCATTCAAGAATAGTGATGATTTTCTGGTGGGAAAAATAGAACTGAAAATTGCATACTTTGTGATAGTTTGGTGCCAGAATGCAGAAGAAATGCTTTGAAATAGCATTTAAAATTTCCTCAGGAGTATAAACAGTTTATCTCTCTTGCCTGTGGGCAGCAGGGTGTAGCATATGGAGCATACATACAATATGAGGAAAAATTGCCTAACAGGAGGGACATGCTCATTCCTTCTCTGTGATCCCAATTCGGTCTATAGATTCTGAGGCACTATTCCTACTTTAGACATGCTGGAGATAGATTTAGGATGCATAAACATATGTATTAGAGAACTATCACCAGAAGAATTTGAAAGTTCAAAAAGAAATAAGAAATTACATAACCTACATAAATCTACTGAGAAGGAATAATAATTCTCTCTACAATTTGTTTTAGGTATGACACTGGGGAAGTTTGAAACAATTGGTTTGTGCATTGTTTATAATGATGGCCCTGTGGGGAATTAATTAATGTGATTTTAAAATCCCACTGGCAGTGTGAAAGAGCAAGGGACATTGAAGACTTGCCATTCACTTGAATTTACTGGCAGGAAAAAAAAAGGCACTAAAAACTTCATCATAATGAAATTATTTCTTGAATATTGAATATCATTTTAATTCTTAAATTATGTTCTAGATTTTAAATAATACACGTAAATTTGTAACTAAATAATAAATTTAAAAGAAATTTTAAAGGATATCACTGAAAAGAGGTTATGGTGACTGGACAGAAATTGATAGATTTTATATGGAGGCAGAAGAACATATTTTAGAAACCAGTGACTTATCCTTTAAACTTGAATCCAGTAATGATTTTAATTTTTTCCCTTTTTTTTTTTTGATGAAGATTCAACCTCTATTTCTAGAATTAGGGCTTATTTTAATTATCTTTTCTGTTTGAAAAATAACACTCCAAAGAAAACACTAAATTTCTCGCATTATTATTCAACTTCCCAACCTATTTCAGAGAGAATTGGTATGGCAAGATTATTTTAACTTCTCATTAAATTATTTTTCACATTTTCTTATAGTTGGAATCTCATCAAAAAATGTTAAATATAAAGGTGCCTGGGTGGCTCAGTTGGTTAAGCCTCTGCCTTATGCTCAAGTCATGATCCCAGGGTCCTGGGACTGAGCCTGCATCAGGCACCTTGCTCAGCAGGCAGTCGGTTTCTCTCTGTCGCTCCCTCTGCCCCTCCCCTCCCCTCCACCTGTGCATGCTGTCTCTCTCTCTCTCAAATAAAGTCTTTAAAAAATGTTAAATACAAATAATTTATTAAGGTAATTGAAATTTTCAAGGATGTAGTGCATTCATTTCCAACTTAACAGCCCTTCATATGTAGTAATAACATTATAGTAGCTGCACACCTGAAAAATGAATCACAATAAGCTGTACAAAAAGAACAAAAGGAAGGTAGTATTATGGCAGTGAGAACAAGCAATGGTAGGAAAAACAAGAAATAAAAATATCCTGAAAAATACTGCATTTTTTTTTGTAATTTAAAGATTTTCTTCTAGCTCTTCTTAACACATGTAGAAATTAAAGTCACTGAATTTGTATTAAAAAGGGAAATGATTCTAAGAGCTGCTGCCAACTAAAAAAAATCTTTTATTTCTTGATAACTCCTCACTCTTGAAAACACCTTCATATGCAAACATATAAACCCCACATTTCAAATCATAAATCCAATTCTTTTCTTCCAAAGCAAAACAAAACAAAACAAAAACAAACAAACAAAAAAAACCCAGAGTAGTCAGATTGTGGAAAAAACATTTGTAGTTCACTTTCTACATCCTTTTGAATTCTCTCCAAAGTCATTCTTTGTGTTCATGGAAAGAGTACATTTATGTAACAATCATGTTTCCTGTGATGGTGCAAAGTAGTGATCCTCAAAAAAACCTTCAGCTCACTTGTACTCTCAGTCCCCATTTATGCAATTACTTAGTTTTTAGACTGCTTAACATAACTCAAAGGAAGGCTAAATATTTCATTCTTACAGGATTTCATTTGATTGTAATTCTGATTTTGAAGGACATTTGATGACACCTTTCCTTTTCATGTCCAAACTATAGCTTATCACTTGGTGAATTTTTTTAGCTTTCATTATATTTGGGGGGAAATGCAGAAATAGTAACAAAATTGGAGGAAATCACAAGTTCTAAAATCTTTTAGATTGATACTTGGTTGTTATACTAGGGATTCCTGAAAGGAAAGGCACTCCTTTCCCTTGTTTTCTAAGTCTATTTGCAGCTGGAGTAAAGTTTAAGAGAGTTCACTCTTAGCCTAGAAAGTATGACATACTTCCTTGACCTAACATATTTAGCGTAAATCAATACTTCTGGGATCTGAAACAACACAAGGATCTTAGAACCCTTTTCTCTACCTACCCTACAGCTTACCCTTCCGTTTCCTGCTGCCTTCTTAGTGGCAGTGATACAGTGTCATGCATTTTAATTATTCTTGTATTTATTTACTTTTCTCATTGATATTTGTTCCCCTGGTTATTTCTGTGCTTCTAGCTGTAATTATTTCCCTTTGTTTGAAAAACTCATTTTAGTTGGACCAGCTGATAATAAATTCTGTTTTTTGTTTTTATAAAAATCCCTTATTATACCTTCATTTTTGAGGATATTTTTACTGGGTATAGAATTTGAGGTTAACAGTCATCTTTTTCAGGCTTTGAATAACATACTCTTTTCTAGCTTCATTGTTTATTATAAAGTCTACTGTATATGGTATGTATGGACCTTGAAGAAATGTATCTTTTTAAATTTGAGCTATTCTTTCTTTCTTTGTTTTTTTATTACTTTTTAAAAATCAATTTGAAGTTTTATTTTTATATATTCTAAAGTACATAGCTTTCATTAACTCTGGAGTTTCTTGTCTTTTCATTCATGTATGGAAATTCTTGATCATTGTTATAACATATTGCTCTTCTCTTTTCTCCTTTTCTCTTCCTTTCCCTTTCCTCCCTTCCCTTCCTTTCTCTTCTCTTTTCCTCCCTCATACTGCCTTATCTCACTTCACTTTACTTCACTTTTTTTAAAGATTTTATTTGTTTATTCATGAAAGACACACACAGAGAGAGAGAGAGGCAGAGACATAGGCAGAGGAAGAAGCAGGCTCCATTCAGGGAGCCCAATGTGGGACTCAATCCCGGGACTCCAGGATCATGCCCTGGGCCAAAGGTAGACACCAAACTGTTAAGCCACCTAGGGATCCCCTCACTTCACCTTTTATTACCTCCTCTCTCTCTTTTCATTTAGAGTACCTAGGACTCTTCATCATTGATGCATCTTCTGTCTTACTGCTCCTTACTATATTTTCAATATATCTTTCCTCTCTGTGGTTCAGGCTGTTTCCTAATGACCTATCCCCCTATTCACTAACTCTTACTCTAGCAAATCTTACACTGTTCTTACTGCTAATTGCAGAATTATTACAAGATACATTTTATAGTTTCCAATTTTCTGCTGACCTTATCTATCTTAATATATATTATTGTGCATATTAATTATTCCTGTTTAAATATCTATATCTGATAATTCCAATAAGAATTATCTTTTAATTCCTGTTTTCAATCATGTACTACTTCTTATAAATCTGCTTATTTTTGATTGAATGTTGAGCACTCTGTGTGCAAAATTGTGAAGATAATTTGTGGTTCTGATGTGGTTATTTTCAGCCAGAGAAGAATTTTTTTTTTTTTTTTTTTTTTTAATTTCTGGCAGGCAGTAGAGTAAGGGCAGATCAATTTAATCAGTCTGGGATATAACTGATTCAAAGCTGGTTTTCAGCCTTTATGAGAGGATTTATTTGGGTTTGCTCTCATCCCAGTTGAGGCCTGAAATATTTACCAGAGCCTAACTTCTTTGGCAGGACCTGAACTAAATGTTTGTCTCCTCTACCCATAAAACTGGGAAAAGCTCCCTTCAGCTTCTTAGCATTTTGGCTAAAGTTTAAAAATCAGCAAATACTTAGGAAGGTGCCAAGTATTAGTTTCCCCTCTCTGCATTCCTCTTTTTTTGTGATCTTGGCAGCTCTCATTCTGGCTCCCCTAGTTGACATCAATCCCGATTTTCACTTTTCTAGTCCCAAAAGACTGCTCAAAGCTCTGATCAATTTCTCACCACCTCAATCCTTTGCAGAAATCAGCAAGGAAAAAGTGGCATAGAAATTTGTTTTTTGCTGAGTGCAGTTCCCTTCTCTGTAGGATCTTGGTTCAAATGCTGGCACTGAAGTAGTTTTCTTCAATATTTTTAAATAGATTTAAATTTAAAAAAATAGCTTTTATGGTTGTTTTCATTATGTTTACTCTCCTATAATTTTTCCTTATGAGATTTATAATAATTGTATTAGGATATTAATAAAATAGTATTTGATAAAGGGGATAGTGGCTACTCTGTAAAATATTAAAGAAATTATTTTTGATTAATTTCTTCTGAATTAATATCTCTCAGTTCTTACCACAATAATAATTTTAGAATATGATGATAGGTATATGAAAAAATAACCAAATCTTCTGAAAGAACATCATCTATTCTACCATACATAGATAGAAGTAACTATTCTCATCATTATATAAGAAAGTTGAGAATTATAACAGAAAACAATTATTTGAAACTGCTCTGTTTTGAACCATGCATTTACTACAGCCAGATGCAAATCTTTTCACTCTTTCACCTGTCTTCTATCTCTCTCTGCTCTCTCTCTCTCTCTTTCTTTAAGATTTTTATTTATTTATTCAAGAGACACAGAGAGAGGCAGAGACACAGGCAGAGGGAGAAGCAGGCTCCATGCAGGGAGTCTGATGTGGGACTCGATCTCGGGACTCCAGGATCGCCCTGGGCCAAAGGCAGGTGCTAAACCACCTAGGCATCCCTCTCTGCTCTCTTTTGAATGAACCATGCATATACTACAGACAGATGCAAATCTTTTCGCTCTTCCACCTGTCTTCCATCTTTCTTTCTCTCTCTCTCTCTCTCTCTATATATATATATATATACACACACACACACACACAAACAAATGGCTCCATTGTTAACTTTATTTCTTTTTTTCTTTTATTTTATTTATTTATTCATGAGAGACACAGAGAGAGAAGCAGAGACATAGGCAGAGGGAGGAGCGGGGCTCCATGCAGGGAGCCCAATGTGGGACTCGATCCTGGGACTCCAGGATCAGGCCCTGAGCCCAAGGAAGACACCCAACTGCTGAGCCACCCAGGCATCTTGTTAACTCTATGTCTATTACGTAGAACATTCCATAAACTTGGGGTAGCCAAAAGATAAAAACAGAATTTTGAGAAAATATTTGGAAATAAATCACATTTTCAATATATAAATTATAGAGAGGAAAGATATAAAAATAGTTTTAAGAGGTTTTTTATTTTTTTAAAGATTTTATTTATTTATTCATGAGAGACACAGAGAGAGAGAGAGAGGCAGAGACACAGGCAGAGGGAGAAGCAGGCTCCATGCAGGGAGCCTGATGCAGGACTCGATCCAGGACCCCGGGATTACGACAGTTTTAGGAGTTTAAATAAATAATTTTTGGCATGAAAATCTGATCATGTATCTTTATTGACCATAATTACTTAATGCTAACAGGAACTGGAAGAAATCTGAAGATGACAGATTGACTAAGTTATACAATTCAGTGAAAACTGCAGTGACAGTCTACTAATTATTTTATTAGGTAAGCTGTCTGACATATTATGGACAGTTTCTGATAACTTAACTGCTCTATCCATGTAATTGTTTCTAATTAATTCAATTATTGAGTATTTTGGTTGATTTTTAACACAATGATTCAAGATGTCCAAACTTTAGCACATTATGCACATCTAATATTTAGTAAAAAGCATAGTAAACTAACTAATGATTTGGTTAAACAGCCCAAATAAAACATTCAATAAAGTACTTTAAAAAATTTTGTTGATGTAAATTGTTGTTTGAATTAAGAAACTTAATTATGCAGGCTGTCATCATTCAAGCAGTTGTGAACTGATATATAGTGGCTTGAAACAAAAATCTATTATGTAGATTTTTGAAATCAGTGCATCTAATTCAGTTATTAATATGATCTAGGACCAAAGAGAGTAAGACTTTTGCTGGTTTTTCTCTCTAAATTTTAAAGTTGTGATTTATACCTTTCACCAATAATGAACAATAATCTTTTATCATTAACTGGAAGTTTTATATGTAGTCAGCCAAAGTATTCTAAAATACAACTCTACACATATCACATACAAATACACACACACTCATTAAAAACAACCCATATTTTTAGTTGATTGCACAAATATGCATATACAAAACAGGGGAGGTTAAAAAAAAAAAACAAAAAAACAAAACAAAACAGGGGAGGTTATATTATATATTATATGTGTTACTAATTTACAACTCCTAACTTTGCAAAGGGCAAAAGTGGTTTGCTTTACCAAGTAGAAGTAATTTGTATATATTTACAATACTTTTGTAAATAAGAAATGTATTTTGGATGACAGTTTTGGTTCTTCTATTTTAAAACAGAGATGATGGATAGATGATAGATAAAGATAAATAGATGAGGGGATCCCTGGGTGGCTCAGCGGTTTGGCGCCTGCCTTTGGCCCAGGGCGCGATCCTGGAGACCCGGGATCGAATCCCACGTCGGGCTCCCGGTGCATGGAGCCTGCTTCTCCCTCTGCCTGTGTCTCTGCCTCTCTCTCTCTCTCTGTGACTATCATGAATAAATAAATAAAATATTAAAAAAAAAGATAAATAGATGATACTGATATAACATGATAATTTAATTGACTGAAAAAAAGAATACGAATTCTGAATAGAATTACTGTGAAGCACAGGTACACTTTGTTGTGTCAACTGAAATGTGAAATGTGTTAAGTTTAAGAGTAAAACCTGGCAAACATTAAACATAACTAATTGTTTGAAAAATATATCTACTTTATTAATTGAAAATTGGATGGAAACAAAGGCCAAAAATAGATAAATGAATACATTGCTAGAATGAACAGCTCAGTAAATGGGAACTGTGGAGCTCAGAGTATGTTTAAACAGTATTGGAATTTACCATAAACTTTATTCAAAGATTTATTTATTTATTTGAAAGAGAGAGAGAGAGCAGGAAGGAGCACTAGCAGGGGGAAAGGGAGAAGCAGGCTCCATCCCAGGAGAAGTGGGGATCCATCCAGGACCCTGAGATCATGACCCAAGCCCAAGGCAGATGCTTAACTGACTGAACCATCCAGGCGCCCCAGGAAACTTTGTGTTAAATGATGCATATTCAAAACATCGGCTAATGCAATTACGTTTAGTAAAGTGTTTTTAAACATTAAGTCCCTGTATGTTGTCACTGTGATATATTCAAAAGCAACCAACCAGCATTTAACCTGATTATACAGTCTAGTCAGATATATAAATACATAAATAATCACAAAATCCTGCAACCAAAATTGTTTCTTTTTGTCACTAGGGTTTAAAGCCATTGAGACTCTTTCTTTTTCTTTCTTTCTTTCCTTCTTTCTTTCCTTCTTTCTTTCTTTCTTTCTTTCTTTCTTTCTTTCTTTCTTTCTTTCTTTCCTTTCTTTCTTCTTTCTTTCTTCCTTTCTTTCTTTCTTTCTTTCTTTCTTTCTTTCTTTCTTTCTTTCTTTCTTTCTTTCTTTCTTTTTCTTTCTTTCTTTCTTTCTTTCTTTCTTTCTTTCTTTCTTTCTTTCTTTTCTTTCCTTTCTTCTTTCTTTCTTTCTTTCTTTCTTTCTTTCTTTCTTTCTTTCTTTCTTTCTTTCTTTCTTTCTTTCTTTCTTTCTTCTTCTTTCTTTTTCTTCCTTTTTGTAATAGCAGCTCTATTACAAAATCCAACATGAGTGTTTTCCATGATCCAATTCCCTGTTTACCACCACCATGGTTTTTGAATTTCTGATTTGTTTTTTAATGTTTTGTTTATAAACTTCTCCACCATTATAAAGCATTACATCTTTTTAGGTGGATTATTATGAAGATTATTTTAATGAATTCATGTGATGTACCTTTCTCACATTTTCATTGTTCATGTGCACAGAAATTTCTTCCTATTTCATCAGTTCTTATAGGGTATGTTCAAGTCAGTTTGAGTGGTAGTTTATAAACCTTTCTTTTTATCAATTGTGGCACTCCTGTAGGTAGAAACTATACCTTGCCTAGGATTGGTGGTTCACAACGGACTGATGCTTTTATGACACAGTTATGATTTGAAAGCATTTCTCTGGGTATTAACTTTAACTCCACCCATTTTATCTCCTTGTAATGCTCAATGTGGCAGCTCGTCTTCATCCCCAGGTTGAAATTTCCTGTTTCCAAGGCATCAGGAGTATACTCCGCAAAGAATATTGGACTTTTGATAAGTGTGGGCATCACATAAGGCTCAACACCAGACAAAGACAGCTTTGCAGAGCAAATGCTCACTTCTTTGGCAGGATCTGCTCATTTTACTTCTTTGGGACTTTCAAAGAACAAGTGCCATCTGTGTGAGATAAAATGCTGTTGAAGGATTGAAGAGCCTTATTCATAATGGTTATATCTTAATGGTCATGCCAAATTGATGTGTTCCAAAATTTATCCAGGATTAGAACATCCTGATAGACTGAGGCTGCTGCTGTGTCTCCAGATTTTTCTTCATGTGGGTATCACTTTTGATATGCCTACAGGAACCATGTCATTACCAGGAGAGTGAGAATGTTTGTGAGAACCTGGGGGATACAAGAGCAGTGAGTAGCAGTTGGAGCATCAACTCTTTAGACAGAGGCAGCAGGGAGTGGAAGCTGAGAGAAAACAAAAGGACCCAGGAGAGTGATGGGTCAGCCACAGGGATGACAACCCTAAAGAACACTTTAGGAGACGAAGGTGGAATTTGGCTCTGAATAAGCTGCATGTCCTGAATTCAATGCTGAGGCCACCATAATTTTGTAAAAAGAACGGGATGAGCACTGGATGTTATACTAGATGTTAGCAGATCGAACTCCAATAAAAAAATATACAAAAAAAATTTTTCAAGCCATCATATCATCATTCATTCAGCATATATATAATATCTGTGTATTGTATCACTTGGGTCTGTTGTAAACATGAAAGATACACTGGTGAAAGCAGAATAATTTTTAAAATATCTTCTTTCATGGAGTTTGCATTTTTCCTGTGAAATTGGTCTGTGATGGAACAGGTATCATATTCATCATGACCAATATCATGCACGCAAAATACTTAGTAAAGTGCAAAAGACGTCAACGTTAATTTCTAAATAAATGGATATTTATGATATTTTTGGTGAATATGTGTTTTTGGGATGTATCAGAAAGCTAGAAGCTCAAAAGCCACCTGCTAGAAGTTACCAAGTAATATTTTTAAAAATGTTTTAAAATTGAAGTTAAAGTTTACATGCAGTGAAATGTAAAACTTGCATTTGTTAAGATGAGTTTGGGCACATGTATATACCATACAACTAATCACCAAACCAGAATATAGAAAATTTCCATTACCAAAGAGTTTTCTTATAACCCCTCCCTATTAAACTCTTTTCTTCATAGGTGATCTATTTTTTTTATTTCTAACCTCTAAATTAATCTAGCCTGTGTCTTAACCTCATAAAAATGTCATGATAGAGTATGTACTCTTTTGTGTTATTAAGACCCATCCATTCTACTGATGTATCCATTGTTCACTGCTATATATACTATTGTATTAAATTTTATGAATATATTGTAATTTATCCATTATCCTGTTATTAACAGGATAATGATAAAGTTCTCTAAAAACCCTTGTACAAGTTATTTTGTGGACTTGCTTTTCATTTCTCTTTGCTAATATCAGCTACAACACGGTGTAGGTGAATGGTTTACTTTATAAAAAACTATTTTTCCAAAATGCCTAAGAATTTTATAGACCACCAGTATATTATGGGGAGTTTAGGTCTATAATTTTGTTGGCTGTCACTCATTTTAATTTTAGACATTCTGGTAGAGCTAAATCATATCTTGTTCTAGTTTCAATTTGTATCTCCCTAGTGAGTGATACAGGTTTTTATTGGACACATGTGAAGATTTTGCCATTTTCCACCTTGTTTGACGTTTCTTTATGGATTTAGATATAATTCCTTTGTCAGGTGCATACCAAATATTTTCTCCTAGGCTGTGGCTTGTATTTGCAAAGATGTGAAGTTATTTTTCCTATGTTTCTTTTTAGAAACTATGATTTTAAAAGCCTTACATTACATAAAATTCATTTCAAAATAATATTTGTATAGGACATAAGATTTTTATATTTCCAATGAATAAATAAATAAATCTTAAAAAAAGAAAAAAGAAATCAAGCAGTATATGTCATCCAAACTTATGCTTGCTTTTAGTTTTGTTCTGATTGTTCTAGGTTTCTAGGTCTTTTCAATTCTGCAGTAATTTGACAATAGGTTAGTTAATTAGTAATAAATTAGATGTTGGGATTTTTATAAGGGTTGCTTTGAATTTACAGAATACTTTGAGGAGAACAAATATTTAAAAATACTGAAACTTCCAAACTATGAGCATGATTTATCTTGGCATAGATTTTCTTTAATTTCTCTCAGAAATGTTACAGTTTTAAGTGCAAAGATATTGCATAGTTTCCACTAAATTTATTAAGATTCTATGATTTTAATACATTGAAAACAGTATAGTGTTTTAATTTAATTTTCCAATTTTTTGTTGCTATCATATACAACTGCTTTTTAAAATATATTGACCATGTATCCTATGAATTTTTAAAACAATATTTATCATATTTTTTGTACATTTCAGGATTTCAAGAAATCCTTTTCACATATCTAGTCATGCCACGTGTGAACTAATAAAATATTTTACACTTTACTTTTCAGTCATTTTCTCCTAATTTTCTTGTCTGATTGCACTAGCAAACTTCCACTACAGTATTTAATAAAGTAATGAGAGCTCACATACATGTCTTCTTCCAAATCTTAGATGGAGATAATAGTTTGTCATTAAGTATGATATTACTTGTAAGTTTTCAGAAATATGCTTTATTAAACTGAAGAATTTTTCATCTACGCTCATTTTGTTGTGAGTTATTAACATGACGGGTGTTAAAGATTGTTGAATGATGTATTCATATGCTATTACTCCTTTATTAATGCTGTGATTTAGATCAATTGGTCTTTAAATGTTAAACCAATCCTATATTCCATGGATAAGATCCAACTGGTCATGGTGAATGACACTTTTATTTATTACTAGATTCAATTTGCTAACATTTTCTTAAAGACTTTTTTATCTTTGCTTTTGTTTCACTGAATTTCTAGGTATACAGGTTGATGTATTTCACAAAACTCAAAATATTTTTAGCCATTATTTCTTTGAAAATTTTCTGCCCTGTTTTTCTTTTCCTTTTAGAACCACACTAAGTTAAATTACTTGTCATCTTCCGATGTCACTGAATCTCCATTTAACTTAAAAAAAATTCTGGAAAAAAATAAAAATAAAAAATAAAAATAAATAAAAAATAAAAATTCTGAGTCTTCAATTTAGAAAATTCCAATGAGTGACTCTGGTCTTTCTTCCTTTTATTGGAAGGACACTTATCCTCTCATCTGCACCTATTTACTTCCCAGAGGCTCCACCCTCAAATACTATCACACAGGTAGTGTACTCTAAATACAGCAAATCACTTAATTCTCACAATTCTACAATAATATTATGTAACATGTCAGATAAAAGGTGATAAAATTAACTTATGTCCAGTTTTAGAAAAAAAGGTAAGGATAAAAATGTCAATTTTTGTCCCTCTAGGAATGAAAAAACAATGAACATTTATAGCTCTTCAAATTCACTTAGCAAAGGTTTAAAAATAGCATTTTTATAAAATACAAGAAAACATATATGGTAAGAATCATGTTTTTCAGGTTAATAAATGATATTCTCAATTGATACTTTAAAAAAAATGAACTACCAAAAATCAAATCAATGATGAAATTCATTCTGGGCTTTTCCTATAAATCTTATAATTGACCAAGATGATCATAACGTCTCCATCAGCTTGACTAAACTTTTAGAAAGACTGCTTTCTGCCTTTAGGGCCCTGACCTCCCTCTCTCTCCCACCTTTATAGAATTCAGATAGCCTAATTGCAGAGATCCTTTTTTTTTCTTAGAGAATTTAATCAGAAAAATTATAATAGTAAATCCTTTCTCTGCCTCTTTGAAATATAAACCTTTTTAAAAAGGTTCTTGCCAAGTTTACAACCCAGGTTTGTCTTGCTCAGGGACTGAGAGGCATCCCTTTGAAATGGAAACATCAAGGAGACTGTCTTTCATCTCCCAGTAACCAGAAAGGTAGGAGCCTAATGAACTTCAGTTGGTCAGTGTCTGAATCCAAATGTAAAATTACCTTCTGTTATGAAGTTATGAGGCAGTTTACCTTTTTTCTTGGATAGGGCCAATTAGCAAACACAGATAGTCTTTATCCCCTGCACCACAGCTCTTAAAAAAAAAAAACAAAACAAACAAAAAAAAAAACTCTAGCGTTTGTTTCAGTACAGTCCAGTTCAGACTGTGCTCTGAACTCTATCCTCCATTGCAATAGCCTAGAATACAGTCGTCCTTACCTATGTAGCTTTACCTTGTGAAATTCTTCCTTTAACAATATAATCCTCCACACCCTGAGATAGTAGCAATTTGCAGATGAAACCTCTGGATTTGATTTAATCCAAATATTCCAAATTCAACTATGTACTTAATGCTCTTGAAAGAGAACTTCACTTATCTCAATTTTACCTCAAACTTTCTACTTGGCTCCTTCTTTTTAGCTTGCCTCTTGGCTCAGGGAGAAGACTCTGAGGGCAAAACATCTCCTCATGGGAACAGAAACTACTCTTTCAGGCAGTAAGGACTGTGCTGAGTCAGCAAGACCCTACCATAATTGACTCCAAGACAATGATCAATTTAGCTTCACTGCCTACCTGTGCATACCCACCCACCTTTGCCCCACATTTTCCTTATATAAACCTGGAAGTATTTTTGGCATTTTGGAGACAGTCTTTGAGATGCTAGTCCATTGTCTTTCCAGTGAAATAAATTCCTTTCTTATTTCTCCACCACTCATCCCTCTGTCTTTGGATTTTGTGAGCAGTGAGTGGTTGAAACTGGTCAGCTTGGGAACCTGAAGCCAGATGCTCTTGCACCTCTGTGCCCTAGCTATACTCTTAAGTAGTAGATTGATTATCCTCAAACTAGATCTATTCAAGTAGTTAATAAGAGGCTATGTAAGTACAAAATAAACTTGATAAAGGCCTATAAATTCACTAGTTGCTCTTCTTTAACAAATATATGTACTACCTTCAAAAATGACTTTCAATTCAATACAATTTTCATCTGTATGGACCTTTTTAATCTGAATCTTGCATTAGAGTATAATATTACATTCCTCCATATGATAGTATTACTATTAGTATGTATAAGAACTCTGCATTAATAGATTTTTATTAGATTCTACTTATGATTGAAGAAAATATAGCTAATGAAAGATGACATTCTATGCATATAATTCTTAGATGATCTCCTATCATATTCACCAATGTTGTTTGATATTAACAGCATTTACATTATTTTTTCTATGAATGTAGATAGCATTAAGCAAAAGTTGTGAGAACTATGTAGTTAAAATTACATTGTGTTAAAGTCAGATACATTTCAGAAAAAATTTGTAAAAATGTATAATAAAGATTGTTCTACACTGTGATTTATCATTAGTAAAACCTTCAAAGCCATTATCTTATCAGTATTCTTTAAGCTTTGAAATTATTCTCTCCTAAGAAAAATGTGAATAGAAGCATATTGCAACTGTTGACATAGTTACTTTTCGTGTGATTCTTACAGTTATTTCTAAATTGCAACAATTTTGGAAATTTTCAACATTTATAATATGCTTAGCATCAGCAGCAGGCTTTAGGACATATGAAATTCCTCCCAAACTTATATTTAATTAATTTAGCCACTGTTAAGCAAATCAACCTTTATTTCTCAACTCGATTGGAATAAAAGTGGTCAATATTTTCCATCTTCCTGTAGACAGAAGATTCAAAATCAAGACTAGACATTAGCAAAGGAAGGGGGGATGGGAATAAGGGGTCTAGTGTGGCACAAATGAGAGGAAGGTGACTTTTCTTCATTGTTCTTAACTCCCACAAATTTTCAGTTCTCCATTCCAGTCACCAAAGATTGTATTGAAGGTGATAAAGAGCTCTTTATTATTCTATAAACAAACAAAATCTCCCAGGTAAACGTTTTGGAATATTATTTCTGTGCTTAAGATAGAAATTCAAACACTTTCACTCACACGCCTTCTATCTTGCCTCTTAATAATTATATAGGTTATGACTCTGTTAGTCTCTCAAAGATGGAGTCCGAAAGCTTAGGCTCAACTTTCTCATTTTCCTTTCTCTTAAAACCCATTTTGTTCCCCCACTTTATTGAACTAGCCCATTCATTACTATGTCCTATCAATTTCAGAATATTCTATTTGAGTCAAGGATTTTATACACAGATAAATACACTGAAGGTAAATATAGTAGGCAATTCATTTAACGTAAGTGTCTCTACTTTTCTTCAATGGTCTTTTCCTAGTTGAGTTGTGGTCTCAGTATTTACTTTCAACTTGTCTTTTTTTAAATGTTGGGGCACCTGGGTGGCTTAGTCAGTTAAGCATCTAACTCATGATTTCAGCTCAGGTCATGATATCATGGATGGTGAGATGGAGCTCTGAGTTGGGCACCACTTGGGTTTCTCTCTCTCCCTCTTCCTTTGTCTTTCCCCCTGCTTGTGCCAGTCTCTCTTTTTCTCAAATAAATAAATAAATAAATAAATCTTTAAAAAAATGTTGGATCCTCCTTAAATGTTTGGTTTCACCTTGGAGTAAACACTGACTTGGAGATGTAATGTTTATCAACTCTCCTTAGCACTTTCTCTGACAGCAACGTGCAAAACTACAAAAATAGCACTGTGAGGGGCAGCCCTGGTGGCTCAGCGGTTTAGCGCTGCCGGCAGCCTAGGGCGTGATCATGGAGACCCTGGATCGAGTCCCACATTAGGCTCTCTGCATGGTGCCTGCATCTCCCTCTGCCTGTGTCTCTGCATCTCTCTCTCTCTCTGTGCCTCTATGAATAAATAAATTAAAAGAAATGTTTAAAAAAATACATAAAAACTGAAAGAAAAAATAAGTTTCTTTAAAAAAAAATAGCACTGTGAGTAATAAATCAGTTAACTAGAAAGAACTGCATTTTGTGTTGTCAGCCTGTCTGGTTTCCAATGTTGGCAGCTTTCCTACCCTGAGGCTGGTATCATCTAACATTCACCCACAAGCTCAGCTTTAAGTTCAAGTTTGGGATACGCCAGACCTTGGTTTTCATGGATTCCCCAATTCTAGCCTACCAACTTCAATTAGTAATCACTAAGATTACCTAGATGCATTAATGAACTATTTTTAATATTTCAAATTACCTAATACATAATTATCACTTATCTATAAACTAAATCATTTATCTATAATATCATTTACCTATAGCCTAAATAATGTCAAATGTCTTTGTATTTAACCAGAATTATATCAGTTGTGTGTACTTCCTTATTACCTCAGATTTTACTCTAGAGTAATATTTATTTTGGTTTTGTATGTTTACTTGATTACTTTGTCTCTCTCGGGATAATAATTTTAAAACTGGCTCATTGATTTGACAATTGATAAATAATTACTGTATTCCATATTTTGTGCTAGGCACTGGGGATAAAGAAATAGCAGACTTCATGTTGTTTCTAATCTGATCGTAAAGGGAGGTAGGTCAGCAGTATGATACAAAGTGATGAGTATATCAACACAATTCTCTGAGAACATAGAGAACAGACCCCTAACTCAGAGTGATCAGAGACTGGCAGTAACATATGGCAATATGCCTCTTTGCTTCCATTTGTCTTTGAAAGAAAACATCTTGTAGCTATTTCTGACCTCCACTTGGTCTTCTTATCTTTCATTGCTTGTCCCTTTAATGCCTTTCCAACTTTTTCGACTAATTTTTTTTCTTCTTTTCTTTTCTTTTTTTTCTTTTTTCCACTATCGATGTCCTGCCTCCACAGGAGCTAGTGCAGACAAGAGTTGACTTAACAAGAGTCAACTGAGAGAGGAGTCCTCTCTCTTTACATGACTTCATCCTATTTTGGCACCTGTTGAAAAGTGAATCCTGATGATGGGATCTCAGCCATTTTCTTTGTCTACTAACATAGAATCCTTTCAAAGACTATTCCCAGATTCATGTTTTGTCTCTGAGCTTTCGAGCTGCTGTGTGGCTTAGTAGTTAATAGCTAATAGTGCAGGTATCTTTTCAGAGCTTTGGTCTTCTCAGAAAAGGAAAAAATCTTAAGCTACCTCCCAACATTTTCATCAAAGAAAGAAACTAACTACCTTCCTAAATTTTAAGATTGTAGCCCTAGAACTCTCATTTCTTTATGGTGATATGGAGGTGAGAGAAAAAATAAAAAAAAAGAATAGCTATCATTTGCATATCCATTAAACCATTCTTTTCAACAATGCATAAGTTTTCCTCCATCTCAATTATGTTTCATCAAACTACATATGAAAGGGCAGCCCTGGTGGCACAGCAGTTTAGAGCCACCTTTGGTCCAGGGTGTGATCCTGGAGACCCGGGATGAAGTCCCACGTCGGGCTCCCTGCATGGAACCTGCTTTTTTCTCTGCCTGTGTATCTACCTCTCTCTCTGTGTGTGTGTGTGTGTGTGTGTCTCTCATGAGTAAAAAAATAAAATCTTAAGAAAAAACTATGTATGAAACAACCCTATAAACATTCTAATCTACTCCATCCAAGGGTAGTGGGTATTATACTAAACTTCTTATAAAATATTTTTTGTTATCACAGTTTTTAGATACAGAGGATTATACCTTTGAACCAAACAACATCATTGGAAAGTGGATATAGTCATTCTCCCACAGAAGGGGAAAAAAACCCCAACACTGTGACATTATTATGCCAAAACTGGAAAAAAACCCAAAAACAAAAGATGGGTACAGCAGGAATTCTAATTTGCGTTTGTTTATTGGATTTTACTTTCACCACCTAACTGATATTTCAATTCAATTTATATTGAAGATAGTTATGTGAAAGATTTGAATGGTTACTCATAAAAAAAAGGGAGTCGCTCCTTGTTAGTGAGATTATTGTTTTTATAAGTTGCAGCAAAAGTTCCTTTCAGGGACTATGTCTTTAGAAGCAAGCATTAAAGAGTGTGTTGTGTGGATTCAGCTTGACATGGTTCCCCATGGACTTCAGAGTGTGACATCGCCTTTACCAGCTCAATAGCTAAACTCCTGGAACATTAGCTTTGTGTGCTAAAGGCTAAGAGAATTTGTGGCTGGAGGACATCTTTCTAATTTACTCGAGATTTCCTGATAACTTTGCCTTTCTGGTTTTTGGCATCAGTGATCTAAATTGACAGATCAATTGGGGACAGAAACATGCACTTGTCAAGTTCTTTCCAAAAGTGAGTCTGAGACCTAATGCTGCTTCCCAAGAACTGCTGCAGCACTTTTTACGGAAGGTTTCTCTGACTGGGAGTCACTGCAATAGACTGATTCATAAATATGGGGCAAGATGACGGCATGGTGGTAAAGTCATGGCAGTACCATATGCTAAGTCAAGGAAGTAAATACCTCTTTTGGCATTTAAGAAAATAGTTTTAAACTTCAAGTGAACAAAAATAATGGATAATACCATGCCGTGCTCTTTCAGTGCTATAGGTAATAGCTCTTATAATTAATCTCCAAACTTAAAAAGAACGATTATAAGAGTTTATACTTAATGATTCTGTGGCACAGAAAAATTAAAAGAAATTCAGATATCCATCTGAGAATGCATTGAGAAGCTAGCTATTTTTTATTGAAAATTATACGTACCAATATCATATGTTCCATCCCACGTTGGATTGCATAGTATATGCTTAACAGAGCTTGCCTGTCTAATACAAAATCCAGTGAGGGGCACCTGGTGGCTCAGTGGTTGAGTGTCTGTCTTTGGCTCAGGTCATAATCTGGGGGTCCTGGGATCGAGTCCCACATCAGGCTTCCACAGGGAGCCTCTCTCTATGTCTCTCATGAATAAATAAATAAAATCTTAAAAAAAAAAAAGAACAACAAAGTCCAAAGGGGAGGGGATAGCGCCATCAAAGCAATTTGAAAATGAGAACAATAAGATTATGTGGAGATATAGAAAGAAAACTTTTAGAGCAAATTTCAACTGTCTCCATTTCTATGTGACTAAGATCAAATCCCCATCGCCCCTTTACTAGACTACTATAAGTGGTCCTTCTGCTTCCATTAGGTGCTGATGCAATTTAATTTCTCCTTGGGGGGGTTTAAGTCATCTTTCTAAGTATGGACCAGATTATAGTGAAACTTAAGTTGCCATTGCACTCCACAGAATATCCTGTTCTTTTATGGGTTCCTTTTTTTGGCCCCACCTCTATAATTTCATCTCTGACTACTTTTCCAACTACCCATTCTAATCCAGTTATTCTGAATATTTCTGTTTCTATAACTCTCCAAGCTGACTCTTCACTTCTGTGCCTTTGCAGCTCTTGTGTCCTCTGCAGAGACCCTTTTCCTTCTGGATCATGTTCATCATTCTCTGTTCAAATCAATGACCAGGGATGCCTTCCACTAGCAACCATCATTTAGGTCACCTATGCTATTCAGTTCCTATCATATTATCCTGTTGTATTTTTTCAGCATATTTGTCACCATCTGATTTTTATTTATAGTCTATCTCCACTTGAATTTTGAGTTTTATGAGGGGAGGGACCTTGCCCATGTTGGCCATTGTTTTATTCCTCAAGTCTAGAGCAATACTTGAGACAGCATATGCACAATGAATATTTGCTGAATTATAAAGGTAAGTTTCTTTCATTAGAACTCAATGGTCTGCTTCTAAGGGCAGGACAAATTGTATCATATCAGTTTCTTATAGATTCTATTCTCAGATTCTGTGACATGGAAGTATCTTCATGACTTACCTCCATTTCCTAATCCTTGAGAAACTCGACAGTAGATTTTGAGTTCTGGAGTGGAGATTGGGAATATAGCAAGATGGCGGAAGAGTAGGGTCCCCAAATCACCTGTCTCCACCAAACTACCTAGAAAACCTTCAAATTATCCTGAAAATCTATGAATTCGGCCTGAGATTTAAAGAGAGACCAGCTGGAATGCAACAGTGAGAAGAGTTCGCGCTTCTATCAAGGTAGGAAGACGGGGAAAAAGAAATAAAGAAACAAAGGCCTCCGAGGGGGAGGGGCCCCGCGAGGAGCCGGGCTGAGGCCGGGGCGAGTGTCCCCAGGACAGGAGAGCCCCGTCCCGGAGGAGCAGGAGCTGCACCGACCTTCCCGGGCGGAAAGGGGCTCGCAGGGAGGTGGAGCAGGACCCAGGAGGGCGGGGATGCCCTCGGGCTCCCCGGGACAGTAACAGCAACTCCGCGCCCAGGAGAGTGCGCCGAGCTCCCTAAGGGCTGCAGCGCGCACGGCGGGACCGGGCGGGACCCGGAGCAGCTGAAGGGGCTCGGGCGGCGGCTCCGCGGAGGGGGCTGCGGGGCGGGAGCAGCTCGGGGGGGCTCGGGCAGAGGAAGAGGCTCCGTGCGGAGGGGGCTGCGCGGTTCCAGGAGCAGCTCGGAGGGGCTCGGGCGGCGGCTCCGCGGAGGGGGCTGCGGGGCGGGAGCAGCTCGGAGGGGGCTCGAGGGCGGCTCCGCGGAGGGGGCTGCGGGGGGGAGCGGCTCGGGGGCTCGGGGGCGGCTCCGCGGAGGGGGCTGCGGGGCGGGAGCAGCTCGGGGGGCTCGGGGGCGGCTCCGCGGAGGGGGCTGCGCGGCCCGGGAGCGCGAATCCAACAGCGCAGGCTCCGGAGCACAGGGCGCCGGGACACAGCCCAGGATCCCGCCTCCCCCGGGACAGGCAGAGGCCGGGAGGGCCCAGGACAGCAAGGACGCTCCTGCCCCAGCTGAGCAGATCAGCGGCCCCGCCCCGGAGCCTCCAGGCCCTGCAGACGGAGTTCCTGCCGGAGCTGAATCCAGGTTTCCAGAGCTGCCCCGCCACTGGGGCTGTTCCTCCTGCGGCCTCACGGGGCAAACAACCCCCACTGAGCCCTGCACCAGGCAGGGGCACAGCAGCTCCCCCAACTGCTAACACCTGAAAATCAGCACAACAGGCCCCTCCCCCAGAACACCAGCTAGACGGACAACTTCCAGGAGAAGCCAAGGGACTTAAAGTACACAGAATCAGAAGATACTCCCCTGTGGTTCTCTTTTTTTTGTTTTTTGTTTTTGTTTTTGTTTTTTTTTGTTTTTTTTGTTTTTTTGTTTTGTTTTGCTTTTTGATTTGTTTCCTCCCCCACCCCCCCTTTTTTTTCTCCTTTCTGTTTCTTTCTCTTTTTTTTTTCGTTTTTTTTTTTTCTCTTCCCTTTTTTTTCTCTTTCTCTTTTCTTTCCTTCTTTCTCTCCTCTCTTTTTCTCTTTTTCCCAATACAACTTGCTTTTGGCCACTCTGCACTGAGCAAAATGACTAGAAGGAAAACCTCACCTCAAAAGAAAGAATCAGAAACAGTCCTCTCTCCCACAGAGTTACAAAATCTGGATTACAATTCAATGTCAGAAAGCCAATTCAGAAGCACTATTATACAGCTACTGGTGGCTCTAGAAAAAAGTATAAAGGACTCAAGAGACTTCATGACTGCAGAATTTAGAGCTAATCAGGCAGAAATTAAAAATCAATTGAATGAGATGCAATCCAAACTAGAAGTCCTAACGACGAGGGTTAACGAGGTGGAAGAACGAGTGAGTGACATAGAAGACAAGTTGATAGCAAAGAGGGAAACTGAGGAAAAAAGAGACAAACAATTAAAAGACCATGAAGATAGATTAAGGGAAATAAACGACAGCCTGAGGAAGAAAAACCTACGTTTAATTGGGGTTCCCGAGGGCGCCGAAAGGGACAGAGGGCCAGAATATGTATTTGAACAAATTCTAGCTGAAAACTTTCCTAATCTGGGAAGGGAAACAGGCATTCAGATCCAGGAAATAGAGAGATCCCCCCCTAAAATCAATAAAAACCGTTCAACACCTCGACATTTAATTGTGAAGCTTGCAAATTCCAAAGATAAGGAGAAGATCCTTAAAGCAGCAAGAGACAAGAAATCCCTGACTTTTATGGGGAGGAGTATTAGGGTAACAACAGACCTATCCACAGAGACCTGGCAGGCCAGAAAGGGCTGGCAGGATATATTCAGGGTCCTAAAGGAGAAGAACATGCAACCAAGAATACTTTATCCAGCAAGGCTCTCATTCAAAATGGAAGGAGAGATAAAGAGCTTCCAAGACAGGCAGCAACTAAAAGAATATGTGACCTCCAAACCAGCTCTGCAAGAAATTTTAAGGGGGACTCTTAAAATTCCCCTTTAAGAAGAAGTTCAGTGGAACAGTCCACAAAAACAAAGACTGAATAGATATCATGATGACACTAAACTCATATCTCTCAATAGTAACTCTGAATGTGAACGGGCTTAATGACCCCATCAAAAGGCACAGGGTTTCAGACTGGATAAAAAAGCAGGACCCATCTATTTGCTGTCTACAAGAGACTCATTTTAGACAGAAGGACACCTACAGCCTGAAAATAAAAGGTTGGAGAACCATTTACCATTCGAATGGTCCTCAAAAGAAAGCAGGGGTAGCCATCCTTATATCAGATAAACAAAATTTACCCCGAAGACTGTAGTGAGAGATGAAGAGGGACACTATATCATACTTAAAGGATCTATTCAACAAGAGGACTTAACAATCCTCAATATATATGCCCCGAATGTGGGAGCTGCCAAATATATAAATCAATTATTAACCAAAGTGAAGAAATACTTAGATAATAATACACTTATACTTGGTGACTTCAATCTAGCTCTTTCTATACTCGATAGGTCTTCTAAGCACAACATCTCCAAAGAAACGAGAGCTTTAAATGATACACTGGACCAGATGGATTTCACAGATATCTACAGAACTTTACATCCAAACTCAACTGAATACACATTCTTCTCAAGCGCACATGGAACTTTCTCCAGAATAGACCACATATTGGGACACAAATCGGGTCTGAACCGATACCAAAAGATTGGGATTGTCCCCTGCATATTCTCGGACCATAATGCCTTGAAATTAGAACTAAATCACAACAAGAAGTTTGGAAGGACCTCAAACACGTGGAGGTTAAGGACCATCCTGCTAAAAGATAAAAGGGTCAACCAGGAAATTAAGGAAGAATTAAAAAGATTCATGGAAACTAATGAGAATGAAGATACAACCGTTCAAAATCTTTGGGATGCAGCAAAAGCAGTCCTAAGGGGGAAATACATCGCAATACAAGCATCCATTCAAAAACTGGAAAGAACTCAAATACAAAAGCTAACCTTACACATAAAGGAGCTAGAGAAAAAACAGCAAATAGATCCTACACCCAAGAGAAGAAGGGAGTTAATAAAGATTCGAGCAGAACTCAACGAAATCGAGACCAGAAGAACTGTGGAACAGATCAACAGAACCAGGAGTTGGTTCTTTGAAAGAATTAATAAGATAGATAAACCATTAGCCAGCCTTATTAAAAAGAAGAGAGAGAAGACTCAAATTAATAAAATCATGAATGAGAAAGGAGAGATCACTACCAACACCAAGGAAATACAAACGATTTTAAAAACATATTATGAACAGCTATACGCCAATAAATTAGGCAATCTAGAAGAAATGGATGCATTCCTGGAAAGCCACAAACTACCAAAACTGGAACAGGAAGAAATAGAAAACCTGAACAGGCCAATAACCAGGGAGGAAATTGAAGCAGTCATCAAAAACCTCCCAAGACACAAGAGTCCAGGGCCAGATGGCTTCCCAGGGGAATTTTATCAAACGTTTAAAGAAGAAATCATACCTATTCTCCTAAAGCTGTTTGGAAAGATAGAAAGAGATGGAGTACTTCCAAATTCGTTCTATGAAGCCAGCATCACCTTAATTCCAAAGCCAGACAAAGACCCCACCAAAAAGGAGAATTACAGACCAATATCCCTGATGAACATGGATGCAAAAATTCTCAACAAGATACTGGCCAATAGGATCCAACAGTACATTAAGAAAATTATTCACCATGACCAAGTAGGATTTATCCCTGGGAAACAAGGCTGGTTCAACACCCGTAAAACAATCAATGTGATTCATCATATCAGCAAGAGAAAAACCAAGAACCATATGATCCTCTCATTGGATGCAGAGAAAGCATTTGACAAAATACAGCATCCATTCCTGATCAAAACTCTTCAGAGTGTAGGGATAGAGGGAACATTCCTCGACATCTTAAAAGCCATCTATGAAAAGCCCACAGCAAATATCATTCTCAATGGGGAAGCACTAGGAGCCTTTCCCCTAAGATCAGGAACAAGACAGGGATGTCCACTCTCACCACTGCTGTTCAACATAGTACTGGAAGTCCTAGCCTCAGCAATCAGACAACAAAAAGACATTAAAGGCATTCAAATTGGCAAAGAAGAAGTCAAACTCTCCCTCTTCGCTGATGACATGATACTCTACATAGAAAACCCAAAAGTCTCCACCCCAAGATTGCTAGAACTCATACAGCAATTCGGTAGCGTGGCAGGATACAAAATCAATGCCCAGAAATCAGTGGCATTTCTATACACTAACAATGAGACTGAAGAAAGAGAAATTAAGGAGTCAATCCCATTTACAATTGCACCCAAAAGCATAAGATACCTAGGAATAAACCTAACCAAAGATGTAAAGGATCTATACCCTCAAAACTATAGAACACTTCTGAAAGAAATTGAGGAAGACACAAAGAGATGGAAAAATATTCCATGCTCATGGATTGGCAGAATTAATATTGTGAAAATGTCAATGTTACCCAGGGCAATATACACGTTTAATGCAATCCCTATCAAAATACCGTGGACTTTCTTCAGAGAGTTAGAACAAATTATTTTAAGATTTGTGTGGAATCAGAAAAGACCCCGAATAGCCAGGGGAATTTTAAAAAAGAAAACCATATCTGGGGGCATCACAATGCCAGATTTCAGGTTGTACTACAAAGCTGTGGTCATCAAGACAGTGTGGTACTGGCACAAAAACAGACACATAGATCAGTGGAACAGAATAGAGAATCCAGAAGTGGACCCTGAACTTTATGGGCAACTAATATTCGATAAAGGAGGAAAGACTATCCATTGGAAGAAAGATAGTCTCTTCAATAAATGGTGCTGGGAAAATTGGACATCCACATGCAGAAGAATGAAACTAGACCCCTCTCTTTCACCATACACCAAGATAAACTCAAAATGGATGAAAGATCTAAATGTGAGACAAGATTCCATCAAAATCCTAGAGAAGAACACAGGCAACACCCTTTTTGAACTCGGCCATAGTAACTTCTTGCAAGATACATCCACGAAGGCAAAAGAAACAAAAGCAAAAATGAACTATTGGGACTTCATGAAGATAAGAAGCTTTTGCACAGCAAAGGATACAGTCAACAAAACTCAAAGACAACCTACAGAATGGGAGAAGATATTTGCAAATGACATATCAGATAAAGGGCTAGTTTCCAAGATCTATAAAGAACTTATTAAACTCAACACCAAAGAAACAAACAATCCAATCATGAAATGGGCAAAAGACATGAACAGAAATCTCACAGAGGAAGACATAGACATGGCCAACATGCATATGAGAAAATGTTCTGCATCACTTGCCATCAGGGAAATACAAATCAAAACTACAATGAGATACCACCTCACACCAGTGAGAATGGGGAAAATTAACAAGGCAGGAAACAACAAATGTTGGAGAGGATGCGGAGAAAAGGGAACCCTCTTACACTGTTGGTGGGAATGTGAACTGGTGCAGCCACTCTGGAAAACTGTATGGAGGTTCCTCAAACAGTTAAAAATATACCTGCCCTACGACCCAGCAATTGCACTGTTGGGGATTTACCCCAAAGATACAAATGCAATGAAACGCCGGGACACCTGCACCCCGATGTTTATAGCAGCAATGGCCACGATAGCCAAACTGTGGAAGGAGCCTCGGTGTCCAACGAAAGATGAATGGATAAAGAAGATGTGGTTTATGTATACAATGGAATATTACTCAGCTATTAGAAATGACAAATACCCACCATTTGCTTCAACGTGGATGGAACTGGAGGGTATTATGCTGAGTGAAGTAAGTCAGTCGGAGAAGGACAAACATTATATGTTCTCATTCATTTGGGGAATATAAATAATAGTGAAAGGGAATATAAGGGAAGGGAGAAGAAATGTGTGGGAAATATCAGAAAGGGAGACAGAACGTAAAGACTGCTAACTCTGGGAAACGAACTAGGGGTGGTAGAAGGGGAGGAAGGCGGGGGGTGGGAGTGAATGGGTGACGGGCACTGGGTGTTATTCTGTATGTTAGTAAATTGAACACCAATAAAAAAAAATGTGAAAAAAAAATGGAGTGGAGATTGTTTTTTATAAAAATGCTGTGATTTATAATATCCCCCTATAATAAATTCATTTTGAAGTAAATTAGGGTATAAATATATTTCAAATTAAAAATAATCCATAGATACATGGATACCATTGCTGTCATTCCTTTTTTTCAGAAGCTGTGCATTTTGTATATGTTTGCATGACTTAATTTCCAGGTTTTTTCAAATATTTATTTATTTATTTAAGAGAAAGAGAGAGAGAGAGAGAGCAGGGGGAGGAGCAGAGGGAGATAAGCAGACTCCCCACTCAACAGGAAGCCCTGACATAGGACTCCACCTGGGAACCCTGAGATCATGACGTGAATTGAAGTCAAGAATCAGACGCTTAACTGACTGATCCACCCAGGTGCCCCTAGGTTATTTTTATCAATTTCTGGAAATCACTATGGTTGTATCAAATGAAAAAAAGCAAGATTCTTCTATTACAAATGGGTTATCTTTGCATCCTCCATCTTGTTCAACAGTACACACACACACACACACACACACACTCCTGATAATAGTATTTGCAATAAATTTCCTTCATTATAGACTGTATATGTGACTTTGTGATAAACAATGTATAAGTCAGAAACAGGAATTCCCCTACAAAGTCTGTTCTAGTATATCATACAGGCATAATCCCCAGAATAAAAACCAGAAATATAAGCTCTCTGAGAAATCAAAATAAGAAACCAGAAATCCATGTCTCCTTTTAAGAAGAGAATTGGCTCTGATTTAAGGGAAAAAAATAATACAGAACATATGAACCCAAAAGTCTATTTAAAAATCAGGTATGGTACTTTGAAAGTATCCCTTTGTGTGTATAAGAAAACAAAATATACAAGCTTTTAAACTAAACAGCTATCTTTGGTTAAATGAAAATTGAAACAAAGGTCTCAAGTAAGATTAAATTTAATTATACTCTGTTCTCCATCAAAAGTGACAGATTTTTCTATTACATGTTCCTGACATTGAACGAAATAAAAAAATCTCTTATTGTCACATTGTTTTATTGCAAACCTGTTTCTATCCGTCTAAATTATACCTTTATATTTGTATGAAAGTCAAAGTCTGAATAGCATGTTTCAGTTAATTATGGAACACTATAAAAAATCTCTGCTAGCTGGGAGATGAATTATACTTAATTTTAATCTTTTCAGAAATAATTGAACTCACAATGAACTTTTAAGATTATGAAATTTTGTTATCATTATTATTCTTTTCATCCCTTTTAGTTGTTTTGGTTTGTTTTCCTTTTCTTTTTTCTTCTTCTTTTTTTTTTTAAATTATATGTAGTGCAGTGGAGACTTGCATTTTTGAACTACTACTGTCCCTTGTGCAGATGTGAACATGAAGCTTAATTTTTTTTAAAAGAGGCTTAATAATTTCTAATTCTAAATACAACATATAAAACCAAATACAAATTTACTATGCAAATTTGTAGGTACTCATTCAATTAACTTTTGTGGGAAAGAGAAAACAAAACAAAATAAAATCACCTGCATGTAATAATGCATCTATGTAATTTTACAATATCCAGTATTTTACCCCTAGCTACTGGAGATATGATACCATCATGTGAGAAATACACAGCCTGCTGACAGAAAGGAGAAAAGTAGATACAATATAATATGATAAATGCTATGATAGGAGCAAATGTAGGATCTGTACAAGAAAGGCTTCCTGGAATTTAAATTGAGGTTTAATGATCAGAACAACAGAAATTTCAAAGACCTTATGCATGAGACATATTTGAAGATAAGAAAACATTCTGTATGGCTGAAATACAGTATATGAAGAGGGCTTCCTAGGGATCTGTATTTGCTGGTGAGGAACTCTGTGCCAACTCCTTGCTCATTCCCCTTCTTCCCTAACACCTGGAAATAACTTAATTCTGGTTATCTATATCTCCTTATGCCTCCAACATTTCCTTTCTCTTCTCACTTTCACTTGATATCCTTTTTCCTTATTTCAGTAGGAAAATTAGATAAATCGTATGAGGGTTTTTAGATTATTACCCCTCATTTCAACCCATATCACCAAATCTACAATCTACCAAATACTCAATGTCATATTTGTATTTCCTCCTGTTAAATTGGAGGGATCATTCACCTAAGACCAACTTCTCTACATAATGGTCTGGGTTTCATCGCCTTACACATACTCCTGGGCATCTATTTTACAATTGCCTTCACCCTTTCCAATGTATTGATGATTTTTTTCCCTTTCTACTATAACATTCACATCAGAATATAGATACTAGGTAATATCTCCCACCTCTAAAGGAACCTCTTCTGACTTCACAATCCACTCTAAGTAGTGCTCCATTTCTCTGCCCCTACTTATAGTAGCACACACACACAACACACTTTCTCTGAAGACTGATGTATATTCATTATTTCACTTTGTCTTCTCTCACTTTTTAAACTCCCTCCAAATAAAATTCATTCCTATTAATCCAGTGAAAATGCTCTTGTCAAAGTCATTAACTGCCTCCAGGTTGCCAAATCCAATGACAAAGGTCCCTTTCAGTCTTTGATAAACTCCTTAGCTTGTGATACATTTGATCACTACCTCCTTGTTTTCTTTACTTAGCATCAAAGATGTAACCCTCTTCTTTCTCTTTTTCTCTCAGTGAATAATTTCTTTAGTCTGTTTTTCTGATTATTCCTCATTCTTCAACCTCCAGATAACAGAGTGGCCCAGTACTGAGTCTTTAACTAGAACCTGTATCCAAGTACTGCATCTCAAATTCGAGCACTTCACGTCACCCCCTCTTCTACAATTAGTCCATGCCACTACTGCCTTCAGCTGATCTACCAATTTTGCCCTTGCTCTTTTCACTACATTCCCAATGGCCTTTCTCTATTTCAGCATGTGCCTATGTCCAGGTATTTGCTATTTGTCCCTGGAATATTCTTACCTTAATATTTGGATCACTTCTCTCATATCTTTGATCAAAAGCCACCAAGTCAGAGAGATCTTAATATAACATACTATATAAAATAGCCATTCTTTCCTCTTCTCCTGCTTTATTTTCTTTCTAGTACTTGTCATGACCTGATGTGATTATTCACTTGTTATTTTCCACCTATATTCACTAGAATGCAAAGCACCGCAGGAACAGGTTTTGTTGTGTTTTCTGCTATAGTCTCAGAGTTTAGAACTCTGTCTATAGCAAAGTTGCCACAGAAAAATTCTTATTAAATTATCACTTAAGTCTTAGAAAATGGAATCAAGAAGTGGGGAAGATGACTTGGTTCTCCAAAAGAGGTAGGGAAAATAATAAAAATAAAACAACCTTTTGTGTCAGTTTCGTGTGTTGGGATTCTAATGAAGTATTTAAAAATTCATAGTCCTTTCTTAGAAACTATGTTGGGGATCCCTGGGTGGCGCAGCGGTTTGGCGCCTGCCTTTGGCCCAGGGCGCGATCCTGGAGACCCGGGATCGAGTCCCACGTCGGGCTCCCGGTGCATGGAGCCTGCTTCTCCCTCTGCCTCTCTCTCTCTCTCTCTCTCTCTGCGACTATCATAAAAAAAATATATATATATATATATTTAAAAAAAAAAAAGAAAGAAACTATGTTGGATTTATCTTTTTTTCTTTTGCTAGACTGAGTTTTCCTTCAACTGTGGCAGGGATGGAAGATGGGACCTATCTATTTTTGAAAATAAACATATTCCTGATGGTAAAATGTTTTAGGCATAAAATATAACTGCTTTAATACCTATTTCCCTAAATCCTCATCTTTCCTCTTCTCCCTATCCCCTCTCCCCACTCATAATCCCAACCCTCTGAAGTGCACACAACATAAATGTTTGAAAATGTTCTGGATGTCTTGATGACAAGGTTCAAGCACTTGTACTAAGTCTCCTGCAACATTACCTTGCCCAGAAACTGCTTTCTTTGTGTTAGAAGAAAAGATTGTTTAACCTCATGTATTTTAGAACAAGTCAAATTATTTCAGGCCTTACATTTGAAAATTGAAAGAGGAATGATCAACTTCAGTAAAAATATTGAAACCAAAATCCATTTTTTTTAGGATCAAATAGAATTGCCAGTAACATCTAAAGGGGGTAAGAGTTCAAAGAAAGGACCTAAGAGAGAGTCTATGTTCTTACTGGAGACCATGGAATGTTTAGTTAATGGATAGAAATTTGATTGCCTGAGAGTAGTCATTTCCCTATTGTTAATCAAAAAAATGAATTAATACTGTGTTTTGAATCTATTCCAAATATTCACACTTAAAATTTCAAAGTCATCATACACTAAGAAATCATTCTTTAAGACTGGGGATAATGGGATGGAGAGACAAATAGAAAGGAGATGCAGAAGTGGTCAGAGCATATATTATCTGGACCAGGGTAGTTTTGACTACCTTCACTAGTTTCTTTAAAAAATATAATATAAGCAGATACATGCACCTTTTTCTTTTTTTAAAGATTTTATTTATTTATTCATGAGAGACACAGAGAGAGAGAGAGAGAGGCACAGACACAGGCAGAGGGAGAAGCAGGCTCCGTGCAGGGAGCCCGATGTGGGACTCGATCCCACCTTTTTCTTTTTTTAAATAAGAAAGCCAACTTAACTACAGCACAAAAAAATTTGCAAAATAGAAAAAAATACATGTAAATTAAGCTCTACAACATAATCATTGTTATTGTTTTAAGGTAATTAATCCAGATTTTCTTTTTTTCCCCATACATTTAAAATATATATAAAAGATATATATATATATATTATTATTATTATTATTCATGTTTCTTCTTCTCATGCTAGTGTCAGAATAATATATCAAAGTGCCTGTCTCTAGATCACCCTTTCCTACACATTTTAGAACTTCTAGTCTCCTTAAATTTCTTCCCATCTTGTTTTGTTTTTGCCAGGAAATATCACAAGTGTATTTATAAAATAATCTTCTTGTTCCAGTTGGCTTCTATCACTTTCTTCCTTACCGGTATTGGTTTATAATTGTGATATCTTCTGAGAATACTTATGCCACTGTTCTTTCTATTCTCGTGGCTTCTGAAGCCTGCCTCAGGCATTAATAAAGCTGAGATGCTGCTGTGATGTCCTTTAAATATACCTCTCCCAGGAACAATTCCCTCTTACAGCTCAGAGAGTGTCTATTTCATATTCCAATGAACACCAACAGTAACTGTAGGTAGAGATGTAATGTCCTGGTCACCACCACAGTACTACACTCTTCTAAATGTCAATGTGTCCTGCCAGTGCCTTGATAGAGGACTTCATAAATACTCCTGCTTTATAATAGCGTCTTTCCATTTGGACTCAGGCACAAGTTTCTTCAGGATAGAGTAGTTGATATTTCGAGTGACTTAACCCATCATGTAAATGAATTCTTGGTAGGTTAAGTAGGCAGTCCTATTATCATGTATCAGATTTCAGTATTTTAACATGTGTATAGAATAGATTTTCAAATTTAGACCCTTGCTAAATATAGTTTTAATCACGGTATATTATCCTGATTGTTTTTACTTAGCATTCCATAATTAGCATCTTTCATATGTCTGCATTTGAATGTAATGTTCATAATTTTAATTCTTCAGTAGACATATTTAAGAGGATTCAATGCAAAAATAGGGGTATCTGATCCAAAGGATTCTCTGTCCTGGTGTAGAAACATTATTTTGTGTGTAAGATAGGGGAAAGGAGTAATATGATAAATATTTTGGAGTTACTATTCCACAAGTGAATGAAATTTAGTAGTACAGGTAGAAACATGAGCCAGAATCTTTATCCATCTTACTATTAGACCACTATTTCACGTTCCAAGTTTCTGACCATGATTCGAATGTTTCCCATGTGGCTTTCTCTTCAAGTAAAATAACATGTTTCAGTAGGTCTTGCCCACAACTTCCTTGTGTAGCTTGCTCACTTCAACAAATATTATTTGAACTACATGACGCATCAAGCAGTGTATTAGATGTTAGGGGTATAAAGGATGAATAAGACATGGTCCCTGATCTGAGCCACACGCCTCTAGTTTCTCTGGAAACTGTATATCCACGTCCATCACTTCTATCTACTGAGTGTCCTGCGGACAAGGAAGAAGAATCTAATAGGAAGGGAGGACACAATCAAAAGGAATCAATTAAATATTCTTAAGGGAAGATCATACAAATGGGAACAACAGGAGAATCAAAAAAGATAAGTAGACCAAAATTTTGTATGAGTGTACTGACTGCCATTCTATGTATAGATGATTTTAAGATGCTTTTTTAAATATTTATTTTATACCCCATCTAAAATGCACACAATAAATGCTTTTTGTAAAAATATTCCTTTAAACTTGTGGAACAAAAATCTCTGGCTTGAACTAAGAAGATCCCCATGCACCACCAAAGAGAGCTTCTAGAGCTTTCAATTAATCAATCACAAGAAGCATTTAAAGTCAATTGTGGAGGGAGGGATTGAAATAAGAATAATTGCACATTCACTTGATTCATCTGCACTAATAGACTGAACGTTGTATTATTCCCTAAATTTTCTCTATGAAGCAGAGGAATAATGATTTGTATTTTTAAAACAAATTTCTTATGCCTATAAACCCTGTTTTTTTTTCTTTATGCATGTAAGTCTCCTATTTAAAACAAACAAACAAAAAACATTTAGTGAGCAAGAACAGTTAGTATATGCTATTATAATGCTTATATATTCACCACAGTGAGGAGAATTAATTCTTGTTAAGATCAGCAAAGTCAAATTAAATAAACAGAGCCTGTCAACTGACTAAATCCTCAGAGAACCAATCTCCACTAGCTAGTGAATGTTATCAAGGATTATCAAAGCCATCGTCGGGAAAATGTGAACCCTGGCTTCTTATGTCTAGAGGGATCATGAAATGTATGCAGATTGGAAAGGGAAAATAATTAGCTTGATACTTTTCCTAATTTTGCTTTATATACTGTAAATGGTATTATCTATAAGTTAGTGAGCAATCTGAATATTAATGACTATAGAAGATAGGTATATTGGAAAGCAAATGGATAATAAAATTTGAATAATGAATAATTAATTATAGTTGTACCCTCTTATACAATAATATAGGCCCCTGTCTTCAGAAAATACAATATAGATGACTTTAGAAATGTTTATTTCTTAAAATTTGAATTGCAATAATATTTTAAAACATAATTATTGTCAATGCAATAACATATTTTAATCTATTTTTTCTATCTTCTCTGAAATAGTTCACTTTTAGAAATTATAGTTTTATATCTAATATATTGGGATATATGGGGGGTTTTAAGATATTTATGTGGACACAAACACATGTAATTCAAAATGACACTGAAATTCAAATTGGGAATTAGATCCAAAGAATGGAGAGTACTGTGAGATTTACACATGTTCTTTGTTCTAACGTTGTTTAGATTGGCTGTATTTCAACTTGATAGAGCAAATATTTATTCAGTATGAGTCATTACCTGTTTAGGTTCTGAAGATAATGGAATGATGACTACTGCATAGTTTTTGCCTGCAGGTAGCTTGAAATTTAGTAATGGTGTAAGAAAATACATAATTAAACACAAAATGGGCATCATAAAAATATTTTTGAAGGGTTAGATTTTCAAGGATAGAAAGGATAGACTTCTATCAGGAATAGTCAAGAGAAGCTCCATGATAAAACTGATAGAGGAGAATTTAGTTTATACACTAGGAAACAGTATTATACGTTATTTATATAAGCACAATAAAATCTTATAATTGTAGACAAACACAGTATTTAAAAAGCATAATATGATTGCGTAGAATTCTTCAATATAAGCCACACAAAATATTGTCCTTATTGCAGAGAGAAGAGGATATTTCTCTTCTTCTAAGAACCCCATCTCTGCCCATCCATACACTGGCAAATTCCAGTGGGAAGAGATGTTACTCTTATTGATCAGAATCTAAACAGTGTAATTGTTCTGCATTAGGATGAAAGCTCCCCAAAAGGGCAGGGATTTTTGTGTGTTTTATTTATTGATGTGTGTCCAGATCCTAGAACAGTACCTGGTATATGATACATTCCTTATAAATGTGTGTTAACTAAAAAGGGGATAAAAATGGTTACGATACATGATTTACATAACTGTTTCCATCCATCAAACTGTGTACTATTTGAAGGTAGGAGCTACCTTATGATTTTTATAAACACATAGATATACTGAGCAATGTTTAACTTGTTAAAATGAATGATGTCAGAAAAAAATTTATTAATGAAGAACCCTACAATCTACATGAAAAGGGCAAATGGATTGGCATTTCAAGTAGAATAAATTTAAGTAAACAAGCTACCAAACATTTAAAGGAAGTCAAATAGGTTTTGACCTTTTCAATTTCATTCATCCTTTACCTCAAAGATATTATTAGCACTTAAATTACAATGCTTGTGTCCATGAATTTCAGTTCAACAAGTTATCTTTGGGGAAAAAAAATGTGTCCAGTGTAAGTTATCTAATTGTATAATAGAGAATCAGAATTTGTCACAAAGAAGCTGATGATGCCCAGATATTATTATTCTGATCAGGAAAAGGATCTGAAAATACAATAAATTGCACTTTGATGTGTTTATGTGGAAACACTACAAAAGAAAAAAAATCTAAGCAACACAAAAGGAATTTTACCCCTGCCACCTGCAGGATGAAGGCAAAGATTTTGAATAATATCTTTCCCCAGAGTTGTAGCAAAGATGTCTCTGGAAATTTGACCTTTAACAGATGACTATCTACTTCAAACACTTCCCCTTTTTTACTTTCTTCCTAATTTATGTGCTGAACGGGAAAAGTAATTTCCATTACATTATGAACAGGTCATCCCCTCCCTTACTGCATTTTCTCAGGGTCAACACAATCATGAACACTAATGGATGTCTACTACAGTTGAGGTGGTAAGAAGAGCCTGCTCAAATTGAAATAAAATCCTGTCCACAATTCTATGCCTGAAGTTTTAGTATCATCGATGGTTCTAATAATCAGATATAATGTGTTAGAAATCTATAGATACTATAAATCAGATATTTTCCCCCACTAATAGAAACATTCTAAAATATCTCCTTTAGCAAATTATTTGCTTAAGAAGCGGCAGGGATGATATTTTCCATATAGTTGAAAAGAGAATGTTTCAGACACCAAACCATAACTTATCCTTTGGCAAGACCCATTAAAAATATTTTGATGTGTGTGTGTGTGTGTGTGTGTGTGTACATGCGTGTATTCTCATATACCTGGGGAACAGCATGAAACTCTTGCTTTGTTATAGGAGTACATAACTGCTGCGTTATGTCCTGTCTTTCTAATCTTCTGCCTATCTAATTATCTATGTAACATTTAGAAGGGAACTGGGTCATTGTGAAGCAGAATGTTTAATTAACCAAAAAGAATCTAGTTCTGGAAATCAAATATGTATAAGGATCATCATAATCTAAATGCTAATAAATAATGCCTTTATGTTACTAAGCAGAGCTGAAAAAAACCTCAGAACCTATGCATTTGACTTCTGAACATGTGAGAAGTGAGTTAAGGGATATTTACTTATTTCTTATCGAAATTCTGTTAGATTTGCCTAACTCATATAGACTGTAGAATTCTCATTTTTATTTTGGTAACATTATAATAGCACTATTTTGCATTTGCATTTATTAGGAATTTATTTGACAATGAACGTGCATATCAATTGCATTATTTAATCCCAAACAACCTTCTCACCAAAGGCAAATATTAGAAGTTAAGGAAATTGAATCTTAAAGAGGTTAAGTAACTCGCTGAAGTTTGTCATTTTTTTTGCAAGATGGTCCCACTACTCTATCTCTCTTTGTGGAAAGATTTTAAAGTTAAAAATTCTACATGTTTATTTAACAAATCATTATTAGCTCAATATCATTTGTGTGTGTGTGTACTTGACTAAGAATTCACAAAAGGGTCCAAGAAATTTCTTTTTAAATACATTGACCTAAGATATATCACCAAGTACTTCAAGTAGGGTAAGATCTGGAAGGACGAGCCATAAAGCAGAGTATTTATTTAGCACACAGGATCTGACTCCAGTGCATTTTGGTTTGAAATCTGATGAGGCTACTGACCAAATGTTCTTGGACTATTGATTCTCCTCTGTATTCTTCGGTTGTTTTGTAAGAACATGGCAGAAATTACACCAACCTCAGAAGGCTGTGGTATGGATGAATGAAGTAAAACGTACAAAGTTTTCTAAATTTTGTGCCTACTTATTTGATATTTTAATCTAGGGAAAGGAAATGCCAAGTAAAGAGTAGTCCCTCGCCCATCTAGTATTGAATTAGTGAATATGTATGTACGTGTTTATATGCATTAAGGAGGAAAGTAAAAAAAGTCATTGGCAGCTGGCTAGGAGGAGACAATGACTTTTGCAAATGAGAAATGAGAATTTTGAGGAGCTATATCACCATTCACTAACACTGAATACCTATGACTCGCCCCTGTGGGGTATTATTTGATGTTATGTGGAGAAACACACCCCATTCCCATACAGCAATCAAAACGTGGCATTGCCTACAATGTCAAATGATAGATACGGATCTAATAAACTGTAGAAAAGAAAGTTAAAATGTGTTAGCAGTGATGTAGGGACTCAGTAATAAAGGTAGTAACTGAGGAATCTAAATAGGTTTTTCTGTTACAGATTTTTAGATCTAGATGTACTCTGTTGTAACATATGTGGCTTAATCTTGAGATTTTTGCAGGACTAATGCCCTTGCTGCTTAATGTGAATTAAACATCTTTTAGAAAAGAAAGTGATATTTTGCAGGGAGCAATTTTCTCTTTGAGTCGCTTATGTGCAAGTCTGTTTTCAAAAGCTAAGTTTCTATGATAAAGTTTCAGGGCTTACCCCGTGAGGAACAAAGAACCTGGAAGCAAGCCAGGTGCTTAGTACTCAACACATTTAAAGCAAAACCAATACTGTGGGCCAGCAGACACTTGGATGTTAATGGCACATTAGATTACTTCTCAGACCTTTATTACAAGGACTTCAAAAGTGTAGCCTTTGATAGGTGACAGTCTCACTGTATGTCAAAGAGTGGAACTTTTAAATCTCCTTTTGAGTTGTTAGAGTTTGCAGTTGTATCAGCAAGGCATGGGGGAGTGCTGGTAAATTCAAGGACAAGTTCTTTCTGCTATGACTGACTGGAAAGAGGGGTGAATTAAGTGTTCTCGAAAATAGCAAAGCAGGAAAATACAATTTCATTTATTTCATAGTTTGTTCTTTTTACTATGATTGGGAATGACCTTTCTAAATACATGCGATATGAACATCTAACAATATTAATAAATTTGGCTTAAAGAACTTATGAGAAAAAAAGAACTTATGAGAAGACTGATTTATTTTGCTCCTAATTTACATAATCTTTCGAAAGTAAGTTTTCTCTATGAAATAAAATTCAAGTAAGTATATGTATAAATTATAATTGTAGCATTCTTACTATCAAAATCAGTTAAACACAACACAGTTATGTACTTTTTATTTCATTATGGCTTCAACAGTTGGTGATTATTTTCTAATTTATACAGGTTTATCATATGTATTTTATAATGATTAATTAAGTACTCTCATCTGAAACTGAACTCACTTGATAATCATTATTTTTTTTCTGTATTCAAAATTTGTGTGATTATCATAGTCATGGTGATAACAATAAAAAAGGCATGAGGGTGAGCAAACATGAAAATTTTTTAATATGTACAATTCACTTTGAAAATCTATCTGGTTTAATTTTTCATTAAAAAATATGTACGCATATTTTCTTGAAAGATGTGTTCCAAAGAACATCTGAAAATAATATATTTAAATGGAATTATTTCAAATAGAAAGTGATACAACCTCACCCCACCACTGATAGAGGACCAGTATATTGGGGGGGGGGGGGGAAGAACTATAAGCAAAGAAAACTAAGGATTTGATTTGATTTTCACAAAGTGATAGGTAACCCAAGATTGATAGACCCAGTCCGTGAACCACATCATGTGGATGTTTATTGAGGAATGACCGTATGCTTAACACTGTATTTTGCATGCACACTTGAGAGGAACTCTCCATCAATATGAATCACTCTGCTGAGTCAGCATGCCGTTGTGGTTTAAGTATCATTCTAAATGCAAAATAGGTACCAATCTGTTTCTGGTAAACAGTATATGCAAGCATAAGTCCCAGTTTGCACTGACAGTTCTTGGGTACACAGTCAGAGTTCTTGACAACTCATACATCAGCACAGAGCTCTTGGCCGCCACGACACTGGTTGTCTTCTTTACTTAATGCTTTCCCTTTCTCCCTTCACATTAGTTGTTTGGGTTTTGTCTCCCCTAATTTACCTCTAATTCATTCCTAAACCCATGCTAATTGGTATTCTTTCCACGCTATTCCACTGAAACTGCTACTCCCAAGGTCACCAATGACCTCGTTTTGCTAAAACCAATAGACACTTCCCACTTTTCCCCTCACATGAACTGACACCGTATTTTTATGGTATTGCCTCCTCTTACTTTCATTATTTTTCTTTTACCTCCTATCTGTATGACTTTTCCCTTAGTTTTTTTCTCTCCTTATTGGAGCAATCTTTATTTCCTTCTGCCTTTTCTAAATGTTGATATTTTTCACAGACCTGCCCATAGTTCTTTTCCACATTACAAAATTTTCTTTTTGTTTTACATTGCTGAGATATTTCAAAGATTTCCATTTGTTTATTTATATCTTTAGGATGCCCAGAGCAGTTCTTTCTCATGAACTCAGGCCTAGATATGCAGTTGAATAATACATATCCGTTTCACTCTGCTTGTTCGCATTCATCTACGTCTCTTCTTCCCTATGCCACAATCTCTGTTCAAGCCTCATCATTTCTTTCCTCAATAACTCAACATACACCTGACTGACATCTCTGTTCTAAAGTTGTCTACTTCCGTTCCATCAGCAGAAAATCAAAAGGGATTTTCCTCCTAAAACAGAAATATATTCATGTCACTCCTTTAATGCTACTAAAACTCCCCAGTGACTTCCTCTTCTATGGTGGTGACAACACAAACGTCATACTAAGGCTTTACAAAGTTCATTTTGTAATACTTCCTCTCCTTCCTGCCAACTTCTCCAGCTTCACTTTCCCTCTGTCCTTTTGCTTCCAGCCTCTGTCACCTAACTATGTCTTTGATTTTCACAAAGTGATAGGCAACTGACTGACTTTTTTTTGTAGATTGATCATTATGGATTCTTCTCTCTTATTTCTGAGCATTTGCATATTCTATATGAAATGCCACATATTTTACCAGGCTAACTTGTACTCATTTTTTAAAAAAATCTAAGCCTAGAAAACATTTCTTCAGGAAACCTTCCTTTAATGCTGTAGACTGGGTTTAGCACCCCTACCATGAATTTCATGGTACCTTATACCTACCCCTAAGTAAGCATTTGCCTTTTTCACTAAAGAGTGACCCTGGAAGGTCAGTGCTGGGTCTTACTCATTGTTATTTTTCTTGGAGTTGAGCATAGTGCCTGGAATAAAGCTATTATTCAACAAACATTTGTGATGTGAATTAAAGGCCAACAATTGCAACAAAAACTCTAGTCAAGGCTATGAAATAGAAAGCCGGCGTATTGTCAGATACACTCTTAGATTAATAGAACATGATGTCACAGTTCTAGATAAAAATTTAACCTATCTTGGCAGCAGACTGAAAGATCTAATTTATAGTCACTCAAAATGTGAATGTAGATGTGGTACTGACATCACAGAAACATATGCATCCCAGTCACTGACAGTAAATATGCTTCCCATGCAAATATAAGAAAATAATGCAAGGAGAAGTCTAACCCAACAGTCTGGAAGGAGGGAGTGTTCAGGGCTGGTTGAATGAAAGACCTGGATTTGGGACTCTTGAGTGGCTCAGAGGTTGAGCAAACTGCCTTTGGCTCCAGGCATGATCCTGGGATCCTGGGATCCTGGAATCGGAGCCCCGCTTCGGGCTCCCCATGGGAGCCTGCTTTTCCCTCTGCCTATGTCTCTGCCTCTCTCTCCGTGTTTCCCATGAATAAATAAAATCTTAGAAAAAAAAAGGGGGGTCTGGATTCAAAGCTTTGAATTCTTTCCAGCGCTCAGGCCTCCTATGCTAATTGGCTTGACCCTCTAACTACTTAGAGTTGGCAAGAAATCGGCAGCATTTCCACAAAGGGGATTTCATCATCTCTGGTCTCTATTTTAGGATAAAGAAATCTCAACAACTCCACTCTCATCGCAGTAGGTTTCCACTCAAACTTTATAGGTCCCAGTTTCATTTGTAAATCTTTGGCAAGGGAGATGTGATTACAAAGACAGCCTAAATTAATCATGGGGGAGGTGGAAATGCATATCAAGGAGTCAGCCACCCTGACCAATATAAAACCAAGATCAAGAAAGTTGCCACTGAAATCACTGGCACATAGAAGATGCTTCTTTACTGCACAAATGTATGAGTTTCACGGATGGGAACAGGGGGCTCAGAGCTCTTATGTGGTCAGTTAAAATGGTGTAATTGCAAGCAGGTTTATTGACTAAATGACTCAGGGAGCATCTCAAGTTTAAGTTGAAAGAACACAGAAGCTGGTGGCTGGAGGCAGCAGAAGGGGGCAGTTTGATATAAGCAAAACTACTCTGCAGACATGATTCTAAGAAGCAGTTATTCACTATGATTATCCTGGTAAATAATTGCTAGAGATAGTTTCAAAAAAAGTCTCAGCTAGATTTGTCTACCTGGAAAAGGCTTTATCTTAAAGGAGAGAAGTAAGTTACATGTCCCATTAGCCTAGTCTTTAAAAAATATATATATGATATATATAATATAATATATAATAATATATATAAATATATAAATAAAAATATATATAAATATATATCGAGAGAGTATGGATATATAGTTTAATACAAACATGACAAAAATGTAGAAAATTCACACTGTCACGCACACCATATATATACATTAACGCATGCAAATGGGCTAAATGGCAATTTATTTAGTAAAACAGTATGGAAACAAGTTCTGGAGATAGGTAAACAACTCTTGTTTCCCAGTTCCATCATTCACCATCAACGTGACCCTCCTAACTAATCCTAGGTTTCCTTATCAATAAAATTGTGATAATAAATCATTTGCAATTCTTAGGATTATTGCAGGGTTGAGAAAAAAAGTGCCTGTGAAATGCTTAACGTAGTGCCTGGCACAGTGTAAACATCATATAAATCTTGGTTATAACATCAAAATCATTATTTATAATATATTAAGCCATTGTAAAATAAACAAAATCATTTGTTTGTACAACTTAAAAAAGTCAGTTAAGATCTTTTTCTTTAGTCAGACATTGGGAGCAGATGACAACCACTGCTTCTTTATTCATATCTCCATGAAAATGAACTTGGAGAGGTAATATTAAGCAAAGTTTATATATGAGGAGAAAAGGCTAACTTTCCTTAAGTTTTTTGAGGCACACAGTCCCTTAATAATAAAATGAGCTTTCCTGAAAACATGAATCAGGAAATATGGAATTAAGGAAGATAGAAAATAGACATCTATCTATTGACAAGAACATCACAAAATTAACTATAATGGGGGTGCCTGAATGGCTCACTCAGTTAAGTGTCAGACTCTTGGTTTCAGGTCAGGTCATGATCTCAGGGTCTTGCAATGGAGCCCCGAGATAGGCTCCTCGCCAGGTAGCATGGAACCTGCTTAAGATTCTCCCTCTCCCCCTTTCCCTCCCTTCCCCCCTCAAGCACACACACACTCTCTCTCTCTCCAAAAAAATTAACTATAACAATCCACAAATAATTTTATATTGCAATCCTGAAGGACAAGGAATTTCTTTCTTTCATATTTTATAAAGCTGGCCTACTTTACAACATCACATGGTTACAATATCTAGGTGGTTCTTCACAGTGTTTTATCTGATGACCATGAGTTTTATAATTTTCACTTTCTATGAAGCAAAGCTTGCGTCCTAACCTACATTTTTCTTCCTCTGTATTCTATAGGCTTGGCATCTTGTATAAGTGTGCTTAAAATATGCACACTGCGTTGTAGTTATCTGAAATAGAATTATTTTGCAAAATTTGTGGTCACTTTTAGTTAACATTTCTTACAAAAATCAATACTTAGCCAATAATAATATGACAGAGTTATAGTTTAGTCATTTCTCTTTACTTTTTGAAAGCTATGTGAATGCATGATAGCATTAGGAAGTCATTATCAAAAGGCATTAATGGTTTCCCTCCTCCGATAGTGAGTTCCAATTAAGGGGTTTGCAAGTCCTAAATATTAGAGTTGGCACAGCTTGTCTTCTGCTGGTACACTGTGGAGTCAATACAAAAGTCTGAACACATAGAAGATGCCAAGAGCTCTTTGCAAAGAATGATCGATGTTTGAAAGAATTTAGTTGCCTTGAGTTTCACTTTGTTCTGTTTTATAGATTTTCATATTTTTCTGGTTTATTTTGTACAGCATTTGATGTTTTCTATTATAATCTTCAACTTTACCAAAACATAAAAAGGGGTATTACCATGAAAATGTGGGCACATGCTCTACCCAGTTAAGGAGTTTATTTAAATTCGGTTTGTATGGTTTCAGGGTCGGCGGTTACAAAGCTCTTGGTGACGGGACGGCTCTAATGTGCTGGAAAACCTGGGCAGCCCAGATACAGCTTTGTAGCAGATCCAAATCTGTAGTGCATGCCATCTTCAAAGTGTTAAGCCTTTATACTCAATAATCAATATTCCATCCAGCACAATAATAAAACACAGAATTATTTATGGTTACAATTACGGTGTACTTTTCAGTCACAAGATGAATGAAAAAGTTACTGGAGAGGTGATGTGATTTAGGGAAGAGGCCATTGAACGAGCAGCAAAGGCTTTCAAATGACATAATAAATGGAAAAGCCTTTGAAAAAAAGATAAAGTATTATGCAAACTTACTGTTAATTTAAAAAATCTAAAATGGTCATTTCTGGCAGACCTCATACATTCTGGGGCTCTAGAATAACATTTAAAAATTGTTCAATCCAAACAGTAACGTGTGGTGCCACAGGAAACTCTAAGACCTGTGTTTCAAATTCAAACCTGGAATTTATTGCCTTTGAGATTTTATTGGTTGACCCTTAACTTCCTTTCTGCACACAATCTTTTAAACTTTATTTTTATATAGTGGCATTCTGCTGATGGTCTTGTCTTTTTCCTTTAGGAAATGTTCCACAGCAATTGCATTATTAAAACTGGACATATTCCAAAAGAGTTGTCAGAGACCACAGCAAACTTTGATTCAATCTCAGTGGACTAACTGCAAGGTAATTGTCCCAGAGTCATCCCCTTCTGGATGTCTCAATAAATCTGGCTTGGATAAGATGAAAATTTGCCATAATGGAAGGCTGTGGAGGAAAGAACATGACTATATTTGCTGTAAAATGCCAAATTACACAGAAATTTCAGAAATGGCTGGTGAAGATCTTAAGACTTTAAAAAGCCTTATCTCTTTTTTCTTTCTTTCTCTTATTTCTTTCCTCCCACTGTCCCTCTCCCTCCCTCCTGCACTTGAACATATTTCAAAGCTGACAATAATATTATCTGTTTGTACTAATTTTCTATTCTTTCCAAGTAAAGTAAAGTTCAGGAATCTCCATAAAAAAATGTTCCCATTAAGCCTTAGAATGTCCTCATATGGAAAGTAGAGGGAAATTATTACTCAATGTCTTAAAAAGTGAGTAAAATAAAGCATAAAGGCCTCAGTTGAGGTGCAGTTAAGTCTGTGGGAGATTCAGATGTACAACTAAGATTTCACACTTTTTCCCATTTATTTTATTTTAATTTCATACTTTTCCCCTTTTATTTCATTTTAATAGGTTCTCTTAACTTTCTTCATTCATTAAAAGATCTTATCCCTCTCTTTCCAAGTAGAACACAAGCTATTTGAAGGCATGTGATTCAAAATACAACTTTTCATTATACTTCTAGGGCCTAGACCAATGTAAAGAAAGTGATTATGCATTAGGCTGAATTCATTTAACTTATCTTTGTTTTTCACTTTAAAAGTGCATGGGTTCTTTTTTTTTTTTTCTTTTTCTTTTTTTTTTTAAAGTAAGCTCCATGCCCAACATGGGTCTTGAACTCAAGACCCTGAGATCAAGAGTCACGTGTTCTACCAACTGAGCCAGCCAGGCACTCCATGTTCTTCTTCTTTTTTTAATTCAAATATTGCAAAAGGGCTATATGCTGAAAAGTAGGTCTCTCTCCCAGCCAGATATACAGTTCCTGACCCAGAAACAAATGCCAATAACATTTTCTTGTTGTATGTACCTTTCCAGTCACTTTCATGCATAGTAATGAGTATATATCTTAGTGTTTACATTCATTTTTGAACAAGTGAGAGAGCAAAATAAATATGCTGAACTACTTATGTTAAAAACTTAATATATACTGGATAATTCTTTCTGTAAACTTTTCATTTGAAATTAACTTCAAATTTACATAAAAGTAGCAAGAATAAAAATAGTATAAAGAACACTCATATATTCTTAACCTAGATTCAGCTATTACCAACATGTGACTCTCATTTGTTTATTCTCTCCCTTCTTCTTTCTGTCTCTCCCTCTCTCTCTTCCTCTATCATTGTTTGAAAGAAGTTGCACTCATCATGACTTTTTACTCCTAAATATCTTTATCTTGAATTTCTTCTTTTTTTAAAAAAAAAAACTTATCTATTGATTTATTTGAGAGAGAGAGAGAGAGAGAGTGCAGGAGAAGGTGGAAAGAGAAGGACAATCAGACTCCAAGGGAAGCCTGACACGGTGCTCGATCCCATGACCTCGAGATCATGATCTGCACTGAAATCAAGAGTTGGATGCTTAACTGACTGAGCCCTTATTTTGAATTTCTAAGAATGGTATTCGCTTCTATAACCACAGTAACATTCTCAACTTCAGCAAATCTAATATTGATATAATACTTTAAAACTGAGTATTACAGTTTTAAATACATGTTCATATTCCAACTTTGTCTATTGACCGAAAAATATTCTTTAGGGCATTTTTACCTCTCCAGTATAGGAACAAGTCTAGGATGAAGTACTGCATTTAGTTATTATAGCTCTTTGGCCTCCGTTAACCTAAATCATATCAGAGCCGCCTTTGTTTTTCCATGCCACCGATACTTCTGAAGAATACAATTCTCCTTGCCCCCTTTTTAATAGAATATTCTTCATTTTCGATTTGTGTGATATTTTCCGATTAGTTTTAGATCATGTGTTCCGGCAGAAATAATACATAGGAGAGTCTGTTCTCTGTGAATAAAATCCGAGGGCACATAATATCCATCTGTCTCTCATTGGTAATGTTAATTTTAAAAATTAAAATAACAGTCAAGGTTTTGCTGATTTTCCACTGTAAAATTATTTCTGTTTTCCCTTGCAACTAAGAGGCAATCTCTGGGGAGTCACTTTACAACCACGAAAATACCCTACCTCACATTTAAAATTTCCCCCTAGGTTTAGCATCTATTAGTGATTCTTGTTTGATCCGACCTGTACTATTATGGAAGCAAAATGATTATTTGCCAACTCTCAGTCTCTCTCTACACTTCATAGTTGGTTCTCTGCATTCTCATGTGAAAGGGGACTATAACTTCTCTCCCATTTATTTATCTATGATTCCATTGATACGGACCTGTGAATGGTTATTTTGTCCAATGGCTTATAATTCATTACTGTGCTTAATTATTTTGGTCCTCACATTTTCCCAGAGTGGGGCATCAGGGAAAGGCAGTTGGAATCAGCAATGAGAAATCTCACAGAGGAAGACATAGACATGGCCAACATGCACATGAGAAAATGCTCCGCATCACTTGCCATCAGGGAAATACAAATCAAAACCACAATGAGATACCACCTCACACCAGTGAGAATGGGGAACATTAACAAGGCAGGAAACCACAAATGTTGGAGAGGATGCGGAGAAAAGGGAACCCTCTTACACTGTTGGTGGGAATGTGAACTGGTGCAGCCACTCTGGAAAACTGTGTGGAGGGTCCTCAAAGAGTTAAAAATAGACCTGCCCTACGACCCAGCAATTGCACTGTTGGGGATTTACCCCAAAGATACAGATGCAATGAAACGCAGGGACACCTGCACCCCGATGTTTCTAGCAGCAATGGCCACAATAGCCAAACTGTGGAAGGAGCCTCGGTGTCCAACGAAAGATGAATGGATAAAGAAGATGTGGTCTATGTATACAATGGAATATTACTCAGCCATTAGAAATGACAAATACCCACGATTTGCTTCAATGTGGATGGAACTGGAGGGTATTATGCTGAGGGAAGTAAGTCAATCGGAGAAGGACAAACATTATATGTTCTCATTCCTTTGGGGAATATAAATAATAGTGAAAGGGAATATAAGGGAAAGGAGAAGAAATGTGTGGGAAATATCAGAAAGGGAGACAGAACGTAAAGACTGCGAACTCTGGGAAACGAACTAGGGGTGGTGGAAGGGGAGGAGGGCGGGGGGTGGGAGTGAATGGGTGACGGGCACGGGGGGTTATTCTGTATGTTGGTAAATTGAACACCAATAAAAAAAAAAAAAAAGGAATCAGCAATGAGTGTTTCAGTGGCAGTTGATCCAAGGTTGCCCCACATCTTAGACTTGCTTGACTGCTATATATGGGAAAGCGCTGCATAAAGTGTCACCCACATGCCAAGTAAACCTCGTTGGGCCTTCACTTCAGGTGCTTAGCCATGTGTCAGAAGAGCCTGGTCCGACAGCGCCGACAAGCCTTTTGCTTCGGTATGAGCAATTAATTATTTGTTTTGGTCCCTCCAAAACCACTCTTTCTGAGCCTCTCCTGAATCTGCTTGGCCAACCCTGTCCTCACATCATCTGAGATTGAGGGAGGGGAGGAAATAGAGAAGACAGAGATTATCCGTGTGGCCTCTCAGGATCTCAGAAGTTATCCCCATTCTACTGCCTACCCCATTCCTTTTACTCTCCCACAAATTTGCCCAAATATCCCCCGTTAGCTGGGCCTTCCACACAGCTTCCCAAGACCCAGGAAGAAGAGCCGGGACACATGGGTGGCTCAGTGGTTGAGCGTCTGCCTGTGGCTCAGGTCATGATCCAGGGGTTCTGGGGTCTTTTCCCACATTGGGCTCCTCTCGGGGAACTTGGTTCTCCCTTTGCCTGTGTCTCTGCCTCTCTCTCTGTGTCTCATGAATAAAATCAATAAAATCTTAAAACAAAACAAAAGAACATTTAAGAACCACTGAGTGAAATATGAGGCTCCCCAAGGCCTCAGCCTCAAGCAGATCAGGGCGTGGTGGTCATAGCAGTGCACCCATTCAGTCTAACTCCAGAGAGCATGTGACAAAAACTTTCTAGGCTCAGGAACTTGCAGGACAAATGCAACGAAAGAGCACTCCTTTTCAGCTCACTGGCCAGTTTTAGCCAAATGCTGACACTGTTTCAGGTTCAGTCTGTCTTTCACATGAAATGGTATCACTTCTCCTGTTTTAAACGACTAAGTGGGGATGCCTGGGTGGCTCAGCAGTTGAGCATCTGCTTTTGGCCCAGGGCGTGATCCCAGGATGCTGGATCGGGTCCTACATTGGGCTCCCTGCATGGAGCCTGCTTCTCTCTCTGCTTGTGTCTCTGCCTCTCTCTCTGTGTGTATCCCGTGAATAAGTAAATAAAATCTTTAAAAGAAAATGACTAAGTGAACCCCTGAGAGTCCTTTCACTTACCCAGATTTTGATGCTTTGTCCCCATGCAAATAGATATGGAACTTTAGACAAGTATTTTTTTTTTTTCACTATTCCTCCTACTGCATATTCCACACGTACTCACTTCTTTCTTAAGCTATAGTTTCTGTATCTCAGGTTATTTGACGAGGGGCTGGAAGTTTCCAGAGCCTTTACTGCTTTGGTTTGATTGGTCAGGAAAGTGCTTTAAATTTTTTTTTTAATTAAAAAATTAAAAGAGACACAGGCAGAGGGAGAAGCAGGTTCCATGCAGGGAGCCCGATGTGGGACTCGATCCCAGGTCTCTAGGATCATACTCTGGGCCGAAGGCAGGCACCAAACCACTGAGCCACCCAGAGATCCCCAGGAAAGTCCTTTAGAGTACAATATTGGAGTCCTTTGAGGCATATCGCAAAGATAAAAGAGGAGGAATAGTAAGGACATGGATGCTGCTGAAAGACCAGCTGTGCCTCCAACCCCATCTCCATATAGGCCCCCAGCAGTGGCTTGTGAAAGACAGTAACTGCCCCCCCCCCACCTCCACACATGCACACACCTTCCAGTGCCTTGAGGGTTCTGCTGGTGCCTCCGAGCTTTCAGCAACGCAGAGGCAAGGCTAAAGGATCCAGGAATGCGACGTCTCTTGGATATGTTGCATTAGAAGCAGCCTAACAGCAGTGATAATATCAACAGAGACTGTCAATTTTCTCCTCTTTGTCAAGAGGGATTGAAAACAGGCGTCCCTAATCCAAACGTCTAATGACAAGCAACTGTACAGCTCTCGCCTCAGCTCTCCAAACCTTTAAGAAGCACGGGTGGCTACAGTCTTTTCCTGGTTGAGGGGTTAGGAGCAGGCAGCTGGCTATCTTTCTGGCTCTAATGATCATTTCCCCTAGGTGACTGATCCACTTTCCTCATTCAGAATGAGCTCTGCTACTTGCCAGTTTAGAGAGCTCCATAGGAAGCCTCTACAAAGGGTTAGGCAGTGGCAGCTAAGTCACTTAGAGGCCTCGGACTATCCTGCCACCGCTCCCTGTGGTGCACACAACCCATGGTGAGCCCTAATAAGTCACATGGTTGCAAAGCCCCCGCCCCCCCAAGGATGGGTGGAGCCTGTGACCTATGTATGGCCCGTAGAACATGGCAAATGTGATGGGATGTTACTCCCATGAGTTCACTGATACATCAGCCTCCACCTTAGTGCACTCAGGAGGCTCCCCTGCTGGCTTTGAAGAAGTGAGCTGCTAGGTGGAGAGAGTCTGGGGAGAAGCTCCAGGCCAGGAACTAAGGCAGCCTGGAGGCACTGAGAGCAAGAAAGAAGCCAGCAAGACAGTAGGGACCTCAGTTTCACAGGCACAAGGAACCAAACTTTAGGCCAACCACCACCTGGGCATGAAGGAAAGCTCCAGAAAGGAGCAGAGCTTGATCAACTCCTTTATTGCACCCTCTGGAGACTCTGAGCAAAAGGCCTAATCTAAGCTGCATCTGTCTCACCGACCTGTTGAAACTGTGACATTATGTCTGTTGATTTTAGGCATTTACATTGGTGGTGATTCAGCGCATGGTAACCACAGCCCCCAAGCAGTGAGGAGAGCCTGGGAGGAGAACACAGGGGCCACGGTCTAGCACACCCCCGGGGCTTCGAAGTCAAGATTGCAGGGTCCTGCGGTATTTGGGAGGACTTCACAACTGGAGGCACCATAGACCAGTTGATCCACCTTGTCCACTCTGGAGTCCTGGAGCCACTGGTGAATCTGCTTCCCATCCGAGACACCAAAACTGTTATCATCATCCTTGACGTTATCTCTTTTATCCTCCAGGCAGCAGAGAAGCTTTCAGAGAAGGAAAATCTGTCTTCTGATAGAAGAAATTGATGGCATTGATAAAATTAAGGCTTTGCAACTTCATGAGAATCCTCAGGTTGCCTTGACTGCTTTGAACATTATCGAGAACCATTTTTGTGAAGGAGAAGAAAGTGGTGCAATATTACCAGCCCTGGACCAAGATAATGAATTCTTAAACCGCTTAACAAAAAAATAGCAAGGCCCCACGACTTCTAAACAAAGGACCAAACCCTAATTGGTAACTTCTTTGAGGACCTTCTATGAAGTGGCATGGCACGGGTGTAAAGCTTTTAAAACTAAATGTTAATAAAATTTTCAACACATTCAAAAAAATTAAAAAAAAAAACGAACTAGGGGTGGTGGAAGGGGAGAAGGGCGGGGGGTGGGAGTGAATGGGTGACGGGCACGGGGGGTTATTCTGTATGTTAGTAAATTGAACACCAATAAAAAATAAATTAAAAAAAAAAAGGGTAGCAGTAGCACTGCCGGTGGGGTTTATTTGCCATTTCTATTTCAAAGACAAATAAGTCCACTGAATAAAAGGGAAGAGTTTCTGAATATTCGCAAGAGCAACGTCTTGCATTGTCTTGCATTGCTCGCAAGCAGACGCACACTTCGGGTACCTCCTGTTTATGGGACTGGGCTCTCATTCAACAGACCTGACTCCAGGCAAGCTTACACCAACTGCATTGGGAGACACAGCAGCTGGGGAGCTGCACTAGATGCCCTCCAGGCAAAGGCTGCTCCTCCCAACACCCTTGTGGCAGGAGGCAGACGTGGGATTAACAGAGGAGGGACTTTCACTGCCACTTCCTGCAAGGGACCTCACATCCTCTAGCTCTGGCTCTCCAATTACCGGTTCTCAAATGAAGCTGTAACGAGAAAGCCTCTCAGATTATGGCTCTCCAAAGGGCTCGAAATCTGGGGCCTCTCACCGTATATTCATTTAATCAATATTTAATGAGTTTCTACTTCATGCCAGCACTGCTGATATAGCAGTGGATAAAGTACATGAAATCCCAAAACATATGGAGCTTCTGGTCTAATGGGAGACGCAGAGAAGGAAATGGCAATTAGAATACATGACCAAGGTGCAGGTGCCATCTGAGCACAAAAGAGGGACACCTCGCCCATTCCAAGGTGGTCTAGGAAGGAGTCCCCATACCCCACCAGTCATGACATCTGAACTGAGACGTGAGGAATGAGAAGGAGGGAATTGACACTGCAGATGCTCCAAGCAGAGGGAACAGGTACTGACTCTCAGAGGTGCATCTTGCAGTTTGCAGGTTAGTTGTAGTCATAAGACACAACAGTTACGCAGCACGTACTGGGTGCCAGGGCTGTGCTAAATGGATGGTGCATTGGACCTGTTTGATGTTCATGGCATCCCTCAGGTGGGTCCACTGAGACACGGACAGGTTAGTGCTGTGCTCACAGTCATACCCTGGGTTGGTGCGGAAGCCAGAAATTCACATGCAGCTGGCTGGCTTCAGAGCCCACACTCCTGCCTCCACTCTCATCCCCTCGTCTATAACTTACATGAATAAACCGAATAGTGAGCTTCAGGTGGAGCCTCCATTCTTCATTAATAGAGCTGTGAACCCAACCGATTGGTCCAAATCCATCCCAGATTCTGGAACTTCTCTGACCTCAGAATCTCTGTCCAGCGCTGGGTTCTTGCTGATAAGTGGAGCCCAGTGCCAGGTCCCCTGTTAGCAAGTCAGGTTTCCACATGGAGGCTCTGCCTCTCTAGACTTTTTGAAAACTAGAATCTTGTCTCTGAAGCCAGTCCCCTTGCCTAGATCCCTCTTCTCAGACCTCAGATACCATGTTTTGCCATCTTTTATGGACCTCTTCATATTTTGCTTTCATGAGCATCCTGTGCTCGTCCTCAGGGTCTACGATCATCAGTAGAGCCCGACTGTAAAACCCTGCTGAGTGAACGTCTCTGTCACATGGAGGTTGCCATGGTTTTCCCTGGGCATAGTGCTGTGGGCAGATTTTCCAGTTTCAAACCCCCTTTGACCTCACTCTTCTCTGAGTCCATGGTGCATTACGCTCTTCCTTCCAAGTCAGCTGCTGGAATTTGCAGGCAAATTCTGTTGCTTTTTTTTTCTTCTTCTCAGACTATTTTGGAAATAGGAATATCGTTTCTCTCCTGACTAGAATATTTAAAGATGTCTTGCCCTTCCCAACAAGAACAAATAAATTAATCAAAGTGTTTTTCCTTTTATAGGCAATTCAGACATGTCTTCTAAAGAAGAATCCTATAATCACTGTAGAGCTACCAGGATAAATATAGTTTGATGTGTAGCCAATTTTGGAAACAAATTGTTCTATCACTAAATGTGTGCTTTTACATATATAAAGATGTATAATGTATATACACATAGTTTGAATGTATGTTTGTATATCATAGTGTGGTATTCACTTACACAGATTTTTAAAACCATATCCATTGTAGATCTTTCTCTTTTTGGGTTTCAATTAATTTCTTCCATGTTTTAAGGTATGGGAGCTTTTCCACTTAGCAGGCCATGAATATTTCCCGGCATAGCACTGCTTCTTTAGATTATTTTGTCGCCTTCTAGAGGGTCCAAGTCTTAATGTCAGGAGGTTTATTTGTTTATTTGCTTACAAAGCAAGAGTTTCTTGTTGTCTATAAAGATGCTTATGAATGGCTTCAATTGAAACAATCATTTTTTATGAGAATAAATTAACTGCTGACTAAATAAACACCACAATTTTCTACATTTTTGGCAATATTGATCTCCTTTTTAAAAAAATCATGATGATATTCTAAACATAATGACTAGATACTTTGCATTTAGTTATTTATTCTAAATATGTTTGCCACAGATTATAAAGATCAATTTAAAAGGGTAAATGTTACTTAATATTTCATCCAACCATCCATCAAGTGAAGTTTTTCCATTTATGAAGGAGTCATTGCTTGACAGTTCTGTCCAACAGGTCTTATTCCTTTCGGTTCTAAATTGCCTGAACATGGTTTCAATTCCTAAAAATCAATTTCCTGCTGGACTCCTCGCTGTCTAGCATCTCAAACTACTTTCTTTCAGGCCACCAGTGACCTTCCTTCAATCTAAAGTTCAAATTTCTTTGTTCCTATATTTTGAGTCCTTCTGCTGCCTTTCATATGGTTGACCACCACATCCTCAAGTATGTCCTTTCTAGTTTCAGTAACATCTGTTGTACCTGGCACAAGTTTTATGTACAGCCAACTCAGTTTCTATACCCTTTGCCAGATTGACACCTCTTCATATCCTTCAACTCTCAGCATGTTCCAAAGGATCATTGCTATATTTATGTCAAAATTCATGAGTAGATATAGATATTTTTGTTGCTTGGTGCATAATTCAGATGTGCACAGCCTATAATCTTTCTTGATACATTTAACATATTATAATTAGCTATGGAGTCATCCATGTATTAGTGACAAGAAGGTTGCAGAAATGGACAATTATTTTAATACTCTTGGAAACCCCATTCAATTTTTCTTTCTATAATTGAGATTCACTAGCATCTCAGTGCTTTTGATTTTCCCTGGTGCTAATATATTTTGTGCCAGCTTCTGTTTCCCTACGCCATTTATTTAGCTGCTATCCTTACTTTGAACATTATTCTTGATGCTGGAGATTCACCGGTGACTCAGAACAGACTGCAACTTGTTTCATGAAGATTAAAGTCTAGTGAGGAAGACTGGAATTAACAATTTAATCAACCAAGAAGTCCTCCAACTAATTCTTAGAAGTGTTAAATACTGTTTTAAGAGCCTGTAAAAGGAAGATTTGATCTGGGCAAGGATGCCAAGGAGGACTTCCGCAAGGATGCACTTTTTAAACAGAGATTTGAATGATGGGTAGGAATTACTATGTGAAGGAGGTTTCAGAGGAACCTAATAACCATAAGGAAAGGCATGAGTTAGGTCTTAGGAGTGGAACAGAGAAGAGATTGTAAGAGAAATGAAAAAAAGTCAAATGATGCTGGAATCTACAGACCAACCAACCATGCTGACCCTTGTAAACTGTAATTTTTAAAAAGATTATATTTATTTATTTGATAGAAAGCATTAGAGAGGGGAGGGTCAGAGGGAGAAGCAGACTCCCAGCTGAGCAGGAAGCCTGATGTGTGGCTCCATCCTGGGACTCCGGGATCATGACCTGAGCCAAAGACAGACGCTTAACCCAGTGAGCCTCCCAGGTGCCCCTAAACTGTTTTAATACTAATTTTGTCATTTATCTTACAAGTAATAGGAGCTATGGGGGAGTTTTAGGTGAAAGGGGAATGAAAAGAGGCTACGGGGGTGGGGGAAGCAGAAAAAGGAATGTATTTTTGCTACATACAGGTTTATGCGGATTTCTCAAGCTTAGCACTTTTCCTTCCTGATCTAAAGTTAGGAGCAGTTCTAAGAGTTTTGGTCTAGTTCGCCTGTGAATCAAAGCCCTCTCATTCTGAATGTCTCGTGTGTAGTTCAGCTTCCTCTTCACAACCTCTAAATAGTAGAAAATTCCCTAAAGCTTCTTCTTTTCCTTCAATCACATTGCTTTTGAATGGCAACAATTTGAAGATGGTTACTATATATCTAAGCTCCAGGGACACCTGGGTGGCTCAGTGGTTGAGCATCTGCTTTTGGCCCAGGACGTGATCCTGGAGTCACAGGATCAAGTCCCACATTGGGCTCCCCGCATGGAGCCTGTTTTTGCCTGTGCCTCTGTCTCTCATGAATATATAAATAAAATCTTTTAAAACATAAATATCTCAACTGCAGTCTTATATATCCAATAGCTACAAAGTATATCATTTTTGTTCTTTAATAGGAATCTCAAATATAACACATCCAAAGTATGGAAGGAGAAAGAAACCCAGTTTCTATGCTTCCTACCTTCCTACCTCAGGCATTCATTTTACAAACACCTGCTGAATGCTTTTCTCTGAATGGGTATTCAAAGAATTAGGCAGAGTTCTTGACTTCAAGGGAATAAAATATTTCTCTATCATTAGTTTTCATACTGTCCATGATTAACTATCACAGTCATATATGCTACTGGATTTTTTGTTATATTTTTTTCCCTCCAATTTTCCCTAAAATGTTTACTTTCCTGAATCTCCACCTCTCTAACACCTCACAGTTCCTATTTTCTACCTTCAAGACCATTCCTCTTCTCAATCTCAAGTTATCTTCATCACCGACCAGAGTTCCAATAGCATTGTAGGTGCGGAAGGCCATAGAGAAAGCCAAATTGATTATGCTCCCATTGGATGCCATCTGTAGCTCCTTACTGGAGACTCACCATTATTGTATAAATGAATAAACTTAGAATAACAGCTATTGGGACAGTCTTTTGGGACTGCTGTGGAACTAATTAGTGTATGGTCTTTTCTAACGCTCAGTACTTTTTTCTCTCCCTCTTCCCCCAACTACTAATTTGTGTTTTCCATGAATAACATTCCACCTAAATCACAGCAAGAAAAAATGATGCTTCATTTTTTCTTTTAAAATAGTTTAAAATAAATGGTTTCCATATAATGTTGTTCAAACAAATTTAAACATAACTACAATGAATTGGGTCATCTTATAAGGAAGGAGTTCAATCCCCTGGATCTTTCGGCTGAGCCCAACATCAAAACATTAGGTCACTCAGGAATAGATAGTTCCTATTCCTTAGCTGAGGTCTGGTAAGGATCATCAAAAGTGAATCATTACTGACTCAAGGACTCTTTCCCAAACTCTGATATTCTGATCAATTTCCTAAACTCAGAATTTCTGCTCAATTTTGTTATGTGTGATCCCTGTCTGTATTCTTCAGTAATTAGTCACCTCATTGAATAGTATCCATCATTTAAAATAAATGAGTAGAATGGGGAATTTAACACTATCTGAAATTTAATGAAGTGAATTTTCTTGGCCTTCTTGCTCCTTTGATGAGTCAAACTGCTTTTTTTTTTTAAGATTTTATTTTTGCATTTGAAAGGGAGAGAGAGAGAGAGAAAGAGAGAGAGAGCAAGTAGGGGGAAGGACAGAAGCAGAGGGAGAAGCAGACTCCCCACTGAGCAGGGAGCTGGATGCAGGGCTTGATCCCAGAACCCTGGGCCTGAACTAAAGGCAGACACTTAACCCACCAAGCCATCCCCTGGGCACCCCAGGTCAAACTGCTTTAAATAGTTTTAGGTAAGCTTGTTTCCTATTTCTTTTAAAAAAAGATTCCACATTTATTCAAATCATAGTAATGTATCTAATCCCACATTTTCCATGGTGCTTAAATCTAGAAAACAAAACAAAATAAAAACCTTCCATTTAACCTTCCAGCCAAGGCTTATAGTTACACAGTTGTAACCAGGTTGTACTGACTGGTGTTTTACAACCAGCATCTGTTCTGATACTTTGGTGCTCATTTTAGTCCCCCTAGTCACACTAAACATTGGGTCTTACCTGAACACACTGTGCTCTCTCCTCCCATTTTGACTCTATACTTACTGGAGGCCACTCTGCCTAAAATATCCTTTACTCTTCTAATCCAGGAAGTTCCCTGTTCATTTTTAAAAACTCGGCTAAATGACAGGTTCTTTTGGGTAACTTTCTCATTTTTACGTAGAATAAGTCAGTCCTTGCGTAGGTCACCTCAACACTCTGTGCCTACTTCTAATATAAAACTTATTTCAATAAGGGGGCACCTGAGTGGCTCAGTGGTTGAGTGCCTGCCTTTAGCTCAGGTCATGATCCCGGGGTCCTGGGATTGAGTCCCACGTCGGGCTTCCCACAGGGAGCCTGCTTCTCCCTCTGCCTATGTCTCTGCCTCTCTCTCTCTCTCTCTCTGTGTCTCCCATGAATAAATAAATAAAATCTTTAAAAACTTATCACAATGGATTGTAATGATTTATGTTCAATTTCGTGTTGGCCTCAAGACCACGAACCCATTAAGACCAGCCGTTGGTGCTTTATTCACTGCTGGCATGTTATAAGAACTTAATAATTATGTGCCTATTTTTAAATACTTTGTGGAATTTAGAAGTGAAGAAAAAGTAGTAAAATGATCGGGTTGTTCTTTTATATTTTACATATATGTTAACACCTTGATTCTATGAGACCATAAACTATGGAGAAGAGAATAATTTATCCTTTTCTATGTGTAGCTCTCTTATTGTAAGGTTGAGCATGTGGTAGATGCTCCATTAAGACAAAACAAAACAAAACACAAAAGAAACTACCCCCCACATACACACATGAACACAGGTTTTAAAAATCAAAACACTCTTATTTTGCCTTTCAGTGTATGTTAGGGACACAGAACAGCATGGGATAGAGAAGGACTTTAGCTTAATTCTATTACCACCTCATCATCCACATGAGACAATGAGCTAGCTATTGGAAAGCGCGAGACTGTTGGTCTCTACATGTATGAGAACAAATAAAACCTTGTATAACTACAAGTTTCAAACTCTCATTAACTTTTACAAATGGAATAAAAGGTAATAACAGTGTAAAATGTAAAAGTAAGGCTATTGGACTATTCATTTGAATTATATACATATTTGGGTGTATATATGTATTATAAATAAATATGTACGTATATGTATATGATATCCCATATCATATAATTTTAAAGTTGGATAAAGCTCCTAAAAGTGGTATAATCCATTTTTAATTTAATTCATTTTTCATATTAAAAATGTGAAGTCTATGCCGTATTAGACATCTTATATGCAGTAAGCGATAAGGCTATCTCTAGTATGAAAATCTCCTGAAGTCAGTGTCAAGTTTTAAAGAGTAATTAATATGATTACTTTCCAAAGATTTTGTGTTTGTTGCATACCAAAGTTTCTATGTTTATAAATATTGGTTTTCAATGAAATTCCTTAGTCAATTAATAAAAAAAAGACACACACACACGCAAATACTAAGCGAGTGTCAGTGAAAGTACTTAAAGGAGACAACACTGATTGAGAACATATGCCAGACACTCTTCTCAGTAATTCCAAGGTTAATTTATGAAATTTTCACAAAAACCATATGAGTGAGCTGCTTTTTTTTTTTCTCCTAGTTTTTAAACGAAGAAATTAAAGCATGAAAAGTGTGGGGCAAGAATTGCACTCAGGTAATCTGGGCCTGGAAACCATATTCTTCCCACAGTGGAGGTAAACAAACAAAGAATCAAACCAAAGAATATCTTCGAAAGCATCTGCTGTTCATTGCTCTACTGAGCAGAAGTGTTTGCCCATCTGATCATAGTCTTACACACTCAAGTTGGGAAAAGTTGTTGAACGTTAACTCTACACCTGGCCTTTCAATCACAGCACATTTTGTCATGCTCTACCCCACATTATAAATTTCACCCAGCTCAGTATTTCATCTGACTTGGTGGTATCAATATACATGCTCTGTTTTAGCAAAAATACATTTTTTTCACATTGATTCAAACGTTATGGTACACCTCTGAGAGTTCTACAGTATGTCATGGCATATAGGTAAAGAGTCACTTCTGAATGAAGACTGTGACCAAGCTGTGTTTATACGATGCTCTATTCCTCGCCTTGAAGTCGGTATCCCAGAACAACCAATCTGCTTTTGGTAGGTGCATTTAATAAATGCAGTCTGATGTCGGTTCATACTTTATCACAAATTTATCAAAATTAATTCTGGAATATTATTAGGTAGAATAGTTAAATTCAAGGCCCAGTATCTTGTAAAACTTTTTGTCAAAACATCCACAGCTTAATATCCCTTGAATGTAGCTAATTCATATGCTTAATTATTGCGTTCTAATTTTACACTCTCATTCTGCACATTTCAAATGAACATTAGGAAAGCCACTAAGTCCTGGGATATAATGTTGTTATTATTATGCAATATTACAGAAGTAAAGTAGTTCTTGCCAAATCAAGTGTGTGCAAGCAACTTTGAATTATTTCACAATTTATATGTATGTCACTAGATGGATTCTTCAGTGGCTAATTAAATGATACCATCTAAAATGGTTTATCTTCAACTGATAGGTTCTATGTACAGATTGATTTTCCCTAAGGAGGCTAGATTTCAGGCTGCTTCTTCTTTTTTTTCCCTTTGAAATCATTGTATATCTGTAAATACATTCAGTGGGTAGTAAATATCACTTTTAGTTCAACTACCCTAGGAACCAGTCTTACTAGATGCCAAACTATTGAAAAAAAATGGCATTAAACTTCAAATGATCTTGTTTGCTTTACTCAAACACAAACTGCTGTTATTTGAAAAATATTAAGTTTTCTCATTAAAAGAAAATAAAATTCAAACATTTCTCACTCTCCTATTTATATACTACCAAAACCTTACCTAAAACCAAGCAACTGTAAACTCGATGTATTATGACTATTGATATTATAAGACAGAGGATAAATATAAAGCTAGATTGCTTGAATGTCACTACAGATACAAGGTAAGCTTTGTCCCAAAATGATTTTTTTGCAATCCACTGCAATGTAAACATTTTACCTTTGTAAAGTTTCAGAGATCACATACAGAATCAAATGAGCTATAAAATAATTGATAGAAATTTTCATAATACCCAAACGTATTTACATATGTGTTTTAGATTAGAATACACCTGAGAACTTAAAGATACATGAAAACACAAGAAATGCTAACGAATTCATCCGTTAACTCATGTTTCTTATTTGTTAGTAAGTTCTGTTTTATCTGCCACACCTTGAAATACATTCTATATTTTTAATTTAAAGAGGAGAGTATGTCAAATAAAGGAAATAATACAGCATGCACAAAACAAGGATCTTTTATATTTTTCAGTTATAAATATATCCCAAGCACCTAGATGAGTCTTTGGCATAGAATAGGCAAAAACAAAACAAAACAAAAATCATAAGTAGTCAGGTATCTGGAGGGAGGGAACAAGGCAGGGAGGAACATTGATTGATTGATTGATTGATTGATTGAGGGCATTGAAATATGAAAACCATTTTCTGAGTCATGACTTTTCCATTTACTGATTTACTGGCTAGGTGATCTTAGGCAACAAGTTAAAAACTATTAGTCTCTATTTTCTTTGCACCATAATATGATTTACTTTATCACAGACTAATTGTTGAGAATGAATGATTAATGTCCATGAAAACACTTTTTAAATTTTAAAGTATATATGAAGCTGTGTATGCACATAAAATACACACGTCAATATCCATGCATTTTCATACTAATATAAGCCAAGCTAAGATGACACATATTATAGCTTGTCTTAACTAAATTTTTTTTGGTAGTAACTATATTTTTGTCTTAACTAAAAGTTGGCCATGAAAGTCCAGAATTTCTAAGACAAGCAAAGAATTCATGACATATCCAAGTACTTCAAGTAAGAAAGTAGAAATCTAAATGGTATTCATGTATTCCATAATTAAAAGATGCTAATGAGGATGCTTAAATAAACTACTTTCTAGGAGAGCATGAAGGCATACAAGAAGGAAAAAAGAGAGTATTATTTTGGAATAGGTAATAATATGATTTGAAGAACTATTTTCAAAAGGAAACCATATATATAACAGCTTCAGCCTCTGGGAGATGCAGAGAACTTCAGAAGAGGTAATAGAAATCTTTTTATTACTCAGCACTGTTTCCATCTCAAGATCTGGAGAACCTGTCACTTAGTACCATTGAACTTGGTACACCATACACAAAGAATTGGATAAAATAATATAGAGAAGAAAAATGCAAAAGAAAAAAAAAGATGGTTACCTAACTCAGACAAAGGACATATATGTTAAAAAGGATGCAAGGAGCACAGCAAGACAGGCACCTTCTTGCATTTTTTCACCTATGGCTCCCTATAGTAGTAAGCATTCTGTCCAGGGAGTTTGTGGCATGGGAAATGGTTATGATCCCACTGATGTCCTCCCTTTAAAAAAATTAAATAAAAACCAAAATCTTTCTGTCAATAAAGTTAACCAGCCAGTTCGATCATATCATCCATATCCATGTTGTACAAAGTCATTCAGAGGAAAACAAGGAAGTGAGCAATTCTAACTACCAAAGCAGTGCATTTGTCACCAGAGACACTTAACAGTGAGGGAAGCATTCAGCAGAAAATACCATTTTAAATGCCTAGGCTGCTCATTGGCTGAGTAAGATTGTCTTCATTGCTAACAGAATTATATAAATAGATTTTTAGAGAATTAATCATCAGGAAACAAATGTTTTCCCTGAGTTGAGATTGATCACCTGTGAAAACGACAGTCAAGACCTTTGGGCAATTCAAGTCCACTTTAAGGTATGTCAGGGGAAAAAATTCATTTCAAAGTGGTGAATCATTATGCTTTCACATTCCCATGATCAAAAGTTTGGGATTCCCACATTTAGATTTTGAAATTCACAGAATAACCAGCCTCAGTCTCCCTGTAAGCAATTAACTCCGGGTGCATATTTGTAAGCTTTTGAGCCTTGGTGGATAATTGACTGTTTTGTCTGAGACAACGCGCTCAAGTTGTAAGATTCCATTAATACACATCTGACACTTCCTATAAACTCAGTTTTGTTCAGACCTGAATTGACTGAAAGAGACAAGTCGAACGGCAGTCATGTCAAGCGCTGCCAAACAGGACTGGGCTGGCGGAGGATGCAGAAGTGTGACATAGCTGAGAGATCCCTGCTGTCTGTAAGTACAACTTGAGCACCTCCAAACCCTGATTTCTAATTATCCAAATTACTGGTTTGCACCGGCAGAAATAGACTATGTTGAAGCTGAGTAGAGGTAAATCTGAAAAGCATGAGCATATTGAAGCCTGATGGCTAAGTCGTTAGTCAAAAGTTTTATTACCCTAGAAAGAGAGGGTGAGGCTATTAAAATAAAAGAATAGGTTAAATTAAATACCAGCTATTTACACCTTTTCTGGTTCTTCATTTCATAAATAACTGCCTTCAACTTTAAAATAACAATAGCCTGCTACTTTGTTCTGTGATAATAAATATTATTTGAGGAACTAAAAGTGTTTTTGAATTCTTCATTTTGGTAGCATGTGAACATCTTCAGTCAATTAAAAGCTTTTATTGTATCTGATTTTTCAGGATCCCTGTCAGATTCCATCTCCTAGACCCACAACAATTCAACAGCTGCAAATTTATTCATTTTGTTATAATCGGGGAAGGATTCTCAGGTGTAAATATCACTACCAATAAATGATTAAATAATTGAAAGCTTTATTTTTAGAGTTTAAATATTCTACAAAAGCATAAAACAGTATTTTGCTATGCATTCAAAGGCACTTAGCTCAATACATGATTTTAACATCTCCCAATTCCAGAAAAAAATTCCCACACCGTTCCTTAAAACTATCTGCTATTATCATTTCCTTGGATTAAAAATAGTAAATGTCAGTACAAAGTACTACAACTTCATTTCAGAAGCTAAAGCCTTTGCTCACTTGGTAAATTTTGTTTTTTTCTATATAGATGCAACTTTGGAAAACTGTCCCAAAGAACTATCATTTAACAATTAGAAACTTTGACTCATTTTAAATTTATAGCAACACTACTTGGGGTTGACCATTTCTACTCTTTGCTCCTAAAAGCAGAAAATCAAGGCATGGAGCAGAGTGGTATACATATCCACAAGTATTTTTAAAAACAGACACACACACATTTTCAAAATAATGATCCCATAACAGCAGTTACTTTCCTTTTCTAAAGAAAAGCTGAATTTACCTGCCATTCATTTTCTACTGCAAATTAGTTTGCCAGGTAAACGTTAGCATGCTCTTTTTCAATTCATTTTGCCAGATCCACATTTCCTTTTAATAATGCTAAACATTGCTCTGATTAAAAGCTTACCGGCTAGTAATCCTGCTCGACCCTGACACCAGTTTCTTACACTGTTTCCTCTGTTATACACATCTACCTTTATTTTGAAAGAGAAGGTAAAACAGAAGAGGCTCTTACCAGAGACAGGGAAAACAATTCGTTCAGCTAGATCCAACAGTGCTCTGTGCAGCCTGGCAGCATGAGTGATCCTTGGGCCTCACACAAAAGCGAGATAATTGGCTCTCAATGAAGAGATGTAAACATCCATCATAATGGCACTGGGGCTGAAACTGAACGCTACCTCAGCTGTTCTATGTACTCCGACTGGAGGATGATGTCACAAACATCAACTGGGTGTACTCTCATTGGCTTCTGTTACCTGGAATCATATCTTAACCCTAAACTGTCAGCTGCAAATTGAAATGCTCATCTCTGACTATAATTTTGGCTGAAAGGGGAATGAAAGTGAGGTTGAGCTACTGGAGGGTAGCAAACTGAAAATACTGCCCCTCGGATATGTTAGAAACCATTTACATAGCTAATTAGGTAGGTAGGGTCTGTGGGAATTTTATTTTTTATATATGTTTATTAAATAGCAGTATTTTTACAAAAGGTAAGTTCCCCAGAATGGACATTAAAGGAAAAGATTAATGTAAGCGTAACATCTGGAATTTTACAGTTTGTAATTACTTTGTGTTGATTTTACAGAACCGCCCTGTGAGAAAGTCAAGTTGAGAAAAATTACAGTGTAGACATCAGTACAGTGGAGCTTTCAATCAATTTGGTCAGAGCAACCATCTATATTTTTAAGTGCTTTAATAAAATTTTTTTTTAAATTTGAAGTGCATAACCCTCTGAATGTTAAATAGTAACTCCAAAGTTTTGTGTAATAAAGCCTAAACTATGAGATATGGAAAGTGTAGTATCACTAAAATAATAATATTAAAATTTGGTTTTTTTTGCAAAGAATATTAAGTTACTAGAATTATAGACAAGCCCATTTCAGTAATTGTAGGCTACTTTATAATATAGTGCTGTTCTCTTTGAGCACAAACAGGAAATAATTATCCAACCATTCCTCTCTATCCTGACAAAAGCCCCAGACTTCTCCCCAAGCTTAAATCTAGTGGGAGAGGAGGATAATGGGCTAAGCTGGTTGCAGCAGCTTGCTGCCAGAGGGACTAAACTACCATCACCTTGAAATATATCCACGCTTTCTCCACCAAAGGAGCTGTCAGCCGCATAACTGTGAGATGCAAGAATTACCAGAGCTATTCAATGGCCAGCTCCATCTAAATCCAGCCCAGTCATATCCCAGGGCAAGCCCTTTGAAAGCTGTGCAGCTCAGCATGCAAACAGTACAACCACCTGGAGAGACAGTGAGAGAAATTCGTTTCATCCATTCCCACCTTTAGGGAAAAGAAGGTCACCAACGGTGCCCTGATATGCCTCTATGTTGATTCGTGTCCTTGTGAATAATGGATTCAGGGCAAAGAGTTGTGATAACTTATTTCACATTTCCAATGACAGAAAATTACTTTTATTGTATGGCTCAATGAGAGTTCTAAAAGTTGAAAATACATGAAGACGTGCTTTTATAGACCATTCATTCAAAATTTTCTCTCAAGTCCTGACTTTCATGACCATTGGTTTAATTGTTCAAATAATCTTCATAACAAGTTAGTATATGAGAAATAGGGGCAAGAGTTTTAGAGTTGGGCTCCAAAGATCCAGCCTCCAAAATCTTGCTCCATCATGTACTACCTGTGAGAACTTTAGAACATTAATAACTTTCATGTATAGAATGAGAATGATAATGCTACCTATAGCAAAAAGGAGAAAAGTTAATATAGGGATTAAATGAGGCAATGTATGAAACATTATTGTAAATTTAGAAGTCTTACATAAAAAAAAAAAATTAAAAAAAAAATAAAAGTCTTACATAAACATAAGAGGTAATTAATATTATTGTTATGCAAAAGATCAAATATATTCATTTTAAAAGCATTCAGGGAATTAAAATGAGTCAATTAGTGTCTTCAAAATAATGAACTAAGAAATATTATTATCTTAAACTCAAAATTTCAAATAGAAAGCAATATTGTAAATTAACTTGGTTTATAACACTGACTCATTCAGTGGTCTTTTTCCTTCTTTTTTTTTATATTTGTGGGTTATTATTATTACTATTTTTTAAGTAAGCTCTACACCCATTGTGGGCTTGAACCCATGACCCCAAGACCAAGAGTCGCATGCTCTACTAACTGAGCCAGTCAGGTGCCCCTTTGTGATCTTTTTTCAAAGTTATCTCCCCTGCCAATATTATTTAGAATTTAATCATCTTAGTCAAGTGCCAGAATCTAGATTCAAGAAGACTATTTGTCAAGATGTACTTGGGGCCAACATGAAAGACACTGTTCATTTATTTCTGCCTAAAAACATGGGAGTTTAGATGGAAATGTGTATAAAAAAAGATTCATTGCCATGCTAAGTGACATAAAATTGAATTACAGATCAGAAAGATGAATTTGGACAATGGAAATGTCAACTGTATTTCTGGTAGACGAATGATAAAGTAAGGCATTGTAATTGCTAAGAAGATATGTCATGGAGAAAATAATAATTTATAAAATAGAATATGCTCCTCCATTTCATACATAATATAAAATTTTAATAATATAAATATTTAATAACAGAGATAAATAGAAAAGTTAGATTATATCTTGCTGATATAATATAATATAATTTAATAATATAATATAATTATATTATATTATAATAATATAATATAATTTTTTTTAAAAGATTTTATTTATTTGTTCATGAGAGGGAGAGGGGGAGAGAGAGGCAGAGACACAGGCAGAGGGAGAAGCAGGCTCCAGGCAGGGAGCCCAATGTGGGACTCGATCCCGGGTCTCCAGGATCATGCCCTGGGCCGAAGGCAGCGCCAAACCACTGAGCCACCCAGGCTGAATATAGAAAGCATATATATATATATATATATATATATATATATATATACACACCATTTTTAAGATAAATGTCTATACTGGCTCTTTTAATAAACACAGATTGTAACTTTTCTTATTTTGATTTGCATTTTTTTGGTGCTACTATTCCACATAAATATAGGATACCATGAAGATTGGAAAATAAAAATACTCCTAGTGCTCTGCAGGCATTTTTATCAAATACCCACATTATTCACATGATTCATTAATAAACTAATACCTTTGTAAAGGGATCTAGTTTTGCATTACTAAAATATGTAAATAAGATTTTTTAAGTCTATAGATTTCATATCATACATGATCAGGATTAATCAATGGATCAGTAAAATTTTTAGGGAGTTTACTTATTAAATATGAAAGCATAACTATTTGAATTATGTACAAAATAGGAAAATTAATGGAATATAATTTAGTTCCTAGAAGAATAAATAGGAGAGAAGAAAAATCTAGTAGAAATATTTTAAATTAATACTGGTTTATAATAATCTTTATTCTATATAGTAAGTCAATTTCAAATTTCATTGCAATTCATTAGGACAGAATTTATATTTTAGTTTTAAATAATTACATCTATACACTCAAGAAAGGTTCAGATAGGGATCCCCTGGGTGGCGCAGCTGTTTGGCGCCTGCCTTTGGGCCCGGGCGTGATCCTAGAGACTCAGGATCGAATCCCACATCCGGCTCCCGGTGCTTGGAGCCTGCTTCTCCCTCTGCCTGTGTCTCTGCCTCTCTCTCTCTCCGTGTGACTATCATGAATAAATAAATTAAAAAAAAAAAAAAGAAAGGTTCAGATAAATATAGCACATATATCTGGAAATCAGGGTGCTCACTCCAGCGTAGTATATTATACCTAAGAATAGAACAATTATATTCTTTATGATGGGCATTCATCATCTGAAATTAATGATGAGTGGAAGTTATGAAGTTTTAGTAAGAGTTTGGTAGTGTTGGGACGCCTAGGTGGCTCAGTGGTTGAGCATCTGCCTTCGACCCAGAGTCCCAGGATGGAGTCCCCCATCAGGCTCCCTGCATGGAGCCTGCTTCTCTCTCTGCCTGTGCCTCTGCCTCCCTCTCTCTGCATATCTCATGAATAAATAAATAAAATCTTAAAAAAAAAAAGTTTGGTAGTATTTCTTTAGGAAGAGCAGAGATTTTATAGGTCAGGGCCTTTCAGTGATTTATTTGCAGTGTGTCTTTTTGTGAAGTCTTGATACTTGAACATCAGTCTGCATATGCATCTGGTTTAAAGCCAAAAGTAAGATAGTGAACATGTAATATGAGCACTGATAGTAATACATAAAATCCCTAGTACTATCACAAACAGTATTAGTAAGACATCTAATCTGATTACATGTTGTAAAAGAAAAAAAAAAGAAAAAGAAAACATTCTAAGTGTAAACATAAAGAGACTACAAGAAAAACCAAAAAGATGGTGTCAATTTTTGAATATACTATTTATTATACACACGTAGAGAAATAAAATACATTTTTTCAGGATTTAAAAAAAATCAACTCCATGAAAAGGGAAAATAACAAAAACATTTTATCATGAATTTACCTACATTCTCTTTTTATTTGTTACACTCTTCCAACCAAAATGGCCAGCTTAAATGAATTCCAGGGCACAGAAAAATATTTTAACTTTAAAGCCATGTAAAAGCTTAATATAGGGGGAAATCACTACAGGAATTAATCTAGGCTTTATTCTGAGTAAATTTTTATTAGTGGATGTTTTCTGATATGAGGAAAATGGAACCCATAAAAATACTTTTGACAAATCAACTAGAAGATGTTTTGTAGTTCAAGCCAAGTACATCTCAGTTTTATTACTATACTTACATACTATATATTTCCCAGGAGCTGAAATCATTGCAGTATTTAATTGCCTGACAATTATTTCTGTTACATCAATTTTGTGGTTAAGCTAATTATTTATATTATCAAAACAAATCAGCACTCGAGGCTAATTAAACTGGAGAAACCATCCTCCAATGTTTCCCAACCTACATATTAATAAGGTTTAGGTTAATACTAACTTCAGAAGAAATGAATATGTCCTTCAGGTGATAATTTCATAGGCAGGACTTAGGAATTTAAACAGGTTTTAAACTCTTGAAAAAATTATTACTCACTCTGAACACTTAGGAATATTAGAATATAGTATTTTACATGTCTTGCAGCATCAACACGTGGCTGATTGTCCTGTTATCCACAAGATGGCAGCTCTGTTTATATCACTAACAACTCTTAAGACACTTATCCTTATTATCCTTATTATTATTATTATTTAAAGAAATATAATATGTAAGGTATATAAGGAAACTACATGTGTGAATGATCATCTTAGGCAACTTTTCAGTCTAAGAAGAATAAGTGATCAAGTGAAATTGTTAAAAACTCTTAAAATAGGAATTATTTAAATCATCTCAGAATGTATGACTTCAAAACATTACTTTTTTGCTGACACATTGCCCACATGCTTCATCTCACACTTGTTTCAGATGTTAATCTATTTATAAGAAATGGTTTTATTCTGTTTTGTAAAGACTTTTGTATTTCTTTTAAAGAAGTATAGACTGTTCGTAATAACCAAGATGGTGAGTCAGTGATAACTTGCTGGTACAGGAAGAAATACCCGAGAATTATATTTTCCATCTACTAAATTCTACGTATAACCAAATGTGATAAGAATATTTATTTATTGACCTTGCTTGTATTCCTTTTTTATACTTCATCTTGTCCACTGTCACTGTTTTTTATTTATGTTTACCTTCAATCTATTGTGTGGCAGCTTCAGTGTATTATCTTTATTTCTGTTTCCTGTGCAGATAAAATTTTGAAAATGCTAAGAATTATAAGGCCATATCACCTTTCTTTTCTGAGAATAAATATCCTCAAGATGTTTGACTATGTTTATGTGTCAGTAAATTTTACCCTAGAGAAGAAGGAAATGACTAAATAACAGTGAAGAAAGATCTCCTCTCCTCTCTTATATGTTAAAGAAATAGGAATTCTCAGACCTGAAGGTAAGAAGCTCACGCTGTTTTAATGATTCGGCACACTGTTTTTGGATGCAAAGTGAAAACATTAACTTATCATGGAAGTATCTGGATTTAATATATACTCTAATTTATTTTACTAGGTTCCCTTTGCACATCATAGTTTCAGTGTGTAAGAGATCTAAACATCAGTGGGCAAAAGGATTTGTTTCTCACTGCATTCTCTGAACAACTGTATTTTCGATGTTTTTGTATTACTCCTTAATTAAGGATACCATAATGTTTACTTTTTTATTTTTTTAAAGATTTTATTTATTTATTTATTCATGACAGACACAGAGACACAGAGAGAGGCAGGGGCACAGGCAGAGGGAGAAGCAGGCTCCACGCAGGGAACCTGACATGGGACTCCATCCCAGGTCTCCAGGATCACACCCGGGCCGAAGGCGGCGCTAAACCACTGAGCCACCGGGGCTGCCCTACCATAAGGTTTATAAAGATAATTCTGTGGAATCATAGAGGCCTATAGAAAAATTAGTCAATTAATTCTGTCAGTGGGCAAAACAAGATCAGTGGGCAAAAGGATTTTTTTCTCACTTTGAACCAATTGTACTTGTTCAAACAGCAGAACTCATAGCTTTAGAATTAATCATTAAGCATCATCTGCAATAAAGCTGGATTATAATTCTTTCTTATAAGTATATTTTGCTTTGTTCCTGCTGTAAATTCCACAACTTCAACTCATGAGTTTTTTCTTTCACTTCCGTTTCCTTGCCTTTTCCTTCATGTTGCCAAGGCCTACTAACTCCATCTTGACAAATATGGAACAACATTAATCTCAAAGAAACTGAGAATTAAATTTAGATTTTGATGACTAACATTTGAACACAACTACCTTACATTTGACAAGATAAAGGGCTTATTCATGTAAAACTCACTGTGCTAAAAACATTGCTTTACACATTGGGATGTTTACATATGAAGATAGTGAGAAATAGATTACTAATCATTGTGTGGCTTTTTGCCTTGTTACAACTTTGCAGTAGAGTACTTCAAATCAAATAGAAATCTACATTACCACAGGAGGATTAGGATTATAATAATAGTAAAAGAAAGAAAAATATCATCATCACTAACTTGAATGTTTACTTTGCACCAAGTACTATGCTAAACATTTTACATTATCTAATTTGTTTTGTTTTTGTTTTTGATTTTGATTTTTTGCAATGGGTCTCCAAGACTGGTCAATGTTAAGACTTTCTAAAGGGCTCATAGATTTGTACTTCTAGAAGCCAGTATTTTTCAATCATAGCTGCTCATTTAAATCTCAACTGGAAAATGTCATAATATAGGGGCATCCTATGGCTGGAATATTTGTTCTCCCTCATCACTAATTTATATGTTGAAACCTAGTAACCCACATGATGGTATTAGAACATGAGGCCTTTGGGAAGTGGTTAGGTCATAAGGGTGGAGCCCTATGATAGGGAGTAGTGCCCTTATAATAAGAGAGACCCCCAGAGAGGTACCTAGACCCATCTGCCATCTAAAGTTACAGTAAAAAGATGGTCATGTATGAACCAGGAAGTTTGCTCTCACCAGGAATTTTGATTTTGGATTTTCTAGTCCTTAGAACTGTCAGAAAGTAATTTCTATTGTTTACAAACTACCTGCTTTGTGGTATTATTATTAAAGAAGCCCAAACATGTTAAGACAAGCTTCAATCTAACTACTTGCATGAGAACCTTTGAGTATGGGGGGTGGTTGGCACTGGTATATGCTCCTCTTTAAATGATTCTTTTCACAACCAAGCTTAAAAATCATTGCCAAAATGAGTATGCAAGCCAAAGGTTTTCATGTGAAACATCAGATTTCATTGAAATAAGTAAAAAGTGTTCTAAAAATCTGAAGTTAAGTCTGTGAAGAAAGTAGGGCACAGTTTGTATGTCGAACAATACTTCCAAGAATGAATAAAGGAAAATCCACATTGCTCTTCATCCTCAAGGTGAAGAGATAAACGTCACCTGCCTGGGCAGTCTGAGGAGAAAAGCGTGATGGAGCAGGATGAGTGGAGGCTGGGGGAAGACGAAATAACTACAAGTAGGGGAATGATGTAAAGAGGAGCCCGTTCAACATTCAGAGACTGCCCAGCGACAGTGACTGCTAGTGCCGGAGGGCCCTGCTCTGCCAAGACAACAGTCAGATTCGTCTATTTGTGACGCAAGATTCTCCTGCACAAGTGATGCCCTCTCTTGACACATGACAACACTGAATGTGCTGTATTGTATTGATACTCTCCTTTTCAAAGATCCAGGATGCGTACAAGCCCAATGACTCAAGAGGATGGTATAAATGGGTAGTGGTGGTTTGGAATAGAAAGGTCCCAGTACCTGTATTTGTTTGGAAATAGAACCTGTGAAAATCAACCCTATGACAGAAATAATTGACTAATTTTTCTATAGGCCTCTATGATTCCATAGAATTATCTTTATAAACCAAGTCTTGTGCCCGAGATATTCGTTATCTTAATTGTTCTTGTTCAAACAGCAGAACTCATAGCTTTAGAATTAATCATTAAGCATCATCTGTAATAAAGCTGGATTATAATGCATTTCTGAAGATACAGGAGAGAACGCTATCCTTTGCTAGTGTCTCAATAATGAAGTACATATATTTATCTCTGCATATATAATTAAATAAATGTAACAAAAAGTTTTAAATGATTGTTTGACAATTAGTGGGAAACTATTTATGGATGCTTTAAAGAATTATAAGAAATGTTTTAAATGTCTAATTTAGTACTCTACCTATAACAGATATAATCAGTTTCTTTCTCCATACATTTGAAGTCACTACAATGTGTGCACTTTAAAATCAATTGTCTTATCTTTATTTCATGATGATCTGTCAGCAGCAGTTGTTTTTCCCCTATTCATTCAAATCTGACTTTAATTCAGCATTGTTTTTCAGGGCTTTTTCCTCTTTGGCAGTGTAGGACTAGAATAACTTTCTTTAAATTTGTTACTTGGTCAAGTTTTGTTAAATAATCTCCTGTTTATTCATTTTTACACTTTTGCTATTAGCTGCTTTGAAGAAATCTACCTTATTTGAACTGATTCGGTAAGTGTACTCCTACAACCGCAGTTACTACAATAGAAAATGCCTAAGTGTCCTTCCAGGCATTTTTAAAAAAGTAGTTAAATTACAACCATTGTTTCAGGACACTGTAGAAACACAACATGAATTAATGACCTTCGACTGGATCTTGGTAGATCATTGTGTAGAAGCTCATTATTCAACTTAATCCATGAACTCCCCAAAGGTAAACGATCACTACAAAGTCTATAGGAACCTTATGCTTTGTCAAGATGAATGACCAGTGGGTGTGGTTTACACTTCTAAGACATAACTGTCATATTTTCATCTTTGTGAGTCCATCTTCGAAATTGTAAACATGAAAAATATACTAGTTCTTTCCAGAGTAAACCAGAATCACTAAGTGAATAGGGTGAAAATGCAGGCGATAATAAGAAATTATTTTTGTTTTGTTTTTTTTTTGCCAGAAGGTACCTGCTCCTGGCATGTATGTATTTTTCTGTGAGTAATAGAGGATCAAAACAGCCTGTATGTTAGAAAGGAGATATTCCCACCTCTTTAACTATCCTGAATTCAGAATCAGTAAAAAAGAAGCTGGAAATAGACACGATTATAAGTATGTTGCACTGTTTTTTTGTTGTTGTTGTTTTGTTTTTTGTTTTGTTTTGTTTTTTGTTGTTGTTTTGTTTTTGTACTGTTGGCCTCGTTAGAACAACATACAGCTTGACTGCTGCCAGGCTCCTAAGTGTTCCCCAAATTCTAGATCTCAGAAAGAGCCAATCAATGGCTTTTTCCTGTAGGTCAGGGTTGCAGCCCATAAGGCAGAGGGCAGAAATTGGCTTGGAATTCAGTCCATCCTTTTTGTGGCCAGGCTGAACTTGGTTTACTAGGATTATTTCACGCTCAAATAACCCAATCACCCCCCACCCATATTGTTGTCCCTGATACAGAGCTAAGTCTTTCAATGATTGCTAAATTACTCTAATTAAAACCTCATCTCATTCTTTGTTAAGTCTTGTTCATAATGTTTGTAAAAAATGTTCCTCATATTTCACTTCAGACAAGCTATGCCTAAGGACCTTAAAAATAAAATCATGGTATTGGCAACAAGTCCCTTGGGGCCCAAGGCCTCTCAACATTGATTCTTCACAAATTAAAGGTAGTCATTTTTCTGCCTTATGTAATTTATGGGGTGACAGTCCTGGAGAAACACATATTTCTATGTTGAAAAGACCCAGGAGTGCCCTAACTAAAGTAATGAAAAAGGCCCATATTAAAACATATTACCATAAAATATAAAATCACCAGAGATAAAGGTCCTACAAGTCTGAAATTAGTCACATTAAAAAAAAAAAAATCAGGAATCAGAGTAGCACCAGACTTTTCAATAGCAAAACTGAGAAAGGAAATAATGGAACAGGGGATACTTACAAAGTTATCTTCAAAACAAATTTTTACCCATCGACATTACCAATTAAGTTGGAAGCAATAAGTTACCACATCTTCAGACATACAAACTCATAAAAATGTCACCTTTCACACCCTTTTTAGGAAGCTGCTCCATCAGAGCAATGGGTAAGGCATAAAAAAAAAAAAAAAAAAAAGGGAAAATGTGTTTGGAAAATAGGACAGAACACTTGGGAGAGACCATGGAAATTTTCCAGGTGATGATGATGAAAGGGAATCTTTTGGAAGATAGGTAGGAAGCACACCTGTACAGTAACCATGTGCAAATTCAAACAAAGTATTTCCCAGGAAGGATCATTTAATAACCAGTAACCACAAAGAAATTAAGCTAAAACATTATTTGATGTGTTTGAACATATTGAAGAAAGGTGTATTTTTCTGAGAGCATTTAAGCCCAAATTAGAAAGAGGTAGTAGAAAACTGAGGAAGTCAATAAAAAATGAGGCACTTATTTGAGAAAAACTAAAAGTTATTTAAAGGAAGAGCATTTATTGCTATGCTACTATTCCTATACTAATAAATAGTTATTTAAGTTTTAAAATGTGATATAACCATATCATAATGGTAGGAGACACTAAAGGCAAAAATACTACATGGACTTTTTTTTATCTACTTATCTATTTGTTATTTATATCTTTTTTTAGAGAGAGAGTGTGAGCAGGAGTTGGCGGGGGTGGGGGGTGAGGCTGGCCAAAGAGGAGGGGGAGAGAATCCCAAGCAGGCTCTATGCTGAGAGTGGAGCCTGATGCCCGGCCTCTAGATCTCACAACCCTGAGATCATGACCTCCGCCAAAATCAAGAGTTGGATGCTCAACAGACTGAGCCACCCAGGCACCCCCAAGTTTTTTTTTTTTTTTAATAATCAGACTTCTAGTTTCTAGTTCAGCCTATAAGAATCTATAAGTAGCCACTCCATCCTAACAAGTGAAAGGCTGAACAAACTAAAAAATCAGCAACTCTTCTTACATCCATCAGAGATGTAAGATCTCAGGGAAAACTGCTGCCTCCAAAATTGAAGAGAACAATAAGCAGATACAATGAATCACAACTTACACAGCAGAAATCCACAAACTGAAGCATCCTTAGGAACCAGTCATGGTAGGAAAACCTGAACCATAATTGAGGAATTGCTAGAGGCTCAGCATGAACAAGTATGAGTGATAAGAATGACAGGAGAACCCAGCCACTAGGGATGGGGGAGGAGGGCACATTTTGTGATTTTTACTTCCTGTAATGCTATCAGGTTCTTGCAGTGAATATCAGGGGGAAAAAAATCCGTTGTGCTTCTGGAAGAGAGAAGAAAAAAGAAACCATTTTGAAACACATCAAAGCATTCTGTTCCTCTAAACAAGGTCTGCCCTCTGGAGAAAATAGTTAGAGCCAGAGCCTAACCTGTGATGGTTTTATCACAGCCTAATGATCTGAGGGAAGGGAAATAACCAACTCCCCAAAGTGAGAAACACATGTGAAGTTCACAGTCAAGAGGCACAAGCTCACTAAAAGTCTGAGACCTAATCCATTATTAGACTATAGAATGGTCCCCTTGCCCCCACACCTTACAACCACATTATTAAAGGATTATTCACAGGAGATTCTTTTACCTGGTATATCACATCTGGCTCTCAAGAAAAAATTATAAGTCATACAAAGGCAAAAAACACAGTTTGAAGAGATAGAGCAAGCATGAAAATCAGAGTCAGATACAGCTGGGATGTTGGAATTATCAGATCAAGAATTTAAAACAACTGTGGTTAATACATGAAGACTACTAGTTGTTCTACTAGAACTCCTACTACTTACATGACAATGTAAGCAGAGAGTCGGACATTCTAAGAAAGAACCAAAAATAAATTAAACACCCAATAATAGAAATGGAGAATATCTTTGCTGGGCTTTTATGTTGACTGGATATGGCTGAGGAAAGAATCTCTGAACTTGAGGTTATTGCCATAGAAATCTCCCAAAATAAAAAATAAACAGAAAAACAACCAAAAGAAAGAAAGAACAAATGAAAGAACAAAATTTACCTAAGGGCTGTGGGACAATTACATGAGCATATGCATAATGTAATATATAAAAAATAGGAATTCCAGAAGGAGAGAAACAGAAGAACTATCTGAAACAATGATAACAGAGAATCTCCCTCAATAAATGTCACATATCACACCACAGATCCAGGAAGCTCAGAGAACACCAAGCAAGGCAAGTGCAAAGCAAAAACAAATAACACATAGGCATCATTTTACACTGTAGAAAGTCTAAGGTAAAGAAAAATTCCTATAAGAAGCTGAGGATGAGGAAACTTAACCTATAGTGGAATAAAGGTAAGAATTACATCTGACTTCTCCTCAGAAACCATGCAAATAAGAGTAGAGTGAAATAGTTAAAACAGAGGAAAAAAACCCCACCAACCTAGACTCTACCTTCAAAAGTGAGAGTGCGAAATAAGACATTCACAGACAAACAAAAATTGAGGGAATCTGTTACTAATAAACCTGCCTTGCCACAAATGTTAAAATAAATTCTTTAGAGGGAAGCAAAATAATAGAGTTCAGAAACTCAGATGTACATAAAGAACTAAAGCATCAGAGAAGGAATAAGTAGGGGCACCTGAGTGGTTCAGTCACTTGGGTGTCCAACTTTTGATTTCGGCTCAGATCATGATCTTAGGTTCTTGAGATTAAGTCCCACTTTGGGCTGCATGCTGAGCACAGAATCTGCTTGAGGTTCTCTCTCTCCCTCTCCTCCCTGCTCTGCTCACATGTGCTCTCTCTCTAAAAAAAAGAAAGAAAGAAAGAAAGAAAGAAAGAAAGAAAGAAAGAAAGAAAGAAAGAAAGAGAAAAAGAGAAAGGAATAAAGGTAAAATAAAAAATTTTGTCTTATTCTTAATTGCTCTAAGAGGTAATGACTTATTCAAAATAATAAAAGCAATAATGTATCTGATAATGTATATATATATATATATACATAAAAGAGATAGAATATGTACACTTATATGTAAGTTAAATGAATGATGATGACACAAGAAATAAGAGGGTGGTTTTAGGACTATTTTGTTATAAAGCACTTACACAATCTATGAAGTGATATAATGTTGTTTGGAAGTGGACTTGAATTAATTGTAAATGTATATTGTAAATTCAAGGGCAATGACTAAAAATAGTAAAAAAGAGTATGACTAATATTGCTAAAAAGATAGAGGAAAGCAAATAAAAAATGCTCAATGAACCACAAAAGGCAGGAAAAAAATAGGAGACAAAGAGCAAAAGCAACACATGCAAATCAGCAAAGATATGGTCAATATTAATCCAATTATATCAATAATCACTTTGATTGTCAATGACCTAAATGTACCAATTAAAAGGCAGAGATTGTAATAGTGTATTAAAAAACTTGACTCAACTATATGTAGTTACAGAAACCACACTTTAAAAATAAAGACACATCCAGATGAAAAGTAAAGAGATAGAGACCTAACATGCTAACATGAATCAAAAGGAAGTAGGAGTAGCTATATTAATTTTAGACACAGGGAGCTTCAGAGCAAGAAAACTTATCAGAAATAAGTAAGGGCATTACAAAGTGTTGGAAGAATTCAAGAAGATGTAACAATCCTTAGTGGCATGTGCCTAATATCAGAGGCTAAAAAATGTATAAGGCAGAAACTGAAAGAACAACAAGAAGAAATAGACGAATCCACTATTATAGTTGGAAATATCAACACTCCTCTCTCAGAAATAGGTCCTAAGTGCAGCAAGTCAGTAAGGACATAGTTGAACTCAAAGCTAATGTAATCAACTGGATATAACTGGTGTCTGCCGACTACTTCGTCCAAGAACAGCAGCATAAACATCTCAAACTCACGTGAAAAAATTCACAAAGATAGACCACATTTAGGGCCATAAACTTAAAATAATACAAATCATACAGTGTCTGCTCTCAGGCCGCAGTGGGAATTAAACTAGAAATCAGTAGCAGAACGATAGCTGCAAAATTCTCAAATATGTGGACATTAAAAAATACACTGCTACGTAACGCATGGCTCAAAGAAAACATCTCAAGAAAAATAAAATAGAATTTAGAGCCAACTAAAAATGAAAACACAATTTATCAAAATTTGTGGGATGAAATGAAAGCAGTGCTTAGAGGAAAATGTATAGTCTTTTTCTGGTTGTGATATGTGGTATTGGGTGGGGGCAGGCAGAGATAAATAGAGTACAGAGGGTTTTCAGGACAGTGAAATAATGATGGATACATGTCATTATATAGTTGTCCAAATCCATAGAATGTATAACACCAAGAGTGAACTGTAAGGTAAACTACGGATTTCAGATGATTATGATGTGTCAATGCAGGTTCACCCTTGGCAAAAATAAATAAAAATAAAAAATAAAAATAAAACAACAACAAAAAAATTTTTACTGAGTCCTGTTGGGGTGGAAATGGGGGCTATGTGATGTGTGAGGACAGCGGGCATATGGAAAATCTGTATCTTCCTAATTTCGTTGTAAACCTAAAATATGCACTGAAAAAAAAAGACTTTATTAAAATAATGGAAGGATAAGCTGAATATAAAATTAAAATGTATTTTTTAAAATCATATTTTAAAATCATAAATCTGTGTTTGGGGAAGAGGGTGGTAAGAGAATTGAAAATATACAGAAAGCACAGAAACAATATATTTGTGAGAATATGCCCACTCTCCACAGCTGGCTCCCATCTTATCTTTCATTGGCTCACCTTCTCATTCTCATTGTCCCATGTGCTAAACCTCTCACTGAAATTAAAATGTGCTAGTCACTTAACATGCTGTCTCAATTCTAGCTGGTATCTCAACCTATCCCTACACAATCACCATGTGGTTAATTGGGGCCTTCATTAATTGGAATTCAAATCAGGCATGGACAGGGCATCTGGGTGGCTCAGTGGGTTAAGCATCTGACTCTTGATTTCCGCTGTGCTGGGTGTGGAGCCTGCTTAAGATTCTCTCACTCCCTCTCCCTCTGCGTCGCTCCCTCTGCGTCACCCTCTCTCCCTAAGAAACAACAAAAACAAAACAACCAGGCATGGACATACCCTGACAGCGGGATACCTACTATCCTTAAAAAAAGAAAAAGAACAAACTTTATCAAAGTTCATACTCAATAACGCACTAAATGCCAATTTTCTGACAGCAATCTCTAACAAATGATTTTTATAGTAGAGTGTTTCCATAGGAAATGATAAAGTAGACTTCGGTTCAATCCACACTTACTTTCCCTGGTTCCCATCCAATAATAGAATCAAATTAGTACACAGAGTGTAAATCAGAGATTCTCGAGTTCACTTACTGATTTTATACTTAAGAATTATGTCATCTTGAAAAGCAGCACATTATTTACCTCGTTTGAACAGTATTTCCTAACTTACTCTAAGATAAAGTCATATTTGTAATTCATCTCAAATGGTTCTTAAACTCACTAAAAGGAGGAAAAAGGTACGCAAATTATTTAGATCATTACTTAGAGCTTGCTAAATGCTCCTAAAAGAGATGACTTTTTACTCCACATTATATTTTTATATAATAATATTTGAAGCAAAAATATTATAGAGCGTGTGTGTGTGTGTGTGTGTGTATGCTTGTTTGTTTAAGAGTCAAGTTGTTCATCAAACAGCATTTATAACTACTAAGTATTTGACAGAAGCATAAGGGTCAATGGGGCATGTGGTAAAACTATGATAGTTTTCAATAAAGCTCTACCTTTAGAAGTAAGATCTGAAAACAGTTATGAGGCCCTTTTATACACTTGCCTCACACTTTCTTGTGCAGAGTACACTCGTTAAATATTTATTGACTTGATGTGACATTTTAAGAATTAATGAAATACGGTAGTGGAACATAGGTGAAATGAATTGTGTCCATTTCATTTCCATTCATGCAATCAACAAATACTGATGGCCTGACGTTGCATTAATTGCTATGATACAAACATGAATGTGGCTCTTACTTTGGTCTCGAGGAATTCTCAGGCAAGGGAGAAATGGAAACATTAAATAAAATATTGCAGACCTCTTTTTATTCGTCAGTTAAGATAAACCTAAGTTTATCCAGAAGGCTGAAACATCAAATGCTTGTTTTGTGTTTCTGTTAATAGGGGAAAAAAAGCAAACTAGCGAGCTATTAGAAGCGATTTCCTGAGAAGCAACTTTTAAGATATATAATAACGTTGTGACTGATTCAGACCAATATTCTGCAACCTGTGTCTATAATACTGTATTGATTTTCAATACACACAACCAAGACCAAGAACCATATCAAGACACTCAAGTACCTTCTGAATCATCTTGGATTGATTACATGTAATAGAGTTCATGATTAATTGAGAGCCATTCCAGAAGTGTGTTTTATGGTAGCATCAGATCTGCCCTGGAGAGGAGTTGAGAATCCCAGCGAATGGGACCTGTAATGCAAATGTATCAAACCCTTAACGTCTCACCCCAACACCTCCAGGTCTTGCTTAAAATCCTTCAGGGAGTCTCGTTCTTAAAATAAAAGGAGGATTCTTTCTAGTATGATTTACAATATCCTGTCTGATCTGGCCCCAATTATTCTAGCCTCATCTCCCACTAGCCTTCTTAACCTCACTTTCGTTCTTTCTCTTCTCTATCTCGAGTGACAGATTTTAGTCCCATTTCTCGCCGAAACACCTTTTGCTACAGACCTGCATGTATATCCAGGCTGTTTCTTCTGACTGGATTGTCCTTTACTCATTTTTTCATATTAATCCTAGTTATCACCCTTAAAGCCACTGAACCTTCTGTTATTTACTCATAATCATGCTGTATCTTTTGGCCATAGGCCTTTTGCACATGCTTTCTATTCTGTCTAAATATTCTTTTACCCATTCCATCACCCTCTTCATCTAAGTATCTCTACTCATCCCAGATCAGCCATTCCTTTTTTCAGGGAAATCTTCCCTGACCTCCCTAATTAAGTCAAATCTTTATTATAGGCTCTCATGGTCTAAGTACCTTTCTTTTGTTTTGTTTATCACTGCAATAAATAGATTTATTTCCATGACTTTTAAAATGTTTGTATCTTCACTAGAATATAATGTCTTTGAAAGCAGACCTACCTGTCTGTTTTCTCTTCCTAAGTTAAGCATTCAGTGTTTTGTAGACTAAATGAATGTCTAGATACTTTACTACACTACAGAAAACAGGTACATGAGCTTAAAGTTTATGGCATGGTAGGCTGTTTTCTAATTTTCCACATATTTGCATTTTATAACACTTTTAGAAAGTAATTTTTACCTGATGTAAGAATTAGAGGAAAGATAAGGTATTTTAATATACCTATAACACTTGCTAAAATGTTTTACTTATAATTTTTTAAAGATTATTATTATTATTTATTTGAGAGAAAGAGAGAGAGAATGAGTTAGGGGAGGGGCAGAGAGAAAAGCAGGCTCCCTGCTGAGTGGGGAGCCAGCCATGGGGCTTGATCCCAGGACCCCAGGATCATGACCTGAGCTGAAGATTATTATTATTATTTATTTGAGAGAAAGAGAGAGAGAATGAGTTAGGGGAGGGGCAGAGAGAAAAGCAGGCTCCCTGCTGAGTGGGGAGCCAGCCATGGGGCTTGATCCCAGGACCCCAGGATCATGACCTGAGCTGAAAGCAGACAATTAACCAACTGAGCCACCCAGGTATCCCAATGTTTTACTTATCATTTATACTTTTGAAATTTTGACTCATTGTATTTCCAAATGGGATAGTTCTCAACTTTATTCCCAAATAATTATGTTGCTTGTAAAATGGCTTAAAAATATTTTTATACAATATTTTAAAAGTTATTATAAGACAATTTGAAAATCCTGGATTTTACCTTTGCAGTACAGATGGATTTGTTTTTCCATAAGTGACTTGATGTTGTGAAGTAACCCATAAATTGACAAGTAAAACCGAAAACCAGAAATATGGGTCTAGCTACATTTTTTTGAGAGAGCCAAATAAATGTCAATCTGATTTTTAAATAAAATTTTATATTTATTAATATTTTATTTCTGAGCTGTCTTCTCAAACATATGCATTATGCTGTAATAATTCAATGGAAGGGGAGTAAATAAATTATAAAAGAACCAAATGATATTTGGATATCACAAGCTAATATTCATCCTTGGCTGGAAAACAATTGAGTGGATGCAGAGATGGACATATTGAAAAAAAGAAAGAAAACGGGGGACTTTTCTTAGTCTTAGAAGAGAGGTTATTCAGGTCTTAGAATGGGATTTTTACACAAACATATCTTTTGAAAATAGGCAATGAAATTTCTGACTATCTTTGGAGTACTTTTTCTCATCAAAATATATGTGATAGTCATAGTTGGACAGATAATTTTTGGTGGGATTAGACTATGTTGAAAGTCAGCAACATTCCCAGAATATTCTGATGAGGTTGGTTCTGAAATATCAAGGGGTCTTTTGAGAAGATGCTTAGAAAGATGACTTCAGGGACACCTGGGTGGCTCTGTGGTTTAGCATCTGCCTTTGGCTCAGGGCATGATCCGGCCGGGGTCCTGGGATCAAGTCCTGAAACAGACTCCCTGCAGAGAGCTTCCTTCTCCCTCTGCCTATATCTCTGCCTCTTTCTGTGTCTCTCATGAATAAATAAAATCTTTTTAAAAATCCCACTTAACTACTAATGTAAAATGTAGAACAAAGGCAGTTTCTCAGTGTTGATTCAATTACAAATTTTCCAGCTCGATTTTTATCCTGGTTGCCAGTTGTATTAGAGATCTGTATTATTATTAGAATTAGCATCAGTATTATTAGTATTGTTTTTGCTTATCCCCTCATTTCTCTCTTAGAGGAACTTCCTTGCAAAAGGCTCTACCTCCTTCATGCTCAATGACTCTTCTCCCTTCTTGAAGACTCATTGCCTCCGAGGTGGATATTTGAATATTTGAACCAGGAAATGGTAAGCTGTAGTAATGAGTGAAGGACTGCATGGAAGGTCAATGACGTTTGGCTCTTAATGTTTTGGAGGCTGCTCTAGTTTTTAATCTTCCTGAAAGGGTTATTCAACTCTTCTTGTATTTCCATACAAATTGTATTGTTTTAATTACTGTAAAATACACATGACATAAAATTTACTATTTTAACTATTTTTAGTTTGATCATTTAGTGGCATTGATTATACTCACATTATTATAAAACCATAACCACCATCCCTCTTCAGAATTTATCTTTCTAAACTAAAACTCTACTTACTAAACAATAATAACCTATCTTTCTCTGCACAACCCCTGACAACCAGGGGCTATTTTCTGTCTCTGTGGATCTGAATATTCTATGTTCTTATCATATAAGGGGAATCATACAAGATTTTTTCTTTTTGTGTCTATGATACCTTTAAGACTTTATCTCTTTGAAGCTAAACAATCCCCAAGTAAGAAATTAATGCAATGATGATATCAGAAATAAACCTATACATCCACTGCATGCATGGAATCACATTAGCCTTATGATGACTCTCTCCTGAATACACAACAGCAAAGCTTTTCTTAAATGCAAATTGTTAATTAGTCACTATTTCTCTACAAAGGGAAAATAGGGTGAGTTAGGAGGTTCTTTTGTCATTGTCCAAACAATTATAGATATTAATGGAATAGATAGCATGTTGGCAATTAGGATGTAGAAATATTTGAAAAATAGACTTGGTGAGATTAGTTTCCTGGATATAGCATAGAATGCTGGTTAAGGCACAGATTCTTGAGCTAGACTGTTTGAGTTAGAATCCTAATTTCATTATTCACTAACTGAGTGACCTTGGGCTAATTACTTAAATTTTCAATGTCTCAGCCTTTTCATTTATAATATGAGAATAACAGTATCCATTTCATTAATACTTTATATGCATTAAGTAAGTTAAAGAGTAAAGTTCTTAGAACAAGGACTTGAACATAGCGATATAAATATTTGTTAGTTAAATATATTTAGAAAAAGAAGGCATCGGTATTTTCAGTTTCATGGCAAGATGACTGAGAGATACCATTCATTATGATAAAAAACAATGAAAGATAAATATACAGAGAGGAAGCATGTTGAATTTTATGTGTGGATGTGAGATAAATAGAAATTTTGAGTAAAAAATGGAATACACAAGTATGAAGCTCTAAGAAAGGAGATTAGAATTGGAGTCCAAATTTGGAGATTCATCAGCATATAAATTACATATTATAGCTAAAAGTGAATACACAATGAGAAGAGGGCCTAGCTGTGAAGTCCCAACAATTCCAAGATATGATAACCACAAATAGTTTTAATTTAACAAAAAGTTCACACACCTCTAAAATTTCAACAGTTTTTGGCATCAAAGATGTTCTCATCATAAAAGCAGTTTTCACCTAAATGGCAGTAATATATAAGGCTGCTATTGATAAAGCTGGTGTTATACTAGAAGGTAGTATTAAATATGAATTATGAGTTCAACGTAACATAGAACAACGTGGGCAGTCCCCAAATCACATCAATGTATAAAATAAACCCTTGCACCAAAAAATGATGTAAAGTGGCTAGCCCACCATAAGGAAGAATTCCTTAGCAGATTTATGAATGGAATATTCCAAAAGTGAGTTTTCAGGGGCTGAACAAGAAACAAAATCTATATTTGCTTTTGGCAAATTGTCAACTACCATCCTCTGTCTATATTATATACCCAGACCTGCAGGAGTCATCCTATTACATTAAGGTAAAAAATAGCACTGGGGTTAGTTGTCTGCTTCCCAACTTGCCAGGGCAGAATGTATGAGTGGACTTGAAAATTAATTCTGCCTAAGAGTTAACACCTTTCTGCGAAAAAAAAAAAAAAAGAATATGAGAAAAGTGAGCAGTTACAGAATTACAAAACCCTCAGCAGAAAAGCCTTGGGTCATCAGATAGCAAAGACGGGCTGAAGCAAAGGATAACATGGCAAGGTGGTTCACAGACATTTTTATATGGCCCCTTGGATCTTGAGAAATTGAAGTTGTTTCAAGGAGTTAGTTGGTAAGGTTGTTCAAGGAAAACAAAGCTAATCTACCGTCAATAGTTCACTCATCTTGATTTAATTTAATATGATACCATGTGTATGATTCAGAATAAGTAATAAGTGTTACTTGCAAATTAAAATGAAAATCAATATGTAACACCACAAATTATACCTAAAAGCAATAAAATATTAATGAGAGTGTATAGTATAATGGCTAAGAGTAAAGGTTCTGGAATCATTTGAATGAAGTTCTCATTTTCGTTTTTCTTTTTTTTTTTTCATTTTCGTTTTTCAACCCAATCTGTGACTCCATGAAAACTTCTACATCTCTCTCAATTTGTTTCCTCTGTTGAACAGAGTCCAGCTGATAAATATTTTATGAGGATTAAGTGAAATAATGAATAAAAAGCAATCAGCACCATGCCTAGCTGTGGAAGTCGGGATAATGGTCCCAAAAGATATCTAGGTCCTGATCTCTGAAATCTGTGAATGTTACCTTACTGGGTAAGAGGGACTTCATAAATGTAAGTCAAGGTTTTTGAATGGACAGGTTATTCTGCAATTATCTGGATTATTCTGGAAAATAATTATCTTGGTGGGTGCAACGTAATGACAAAGATGCTGAGAAGAGGGATGCAAAAGAGTTAGGGTCGAGGAAAGAAGAATCAGGATTGAAACAGAGTTTGAAACAACCTCTAAAAGCTGGGAAAGTCAAGGATTCTCCCCTAAAATTTCTAGAAGGAACAATGCTGTGCTGACCCATTTTAAACTTCTGACATCCAGAACTATAAAATAACAAATCTGTGTTGTTTTAAGCCACCATGTTTGTGGTAATTTGTTACAGCAACAGTAGGAAACTAATACACTAACACATAACAATTCCATAATAAATGTTAGCTGATATTATTATTGAAAAAACAAACAAACAAAAAGATTGGAGCTGAAGGATGAGGAATATATTTTTTTAAGGGAAGAGATTATTTTTTATTTTTAATTATATGTATATTATAAAATGAGACCTGTACATTGTAAAATATTTGAAAAATAAACACAAGGGAAATATATACAAGAAAAAATAAAATTATCTTCTCCATCCAGACCTTTTATGCCTTTATATTTAGTGTGTACAGCATATAGTTTGGTCAGCCTATGTGCAACTATGACAGCCGTCTTTTTTTTTTAATTAGACTATTTAGTACTTTAAAATAAGATAATTATTGACATGGTTTTATGGCTATTATCTTACTATTTATTTTTTTTTGTCCACCAATTCTTCCCCCCCCCCCTTGCCTTCTTTTGGGTTGAAAACATTTTATTATTCCATTTTGTCTTGTCTATTGTTTTTTTCACTCTGCCCCACCCTGCTTTTTCTGGTTTCTTTATGAATTACAACATGTATCACAGTAGTCTATCTTGCAGGTTATTTTATGCACAATTTAAGGAACTTAAATTGGTATACTTCCATTTTCTTCTAGCCCTTTATACAATTGTCATACATTTCATTCCCCCTCTCTCCCTCTCTTTCAGAATACATTATTTAATACAAGCAACTATCTTTTGAACAAATTCAAAAATTGATTTTTAAAAAGGACTTTTATAGTTGCCACTTATTTACCATACTCAGCCCTCTTCATTTGCTGGTATAGATGCTAATTTCCATCTGGTATCAATATCATTTAGCCTAAACTAATCTGCTTCAACATTCACAAAGTGCAAGACTGCTAGTGATAGTCTCTGAGTAAATTTTGTTCACGAAAAAACATCTTTATGTTGTCTGTGTTTTTGAATGGTATTTGAAGGACACTGATTTCTGGACTTTGAGTTCTATTTCAACAATTTTTTAAAATTTTGCTTTTAATAATTTACTTCACTAGTTGTTTTTTATGAAAAATATGAGGCCATAGTTATAGTTTCTCTGGAAGTAGTATGGTATCCCCTTCTGTCTGCTTTTAAAAAGTCCTTTATATTTGGTCTACAGCAGTTTGACCATGTTGTATTTTTGTGTGGCTTTTTTTTTTTCCTTTACCTTGCTTAGGGATTGTGGAGATTCTTAAATCTACAGGTTGATTTTTTTTTTTAGTCAAAAAAAATGCTAGGCCACTATTTATTTACTTACCCCATTGACTTTCTATCTGTTACGGGATTCTACTGCTTGACATTATTGTCACACAGGCGTATGAGTGTCTTTTAATTTTTCTTTAATTTGTTTTCTGTGTGCCTCAGTTTCAGTGATTTCTATTTTTCCATCTTCAAGTTGATTGATAATGCATTTTACAATATCCTATTAAGCCATCCAGTACTTTCTTGTATTTTTTAAAAAGTTTGGATAGATTGTAGTTTTCAGTGCTAGAATTTTCATTCAGTTCTTTTTTATAATTATCATTTCTCTATTGCGATTTCCCTTCATTCATTACAGTTAGATTTTTCTTTATGCTTTTATTTAAAACTGCAAAATAAACTATTGAAGAAGTTAATTCTGACATGTCATCTCTGTTTCTAATGATTGTTTTTCTTGTTTGGTTTTGAATCACATTTTGCTGTTCTTTCAGATATCTAGTAAATATTTATTATATATTCTGCATAGTGTTTATTGTTGACAAATTGATTTTTGTGTTTCCTTAAAGTATTGAGTTTTTGTTTTGGCTTGTTTTTCTGGAAAGCAATTAACCCACTGATACATCATCTTGATTATCTCCAGTCGTGTTTTTCAGTTTGTTCGTTTTTTATTGTAGTTCTAGAGTAACCTTAATTCTAGGACTATAGAAGCCCTTCCACAAAGGCTTTTCTGGATTGTGTGTCTTTTCTGAAATCTCAATGAACTGACTAGAGTGTTCACATGAAATTTGGTTTGCTATACCTGGTGTGTTCTCTAGTTGTTCAGTTTTTTTTTTTCCTAAGCAAAACCTTGCAGAATATTACCTGAGGCATATGCAGTTCAATCTTCAGCAAAAGACATAAGAGAACTCCTCTGCAGAGCCCTGGAGCTTTTTGCTTTATGCACTCTGCAGGACCAATTCTAACCACCTCATCATTGTCAAACTCTTATCTTTGCTTCTTCAGCACAGTGAGGCCAGCATGCTTTTACTTGGATTCTATCTCTCTGTCCCATGATCAGGAAAGTTTCTCCAAGCAGAAAACAGATCCAATTGTGATGTTCATCTCTTTTGTTTCTTAAAGTCCTGTGCTATCTGTTTTTCAAGTTCTGAACATCTGTTTTGCCTGGTCTTAGAATGGTTGACAGTGGGAGAGGTATCCAATAAGCTGTCTCTCATGGGCAGAAGTGGAAATTACATATATAACCAATTTCCTTAACCTCTTTAGAATTATTTTTCCTTTTTAAAAATGCTGTATGAATTTCGGTTTAAAAAATCATTATACATTCTATAAGAATGAGATGGAAAATGGGAAAATGAAAAAAAGGTTTAAATGTCCATCTCAATGGAACAAGCTGTTTCTTCAGTACTCTAGCTTTTATTAATAATGATTAAATGTGAAGTAAAAAAATAACCAGAACTATCAGTATTTCACATACTTATGCTAATCCTGATACACTGACCACTGGCAATGCCCTTTGTTGGTTGTTTTTACATTTTTTTAAACTCTGAGCTACAAATGTATTCTGTTTTCAACTATCTGCCAAGAGCATAAATAGTTGAGCTTTAAAATGACACCCAGCTACATCTCTATTTGTCTGAATAAATGTCTGTATATGATATGTTTATAACTGTTGCAACACTTCTTTTCTTCATCCTGACAGTTCTGTAGAGATACAGTATATCACTATATACAATTCAAAGCATGTTCAACACTTTGTGCTAAGGCATTTCTGCCTCAAAATGTTTACAATTTGATCCTGTCTGTACCCATTGAATCTACTGTAAGCAAAATTACACTCGCCCTAAACTCTATGGCTGAATTAAAGGTAAACAAGAAACTTTCAAAAACACTTAAAAGGGCTCAAACATAAATTTATTTGTATCACCTAAGCAAACTGTAGTGACTAACAGTCCCCCAAAAATGTTTATGTGAAAAAAGTAAAGTTAAATATATTATCCAGGGCATGGAAAACATAATCCTATAATTTTACAATAGATTGCTCTTTATAAAAACAATTTTTAAAATATACAAAGGCATGTAAATAATAATAGTTAAAAATAAAAATGTCCATTAGTTCCCTTAGTTTAAGAAGAAAAAAAATAATGTGGTCCTAGCAAAACTTCCCTAGAAGCACTTTTTTTTTTAGAAGCACTTCTTTTAGTTGTGCTGACTTCACCTGTTTCTAAGATCTAGCTCAAGATCTTCCTATTATGAGCGACTGAAGTTTAAATTAGTCTTAGAAAAATCTATCAAAAATCATACAAAAACAAGTCATATTTCCTAAGGAAAATTATTTTGTAATTTTTCCTTATTTCTCATACCTATCATCATCATTTATTTTGTCATTTAATTTCAAATAAAAACCTGTTATCACTTTGATTAATTGAAAATAAACAGTGGAATAAACTATATGAACAACCATATATGCATGTATTAGACATTCGTTTTGACATGAACCATAAAAGTACACATGTATTCTTTTTTCTTCTGTTTATAGCTAAGTCTTTTTCTTTTGATGACAGTCTGCTGATCAGAGTTCTATTCAGTCTTTAAAACTAAAAACATTCGTTGTGAATATCCTGTATTCCAGGATTTTTTTTTTTTAATTTTAGGTGGAAGAAAAATTTAAATCAGGAAATCCTAAGTGCATATGTTTTCTAACATTCACTATTTTTCAATCATTTTTACATAATGTAATAGTAGTACCTTTAGCAACTAAATATTAAACCAAATTATATGGAAACAAAGCCATATTTATTTTGTATACAAAGTTACTTAGTCTATATGATATTCAGAAAAGTACAAAATTACCATAACAAGAACATAAGTCAAACAAATATGTGATTACACTCATTTGAGTCTTGGTAGGCATATAACCCAAGTAAAGGAGCAGAAATACACTTTCTTGCCAATAGTAGGTTCCTAGCCACAAGAGTTGAGATGCCTACAGATATAAGTTGCTATGTTTTGCTGTAGGAATGAAGGATGTTGATTAAATTGGAGAGGCATTTATGCAGAGCTAATAGAAGAGAGTTTCACTCATGCATATTTAATGTCATTTATTTTGTTAATTCTAAGCTTCATAAAGACAGAAATATCACCTGTCTTGTTCACAACTATGATTCCCAGTATATGGCACTACGTCTTATAACTGGTAAAAAATTAATAGTAAAAATTTAATGAAGAAAAGGCATTATCAAGCCTTTTGTACAGCACACATGCATATACTAGAATATGGACAGCATACAAAAATATTAATGTCACAGGAAATCAAATGACCATCTTAAGAACTATCCAACTATCAAATTGACAAAATTTAGAAAATTATAACAAGGGCAGCCCCGGTGGCGCAGCGGTTTAGCGCCGCCTGCAGCCTAGGGCGTGATCCTGGAGACCCTGGATCGAGTCCCACGTCAGGCTCCCTGCATGGAGCCTGCTTTTCCCTCTGCCTCTCTCTCTGTGTATGTCTCTATGAATAAATAAATAAATAATCTTTAAAAACGTAAATAAATAAAATTATAACAATAATTAGTGAAGTAGGAATGATGGAATAGGCACGCTGTTATATATAAATATAAATTCATACATTTTTCAGAGGGGCACAATTTTACGTGTTCAAAAGCCTCAAAAACATTAATATATCCTAAATACTTCAGAGAGATATATATAAAGATTTATGTATAAGATATTTTTACAGATATATTCGTGTCAGTAAAAGAAATGTAAATTGCCTAAATATTTACTAGGAGATTGATTAAATAAATAATGTGACATCTATATGTTGTAATATTATGCATACATTTAAATAATGTATTCGTACACTATTTAATTATGTAGAAATACTTACTGAAAATTAAAAACTAAACTGCATATTTACAAAATCACATTTATTATAAAACATATGCAGATACAAAAGAAAAATAATAAAATGGAAAGAATTTATCTACTTTGGGGTGAAAATGTCTTTGAAGATTTTGTTTCTTCTTTATGCTTCCTTTTGTTAATTTTTTCTCTTATGAACATATGTTTTACAAATCAGAACAAAAATTTCCTTAAAGGCTTTTTCATTTTAATTTCTGTATTAGTTTTTTGTTCTTTGAAAATATCATCAGAAAACTAATTTTGATTACATTTACTGAATGGAGAGAGGGTGTGAAGTTTTGTGAACATTAAAATACTAGCCTAATATGACTCGCCTAAATTTAAGGTGTCACATTTGATAAAATGTTAACAGTAAAAAGAACATCAGAGATGCCCTAATTAAACCTCCATCTTCAGCCATAAGTGGCCATGCACTATTTCCACATTAAGCTTTCCATGATAATGTGTTTCAAATTTGGCACGTACTTTTACTTGTTTGGGAAACAAGAATTGGGATGTAGAAAATAATACAACTAATGGGCCAATATTCTCTACTCTAATAAGCATTTACATTTTAAAATGTGTCAGTAAACAATACTTATTATACATGAAAACCTTACACATTGACTATTCATGACTTGAAATAGTTTCATAGCTTGAAAATAGTTTCTGAGTTGTAAGTGAATTTTTTTAAAAAAAAGTTAAGTTACAGAAAAAGAAAATAAATAGCATTTTTCCACTGGGTTATTAATGTTTTATTCTGCTTCATTATGTTTTCCTTTTTCAGTTGTTTACTATTAAAGTGCTTTTTTCCTGGTTCATAGTTAACCTATATTTTATAGCCTTTGCATTTACATTGAGAACATATGACTGAAAAATGAAATATAGGCTTCCAGGCTTATCTCTAAACACTCTGTAGCAATTGCTCATATTGTATGTCATATTTAAAGATTATGGGGTTACTACATGCAAGGGTGCTGAATCCCTAAATCACTTTTAAAATTTTATTTATTTGGGAGAGAGAAAAAGTTTCTACTCTCTCTCTGGGGGAGCAGAGTGAGAGGGACAAGCAAACTCTGCATGGAGCACAGAGCCAGATTTGGGGGGGGGGGTGGGGCTCGATCTTATGACCCTGAGATCATGACCTGAGCCCAAATCAAGAGTTGGTCACTTAACTGACTGAGTCACCAAGGAGCCACCCTTTAATCACTTTTTGTATGAAAAATTATCAGGAAAATTATGCAATTATGAACATCCACTGACTTTGCATAAGTGAAAATAGCACAAAAGTTGTGTGATTACTTATTGTAGCAGCTAGCTTTAATTACACTGACTAATACAAAAAAAAACAGCACCTCAAAATTTGAGGTTGATGTAACAAAAACTACAATATGTAACATTAGCTTAGTTGTTGGGCAGCAGATATTAAGAATGTGGATAAAGCAGGTTGGTCGATTGGTGATTGCAATGAAAGGACATTTAAAAACTGTCACCTGTGCTCCTGTGGTAGCTTGGAGGACAGTCCAATGCTTACTGAGCTTTTAGTTCTAGAGATGCTTGGAATATTCATGTTAGTAATACGTATTATTGTTATTGATGGTTTCAGCAAAGTATTACAAGAAAGAGATGAGCTCAGAAAATAATTAGCAGATTTAATGCAGAACTGAAAAGGAATACAGAAGTTCAGAAAAATAAGCAAGAGATAGTCTTTGAAAAACTGGAAAACCAAGACCTACTGAGATTTCTCAGGTGCACAGAGTGACTAAGATTTGTGCCAAAGATCAAAGAAAGGGCAAGCTCTACTCACTCAAGCTTGACAACCTCAAAATTATCTGAGTTGAAGTTGAATACAGAGACATGACAGCAAGGTAGCAAAGAAATGAAACATATTTGAGAACAAAGTCCGATAGTTTTAGCTACTTGCACTTGAAGTTGACTGGAAGCTAATATTTTTTCCAAGTTTTTAAAAGAATTATATTGCCAAATAGACACAAGTCCATATTAGAAGTATTTGACTCTGTAATTCTTTTTTTTAAAGATGTATGTATGTATGTATGTATGTATCTGGTATGTATTTATTTATTTGGGAAGAACACAAGCTGGGGGAGTGGCAGAGGAAGAGGTTGAGAAGCAGGCACCCCTTGAGCAGGGAGCTTGATATGGGGCTCAATCTCAGGACCCTGGCATCATGACCTGAGCCAAAGGCAGATGCTTAACCAACTGAGTCACTCAGGTGCCCCTTTGACTCTGTAATTCCTAAAAATTCTTTTGGACACTCATATTTCCATGAACATGAGATTGGTTCTGTAAATTGAATAGCCAAGAAAGGACTTTACAGATGGCCATGGAGAATAAGAAGTAACAACCTTTATGAATTTGGTTTTCTTAAAAAAGTAGTTCTTTCTAGTGAGATAACCAGGCCAAATTGAGGATCTTTCTTTTTTACTCCAAGAAGTAGGACTTTACAATATCTGCCTAGCTGGATTCCATAAATATCATGAATCAAAGATTTCTATGTGCCTTCTATTCTCCCATTTCCAAACAGAAGCTATTGAGATTTTCTTGTTTCTGTTCATAAATATTGTATTTGGAGGATTCCAGGGCAGAAAACATGACTTTTTTTTTAAGTTTTCAGATTTCAGAACCATGGATATGGGTGTATATATAGATCTGATAAAGACAACTGTCATCATCCAAAGATCTCAGAACATAAGCCAAATGTTGTTACTGGATGAGATTGGGGGTTATTCATTTGGGAAGTTGAGAATACAGGAGATAGTGTGAATGGAATACTCGGTGACCAGAAAGTAGTCTGTAAAGGAGATATTGATATATACTTATTAAACCATTTCCAATTCCTCCTAGATGCACAGCTAAAGCTATGTATTTCAATCCCCATTTTAACTAGTTTGAAATCATATGACTAACTTTTGTCTATAAAACCTCCTGCCTAGGATGCCTGGGTGGCTCAGCGGTTGAGCGTCTACCTTTGGCTCAGGGCGTGATCCTGGAATCCAGGATCTAGTTGTGCATCGTGCTCCTTGCAGGAAGCTTTTTTCTCCCTCTGCTTATGTCTCTGCTTCTCTTTCTATGTGTCTCATGAATGAATAAATTAAAAATCTTAAAAACAAAACAAAATAAAAAACAAAAAACCTCCTGCTTGATCCTCCACCCTTATTTACTTCTCTAAGATGAATATGGAAGCTTTAGAAGATAGTAGGAGTCTGCTGTCACTGCTTGTAGGCAAACCACTCAGGAAGGAAAGAGCAGATAGACTTTACCGCATTCAGTCACTGAGACTTCTGGATTTTGGGTAGTGGTGTTGATACAGGAGTTAGCATGAATTACCCTGACTGTAGAATAACTAACTTCTTAGCAAAAATAATTCCACTTTATAGCCAAAAATGAAAATATCATTTTAAAAGAAAAAAAATTACATAGCGTATTTTAGATATACAATTATAATTATTATTTCAACTTCTTGTGAAGAGGTTGAAATTGGTCCCCTTTTCCCCCAAAAGACAGCATTTATAATTTTTTTCTAAGTCTGTCATTTAAAAAGAAAGAGAACAACTCCTACAACTTTTTCAGTGAAGATGTCAGGAGAGCTTTCCATTTGGCAAACGCTGATTTTCACTGGGACCTATTTTTACCCATGATTCAAGGTACACAAAATATGTGGATTTTGGAGATGTGATTATAGGTGACTGTCTAGAAATAATGAATGGTAACTTCTGAAGAAGCTGTCATAGGTACATATGATGTCTTTAAATTAATAACAGTTTATATTGCTCATATTGTTTTCCACAAAGATGGCTGTTCTGTTCTATTTGACCTTAATTGGTATAATTGATAACAGAGCTTGGTGTGCCATTTTAATCATGTTGGTATAGCTTTCCTGACAGAAGACAACAAAATAGTTGCTGTGTGTTATCTAGTGTTAGAGTGGAGACAGAAAGGTAGAAGAAATAAATGCTTGTTATTTAACCTGAGACTTGGGGATTTATAGATCATCACTGGCAATTTACTAACGGTTTCAAAGAGTTTATGCTAATCTCTAAACAATTAATGAAAGCTACTTGCTTTGTAATTTAACATAAAGGAAAAAAGAAAATTATTTGGAAATAGGTTAGAGACATACACAAATGATCCAAGAAGAATAGCATGTTTGAAAATCTTCTAAACATTAGTACAACCAGTAGTAAACAAGGTTTTTATGACAGGCAAGCTGCTGAGCTCTTATAATTTGAATACTCGATATTTAGTTTGTAGTAAAAACTGAAAATGGTCTTAGTTATAAATGTGAGTACAGATCTTCCTTGACTTACAATGGATTACACGTTATAATTTGAAAATGCTGTAAATTGAAGGGTGCCTGGGTAGCTTCGTCAGTTAAGTGTCTGACTCTTGGTTTCAACTCAGGTCATGATCTCAGGGCCACAAGTTGGACTTCATGCTTAGCACAGAGTCTGCTTGACACTCCTGCTCTGCTCCCCCTCCCAAATAAATAAATAAAATCTTTTAAAAAAGAAAATATTATAAATCAAAAATGCATTTAATACACCTAGCTTACTGAACATCGTAGGTTAGCTTAGCCTAACTTAAATGTGCTCAGAACACTTATATTAGCCTCTAGTTGGGCAAAGTCATCTAACATAAAGCTTATTTTTATAATAAAGCATTGAGTAGCTCATGTCATTTATTAAATACTGCACTGAAAGTGAAAGAGAGAATGGGTGTATGGATACAGAATGGTTGTAAATGTATTTGTTGCTTACCTTCGAGTTCTCAACACTGACTGGGAGCTATGGCTCACTGCCACTGCCCAGCATCATTGGAGAGTGTCATATCACATAGTATTCACAAAGATCAAAATTCAAAATTCAAAGTATGGTTTCTACTGAATGTATATCACTTTCATACCATTATAAGGTCAAAAAATTGGTAAGTTGCTATTTAGGAAGCATCTGTATTTCAATTCTCACTGATCTGAATGGATTGCTCAGTATATGTTCATAGCGAAGGAGTTGGTTGCTGAAAAGAAAACAGATATTACTAATTTAATATCAAATTTCGTTTAATTATTTTCAGATAATGAGTTGGTTATTCCAAAAAAAAAAAAAAATGTATTGCCCCTTTCACCTTTATCACCATTCTTTGGTATGTTTCTTTTTCCTGTTTTCTTAAATAATAGATGGTAAAATTCATTTCAACTCTAATGAGTTAAACTCAAGGTTTTATTCTTTGATAATTGACAAATATTATTCTATTTTACCATTAAGGAACTGGAATTCTGCAGCATTGTGTATTCCTTGTTTTTTGTTATGTTTTAATTAGTTTTACTGTCTAAACCGTGGGCCACTTTTCATTATGATATATTGCACTTCAGTGCATGAGAGGGTCAGCAACCCATGCCCCAAAATTGTCTCATGTCTCTCCTTTAATTCTTCTACTCTAACCCCTGATACAAACATCTCCTACCAGGTAGTGTTAACTCAACCAGGGTAGACAGGGACCATGACAAATGTTGTGGGTCCTAGGAGTGTGCCTACCATTGGTAATTCAGAGAGATTTTTTAAAAAAATGTTATTCTGTCCAACTATATCTAAGACTTTCCTGGAAGCTCTTTTACTTAGCGAATCATTAGCTAGTCAAATCACTACAAGAGTTGGTAGTTTCCTTCAGCTTCCAGTCCTGTCTCTCCTCTAGCTTATGTCTACCTCTAATCGCATATAGCTTTATCTGTACTTTCTTACCTTCTTTATCTTAAGGGGAAAAAATATTCACACTCATTAAAGATGTCTTTTCTTCCTAAATCCTAGTTATTATCATTTACCTATTCTAGAACTTTGCTTCTAAATTTATTCTTTCTGTCTAGCGCCACATGCCTCTTCAACTGCACTCATTCTTCTCTATCTTGCACAGGGCTTGACTATTCTGAAAAAACCAAAAGGAACAAAAAGTACTTCATTTTATCCTAACATATGTCTTCCCAAACAATCTGTTTTTCTGCTTTCAGCAATGGTACAAAACCTTTGCAGTGGATAATTAGCAACCACGGCCAACATATTATTTCTACCACTGTCTTGCTTAACCATATACTGACTTCTAAGCCTATCACTGTAATGAAATTATTTCCAGCATTTCTTAATTATAAAATCTCATGGCTATTTCTGTATACTCATTTTTTAAGGCCTCCTACTACATTTGATTTTTCTTTTTTAATCTTCACCTACTTACTGAAATCAACTTTCATTCCATATCTGTCCTACTTTTTTTATGACCCTTCTCTTAACTTTTTTTTTTCCTATGTCCCTTTGCTGGCTTGCTCCACTTTCCTCCTTTTCACTTTGATCTCAGAAAACAATGTGTTTTCGTCTTTTGCTAATACATTTGTCATTTTACATTCTCATTTCCAAGAGCTCATGGATTATTTTGGTTTTAAGTAAGTATACTCCAAAAGATGTATCATTAATCCTGTTCTTTAACCAAAACTCTATAGACATGTTCTCAATTTCTTTTTTTAAGTAACTGATTTATTTACTTGAGAAAGAGAGAGGGAGAACACATGAGCAGGGGGAAGGGTAGATGGAGAGAAACTCAAGATTTCCTAATGAGCACAGAGCCTGACCCAGGGCTTGAGCTCATGACCCTGAGATCGTGACCTGAGCCAAAATCAAGAGTTGGCACTTAACTTACTGAGCCACCCAAGCCCCACAACATGTTCTCAATTTCTAATTGAATTGTCTTTTCCATAGATAACATACTTTTCTTTCATACTTGTTTAATCATTACCATGTCTCAAAAGTGTTTTAGCTCATCCCTATCTTTACCACATTGGGGAAGATGACAAATTCTCAACTGTTTGCTTAAAATATGTCTGTTGGATTGGGGATAGCTGATAAACAGGCCCAGTATGAGACTGAATGCAAAATCTAAAGACCTTCCCTACCCCAAAAGCATAGATATAAATATGTTTAAGTGCAATAGTGGCTCCAGGAGGACACTGCGATCTGAATGCTTTACTCTTTTTAAGGCAATAGGAAGCATTTAATTAAGTTTCATTATGTCTGAGACAGTGTTATTTACAGTTCTACCTCAGGTCCTCTTTTTTTCTCTCTCAACACTGCTTGGTTAATCTTGTCCATTCCTACACTTACATGTAGATTCTTTCATTCAACACATACGTATTGAGTCCAGGTACTACTGTAATTACTAGTGATAGAAAGTACATAGCAGTATAGTACAGTACTATAGAAATACTACAGTAAATATAGGTGGTGAAATGCATAGGAAGGGAGGCAAAACTTAATTTCTGTAAAGAACATCTATGTTGCAGGAGCAGCTAGGGCAAAAACCCTAAAATGGATAAAAGCTTGGCATATTCTAAAGCAAGGAGAAACCTAGAGAAGTTTGGCCCTAGTGACAGAAAATAATTATATGAAATGACGTCAGACATCTAGCTAGTTGTCAGATCATGGAGGTTTACACACTCCATGTATGTAAGAAATAATGGTGGTTTCACTTCCAAATATTTCTAGCTTTATGTCAGAATAACTTCCTGGTTCATATTTCTAGCTCCTTAGTGTCTATCTCACTGAGTTAGCATTCAGATGAACTCAAACTACTGGAAACAGAACTCATCATCTTAACTCCTAAACATACTACTTTCCTCATTCCTATCTTAGAACATGGAACCCTGCTGAATCAGCCACACACCTGTGAGTCTCCCATTATTTACTCCTGTTTCTCACCTAACCCTTCCAACATTAAATCAACCATTAGAGCTATTAATGTGCTATCTAGTGCTTCCTAGATATCTTTGTCCAGATCTCACTCACATTCTCACTGCAACACCTGTCACAAAATCTCTTTCTTCAATCTTTTCAAGATTTCTCAATTGGCCTTGCTCACTTTACAACCAATTCACAACAGTGCTAGTCACCATACCTTTTAAAACACAGTATGTTCCTATAGCGATCTTGTTTAAAATCTGTGAAGTATTCACTACCCATGCTTTAATGCTGCTTCTCTATTCTTTGACTTCAAATATCTAATCATCCTCAATATATTATAGTTCCCTGAAAAATAATTTTCAATAATTTACTAAAATAATATGTATTTCACTGCTGTATAAGGATCTTTTATTCTAATTTTAGTATTCACTTAAAATTCAATTTCCAAAATTATAAAGACATTTTTGAGACTTTTATTTTGCACCATTTCATAAATGTAAAAGTCAAGGATTAAATACTTTTTGGTATGAAGCAAGATGAAGACAAATTGAAATCGTTGATTTCCATTTTCTCTGGAAAAGAAAATATATCCCAAGTGAAGAAAAGAAAGGTTAAGTCTACAATGAAAAACTTGACAGAAGATATAACCCCAATAAAATTAATAGAAAATATATCCACAGGGAGGCAAAGTAATACTCTATTTTCCACCATTGACAAGGTGACCTGGGCTTTTAAATACCTTGCAAAAGCTCTGCATTAACAATGTGTAAGAATGATGATATTAGCTTGTGAATACTTAACAATTGTGATGATTATGTCCTGGAGAGTTTATTTTCGTAAAAAAAAATCTCTGAAGCACAGTAATAGCATAATTTTCCATTTCATAGTATATATATATATATATATATATATATATATATATATATATATAGTTTCACTGAAAGTAACTTCCAAAAATAAATTTATTTAGAATTTTATCCCATTTAGAATTTTATCCCATTTACAAGCTGACATTTAATGTAGCCTACATTTGAGTCTATACATTTTACTTAAGGGGACAATTCTGGAATCAAGTTAATTGCAGAAAGGTCAAGAACCATAATCTGTGTGTAGACTCATCCAAATCCCTAGCTGACTGATAATGCTACATATGTGTGGAAGACTGAAGATATTTCCATAGAAAATCAGCAGAAGGGTCTATTCTTAAAAGACAGAATTGATCCTGGTGAGATTTTTGAGTTTGTTACACCTTTGACTATACATCAGGAGGTTCATGAAAACTGAATTCAAGTTTGTGAAAAGAGGAGTAAAGAGATGGGAAACATTTATCTTGCCTATTTTGACATACTATACTGTCATATTAATACAAACATTATGTTACTAACAGACAAATGAAACGGAATAGAGAGGGAGATATGTAAATATAAGAAACTGACATATGGGGACACCTGGGTAGCTCAGCAGTTTAGTGTCTGCTTTCAGCCCAGGGTGTGATCCTGGAGTCCTGGGATCGAGTCACACATAGGGCTCCCTGCATGGAGTCTGCTTCTCCCTCTGCCTGTGTCTCTGCCTCTCTTTCTCTCTCTCTATCTCTTATGAATAAATAAATAAAATCTTAAAAAAAAAAATAAAGAACACGGTCATCCCTGTTGGCTCAGCGGTTTGGCGCTATCCCTGGAGACCTGGGATCGAGTCCCACATCAGGCTCCCTGCATGGAGCCTGCTTCTCCTTCTCCCTATGTCTGAATAAATGAACGAAATCTTTTAAAAAAATTAAAAATTAAAAAAAAATTAAAAAGAACTTGTTATATGTACTATCAAAATTCAATAGAGAATAATAAATTTTAAAGCAAATGACATTGGAAAACAATGGTTTACTATGTGGAGAAAAAAGTATAAATGTAAAGATAGATAAATGATGTAAATAATGGAAAGAAAGATACATAGATGCATAAATACATTCCTACAACTAATAGAAAAAAATACAGGGCAGTATATTTATGGTCATGGTTTGAATTTTTAACAAGTGTTTATAAAGCCCAAAGAAGTAAAAAACAAAAATTAAAGAGAAAACCAGATAGGCTTAAACAGATAAAAACAATGATTTTTATTCAATGAGAGACAAAATTATATGAAGACATATTTGCAACCCCAAAATTGGCAAAAGTTTAATATTAGAAACTTAAGTGAAACAGAAAAATGAAAGTAAATGAAATAGAAAAAGAAAAACAAATAAATTAATAAAAATGGATGAAGGCTATAAAAAAATTCACAGAAGTAACTAGGAAAGCAAACTCAGTGGCAATTAGAAAAATTAGAAAAGTTTAATAGAAATAAACTTTTTAAAAAAGATTTTATTTATTTATTTGAAGAGAGCTCATGAGCATGTGGGCAAAGGAAAGGGAGAAGCAGGTTACCCACTGAGCAGGAAGTCCAAGGCAGGGCTGGATCCCAGGACCCCAAGATTATGACCTGAGCCAAAGGCACATGCTTAACTGACTGAGACACCCAGGTGCCCGTAATAGAATCAAACATTGTAAGGATGTGAAGAAATGGGAATTTCCTTGTATTGTTAGTAGATGTGTAGCTGGTGAGAGTTGGTCTCAAAGTGCAGTCTTAAAATCACTATGTTGTACCTGACCTTTCATGAGACAAGTCATAAAAATGGAAATTCAAGTGGTTAATAACCATAAAATATTCCACTAATTAGTCATAAAGAGCAAAAGTATAATAAAGAGATATTTTATATGTATGAAATCATTAAATATTGTAAAGTAGAATAGTATTCAATATTTGCAAGTATTTGATGAGATGGGAACTTATATGTAAAATTAGAAGTCATGTAATTTTGCTGAAACCTTTCTGAAAGTCAATTTGACATCGTACATCAGGAATTTTAAAATGTTTATTAGTGTAATGATTAATTTTATGTGTTAGTTTGACTGGCCAGAGGTTATCCAGAGGTATGGGGTATGTCTGTTAGGGTATTTACAGATGAAATTAGTATTTTAATTAGTGAATTCCATAAAGTAGATTGCCCTCCCCATTGTAACTGAGTATCATTCAATCCTTTGATGGTCTGAATAACATAAAAGGCTGAGAAAGAGGGAATTTGCCCCATTTCCTTTGCCTCATGAGTAAGCTAAGACATCTCATCTAATCTCTCCTGCTCTCAGAGTGGGAGTTACACCATCTGTTCCCTGATTTTCAGGCCTTTGGATTTGGACTGAAATAGACTACCACTTTCCTGGGTCTCCAGCTTCTAGATGGCTGATTATGGGACTTCTCAACCTCCCTAATCAGGTGAGACAACTCCCCATTGTCTCAAACATATAGAAGTGTCTAAAACACATATATTTTCTGGTTCTCCACAGAAACAGAAATAGATATTCTACTGAATCTGTTTCTCTGCAGAACTCTGACTGATACAGTAACTTATGCCTCAGGCTTTCTACTTCTAGAATTTTATAATAAAGAGACAATCAAAATATGAATAAATATATAAATATATTTTCATAGTATTATTTGTTATAGTTAAACTGGAACATACCTGAAACATCAACTTCATTGCAAAGGTTATAGAAAGCATGATTTATGATGCTCTATCAGAGGCAGCCATGAAAAATTATGTTTGGGCAACATTGTAATGAATTAATGAAAGTTAATCCTTGTATTAAGTGGGGAAAAAGCATAATGAGAAACTCTATTGAAGTTATATTATTCAACTCTGTTGATATAATATAAAATATTAATAGCAATTATTTATACTCTCTGATAATTAACCTCTATACTGTAAGCAAGAAACAAGGATTCTATACTTACCTCTAAATGCTCAACACTTAGTTCAGTACTTGGTACATAACAGCCACTCAAAAAACAGTTAAGAGAATAAACTTAAATTTTAATTAATTAATTAGTTTCTCTTACACTCTTATGCAACTTAGAAGTTCTCACCAATGAGTGTATATTATTTTTATAATCATAACTTAAATATAATTTAAAAATATATCTTTCACAACTTTCTGTAAGTTTTGGGAATACATGTTTTTCTCTTTCTTCTGCTGGTGTGTGGATGAAGAATAAGAAAATTTTTTAGAGTATGCTGAATTTTTCCAATAAAGGTCTACCTGAAAATGTCTCTTAACTGTTGGTAAATAATATAGTCAATCAAAATTTGGAAATGGAAAAAAATCTATTCATGCTTCAAATTGGATCACAAGGGGTTAATAATTTTTAATATATTATTAACGTTAACGCCACTTTTGGTTTTGTTGATAAATTTTATCCCACCTCCTATATTAAATTTAATTTTTAGATTATAAAATACTTTCACATTCAAAAGCTTGATACTCAAATATCAAATGATGAAATCACACAGTACTTACTGTAAAAGTTTTCCAATTTACACCTAAACTGTTTTTTTATTAAACATATTATACAATGATATAAAAGGTATTTGCTTTGAGCCAATAATGCCAAATTATATTTTCCATATTGAGCTATAATTACACAGAAGAGTATATTTTACTTCTGTGTGAAAACTCGGATGAAATTGTTCAAATATTTAGCATTATGTTTTTATTACCATTTACCTGAGTGATAATTACTACGTCAGAAGATTAAGTGGAAGGAGAATGAAAATATGCAAAGAATCTGTAACAAAAATCAATATTTAATAAACTTTGCATTTTAGGGAAAAAATGAGTAAAGGATGAAATGTACCCTTTGCAGTAGATTTAACTCAAACTTTTCAATTTCAGGCTTGAATTTCAATTTGCTGAGCAAACTTTCTCTATTTGGACATGTTTTCTTCTCTCCTGGCTCAGCTCCATTTCTACTGATGCCTAAAGGATTTGTGTGAGTTGGCTCACATTTACAAAGCACCCAGTGTGAAATGGCATTTTACTCCCTGTGCATTCATTTTTTTTTCTATTCTTTTCCTTTGTGTTAGTTAGGAATTGACAGGAGCTTCACACTGAGATGCAGGTCACCAAAAACAACTATCATGGAAGAAAAACATACTTTATTCTATTAAAAAGTAAATTATAGTAGAAACTAGTCGTCTGCTCCTGACCATCAAGACATGGTCCTGCAATTTTAAAAATATATATTTCAGAAACTCCATCAACTCTTAAACCAAAATAATGAAATTGAACATGGTTGTTCAAACCAGTTAACCAGAAAAAGACCAAAAACTCTTCTATGTATATAGAGTTTGTACTTAGAAATGGGGCGGGAAAGACAGAAAAGAATGGTTCTTCTATGACAAAGATAGATATGAAGTGATTGTTTTATCTAAGAAATAATAGCACTACTGAGCAACTTCAAATTCCATATACACTCAGCCTGTCAACGTTGTCACTGAAAAGCTTTAACTTGAATTTTACAGTTTTATTTAGTATAACCCGCCACATAGAAACAGCCCTATATTTTCTACTCTCTCTGTCTCTCAGTCTCGCTCTCTGAATTTCTGTGAAAACTCAGTTTCACTTGCATTTTATGGGCTGAGTCTAAAATAAAGTTGCACTGCATAACACCGTCAAATCAAGGGGGGAGATCCTACTATCCCCATCCATAACATTGATATCTCAATAAAACTCTGAAACAAATATTGGAGGTCCCTTTAGCCAAAAGTTGGAAATAATCTCAGCTCGAAGAATATATATGCAAGATGCAGAAGAACTTCCCCTCCCTATTCAGCATAGAACAGAGCAATTATCTTCTTCCATGTGAGAAAGACACTAATTTAGTAGATAAATATTTTGTATCACATATATATGGTTTTAATGATATAGTATTGAATGTGTTCTTCATAATCAAGAAAGAAACTTAACATTTAAAATTATTACTATTTTTGTAAATGTGCTTCCTAATTTCAGTTTATTTTAATACCAATATTAACCAGCATGATCACTAACTGCAAATGAAAGTTACCCTTTTTCTTGCCAAAAATCCACACAAAACTTACATTAAGCTTGTATCTTTCATAAATAAGTCAAAATGACACTTGCTGAAGTTATTTCAACACTTTTTAAGCACCTATAATCTCCTAGGTAGTTACTAGCCCCTGAGATGTAAAAGTTATGCTAGGTATGATCCTAAAATACAGACATTTACAGTCTAAGGAGGGAGATCGAGGAGCAATCAATTTAAAAAAAGTGGGCCAATTGCTCTTAATAAAATATTTGCTGTGTGCAATGGGGACTCAGAGGAGAGGTACCATTTCCAGTTTTGTGGGGACAAGACATTCAGAGACATTAACTCTTCAATTCTACTCCTCAGCCCTTTACACGTTATCAAGTGGTAGTGCAATGCTAGGTCCTCATTAACTCAACATATTTAGGGACGCACTGGTAGTACTAAGGTTGATGCACGGGCCATCTCAAAGCATTGCTGAAGGAAATAGATTATGTTAAGCTGGCCTTTGTAGCTCAGGGAGTCTTGTTAGTACTTTTAAAGATAAGGATCATTTATCATGAGCTCATTTATTTTTTAACAGTTCTGTTTCCAAGCCTTGGCAAGTTTGCTGACCTTCACTCTTAAGTAGGATAAATTTTTTCCTTGTTTACATTACATACCATTACATACCTTTACATTACATATCATTTTTTTATTTTTTAGAATGTGGAAAGTAAATTCCAGTCCAGCATACTGTGATTATTATGAATCACAAATTAGTACCACTTTAGAGCACATTGTACTTAATGAGTGTTGTTTCTTGGTACAGATATTTTTCTCTTTTTGCATTTATGTGCACTCTCACTAAATGTATACCATGGCATTTTCATGTCTTTCTTTCCTTCTTTCTTTCTTTCTTTCTTTCCTTCTTTCTTTCTTTCTTTCTTTCTTTCTTTCTTCCTTTCTTTCTTTCTTTCTTTCTTTCTTTCTTTCTTTCTTTCTTTCTTTCTTTCTTTCTTTCTTTTTCTTTCTTCTTTCTTTCTTTCTTTCTTTTTTCTTTCTTTCTTTCTTCTTTCTTTCTTTTCTTCTTTCTTTCTTTCTTTCTTTCTTTCTTTCTTTCTTTCTTTCTTTCTTTCTTTCTTTCTTTTCCTTCCTTCCTTCCTTCCTTCCTTCCTTCCTTTCTTTCTCTTTTTCTTTCTTCTTTCTCTTTTTTCTTTCCTTTCTTTCCTTTATTCTTTTTTTCTCTTTTTTTTTAAAAGAGATGTTACCCTCTGATTTCATCTAGTCTTGCTATATTGATGAATGTGCTTAGGGTTAGAGTTAGCGTTAGGGTTAGGGTTAGGGTTGTACTGTGTCCATTCAATTTTCCACAAGGAAATGTACAACCAAGGTTTAAACAGAAACTTTTGATTGATGGTATCTTAGACTCGACAAAATATAGCATTCTTAAGAATATTTACCTATTTATCAATAGGTGAAAAGTGATCATTAACTATTGTATTTCATTAATCTATGTTATTCATTTATGAAACTTTAGAATAAATCCATATCTAAATAAAGTCTGTTTCATGTCTCAATCCCAATGTACTATTAGTATTCAGTCATTGAGACTATTCTTTCCTGAATCAGTGTTTTGCTTCAATGGGTAGGCACACATGGATTCGAATGGACTTTCTGGTATAGAAGTAATTTGTATATGCAGATTTTTCTAAAATGCTTCAAACAAATATAAGCTTTGATACATCTGATTAAATAAAGCTTTGAAAACAACAACAAAAAAATCAAGCTGTAAATAAACCTTGGGAGAATTTGATTGCCTTTGGTGTACAAAGATCTCTATTTTGCATGAAATTGCCAATGAGACAGAGGCAACAGCTGCAGTCTCTTTTGTTTGGTTTTTATTTAGCTATTTATTTACTTTTCTAACCTGATCCACTTTCTGCCTTGAACACGAGGAAATCTGAGACTCTAAGCCAAACAGTGATTTAAAAAAAAAAAAAAGATTTTTATTTATTTATTCATGAGAGACACAGAGGCAGAGACATAGGCAGAGGGAGCAGCAGACTCCCTGAGGAGAGCCTGATGCAGGACTTTACCCCAGGACCCCCCGGGATTTCGACCTGAGCCAAAGGCAGCAGATACTCAACCACTGAGCCACCCAGGTGCCCCCAACCAGTGATTTTGAAAGTTGGTTCACTTTTACTGCTTCTATTTGAATGGAGGGATAGTGGAATGGAGGGATGATGAAGCTAAGGGATCAAGATTCTAAGAAGCAATGACAAAGTCTAAAGTCTTCATCTGAGGAAAGGATACCTCTTTTCCTCACACTGTGAAGATACAAGCTTTTGTCATCAGTTCACAGAGCAGGGCTTTGAACATTTCTTTTCTTGCTTTTTTGATACTAATTTTACTTTCATTTTTTTCATTATATCTTCTTCCAGAACTCTCATTGTAACTCTTAACATTTTAATCCCCTTCTTTTGTGGAACTAATTTTGGTTATATTGCTCTAATAAAAACAATAAAAGCAGGAGAACTTACAATTTGATTTAGACCTACATATCTATTCTTTTAAAGCTAATTTTCCAAGTTGTTATTATTTATTGATTGTGTCTGTATTCTTCCCTTTCAGCTCCAAACCATGCTGGTTTTGCTAAATTTTCTAATTGAAATACAAGACATAGAATCTAATAGAATTACTTACACACACTTATAAACTTTGAAATCTTTAAAAGAGAACATTAGTTGCATTGTACCCATAGGAATAGATGAAATCAGAATCTTATGATAGAATAGCATTTGAAGATAGTATTAATATCTCTTTCCACCCGACTCAGTCCCTTATACAGCTGAGATTTAAAGCAAGCTTTTGAAGATAAACCCTGGTGAATGGTTAAAGTAAGATATTTTTAAAAGACAAGTGAAATGATTAATCTCCAGGGTTTTAAAACAAATGAATCAGACTCTAGTCTCTGACTTTACCCAGCTATGTAACCTTAGATAACTCTGAACCTTAGTTCCTGCATATTGTGATGGAGGCTATTGCATTTTTACCTCCTCTACATGGAACATTCAAAAAAATAATATTGTCTTGAGTTTATAATGTTATGCTAAGATTCAGAGCTAACTGGTACATTTTCTTTTACTTTTGTTAAATACATTCATTTTTAAAGGACTAAAAACATCAGAGTTTTATAGTTTTCATGTTACATTGTGTGATGTTTCTCATGTTTCTTCTATTTACTAGAATAGATGATGGGCACTGCAAATAAAACTTGAATTAGTAAGAGGTAAATGTTTCAAAAGGACACAAGGTGAGGAAGTTCTATTTTCTTATAGAATTTAAGTACTTCTAACAGCTTTTAGATTTTCTTGATGTGAAACTTTGTTAGTCCAAAGCAAGAGAAAAATTGAGTGGCTTTCCTAGACCTAAAACTAATAAACACAATCTTTGAGTGTATTATATTGTTTTTTTAAAAACAAAAGTTGTTTTCAGCTATCCCAAATGTGTTTTAGTGGCAGATAGGCTTTCATGATGCAGAATCATGCAAGCTTCCTCTTTAGGCTGTTTTTGTTGCTGTTGTTGTTGTTGTTTTTCAGTCAGAAATGTTTTGCTGATTTTGTGAAACGAGATATTGGTATTAGTGTTTTTGTGTAAGAGCTTGAAGGAAACAGTTGACTATTTACATTGTTTCTAAAGCTATTGGACTGAGGAGATGAAAAATTTCTAGCAAAATTAAAAATATATTACTTATGTCAATAGTCAAATGATTTCTACATCATCAAAAAACCCAATATATTTAAGGAGGAAATGACTACAATTTTAATCTTGTCACCATCTTTCACCTACTAATGTAGGGGACATAAATCAAATACCATATGGATTGAACTATGACCCCTGGACAAGTATGTTGAAGTCCAAACCATTAATATTCATGAAAGTGACCTCATTTGGAAGTTATACCTCATTTACAGGTGTAATCAAAGGTCATTAAAGGTGAGCTGTAACACAATATGACTGATGTCCTTATGAGAATAGACAAATACATGAGGGGTGAACACACAGGCAGAGACTGAAGTAATAAGACTACAAGCCAAGGGATGCTGAGGGCTGCAAGCAAACCACCAGAAAGTAGTAGAGAGGCTATGAAGAATTTCCCCCCTGTTTCAGAATGAGCATTACCCTGCCATCACCTTGATTTCAGATTTCTAGCCTTCAGAAATGTGAGACAGTATATTTCTGTCATTTCAAGTTGTATATTTTCTTGTAGTTTGGCTGGGTGGCCCTAGAAAACTGACATATACCTCCAGGTCTCCATTAAAAATAAATTTGTTTTTTTGTTTTTAAGATTTTATTTATTTGTTCATGAGAAACACAGAGAGAGACAGAGAGAGACAGAGAGAGAGAGAGGCAGAGACACAGGCAGAGGGAGAAGCAGGCTCCATGCAGGGAGCCTGATGTGGGACCCCATCCCAGGTCTCCAGGATCATGCCCTGGACTGAAGGTGGCGCTAAACCGCTGAGCCATCCAGGCTGTCCATAAATTTGGTTTTAATTATGGTTTAAATTAGGTTTTTTCAAAGTAGAATATGACTCAATCATAGGGAACAAACTGATGGTTACCAGAAGGGAAGTGGGTGAGGGTGATGGGAGAAATAGGTGATGGGGATTAAGGAGCACACTTGGGAAGAGCACTGGGTATTTCATAGAATTGTGGAGTCCCCGAATTATACATCTGAAACTAACATAATACTGTATGTTAACTACCCTGGAATGAAAATTAAAACAATAAAAAGACCCTTAACAACAACAACAAATTATAAATGAATATTGAACTTCAGGTAATTGCATATATGTTAAGGTATTTAAGGAAAAGTATAATGATGTCTGCAAAAGTCCTTTAAAATATAAAATAATAGGGTTTGAATTATAGGTAGATGAAAAGATGAATAATAAAGCAAATGTAGTAAAATGTTGAGTGGAATATGTTAATGTGCCTATAGGGATACTAAAAATTCTTTCCAATTTTCATCATGTTCTATAGTTTTCATTATAAAATTATGTATTTGAAGAAAAACTCATACACATAAATACATAGTGTCCAGAGTATGTTTTCCTAATAGTCATAATGAAAAATACTTCTATATTTAGAAATTTTCAACCATATTGCTTCCTGAGCCACTCATCATAATTGCTTAACATATAAAATATTCTTTGAGCTCAAAACAGAAAACCATCACTTAAGATAAAATATTGTCACTAATAGATTCTACTAGAACATCTGTATTTATCACAAGATCTGTATATTACATACTAATGAATAGAGTGTTTTACATTTACAGTTGTCTCATACTGATCATAAGAAATTAATACTATGTTGTAGTAAATTTATAGTTATTAACTAGAAGCTTTGGGGGTGTATTGCATAAGTTATATATTTCTTCATCACTACATTGCTTATAATATTACGGTAATCTTATTTAACATACTACTTACCACATAGTGGATTTTAAAGAAATATCTGTGGAAGGAAAGGATAGATAAATGCATCCCATTCTAAATGATAAGAACTATCACTATCAAAAAAAAAAAAAAAAAAAAAAACTATCACTATCTAGCCATCAGCTAGAAGTAGTGAAAAATTTCCACCTGGATACAAACATACCTGGGAGGGAAAGTCTATGACTGGGCAACTGCTCTCAGCAAAAATTTTGCATTAAATAAAGGGAGTACACAATTTTCATTTTTCTGCAGGAAAATCTTGTCCACATTTATTTTGTTTTGGAATATTTTGAAGGCAATATTTTCAGCTACTTGTTTGGGTAGTATCTATTTTTTTTTTATAAAAGTGTGACATCTAAGAAAGGTATTTAAAAAATAAATTATGTGTATGTAAACACACATACACATTAATAATGCCTATACAGAACCTTTGGATACTTATTCTACTGGGATAATAGCCATTTGAAGTATGATAGTTTTTATTAATTATTTTATTCATTTAAAAAAAGTTTTTGAATGCCTATTTTGTGCCAGACATATATTGGAGAGAAAAATACAATTAAAATACCAACCCTACCCTTAGTATGGGTTTTATATCTAATTTCTCTCCAGATATAATTGCTGAAAACTTTGAATATATATGAATCGCTAGAAGCTTATGAAACTAACAGCAAGCTCACTTACAGTTAAAAGACATCTAGGGAAGAGTGAAAAAGAGTATTTTTGGCAAAAAAAAACAACAAAAAACAAAAAACATAAGGACTTAGGCAAGTGTTTATTTATTGTTTTAAGAAAAGCTTGATTGCTTGCTTGGTCATGTAACAGCCTGACATTGATGGTAGTGATTTCAGTAAATAGATAGTAAAAGGAAAAAGGACGAGGAGGCAGGGAAGGTGAGGGGAGGAGGAAGAAGAGATAAATGGCAAAATATAAAAACTCTGAGAAGTAAACACAGAGAACGGGATTTTTTTTTTCCTGCCTCCGTCAAGCACGGAAGTCCTCAGTGGATAATGACTTTTTTTTTTGGTACCAATGTTTAGCATGAACTTAACTACTATTGATACACTCTGCTAAGTATTTTTATAGCCACTATCTTTTGCTCAGAAGTAAACCACAAGCCCCAAATGGTGTCACATTAGCCAAATCACCAAATTTGGACTTGGTACCCTAAGCAAGTTTCAACCCCCCAGAAATGTAGTCTTTTCACCAGGTCACTGAGGTCATGGGGCCTTCACCACCATGGGGCCTTCCTTCTTCCTGAAGGAAGATGAGATCAGCATATAAGAACCCCCTCAGGCATTTTTCCCCATAAAGGAAGGTAGTCTTACCTGAAACAATCCTTTCTTTTCTTTCGCTAAAAACTATTTTACATTACTCTCCTTCCTATAGAAACCTTCCATGTAGCACAACTCCTCAGAACTCTGCTTGTGAGATGGGATGTTGCCCAATCCATGAATAGCTTTCAAAAGCCAATTAGATCTTCAGATTTACTTGGATGAATTTTTCTTAGCACTTATTTGATACTTTATAATAACTTTGTTAATGTTAGGTTGCTATCTTTGTTTTATAATTTTTTTAAAAGAGGCTTGGAGGAGGAAGGATTTATCTAAAGTCACAGTGGAGTTCTGAACTGATTTTCTGTAACTAGAACACTATAGTCTTTCGAAGAAGCTATGTAGTGTTAGTATTTAATTTAGTAATAAAAAAGTGAAATCTATACTTATATTAACACCCTTGTGCTTTTCCATAATACTATATTCGATCTAATTCTATTAAAAAGTTCTTCTGATGTAGTTGCTGCTAGTATGGTTTTCGGACATCTACCACATTATCTCAATTCTCTAAATTTCCTGCTGATTCAAAATAAAGTAGAACATAACTTTCAAATTCAAAATAAAGTTCAAAATAACTATTTTGATCTTCAGTTATGGAGACCTAACTGGTGTGGATCTGCTAATGTGTGCAGAACTGAACAACGACCTGAATCCAATCAAGCATACTCAGCTAGCTTCCTTACAATCAGTAACTCAGTCTCTAGACACAAGTTACCAAAAGAAATGAGATCGTTTTCTAAATCAGTGGCTATAAAGATTTGAAATTTCCTCTGAAACAATAAAACCTGGTGGCAAAATATTAAGAGATGACTGTGTTGTGTATCTTTTTTTCTTGGTGATTTTATTGTTCTTCAGTAATTTGCCCAGATTACAGTAAGCTCCAAAAGAGTCCAAAATTTTAAGAACAATTTTATCTCTCTAATGCTTTCTTTTACACAGCTTACATTTCAAAATAATAATTATAATATAAAAATGAGGTAGTATAAGATTCTCAAGGAAGAGGAATTGGTGGAAAATGGAAAAAGAAGGAGAAAAGGCAGATAAAGTAACAAAAAGAGGAAAGTAAAGGCTCAGTTAGAAAAATAAATGTTGAAGGGAGAACAGAAAAAGAAAAGACAATGTAGAAAGAGGACAAAGTAGAAAAAAATGTTTGAGTGAAGGGGCAAGTCAAGTGTAAAGGCAGGGACTCAAACTCACTATTCTGTTCTGTTCAAAATAATACAAATGAGTACATGGGGGTGGATGTAAGAAAACCAGTTCCTCTTTTTTGACTTTCCTCATCCCAACTGAGAAATAAACAAAAATAAATATTTATCTTAAAAAAAAAAAAGGTGATTTAAGAGTTTCATCTGCACTCTGGAGACAAAGAGAATGGTCCTATTGGCCCAAGAGGACAAGGAGTATGCATCATTCAGCTCTAGCCAAGATTAACAAAACTTCTGATTTAATGGAGAAGCTAAAAACCAAATTTTATGACAAATCTGAAGTTCATAACTCATTCAAAAAATATTTAAACCTACATGAATAGGCTCATCATCTCATAGTAGCTCCACCCCTTCCGGTTGGGGATTTGGTCCAGGGGCTACCTCGTTGTATGCTTACTATTAAAAAGATAACAGGCAGGGGAGAAAATAGTGTTCCTGACTTTACCTCTATCTACCTGCAAGGCCTGATGGACCTTGCTGTTGTGTTTTCATCTAGATCCCCCTCCTGTCTGTGAGATTAGTGCATAGTTAGCTCTCTTTGCCTGGTCTCAGATGAGTGCTCTCTGGTCCTACAAGCAGGGTTCGCTTCACAACTCTGGGATCACCAGGGTTGCAAAGGGCTCCACACTCAGGAGGGGACGTTAATGAACACTCTATGGCTTTTATCTTGACATGATTAACAACTTTATGTTTTGTAAGTGAAGTTTAATTGGACAATGAATCATGCATGAGTCAGGGGCTTAGATCCCCTGCTCACATATCATCCTGTCTCCTGTCTCCTACCAGCTCTCTATCTTCCAGAACGGGTTCTTAGCCAGCAGCTCCCCCACTGCAGGTACCATGGATGCTCCTACTCCAGCAGGGACCTGGGCACATGCATGGTGAGAATGGAGGTTGGGCCCACGAACCCTGGCTGGCCCCACGTTACTAACTGTGAGACACTATACTTACCCTCAAAGTATCCTGATACTTTGAAAGGCAGGTCATTAATAGAAAATATATATATTAAAAAACAACAACAACAACACACTGTGACAATTCAAGAAGGACCACAGAAGAAAAACAAGACTTTCTTCTGCCTTTTGAATGTGTCCCATATTTTCATTTTATACTGGGCTGTGGAAATAATGTAGCTGTACCTGCTTACTAGGGTACTTTATGATTACCAGCATACTCTTTCTTTCATTACCCCCAGAAACTTCTCTTCTGGCTGAAAGTAAGATCAAGTTTAAGGTAAGATAAAACATAAGAGTTTTAAAAAGTTTAGTTAAAAGAAATGGGAAGTGATTCCTTTTAGGAACAGGCATTACTCTCTACTCCAAATCTGGGCAGTGAGAAAAAAAAGTTCTGTGTAATAGGTATCACCTTTTCTTTCTCTCTTTTTTCTTTCTTTCTTTCTTTTTCTTTCTTTCTTTCTTTCTTTCTTTCTTTCTTTCTTTCTTTCTTTCTTTCTTTCTTCTTTCTTTCTTTCTTTCTTTCTTTCTTTCTTTTTCTTCTTTCTTTCTTTTCTTTCTTCTTCTTCTTCTTCTTCTTCTTCTTCTTCTTCTCCTTCCTTCCTTCCTTCCTTCCTTCCTTCCTTCCTTCCTTCCTTCCTTCCTTCCTTCCTTTATTTCTTCCTTTCTTCCTTTCTTCTTTCCTCTTTTCTTTCCATACTTGCTTGCTCACTTTTGTTTCCTCCCACAGATAGTATGTATAAGGCAAAGCTTGATGTATTCAAACAAACCTCATTCAAATTCCAAGTCTGCCACAGGCTAAGTGGCAACCTGGGGCAATTACTTAACCATTCTTAGCCAGTTTCACTCTTCTGTAAAATGATTATAATAATGGCCCAGAACTGTTGTTCAGGTTGAATGGCGTAACATAGAACAAGTACATGGTGTAATGCCTAGCATATGGTATAGACACACTCATGAAAAATATTCATATATAATTTTTAAGAAGTTTTTTGTTTTTAATATTTCAATGCAGGGTAAGCTTGCTTTGTGTCAAATATAAAGAACCTGTCATTTTAGTTGAAATGATAAGAAGTCTCTACATAGTGTTTATAATATGTGCCACTGAATCTGGGTAAGCCCATCAACTGTCATGAGGCATTGAGATGGCAAAAATATCTTTCAGTGGCAAGCCTGAAGTGTATTTAAGGGCTTTGGAATCTTAAGGCCCAAGCAACGTTTTTAGAGTCTTTCACATTCCATTTCTTCTCCTTCTTCTTCTCCTTCTTCTTCTCCTTCTTCTTCTCCTTCTTCTTCTCCTTCTTCTTCTTCTTCTTCTTCTTCTTCTTCTTCTTCTTCTTCTTCTTCTTCTTCTTCTTCTTCTTCTCCTCCTCCTCCTCCTCCTCCTCCTCCTTCTTCTTCTTCTTCTTCTCCTTCTTCTTCTTCCCTCCTCCCCCTCCCCCTCCCCCTTCTTCTTCTTCTTCTTCTTCTTCTTCTTCTTCTTCTTCTTTTCTTCTTTTTCTAGATCTATAGAATTTCCTTGTTTTGATATGTAAGAGAGCGGTTCTACACTAATCTAGTCTGTATGCTCTAATATAATTAGTCGCGGACAACGTCTGTGATAACCCACAATTAGCAAAGGCATAAATCTGTATATCTTCTTCACTTCTATTATGTAGTAAGCAATATTTGTGAAATTACAATAGTTTAAAATATAATAAAATTAAATTCCAAATAAGTCAGAGTTTCTTTTTTTTAAGTTTTTATTTAAGTTCTAGTTAGTTAACATATAGTGTAATAATGGTTTCAGGAGTAGAAGTTACTGATTCATCACGTAGATATAATACACAGTGCTTATCACAATTGCCTTCCTCAATATCCATCACACATTTAGCCTATCACCTGCATACCTCCCCTCCAGCTACCCTCAGTTAGTTCTCTATACTTAAGAGTTTCTTTTGGTTTGCCTCCCTTTCTCTTTTTTTTTTTTCTTTCTTCCCAGATGGTCATCTATTTGTTTCTTTAATTCCACAAATGACCGAAATCATATGGCATTTGTCTTTCTCTAAAAGACTTAATTCTCTTAGGATAATATAACTCTAGTTTTATAGAGTTTTATATTTGCAATATCCTTGCAAATGGTACGATTTCATTCTTTTTGATGGCTGAGTAATATTCCAAATATACATACACACTACATGTCTTTATCCATTCATCAGCCCATGAACATTTGGGCTCTTTCCATAATTTGGCTACTATTGATAATGCTGCTAAGAACATCAGGTGCATGTGTCCCTATGAATCAGTATTCTTGTATTCTTTGGTAAATACCCAATAGTGCAATTGCTGGGTCATAGAGTAGTTCTATTTTCAACTTTTTGAGGAACCTTTACACTGTTATCCAAAGTCGCTGCACCAGTTTGCATTCCAACCAACAATCTAAGATGGTTCTCCTTTCTCTGCATCCTCATCAATGCTTGATGTTTTCTGTGTTGTTAATTTTAGCCATTCTGACAAGCATAAGATGGTATTTCATAATGACTTTGATTTGTATTTCCCTGATAATGAGTGATGTTGAGCATCTTTTCATGTCTATGTTTGCCAACTATATGTCTTCATGGAAAAAATGTCTACTCATGGGTTCTGCCCATTTCATAACTGGATTATTTGTTTTTAGGGTGTTCAGTAGAAGTTCTTCATATATTTTGGATACTGGTCCTTTATCAGATATTTCATTTGCAAATATCTTCTCCCATTCTGTAGGCTGTGGGTCCTTCATATGTGGCCTTTATGATGTTGAGATATGTCCCCTCTAACCCTACTTTGTTAAAAATTTTTTATCAAGAATGGATGCTGTACTTTGTCAAATGCTTTTTTCTGCATCTACTGAGAGGATCATACAGTTCCTATCCTTTCTTTTCTTAATGTGATATATCACATTGCTTGATTTGCCAATATTAAACCATCCGAGCATCTGAGGAATAAATCTCACTTGATCATGATGAATAATTCTTTTAACATACTGTTGGAATGGATTTATTAGTATCTTGTTGAGAATTTTTGCATCCATGTTCATTAGGGATATTGGCCTCCAAGTCTCCTTTTTAGTGGGGTCTTTGTCTGATTTTGGAATCATGGTAATGCTAGCCTTGTAGTCTGAGTTTGGAAATTTTCCTTCCATTTTTCTTTTTGGAACAGTTTGAGAAGAACAGATGTTAATACTTCTTTGAATGTCTGATAGAATTCACCTAGGAAACCATTTGGACCTGGACTTTTTGTTTGCTGGGAGATTTTTGATTACTAATTCAATTTCTTTACTGGTTATCAGTCTGCTCAAATTTTCTATTTCTTCTTGCCTCAGTTTTGGTAGTTTATATGTTTCTAGAAATTTATCCATTTCTTCCATATTGCTCCATTTGTTGGCATATAAATTTTCATAATATTCTCTTATAATTGTTTATATTACTGTCCTATCATGTGTGATCTCTCCTCTCATTTGTGATTTTATTTACTTGGGTCCTTTCTCTTTTCTTTTTGATATGTCTGGCTAGGGGGATATCAATTTTATTAATTCTTGGCACCCCTGGCTGGCTCAGTCAGCTAAGTATCTGACTTTGGCTCAGGTCCTGATCTCGGGGTCCTGGAATGGAACCTCTCACCTCTTATCAGACTCTCTGCTCAGCAGGAAGCCTACTACTTCCTCTCCCTCTGCCCTGTCCTCCACTCCTGTCACTCTCATGCCACTCTCTACCTCTCTCTCTAAGTAAATAAATAAAATCTTTTAAAAATTTTATTCAGTCTTTTAAAGAATCAATTCTTAGTTTCATTAATCCATTCTATTGCTTTTGTTTCTATATAATTTATTTCTTTTTTCCTTTTTAAGAAAACATATTTATTTGGGAGAGGGAGAGAGAGAGAGAGAGCATGTACAGGGGGAAGAGAAAGGGGAAGGAGCCCAACGAAGGGCTTGATTCCACAACCTTGAGATGAAGGCAGACACTTTATGAACTGTGCCACCCAGGCACTCCACTATATCATTTATTTCTGCTCTAATAGTTCTTATTTCCCTTGTTCTGCTGGCTATAGGCTTCATTAGCTGTTTCTTTTCTAGTTGCTTTAGGTGTAAGGTTAGGTTGTATATTTGAGATTGTTCTTGCTTCTTGGGGTAGGCCTGTATTGCTATATACTTTCCTCTTACAGCCACTTTTGCTGTATCCCAAAGGTTTTGGACTATTGTGTTTCATTTTCCTTGGTTTCCTTGTCTTTTTAAAATTTCTTCTTAATTATCTGGTTAACCCATCCATTCTTTAGCAGAATGTTGTTTAACCTCCATGCGTTTGTGGTTTTATCAAATTTTTTTCTTGTGGTTTTTTTCAAGCTTCATAGCATTGTGGTCAGAAAATATGAATGGCATATTGTACTTGTTGAGGCCTGCTTTGTGACCCAGTATGTGATTTATTCTGGAGAATGTCCCATGTGCACTCGAAAAAAAATGTTATTCTGCTGAAATGTTCTATATATATCTGTTAAGTCCATCTAGTCTAGTGTGTCATTCAAAGCCATTAGTTCCTTGCTGATTTTCTACTTAGATGATCTGTCCATTGCTGTATGTGAAGTGTTAATGTCCCCTATGATTATTGTATTATTATCAATGAGTTTCTTTATGGTTTTTATTAACTTATTTATTTGAATGCCCCTATGTTAGGAACATAAATATTTTCAATTGTTAGATATTCTTATTGGATAGACCCTTTATTATGATATAGTGCCTTTCATCATCTCTTGAGTCTTTGGTTTAAAATCTAGTTTGTCTGGGGATCCCTGGGTGGCTCAGCGGTTTGGCGCCTGCCTTTGGCCCAAGGCACAATTCTGGAGTCTTGGGATCAAGTCCTGCGTTGGGCTCCCAGCACAGAGCCTGCTTCTCCCTCTACCTGTATCTCTGCCTTTCTCTCTCTTTCTTCTCTATGTCTATCATGAATAAATAAATAAATAAATCTTTAAAAAATAAAATAAAATCTAGTTTGTCTGATATAAGTATGGCTACTTCAGTTGTCTTTTGATGTTCATTACCATGATAAATAGTTCTCCATTCCCACACTTGCAATCTGCAGGTGTCTTTAGTCTAAAATGAGTTTGTTGTAAGCAACATATAGATGGTTTGTGTTATTTTGAATCCATTATGACACCCTATGTCTTTTTTTTAAAGATTTTATTTATTTACTCATGAGAGATACAGAGAGAGAGGCAGAGACACAGGCAGAGGGAGAAGTAGACCCCCTGGATCATGACCTGAGCCAAAGGCAGATGCTCAACAACTGAGCCACCAGGCGTCCCACCCAATGTCTTTTGATTAAGAGCATTTATTCCATTTACTTTCAGAGTGATTATTGATAGATATGAATTTTGCACCATTGTATTACCTGTTAAGTTGTTGTTTCTGGAGGTTTTAGCTATTCCTTTCAGTTTTGTTGCTTTCGGTCTTTCTTTACCACTCAAAGAGTCTCCTTTAATATATCTTCCAAGGACGGCTTAGTTTTCACAAACATCTTTAGTTTTTGTTTGTATGAGAAACTTTTGATCTCTCCTTGTATTCTAAATATCATCAGCCTTGCTGGATAAAGTATTCCTGGCTGCAGATTTTTCCCATTCAGGATGTTGAATGTATCATGGCACTTTCTTCTGGCCTGTCAAGTTTCTGTGGAGACATCTGCTGGTAACATTATTTGTCTTCCCTTGTAAGTTAGAGATTTCTTTTCCCTTGATGCTTTCGGGAATTTTTCCTTGTCTATTTATTTTGCAAATTGTACTATGTTATATCTTGGTGTTGGCTTGCTTTTGTTGATTTTGATGGGCATTCTCTGTGCCTTCTGGATTTGGATATCTGTTTCCTTCCCCAGATTAGGGAAGTTTTCAGCTATAATCTATTTAAATAAACCTCTGCTCATTTTATCCGCTTTTCTTCTTTCAGAACTCCTATGATATAATGTTATTAGCTTTACAGAGTTGCTAAGTTCCCTAAGTCCCCCTTTGTGATCAAATATTTTTATTTCTCTCTTCTTTTCAGCTTCACTATTTTCTCATAATTTTATCCTCTATATCACTTATTCATTCCTCTGCTTCTTCCCCTCTGGTTGTGATTATATCTAGTTGGTTTTATATCTTGGCTATAGCAGTCTTTATTTTGGCCCAATTCCTTTTAGTTTTATTTATTTATTTATTTATTTATTTATTTATTTATTTATTTATTTATTTATTTTATCTTGCACTAAGGGACTCCTTGATGTCTTCTCTGCTTTTCTTGAGCCCAGGTGGTATTTCTTTGATTGTTATTTTAAATTCTGGATCAGGCATATTACTTATATCTGTTTTGTTTATATCCTTGGCCAAGAACTTTTATTGTTCTTTCTTTTGAATTGAATTCCTCTGTCTTGGCATTTCTCTAGGTCTCTGTTGTCCACTCTTTGTTAGGAAAGCTTGTAATGTTTTCTACTTCTGAGAGTAATGGCTTTATTAAGAACAGTTCGTATATTATCCATGGCTCCACACTTCAGGAGGAGTTTCTGGTATATACTGTACACACTCTGCCATTATTGTGTGTGTGTTTTTAAAGATTTTATTTATTTATTCATGAGAGACACAGATAGAAAGGCAGAGACACAGGCAGAGAGAGAAGCAGGCTCCTTGTGGGGAGCCTGATGCAGGACTCAATCCCAGGACCCTGAGATCATGACCTGAGCCAAAGGCAGCTACATGTTCAACCACTGAGCCAGGAGGCACCCCTCTGCTATTGTGTTTTGACTGCTCTTTTCCTCAGATCAGTCCTCTGCAGAGTTTCTCCTCGCCTACGATGGGGGGTGTTTAGACTTGTCCAGTGTGTGGAGAGTTTTAATTAGGTCTGCTTTGGTCTGCTTGTTAAAAGAGGTCAGATCCTATTCCCACTAGAGTTGAAGCTTGCAGGGCAATCCCCTGTGTACTGCTCTCTCTTTCTCTCCATCTCTCCGTTTCCTTTTTTTTCTCTCTCTCTCCCCTCTCTCCACGATCAGGGCTTCCTCCCCTCCACAGCACCCACAATTCTTTTCTCCCTCACACCATGTCTCCACACCCACCTTCTACCTTGTGGCCTCTTTTCTCCCTCTAGTTGTGCAGTTTGTTTTTTTCTGTTCTCAGTTTGATTTTGTGGGTGTCCAAAATGATTTGATATTTATCTCACCTTTGAAGGATGAAGCCACCATAAGGTCCCCCTACTATGCTGCCATATTAACAACTACCCCATAAGCCATAGTTTCTTATTGGGGTTCCCTTAAATAGTCTCTGAGAAGTCATGGAGGGTATTGACAGATGCATCACTTAATAAATCTGGTCTTATAATGGAAACTCACAACTTAGGTCAGAGCTGTGGAAAAGTAATTTGTTCAGGGACAAATTTTGCTTGTATTACAATTTCATGATCCTCTTTTTAGGATCATGTAATCACTGATTTTAGCCATAAGTAACATGTATCCTGCTACTAAAAGATACTTTGTAAGTTAGTTGATAGCAAGTACAGTATATACAACTCCTGGGGTACCTGGGTGGCTCAGTCAGTTGAGCATCCAACTCTTGATTTTGGCTCAGGTCATGATCTCCACACTGAGCACAGAGTTTGCCTGAGATGCTCTCGCTTTGCCCCTTCCCTGCATTCTCTCTTTCTCAAATAGATAAAATAAATCTTTAAAAAATAAGTATAGTATAAATATCTACTGAAAATATAGGCAAGTAACAACTAAGAAAAAGGAGCAGAAGACCTCTAAGTCAGTTAACTAAAAGTAGAACATATCCTATTTTTACAAACAAGAAAAGCCAAGAGATAAATGTTAATTACTCTTTCATGAACTTCATGAAAAACTATACTATAGAAAACAGAGCTCATTTTTAAAGATGGGAAAAATTTTTAAAGATGGGAAAAATGGCTTCATTAATATTTATTCAATATTTGCATGTGACTTGATTACTAAATCACCTCTCAGCAAAAAACAAACATAAAGATAACTAGGTTCTACTTGCCAAGATTATCAAAATAATCATTTGGCTGGTGATAAATAGTAGAAGTACATGGTGAAAGTTTATGAGTTTCTAAAATCACTTTCCAAATGATCTACAGTGTCAATGGAAGGAGAGCTAATACCATGAAAAGTGAAAGAAGTTTACATCTTTATTGACATTTTTGGGACCATAGTTGGAATTAATTTCCATTGAAGTTATGGAACAAATCAATTCTGCTTCAGTGAATTAAACCAAACCACATATGTTCTAATTTGGGTCTCTGTTCTTTTATTCTGTATCCAATAGGAATGGACAAATGTTCCCTTTATTTTTTTTTCAAGAGAGTAATAGCCACCACCTCTCTACCCTCCACTTTCTCACATATCTTTTTTCTATTTTTTTGCCCCATTTGCTCTTTACTTTCTTGTAGAGGTCATTAAAAGCTTAGCACAATAGAATAAAGTTTATAGGATGTTTTAATAGCACAGAATGAAGTAGATAAAAATAGGAAAATAGAAGGGAGAGAGAGAGAGAGAGAGAAGAAATAGAGTAAGAAATGCATTGAAAATTCCTGTTAGAGTCAATGAAAAATATTGAATCCAAAAACATTTGATCTCTATTATGTGACAACCATTGTGTTTGAATTCACAAAATCTTCTAAAATTTGTTTGACTCAAAAAATAAGGAAAAATATAGTTATCTTACTTCCTTTTCAGGGCTTTGGTTTATAAAGAATATTAATGAATATTATAAAAAGTTTCTCTCTTCATTCTGTTTCTCCACCAGCAACACATGCTATCCAATAATGATGTGACATCCTTGGAAATTATAAGTAGTCAATGGAGATATGGTGAGATTTAATACTTTGAAAAAGTTTAAGAAAACAACTTTTCTTCTAGAATCTGTTATAGTCAAGGAGAGGCAGCTTAAATGACAACAGACTCCTATATTTATGAGTGCAATTTTTAAATGTTTCAATATAAATATGTCTGGCATCACTGAAAGGGAATTTTTAAGAAATGATAAGCAAAAAGGACTGGAAAACTCTCAAGAAAAAATTTTCCAGTTAACATCAAAAAATAAATATAAAAATTATGACACAATTTAGCAGACTCATTTACAATAACAGCAAAAATCTATGAAGTATCTGTGAATTAACTAACAAAAGAAGCATAAAATTTGGATGCAATTATTAAATATGGCTAAAAAATTATGGAGGATCTAAATAAAATTTTTAAAAATCCTGTTTTTATGGGATTAGGAAGACAATACAAAGATATCTATTAATCTGAAGTTGATCTATAGACTCAATAAAATTCCAATCAAGTACAAACATTCTTTCATAAACATGAAAATCCAATTAAAAATATTAGAGAAATGATGGGATCCCTGGGTGGCGCAGCGGTTTGGCGCCTGCCTTTGGCCCAGGGCGTGATCCTGGAGACCCGGGATCGAATCCCACATCGGGCTTCCGGTGCATGGAGCCTGCTTCTCCCTCTGCCTATGTCTCTGCCTCTCTCTCTTTCTCTCTCTGTGACTATCATAAATAAATAAAAATTAAAAAAAAATTTAAAAAAAATTAGAGAAATGCAAATTGAAAGCACAGTAAGATGCCACTACTATAGGAGTCAGCTTAGACTGCCAAAACAAAGTATCATAGACTAAGTGCTTAACTAATAGAACTTTATATGCTCACATTTTTTGGAGGCTAGAAGTTCAAGATCAAGGTGCCAGCATGTTACCTTTTGGTGAGAACTCTTTCTGGCTTATAGATGGCTGCCTTTTCTTTTTTTCTTGTAGATGGCAAAGACAGAGAGAGAGAGTAAGAGTGAGAGAGAGCTCTCTAATGTCTCTTCCTATAATGGTATTAATGCCATTATGAGGGTTCCATGGCCCTTGATGACCTCATTGAAATCTAATTATTTCACCAAATCCCCATTTCCAAATGCCATTAAACTGGGGAGTTAGGACTTCAACATATGAATTTTGAGAAGACATACTCTGATTCAGAGCTTTTACACAACTATTATAATTTTTTAATTTAAAAAGAAAGACTATCTTGCAGGATTGAAATTTTATGACCATTGTTCCCATCATGCAACAAGAGAAAGTTCCACAGATCTGCTGTACAACACTCCCCTTATAGTTAACAATACTGTACTGTATAGTTACTACAAAGGCAAAAAAGAAGAAGGAACAAAGAAGAAAGAAGGGAAAAAAGAAAAAGAAGTAAAGAAAGAACATACTAGAATGCTGGTGAGGATGTGTGGAAACTAGAACACTCCTATGGTTTGTATAACTACTTTGGAAATTTCTTAAAATTTTAAACATATTCCTGTCTTTTAATCTAGCCATTGCATTCCAAGAAATTTAAGAGAAATGAAAGTATATGTCCATACAAAGACTTGTATGTGAATGTTCACTAATATTTATTTGAAATAGCCAATAACTAGAAGTAACCTAAATGTCCACCAACAGGTAAATAAATAAATTGCATTGTGCCAATGCAATTAAAGAATACTCAGAAAAAAAAAAAAAGACTACTCAGGAATTAAGAGTGATCTATTAATACATAGACCAACATAGATGAATATTATTATTATGCTTTGTGAAAAAAAAAGTCAGATAAAAAAGAGTTCCTATTCAGTGAGTCAATTTGTAAAAATCACAGAACATGCAAATTAATCTACTGAAACAGAAAGTAGATGAGGAGGGAGTGGAGAGGGGCATGAGGGAGAAAGGGATTGCAAAGGAACATGAGGTAGGGGATATATTTATTATCTTGATGGTGATGATTTCATAGGTACATACATGTATCGATAATTATCAAGTTGTACAATTCAAATATATGTAGTTTATTGGAAGTCTATCTTCCCTCAATAAAGCTGCTTTTAAAATGTTTAAAGATTCTTACTTACTTCCCTGCTTGATTCCAGCTACCGAACTGGCCCTTCCTCTGTAAAAAGCTACAAAACAATGCATGCTATTTAATAAAATACACATAGGACATTCGTCAAAGGGAGTTCAGGACTGTAATACCTGAGGAATGAGAAAAAAAATGAGCTGACCCCTATGCCTATTGAGGCTTTCTGTCCAGAAGTTCAATCAAAGATGTGGAACAAGGAAAGGGAGTCAAAAGCAGAGTACAGCAGCCTTGCTAGACCAAGAACACTGAAATCAAAATTTAGGAAGACTAAAGATAGATTACCATATAAAAGAATCTCTACAGTCAAGGACATCTAAGAAATATGCACTTGAGTCTGGCTCAGAGCTAAGTAGCAGATGCTCAGGGTGAGATGCTCCTCCACAAGGAGAGCCAAAGAAAAACTATTACAAAAAGAAACAATGGGGGGCAATAAACTGAGCAACTCTCTTAGGTGACGTAGGACTGGGAGATGTTTGTGGTCCAACCAACCATAGTGGAAATATTTCCTTTGAGAGCATTCAGTGAAGATGCTGGAAAGACTAACCCTTCAGAAAAGAATTACACCAGCCTCAAAATAAGGATACTGTATAACCACACTAGCAAATTTTAAAAAGAAGCCTTGAAAGATTTAACAATTTATTTTATCTATCTATCTATCTATCTATCTATCTATCTATCTATCTATCATCTATCTATCCATCTATCTATCTACCATCTCCTGGATAAAGTTAACATTAGATTAGACACTATATAGAAGAAAATCACTGCACACAAATACCTAGAAATGAAATGTATCCCAATGGAAAAAAAAAGTGTTAAACCAATATTCATTGACCTACGAGATAATATTCAGCCATCTAATATGACATGATTGGAGTCTTAGAAGGGGAGGGGAGGATGGAAGAAATACTGCTTTGTTAGATTTTAATAAAAAAAACAAATCCACAGATTGAAAAGCTCAAGCACCCTCACATAATACACAAAGCACATAAAACAAAGCACAAAAACATACTTAGATGGATGCATAAACACAAACAACATACTTAGACAAATCACAATGATTAATATGTTAAAGGTTCTAGTGGTAAAAGACAAGAATGTGGATAAATAGATAAAGGAAGTCATCAGAGAGATGAAAAAATAGAAAAGTATTGGAGTGTAATGGAGTGTAGGAGTATAAATTCCTGAAGTGTTTCTGCCAGGGGACCCAGTCACAGTCTCATTAAAGTGTAAGCTACAGCTGCTGTCTGACCCCATCTTGTCTGGGACAACTGACCTGATCTTCAGAAAGCAGGACTGCTCTTATACAGCACAGACAAGGATACCTGGGGCATGGGCACTTCTAACTAGTTCTTTGCTACATATTGACCATAAATAGACAAGCACAAAAGCTCTGAATGAGAAAAGAATGATGTGCAAGGACTCAGACTTTAAGGATAAGTGTCTGAGTCAAGTGATTAAGTTCACGGAGGCCAGCAGAAGTACCAGCAGATGTGAGGGGTTAGAGTGGGTAACATGGGAAGATTTTAATAACAGCTGCGACCTGAGACCAGCTTCAGTGGTGAAGGCTGCTTCTCCCAAGTTTTTCTCAGGAAAAAGGGGCATTCAAAATCCTAGAGGATCACAGCTTGGGTGGTAGGGGAGATAGTGGATTTGGTATCGTGTTGTCCAAGACCGTTTTTGGAATAAAGTATTTGGATTCTTCAGCTGCTGAGTGAGCTGCTGGTAGAAAGTTCTTATCTGAGATCACTTTACCCGAATAAAGCCACATCACTGAAGGTGATATCTCTCTTCTAGGGTGGTACACATCCATGGAATGATCAATGTGGGGCTATAAAAGCCTAACTCCTCTGCCCCAACCCGGGAAGATGCTGAAGGATCATCCCAGCTGAAGCCTTCACTAAGACTGCATCTCCATTCAGTCTCTCTCACTGTTCTACTGCTTCCATCCCTTCTCTTTCACAGGTGTCAATCCCAAGAGTATGCCCCGAAAATCTTTTAAATTCTAATCCTTATCTCAGAGTCTGCTTTCCAGAAGAACCAGTCTGGTTAAAGGGTACATCAAAAAAGAATGATATCTGGAAAAGGCTGGCTTTATAAATAAAGTAATGATTTATTTAATTTTTTAATAAAATAATGATTTAAAATACTTTTTAAAATTAAAAACATAGGGGCACCTGGGTGGCTCCATTGGCTAAGCTTCTGCCTTTGGTTCAGGACATAATCCCAAGGCCACACCTGGGCCAAGGGCCACACCTCGGGCTCCCTGCTCAGCTGGGAGTCTGCTTCTCCTTCTTTCTCTGCCCCTCCCCCTGCTTGTGTGCTTTCTCTCTCTCTTGCATACTCCCTCTCAAATAAGTAAATAAAATCTTTATTTAAAAAAAAAAAGAGGGATCCCTGGATGGCACAGCGGTTTGGCGCCTGCCTTTGGCCCAGGGCGCGATCCTGGAGACCTGGGATCGAATCCCACATCGGGCTCCCGGTGCATGGAGCCTGCTTCTCCCTCTGCCTATGTCTCTGCCTCTCTCTCTTTCTCTCTCTGTGACTATCATAAATAAATAAAAAAATTAAAAAAAAAAAGAAAACAAAAAAGAAAAGGAATTTGTACACTATGATTTATGCTTCAGGCCTAGAAACAATCCATTCTGGATTGCAGCAAAAGTGAGAAGCCCTAAAATAAAAGCAGATGCAATTATATGGAAAAAAAAAAAAAAAAAAAAAAAGCTTGAACTAAAAGACTAGACAAATTAAGATGAAAAGCAAACAAGTGAAACACACACAAAAAAATAGCTGCACAAGAAGATAAATGAAATGATCACTGACTATAGTGAATGTATTTACATAAAGCTAACTTGTATACTAATTTTCAACTGTTATAATCCATATATTTGCAAAGTACAGAAGACAGAGATGATTTCAGAAGAGTATTTGGATGCTGTTAACCTTAATAAAGGAAAAAAAAGGCATCTATAGATGGCAAGATGGTATAAGTCAGCCAGAAGGGTGAGCTGAAGGAGGGAAGGGAATATTATTTTATTTTTTTAATTTTTAATTTTTTTAATTTTTTTGGGGGGGAATATTATTTTAAAGAGGAAAATCAAAAGATAATATCACTAGTTGAAGAAGCAAGGAATACAAGTTTGGGGTTGGAGCTGAAATATTAGGGACACCAGTTTCTGGGATGGATATAAACTCCTGGTAGAGGGAAGGCAGGTGTTATCTATAAAATGATACATAAAGATATAACATAAATATTTTATTAAGGGATATATGTCATAAAAATCACATAAAGTGTAAGGCAGTGTTTTCTTTTGGGGAGTGGAATTAAGAGTGAGAAAGAAGTATGTCTGGGATGGTAGTTATTATTTTGGACATGTCATAAGTAGACAATAGTACAACTTTTTTTGAAGGATTAGGATATTTAGTTTGAGAAGGAGTGTAGGACGCGAGACAACTTCGGCTGAAAATACAGAAATCCTTCCTAATGAACAACATTAGAATAAACCACCTTGTAGAGGAGTGAATTTTCAAGAAGATAATTGAGGGATGTTTCACACATGTAAGAGATGCTCCAATTTCACATTCTATGGTTTGATGTGCTTTTAGCAGAAAGATTTTCAAAGAACTGCTACTAGATAAAAGAATCAATTATTTTTAACACAATATTTAACTGAATTTTTGTAATAAGAGATTCGACAATTCTACTTTTCCCTCCCCATGTATATCTTACATTAAAATGACTTGGACTTTCAGAAATAAAACAACAAATTTAACTGAACTCAAGGCAAAACAAAGCCTCATATTAGATTTCCATGGAAGATAATTTTGCAGGAAACCTCTTGGAGAAATCAAAGGAAAAAGAAGCTAGAAGTACATAAACAAGTTATGCAGGAGAAATTGCTTCTGTGAGGATAGATTTATTTGGTTTAGTTTTCTCTGGGTAATATAAAATATACAATGTATTTTATGAGGATTTTCTTATTGTCCACACTCAGTTTGAATTCATACCTCAGAGAAAAAGATAATGTTGATTCTTACAGGTTATCCTAAACTTTCTTTTTCAACACTTTTCACAAAATTGAAACATCACTACTAAAGAGCCCTGTCTATGCTTGAGGGAGTAGCCATAACATGGCTGAGTGACCCATCACTGCTCCTGATGTTGGACAACATCTAGAAGGCCAGCTGGCTCTCTAGAAGTGATGGCACTGGCACCAGCCGGCCCACTGCCTTCTTGGACTGCTCCCTTCAAATACAGTGTTGAAACGTGCTGCCTCATATGCAGCCTAATTTCTAGACCCTATAAATCAAGAATATGACTTTTCTTTCAAATATTATTTTTTTTTGTACTATGAACTTACTGTAGAGTTGGATTAAGTGAGAACTTCCAGATCTAAGACACCAACAACTGACTATATTATATTGTACTATAGTCAACTAGAGTATGGTGTATTACATTATCTTATATGAATATATACATATAAATATACACATTATCTTATATAAATATAAAATGGAGTACATTCTCTTTCAGCATCTACCCATATCATCATAATGGCACATCTTCCTTCTGGTGGCAGAAACTCCCACTGATACATTCATTACTCAGAATTAATCTGGGCTACTGTTATTAATGGTTTTTAGGCTTCCATTCATTACCACTCTCAAGAGATTAGACTGCTAGTTTTAACTCTGACCTCTATGGTCCTACACCTTAACCATGGTGTTAGTGACCAACTAACTAACATGTCTTCCACATCTGTGCTTTTTTCTACTTTTTTGATTCTGCCTGGAATTTGAACTTCTATCATCTGACCTTATCTTTCAAGAGGGAACAAATACCTACCCCTCATACAAAACTCAGGTTAAATGTTTTCTGCAAGGAAGGTGTTTTTGATCCACCACCAGAAAATATGCCTAACTCCTCTGTGCTCTCACTGAAGCCCACACAGATATTTACCAAGGAAGAATTTATTTTAGCAGACTCCATGTGATCTCCTATCTCTTCCACACACCAAATCATTCTGCACAATGCCAGACGTATTTTGCCCCTGTGCGATTCTAATTGTATAATCTCCCTTTGTAATTCCTTTTAGGATAAAATTCAAAGGATCTAGCACATTTAGCTTGGAATATAAGGTTCTTCATGATCTGATCCCAGAATATTTCTTTAGCATTAACATTAGCATTACACACTCTTTCATATTGTCCTAACAAGCCACCAAACTTTCCACTTAGACTCTCAGAGAGGCAGTGGATGATTCTTTCATGTCATCCAGATCTAAGCTCAAATATAATTTCTCCAGAAGGGCATTTAGCAACTTCTATATAAAATGGCTTTCCCTATCACTCATTTCCCTGCTCTGTATTCACTTAGCACTTGTTGCTGTAAAGAATGGTAATGATTGATTGCTTTCCTGGCTTCTTCCATTGTAAAATAAGTTTAATGACAGTTGCAATTTTTTTCTTGTTCCCTGCTCTATTCCTAACACCTAAAACAATGTCTGTTTTTTTTTTTTTTTGAGTGAATAAATGAAAGTTTATTTAGTGAGTGAATGAATGTTTCTGTTTGTTACCTAGGAAACTCATTACTATCTCCCCATCTTGCATGTACCCTTCTTTCTGTCAAGTATCTGAAAACTATAAAGAACTCAGGGATTATCTCTCTCAAAATGTTGAATATATTAAGATACAATCAGTAATAAATTTTGAAACAAAACTATCCACTCTAATTTCAAAAAGAAATAAAATGTCAATCTCATAAAGTAGTAATGACATAACTTCACAATATATTGAATGAATTTAGCTTTATGGAAAACCTGCTGCATGGCCCTTATTGTTTTTCTTTTGGCCATGAAGGTCTTCCTCCGACTACAAGACCTCCTTCATCATACCTTCCACAAAATCCGATTATGCTTCACCTTCCCTCACTTCCAGCTTGATGGGAGAAACTAGTTGGAAAATCTTTTTTTTTTTTTGTCTGATTATCTTATTTGAGCAAAAATGCTTATGTCTAATAATGGCTTGATTCATCATGTTTGGAGGTTCGTACTTGTTTTAAACAATAATCATTAACCCAAAGAAATGAGTAAATAATAGTCAATATTTGAGTTGGAATTCTTAGTAAGGAGATTTATTACTTTTCTTTCAGCTTCTCCAATTACGCCATGTAAAAATATTATTTGGATAAAGATGATTGAGATTAACAAATTTAAGGAAAAAATTTACTAAAATACATTTCCTTTTAATACTTTCTATTAATAGTCAATATTTTCATGCTAATAAAAATGACTAAAGTTTATTAAGAACTTAAAATGTATCAAACACTGTGCTTTTCAAACATTATTTCATTTTGCTTGCATAGCAGTATTGCAAAAAAAAAATCACTTTTAGACTAAATTTACAGTTAGAAAAATAAGTTTATAAAGAGGTTAGGTAACATGCTTAATTTCTCACTGCTGCTTGGTGATGGGGCTGGGATTCGTGTTTTGATCTTTATGAATCCAAAATCTCTACAGTCTCTCACAAAAATACACAGTGTTAGAATAGAGTTGTATCTTATCTTTCAATAGAGCTTATGTATAAACCCCCTACATGAGACCTGAAAGGTGGTAAAGTTCCTTTTCTGTGAACAATGCAAAACTCATGACATCATAAAGTATAACTTACATTTTTTTCAGCTCTAATTGTTTCATCATTTTTCTTATGAGTCAAAATCTACCACTATATATAATATGCATCATTTAATCTTATTCTTTTTTTTTCAACAAATAAGATAAGTAAAAGCAAGGAGAGTCCCAAAGACTAACCATCTCTGATTTGATATTCTAGAAGTGCATGTCTTTGAATAAATATTTAAAAATTTAGATAAATTTAAAAATTAACTCCATACATTTTTAAATCCATTGAAATGTATCACTACTATTTTCTATAGTAAAAGGATCCTAAGGTATCAATTTTTCCGTTTTATTTTTCAACATTCTCCAAAACCTGTGTGGAAAATTACCTTAAAAATTTGACAAGTGAATAAGATAAAATAATGTGGCAGCTTTTATTTTAAAATACAAGGCCATTTCAGTTTCATGAGCAAATATTTTGATTTAATGTATATTTCTTATTTACCTGGGTTATTTTAATTTCTTAAAATATAATTCAATTTTGCCTGGGTTAAAAGAGTCCAAATATGCTTTCTTTGATCCAGAGTTCAACTATTCAACATTTTTCAAGCAAATAACTAGCATCAAAATAATCAAATGATTCGCATACCTCATTACCTAAGGCATGCTTTCTTAAAGGCTACAATATCTTGTATCTAAAATACTGTGTTCTTCTAGCTCCTTATTTTGGTTTAATTTGAAATGGGTTATGACATAAAATAGATGTAAGACATTTATATGGGAAGCAGATATAAGACATTTAAAAATTTTTTTTCATAATAAATGAAACTTTTTATCTCACTTTCACTGAGTTTTAGGAAGTAACTTGATGGTTTGGGAATTTGTTTTAATTATGAAGTTAATGAGAAAATTGGGTGATACCATTGGTACAATAATAAATGAAGGTTTTAACAAAATGTTGGGGATAGCTTTTATAAAGTATATCCAAGTACCAGTATGTTCTTTTTAAAAATCCTCTTTAATTGTATGTTTTAGATCAGACAGCTACTTCCATGTTTCTCTATTCTAAACCACTGTTTTAGATATTGAGCTAACATGGTTACTATTCTTTTTTTAGAGCCAATATCTTACTAACAGTTATTTTCTTTTTCTTTTGTTTTTCTCTTAAGAGAGGGAAGCTAGATACGTTTATAATGAATTTGTTTAGACAAAAGGAATTTAGAGGTTCCTTTTAATTCTTTTTAACGTTCCTGTTATTAGAACTGTCTCTCTGCTACTTTGTTGAAATTCAGTGTCAGTGATCAACAAGAAGGCCAATTTGGTTGCTTTGTCTTGAAAACATGTTCCCCAGATGCTACCTCCTGTAATTTTTGGTAGTTTAGGATTATGCTCATATATGAGCTTTAGAGCATACATTTTTAAGATTGCAAAACTATAGTAGCTTGAGATAAGGTATTGCAAATACATGAGTTTCAAATTTATAATAATGTCTGCTTCAGTTTCTGTACATACAGTCAAGTTTTTTGCTAGGGAAGGAGAGAAGGGAGTAAACTCTAGATTTGGTTCATTATTCAAGCAATTATTAAAAAGATTATAAAATCATTACAAATACTGCTTATTTTATTGGCTTTCCATCACAGCCTAAAATACTATTATAAAATGCCGCGATACATGATGTTATTGAGGAGTAGAATTTTAGGGGGAGCTGAAAGATTTAATAGATACAGAAATATCCTCTCATCAGTTGTCTTTTATGTTAACTATTCATACAAAACTATCTAGTGATATACATGTGCTAGTAAGAAAATTTATTTTATTATTTATTTGTTTGTTTATTTATTTATTTTATGATAGACATAGAGAGAGAGAGAGAATGAGAGAGAGAGGCAGAGACACGGGCAGAGGGACAAGCAGGCTCCATGCCGGGAGCCCAAGTAGGGACTCGATCCCGGGACTCCAGGATCGTGCCCTGGGCCAAAGGCAGGCACCAAACCGCTGAGCCACCCAGGGTTCCCCAATAGTAAGAAAATTTTAAAAGATTCTAGAAGTTTGAAATATCTCAATGAAATCCTAAATAAAATGCATGTAATCTTGGAGTCTAAAAAAAATTAAGGTACATAGTTAGAAAAATAATTGAAGTAATGGAAATTTAACTGTCTTTTATTACCTGACAAATCTACAAAATTTTCATGTGTTTTTTCAGAAAACTCAATGATAGGTAGGTAGGTGGATTGGTAGAGGATAGATAGATGCACAAATACATGGATACATAGATATAGCAAGAGAGGAAGATGGCAATTGATGGAATGTTTTCATGAAATAAAAGTATTTCAGAAAAAGTGCCTGAAAAAAACTTATCCCTTTCTCATATCTATTCCCTTCATTCCTTCTGTCTTCAGTATCTCCATCACTTTTTTCCCCCATAGGATCAGAGTGAAAAGACACATAAAAAAATACATGCTACTTAGTTCTTTATATATCCATACTCATCATTTACTTAAATGCCTAGTATATATATTTAAATCCTTTGTAATCTGGTTTTAACCTAAGATTGTTGATTTATGAATTCATACAAAAAGTATGTTTTGTTGTTTATTCATAAACAACTCTAAGAGCTTGTAATATCTGTTAAAAAATCATATCAAATAAAAGTTCTTGCTATTGTGGGATTTATGTTCTAACAAAGGAGACAAGCAAAAACCAAATATAAGTAAATTATATAATGTAGTATTAGAAAATGCTATATCTTTCTATCTATCTATCTATCTATCTATCTATCTATAAATAGAAAAATTGAGGGGATCCAAAGGGAAAGAAGATTAAAATTTCATCATTTTGTTTATATTTAAGGTAGAAATTTTACTAATTAGAAATGTGTCCAATTGCAAACATAGACAAGTTAGTGATAATGGCTAGAACAAAAATAACTTTAATCTTTGTGTGGAGGTAAATAGCTGTTAGCATTTGTAGTCCTGCTAAATAATCCCACTGGGAACATATCCAAATGTTTCTAGTTTCAGCAAGTTGATTTTTTAAAAAAACTTTTAATTCCAGTAGAATTAACATAGAATATTATTGGTTTCAGGAATACAATGTAGTGATTCAACAATTCTATACATTACTCAATGCTAATCAGAAGTGTACTCTTAAAAAAAAAAAAAAAAAAAAAAGAAGAAGTGTACTCTTTAACCTCCATCATCTATTTCACTCATTCCCTCATCCTCCTTCCCTCCGGTAACCATCAGTTTGTTCTCTATGGTTTAGAGTCTTTTTCTTGGTTTATATCTTTCTTTTTAAAAACTTTGCTTCTTTATTTTGTTTCTTAAGTTCCACATATGGGTGAAACCATATAGTATTTGTCTTTCTCTGTCATATTTCGCTTAGCCTTATATGCTCTAGCTCCTTCTATGTCCTTGCAGATGATAAGATTTCATTCTTTAAAATGGGTGAGTAATGTTTCATTTTATATGTATATATAAAGGTATATCTATTTATCTTCAATACACATGGGTGGCTTCTATAACTTGTCTATTGTAAATAGTGCTGTTATAAACATAGGGGTGCATGTATCCTTTTGAATTAGTGTTTTCATATTTTGGGGAGTAAATACCCAATAAGTGATTACCGGATTATAAGGTAGCTCCATTTTTAACTTTCTGAGGAACCTCCATACTGTTTTCCATAGTGGCTACACCACTTTGCATTCTCATCAACAAAGCACCAAGTTCCTTTTTCTCCATAACTTCACCAATACTGGTTGTTTCTTGTGTTTTTTATTTTAGCCATTCTGACAGTTGTGAGGTGATATCTCAGTGTAATTTTGATTTGCATTTGATGATTCGTGATGTTGAGCGTCATTTCATGTGTCTGTTGGTCATCTGCATGTCTTTGGAAAAATGTCTATGCATGTCTTCTACCCATTTCTGAACTGGATTATTTATCTTTTGAGTATTGAATTTTATAAATTCTTTAGATATTTTGGATACTAACACTCTGTTGGATATGCTATTTGCAATATCTTTTCCCATTCAGTAGGTTGACTTTTAGTTTTGTTGATTATTTCCTTTGCTGTGCAGAAGCTTTTCATTTTGGTGTAGTCCCAACAATTCAGTTTTGCTATTATTTCTATTTTTGCTATTATTTCCTTGCCTCAGGAGATCTATGTAGAAAAATGTTGCTCAGTCAATGTCAGATAAATTACTGCCTATGCTGTCTTCGAGGATCTTTATAGTTTTTGGTCTCACATTTAGGTTTTTAATCCACGTTGAGTTTATTTTTGTGTAATGTAAGAAAGTGGTCCAATTTCATTGTTTTGCACAAAGCTGTCTAGTTTTTCCCAACACCCTGTTAAAGAGACTGTCTTTCTCATTGCATATTATTTTCTCCTTTGTTGAAGATTAAATGACCATATAATTGTGGATTTGTTTATGGGTTTTCTATTATGTTCTATTGATCTATGTGTTTGTTTTTGTGCCAATACCATAGTATTTTGATCACTACAGCTTTTTTTTTTTTTTTTTTTTTTTTTTTCACTACAGCTTTTTAATAGAACTTCGAATCTGGAATAGTGTTACTTCCAGTTTACTTTTCTTTTTCAAGATTCCTGGTTATCAGGGGTTCTTTGTTTTCCATACAAATTCTAGGATTGTTTGTTCTAGTTCTGTGAAAAATACTGTTGGTGTTTTGATATGGATTGCATTAACTGTGTAGATTGCTTTGTATGGTATAGACATTTTAACAATATTTCCCTTCCAATATATGGGCATGGAATGTCTTTCCATTTCTTTGTGTCATCTTCAATTACTTTCATAAGTGTTTTACAGTTTTAAGAGTACAGGTATTTCACTTCTTTAGTTAAATTTATTTCTAAGTATTTTATTATTTTTGGTACGGTTGTAACCAGGTTTTCTTAATCTCTCATTTATTTATTTCCATGTAATGTTTTATTTTTCTTTGATTTCTTGGTTGACCCATTCATTGGTTAGTAGCAAGTTGTTTAACCTCTATGTATTGGTGGTCTTTCCAAATATTTTCTTATGGTTGATTTTTAGTTTTGTAGTGTTATGGTCAGAAAAGAGGCATGGTATGACTTTGATATTCTTAAATTAATTTTAGGCTTTTTTGTGGCTTAATATGTGATCTATTCTAGAGAATGTTCTGTGTGCACTTGAAATGAATGTGTATTCTGATTTTTTAGGATGGAATGTTCTGACTACATCTGTTAAATCCATCTAGTCCAGTGTGTCATTCAAAGCCACTGTTCACTTGTTGATTTTCTGTTTGGATGATCTGTTCTTTGATATAAGTGGGTTGTTAAAGTCCCATACTATTATTATATTGTTATCAATTAGTTCTTTTATGGTTGTTAATGTTTTATGTATTTAAGTGCTCCTATGTTGGGTACATAGATATTTACAATTGTTATATCTTCTTCTTGGATAATCTTCTTCATTATTATATGGTGTCCTTCTTGGTCTCTCATTATAGTCTTTGTTACAAAGCCTATTTTGTCTGAAAAAAAGTATTGCTACCTGGCTAAAATTTTTATTTTAATAGGATGATTGGGATGGTCTTACTGTTACTTAAACAAAAATTTTAAATACATAAGGAAATTTGTTATGCTGATATCTAAGTAATCTGCATCTGAACAAAGGAAATAGCTCTGCAATGACTTTAGGATGGATGGAAACCTGCATACAGCATATGTATTAGTTTCCTAGTGCTGCTACAACAAATTACTACAAACTTCAACTATTACAATACAGATTTATTATCTGTCAATTTTGGAGGCTCAAAGTACAAAGTAAGTTTCACTGGGTTGAAATGATGGTTTCAACAGGATTGTGTTCCCTCTGATGGTTCTAGGGGAGAATTTGTTTCTCTGCTTTTTCTAGCTTTTAGAGCTGCATTGCATATTATATTCCTAGGCTTATGATTCTTCCAAGTTAAAAAGTAGTATGTTGCTTCACTCTTCACATCACCTTATTCTCCTGTAAAAACTCTTTCTTTTAGGAACACTTGTGATTATATTTAGGGCTCATTCAAGTAATTCAGGATAACCTTTCATCTCAAGACCCTTAACTTAATTTCATCTACATAATCCATTTTGTCATCTACAGTAACATAGCTTCCAGAAATAAGACCTGGATGAGGGTCATTATTCAATCTACCAAAGCAGTCATGAGGATCTGTAATGCTAATAACAATGATGATTTAAATCAACAAAAATTGAGCCTGGAAAAGATTTATTCCATAATTCTAAGTAATAGATCTGACATCATTTTTATACCAAAGTTCCTAGTCAATAAAAATCCAGATCTACTTCTGAAAGTCTCTCTCTCTGTATATACACACACACATACACATATATATGTATATATGTATTTATATGAAGTTATATATATCTACATTACTAGAATAAATTTAAATTGTAGGCATATGTTAGAAAAAATAATAAAGCTAATAACGTGTTAAAAATCCATAACTATGTATATATACATACCTAAACTTGAATATCTATAATGTGTTTCTGTAAACATGTTCCTTAAGGGGAAACAAACAGGAAAGAAAATAAAGGCCTATTAATAAAGGTTTTCTTGGCCTCCTCTTTTATATGATCTAGTTATGACTTCCCTACTTTGTAGTAAATGATGTAGGTACTAATAAAAATTTAACTTGTGTCAAGAACTGTTAGAAGCTAAAGGTATAGCATTTCAACAGGTCTTCACACATTTTTACATTCTAAATAGAAATATTCCTATCGATTTAATTTGCTAAAGTTCAACAAAATATTTAGAATTGCATGATATTGATACTTTTGCTTTGACACATAGATATCCATGTCCACATGCCCTAAGATGATATATTCAAATACAGATTTTTCCTAGTACTGTTAGGGAGCAAATTTTTTACATTGAAGTGATCACATTGAATTGGGTCCTGGTATGGTCTTTGAACCATTCTCACACATGATTATTGTCTATTGCTGTTTTTGAGTGGCCCTTGCATAAGAATTTCTATATGGAGAGGCTATCTTCCTTCCCATTACATATTGCCTTAAGATTGAGAGAAAATTGAGAGAAATATTTGCTAAGCCATGGCATCTTGTTGCTTCTGATTACAAAAAAATCCTGAGGTCAGAAGGTTTATAGCTCATATAATATGATTATGTTTTCATTATCTGTTGTATGATTTTTTACAACTTTAGGAAGCTGTACCTGACATGTGAAAATAGAACAAATAGATGAACATATAATCTTATAGAAAAGACAATTTTAATATTTCTTTTTCTGGTAACATTTATGGAGGGAATAATAAAGAAGGAGAAAAATCACAGTAAATGAGGAAGTATACAAGTTGAGCAGTAGAACAAAATATTAGGATCCACTATCAATTTTTGCATAATGAATTGAGAAACTGTATAATTGGTCATGATAAAAGATTAATAGAAAGAAGTACCACAGCCCAATATCAATATTATTAGAGAGGTTAAAGTATTGAATTAACAGAGGTGAAACTTATTATTCTCATCTTTATGTTTCTATGGATGTTTTCCGCTATAAAAGCATTTATGTGGAAAGAATAGTGTTGTTATAGAACTATAATTTCCATTTGCTTCAATAATGTGATGTAGCTTTCAAACTGATAAAGTATAGCTTCGTGCAGATTCTTTTTTCTGTAAATCCTTCAGTTCCTTCCTTCTTCAGGGGTTGGATCTATCTTTATGCTGGCCTTCTTCAGCATAGCGAGCCACTGCAGGGGTCTACATGTTTTATTATCCATGTCAAGTGAAGGCAAGAATGTGTCTCTTTCTCCAACCATAAAAATAAGGCCAAGTATTCACTTTGATTAAAAATCCCTGAAAAAAAAATCACACATTTGTTTAAACCACTGGTTTTAAAGTCTGCAGGAAAGATTATTGATTCAGATGGTAAACACACATCAGTACAGAGAAGTGAGTAAGAACTCAGATTTTAAAGTCAGACTGCTTCAGACCAAACTCTGAGTCTCTCTTTTAGTAGTTCTGCAATCTCATGCAAGTTACTGTACATATATCTGTGTCCTCATCTGTAAAATGAGGATAGTAGTAGTTACCCCAAAGATTATATTATGCAAACTTTATGTCATGAAGACAAATATATTACATAAATTTTTTAATAGCATATCTAGGCATCAAATCCTGATTTATTATGTATACTTATGTTAATCTGTATACATGAATAAATAGTAATTATGCTAATACATCTATATGTATGTTATATAGTGTATGTAATATATGATACATTTATATGTATATGTAGTCATGATTTTCTAGACTGTAAATGATTTGACTTTTATTGGTTAAAAAACGTTACTTTTATAAAACATATTTTGTTTTAGTTTCTTCCATTCAAATAAAAAGGAATCAATTCTAAGATAATCATAATTAAAGGATACAAGGGATTTGATACTCTTTATGAATATCAGAGTTGTGAATAAATTTGAAAAAACCATATATTTTTTATTTCAAGTTCTCTGATACATATTTTAAAATCCCAATTGTTTATTTGATTCTAATGATGTTATTTCTAGCTACAGTGGCTGTATTTTACCACATGATTCATAAGATAATATAACTTGCCTCACTCTCTAGAGTTACTTGATTTTAGGGTAAGTTATCATAATCTCCTATATTTTAATGCCCCATTTGTTTTTTCTTAATTTTTGTTAATCTGATTTTGTTCCTGGTTAATATGGCATATGTCCATATGCCATATAGTCCATTTTTATTATTTAAAATAAGAGTAAGGGATTAGTAATGTGAAAAAATCAATACCTTTTTAGGATTATAAAATTAGTAAGACAATTTTCAATATGCAATAGGTAAAGAAAAAACAAGCATGTGAAACAATGATAATATATATAGTTAAATAAACTCATAATATTGTTCCTATAGATGTTATGTTTCAAGTTATTAGTCAAAAGAATTTCGAAGTAATGAAAAAAACTGATAGTTTTTAAAAAATGCAATGAAATTTATAATATATCCTTTTTCTATATGTACTTAGTAAAATTATTTAAAAATAAACTTTTAGCTCCATGCTTTACTTTTTCTGACAGAAATGTGTCCTATTAAAATGGTTAATACTTTCCACAATCCCTTTCATACTAATAGGATATTTGAAATCAAAGTCTATTGGGAGCCTGGGTGGCTCAGTCAGTTAAGTATCTGCCTTTGGCTCAGGTCATGATAACAGAGTCCTGGGATGGAGTCCCACATGGTACTCTCTGCTCACTCACTCTCTCCTTCCACCCCTCTCCATCTGGTTGTGATCTCTCTATCTCTCTCTCACGCTCTCTCTCTCAAATAAATCTGCTCAGCAAGGAGTCTGTTTCTCCTTCCACCCCTCTCCATCTGGTTGTGATCTCTCTATCTCTCTCTCACGCTCTCTCTCTCAAATAAATCTGCTCAGCAAGGAGTCTGTTTCTCCTTCCACCCCTCTCCATCTGGTTGTGATCTCTCTATCTCTCTCTCACGCTCTCTCTCTCTCAAATAAATAAATAAAATCTTTTTGAAAAAAAGGGAAATCAGAGACTATTGACATTCATGTATTAGACTAAATGAATCAGCACAGTAGTATGGCCGATACATATATTTCTATAAACAAAACATAGAAATCATTAGAAGACAAATACTGTATTTGAATTCAGACAATGATAAATTTCTTGTATAAACCTCTAGTAATCATGGGGATCCCTTGGTAGCTCAGTGGTTTAGCGTCTGCCTTCGGCCCAAGGCATGATCCTGCAGTCCCAGGATCGAGTCCCACATCCGGCTCCCTGCATGGAACCTGCTTCTCCCTCTGCCTGTGTCTCTGCCACTCTGTGTCTCGCATGAATAAATAAATGAAATCTTAAAAAACAAACAAACAAAAAAACCTCTAGTGATCAAGAAAAAACTGGGAAAATATTGACTTCAATTAGTTTTATTCTTTAGTTGATTTATCACTGGAAACAATTTCTTTCCTTTTAATTGAATACAGTAATTTAAATCAAGTATATTGTCACAAACACATTGATCTTCTCTTAACTAGCAAAATAAATTTATGTAGTTAAAAACAAAATACAGTTTTTTCTTGTAAGGTTGGTTACATATTGCTCCTTTATTTTAGCTATCCATCTCACAAATTTCTGCAGGTTCTCATGGGTGGCAAAAGAATGGTTGATGCCTCTGTGTGATCCATCTACATAGAAAGTAAACACTTGCTATATTCTGTTAGGAGTCACAAACATGTTTGGCTTCATCATGATATGGTTCCTAATATATATATTTTCATTTCATTGTTTGGCTTCATCATGATATGGTTCCTAATATATATACTTTCATTCTTTTCATGCATCTTAGTTACTAATTGATTATGATGTATTTTGCATTCATTTTATCATATCATGTTTGATTTTGATATATTTCCTTTTTGTTTTTAAACACTTTTAGCTGTACATTTTGTTAACTACACATGTGATTTAAACCCAGGAGTAATTAGAGCATATTTCAAATATGCCACTTTATTAAGTGTGAATTTTAAAGGGAGGATTATATAAGCAACATAGTAATTGTACTTTTTTGAATATTCTAACTTTATATTAGGAGGTAAAATGATAAGAATATAAAAACCTTGGTAACTAATCCACAAAGAAATAAAGTTGTTTGTTTTTTTGTCCTTCCTGTGCAATGCCAAATAGGAAAATAGTCAATAATTCTTCTCCAGAAACATTTGCTCTGTGTCCCAGATTTATGTCTGGATGTTTACTTGGTTTGCATCATTCTCAAGAGATATGGCTTATTAGAGCCACTCGATGGAAGTCATAGAAATCTAATGACAATTGTTTGTTTTTCCCAAAGAACTACTTCCTAATGATTATTATTCAACCCTGCAGTATTAAAATGATATGTTCAGCTCTAGAGGAGATTTTTAAAAAATTATTTCTTTTATGTTGATGCCTGTTATAGAATAAATGTCAAATTTTCTGACCTATAGTAGATGTTTAGAAGCAGATCAATTGTTTTAATATAAGTGTTGCCTACTTCACTGATGCTTCACGCAAGCATGAATAACAATGTGAAGCTAGCAGATCAATACCATGCATGTTTCTTTGTAGCAGCAGACATTCAAACACAGACATTTATTTTGTTATACTTTAAATTCAATTACCTCTAATATAATTTAGTTCAGAGTAGCTGCTAATACTGGGGATTATAGAGGGTTGTTTTTCCTTCCCTTAGCCATGTATTGGCCCCCTTTCATGTCTTTTCATATGAATTTCTCATTAATCATTACATACTTCAGTGACAGATAAAACAAGTATTTATTTAGAAATTACTATAGCTTTGTGATACAGGGCCCAAGAAATCCTTAACCAAACTCACAAATAAAATGTACAATGGAATACTGGCAAAAGTTTCCAGCTCTAACTGTGCCATTAAATAGGACTGTGATTTAACCTGACTTTACTTCTGGTCTTTCAGGATGGGTAAATCCAAACCTCTCTAGAGCTCAGTCTGTTTATCTGCAAAGTGGGTAGAGTGAAAGGACTTAAAGGAGACACTATGTTAAAATCAATAAAAATTCATGCTTGACACAGGGCTTTCTATGAAGTTCTTTTAATTCTATTACCATCAAGGGAATTATACTATTGGGGTCAAAATGGTGTAGTGAGCATCGCATGAGTTTTGAAGTGAGGAAGAACACTTTAATTCTACTAATTGTCTATGTGATTTTGAGGACAATATATTTGCAACGTGAGTGTGCTTATTATTTATAAAAATGAAGATGATATTTTTTATATAATATCATTGGAGGGTTAAAGTAGATAAGCCAATCTTTTCATAGTAAACAGCCAGTAGGTATTAGTTTTATTCTCTACCCAGTCACATAGCTGAGGAAAAGAACCAGAAAAATTTAAATCCATTAGACTGTAATAAATAGCAAAATTTGTATTACAGGAAAGGTTGATGAAGTTACTAAAGAGTACATTAACATTTAATTTATAAGTAAACATAGGTCATATTTTAATGGCACAGAAAAAACTGTATTTGTAGAACCAATTTATCTAATCATTAATTTAAAAGTTTAAAAAAAAAACTTGAACTTTTACATCTCTGGAAGTGAGCAAATATTGTACCACTTTTTCTTCTCCAAACAACAACCAAAAAATACAACAGAATATGAACAATGAGAAATGAAAACAGTCAACAATTAAAGCCAAACTATTTTAACTAACTCCAAAAGGCACTCTAAAAGAGCCCTACTTTATTACCTCTTAAACAACAACAAAAATAAGGTAGTAAGACAGTTGAGGATGATCTAGACAAGCTGTATTTTAATGTCAGGAAGCTTTTTTTATATGACTTCCTCAAATATCAGAACCCTTTTGTGTCAGCTCCAGCTCCCTCTCTTAGATTTGTTCTTAAAATAACTAGAGTCATATCATTAAAATAATTATAATCAGTTATGTAAGTACGGTAAGATACAAACATATAAGTAAAAACTGTACAAAATGCTTTTACACTTGCTTTCCTATCAATTTACAATAAAGCATAATATAATTTTACCATCACCTTGAGGTCCTAGGATGCTCCACACTATACACTGCCAACAAAATATTATCTCCACAGATGTGCAAGGATTGGAAGATTTATATCAGGTAAAGGACAAGGTTCTTTTTCTGCAAGTTTTCCATTTGCTACTTGCCTCAACTAGCTTGTTAAAATTAAAGATACTACTAATTTAGGGCACAGTGCTATGGTAGGGAGAAGCAGGAAGGACTACGAGGAGTTTCCCCAATATTCTAATGTTTTGGAAAGTCCTGCAGGTGGCAATTGTGGGTACTGTTTGAAACTGTTTGTCAGTCTGTATTATTTCCCACATCACCATCCATTTAAGGAGGGCTACCTGCAACAGGACGACCCTCCTGGAAGTCTGCTTAGATTTGTGCTGCGGACTATTCTAGCAGGTGCATTGACTTTTTTCCAAACTCCTGATCATCTTAGCAGCTAATGTGGCTTTTTTGAAGTTTAACCACCAGGGACACCTGGGTGGCTCAGTAGTTGAGCATCTGCCTTTGGCTCAGATCGTGATCCAGGGGTCCTGGGATGGAGTCCCACATCAAGCTCCCCATGGGGAGTCTGCTCTTCCCTCTGTTTATGTCTCTGCCTCTCTCTGTGTGTCTCTCATGAATAAATAAATAAAATCTTTAAAAAAAAGAAATTTAATGACCAATGACATCTACTAAAATTCCATAAGGCACTCATATTCACTACTTCAAAGAATGAATTTGGCATGAGTGGTAAATGCCATGATTCAGAAAAGTGAGGTTGAATTTAGAGCCTTCATCATCAGAGAAAACCTGAAAGATCCTGGCTTTCTCTTGAGATATTTCTGGAATTTTTTTACTGAAAAAATTCTGTATACAATTTTACGGTATAACGGTTTTGCGATATTTCTCTGGAAGTTAGTAGAAAATGTATTTGTGATGTGGGTGTGTTCACGTTTACATTTATTTTAAATGAGCAGTCACACTTTCATATTCCATTACTCTAAATGATGCACTTTACATATATCACCAGATAAAAAAAAGCTAATCATGCCATAAGAAAGCCTAAAACACAGTTATGTAATAACATAGTGCATACAATGCATTATACATTTAGAAAGATCTATTTATTTGAAAGATTTTCTGAGTCAGTTTCTATTTAACCACTCTCTGAAATATTGTCATGCAGGCCATTTGCTGTATTTTTTTAAAGACAGATTTCACATTTTCTCTGCTGACATTAGAAACTATGTAAGATGAAATAGGGAATGAGCAGATAATATTTATCGAAAATGCTTACATTTCTGCAGATGGAATATCACATATGAAAATACTTAAGTTTACTTTCAAAATAAGGAAAATAATCACTTATATTCAGAATTACTCTGAGGATTTTTTAAAAAATATTTTATATATTTATTCACCAGAGACAGAGAGAGAGAGAGAAAGAAAGAGAGAGAGAGAGACATGCAGAGACACAGGCAGAGGGAGAAGCAGGCTCCATGCAGGAGCCCGATGTGAGACTTGTTCCCAGGACTCCAGGATCACGCCCTGGGCTGAAGGGAGGCGCTCAATCACTGAGCCACACAGGCATCCCTACTCTGAGGATTAAATGAGATATTGTACATAAAGGAAACAGAGAATAACAGGCATTGAGTAAAAATAGTCAATAAAAACTAGCCATGATTAAATTATTATTGTATTTATTATTAATTTCATCCAGTAGTGCCTAAAACATGTTGATCTTTAACAACAGAATGTGTTGCTTTTAATACTGGCCCTATCTTTGTACTTATCTATATGGCATGTTCCATGCTTATGTCTATGACTACTTCAGTATCGCTAAGTCTACCCCCCCCACACACACACACACAAAGAATGACTATCAATAGTTAAAGAAAACTATTTAGAAAACTATCTTTTAAAATCAGGGTCAATTGTATGTGTAAGAGTATATGCATTTGAATGAGTTTTTATACTTAATTGTATGACTTTGTAAAGCATACTTAAATAAGATAGTAATAATTAGTCCAGTTGGTGGATATTATAGCAGTAATCAAGATCATTTCTTGAGCAATGGCTTTGAAGTAGTTTGCACTTTTGTTTTACTCCTAAAAACACCAGTTACCCTCCTCCCTTTCTTCATTTTCTTCCCCTTAGTCCCAAAACCACTTTTAACTTTTGTAGCTGCTTTCTTAACGCTACGTCTTACTTACTCTGTTTTCAGTTTTAGGCGCCATATATTGATTACTCACTAGGACAGTAAGGAACTTAGCACTCTTTCCTTCTACTCTAACTACACATGCACGACCTTCCTGCAACTCTTTCTATCTAATGTATATTGTAATGTAAGCCAAATAAAAATCCAAATTTTGACAATACAGATGCTATTTACACCACAGTTATATAGTCATTGGTGATTTGTTTGCATATTTCACATAACTCTTAGCTTTTCTTAACAATAACTGCTCAAACTTCTTACATTTATTTAATTTTTTTGTTATGACTTATTCACCTTAAACATTCACCTATTCAAATCTCTTCTTTACATGATCAGATACAGTAGGTTTCTAACAATTTCCTCCTTTTGGAGAAATTTCTTAGAGAGCCTTCTGATATGCTCAGACTTGGCCTGCTGTATACCTGGCACACAGTCATTATCCTGTTTCCCCTACACCATTATCCTGGGGATGCCTGTTGCTTTTATTATTATTTAAATCTATGATTTAATATGTATATATACAATATATATATTTTCTTCGTATGATCCCTTGTTTTTGTAGAGGACATTCTTTAGTAGCTTCCTGACAAATGGTGCATAAAAACTAATGCTTTGACACCTTGGATGACTAATGAAGTATTTAATCAATCTCCACATTTGATGGATACTTTGGACATAATTCTACACTGGAAATTATTTCTCCTCAGAGAGTCTTGACCAATAATAATTAATTGTAATTTTTAACATGACACAAATCATGTAATATCTTTATATTTGTACAGCCGGGCTCCCCTTAGATCCTCTTCATCAACTCGTTCCATTCTTTCCTTCAAGAACATTTACCATCTAAATTTTTGTAGGTATCTTTGTTTTTAAAGATTGTGGTTTGTGAAAGCATTCAAATTTGGTAGAAAATAAGTGCTGTTCAAAAATGCCAATACATTCTAGTTTCTGGTGTTTTACATCTATTCTCTTTATTGTCCTGCCCCATCCCTGAAAGTCTGCAGAAACTTCCATATTCCATAATTTTAATATTTTAGTAAGCCTCACTTACTCTTATTTTCATTCACTGTATTATTTACTGGCACTTCCAATCTGGAAAGTTATGTTTTTCAGTTTTTGAAACTGTATTAAATTTTATTGAGGGCAGCCTGGGTGCCTCAGTGATTTGGCACTGCCTTCAGCCCAGAGTGTGATCCTGGAGATCTCTCGCTCCTCTCTGTGTTTCTCATGAGTAAATAAACAAAATCTTAAAAAAAATATTTTATTGATGATTTCCCACCCATTTTATTTCTCTTGTTTTTGAAATTCCATACTTTAGGTGTTGGGACCCCTAGATGAATACACTATTTTGCTTATTTTTCTTTCCTATTTTTCATCTATTTGTCTTTTTGCTTTACTTCCCAGGGATTTTTTTAAAATTTACCTTCCAACACTAGTTGCGGCTCCATGCTGAGTAATATCGGAACTGAGGCAAAGGGAAAAATAGTAATACTGATCTTGTCTTTATTTTTTTTTATATTTTTTTAAGTTTTTTAAAAAAAATTTTTATTTATTTATGATAGTCACAGAGAGAGAGAGAGAGAGAGAGAGAGAGGCAGAGACATAGGCAGAGGGGGAAGCAGGCTCCATGCACCGGGAGCCCGACGTGGGAATCGATCCCGGGTCTGCAGGATCGCGCCCTGGGCCAAAGGCAGGCGCTAAACCCCTGTGCCACCCAGGGATCCCTTGTCTTTATTTTTAAAAATATATTTTGGGATGCCTGGATGGCTCAGTGGTTGAGCATCTGCCTTTGGCTCAGGGCGTGATCCCGGAGTCTCACATCGGGCTCCCCACAGGGAGCCCGTTTCTCCCTCTGCCGATGTCTCTGCTTCTCTCTCTGTGTCTCTCATGAATAAATAAATGAAATCTTAAAATATATATATATATATATATATTTATATATACATATATATAGTTCATTTTATGTTTATGTGTTAATTTTTATTTTTAAATATATTTTATTAAAGATAGGGTTTTTTTTTAATTACTGAGATTATTGGAGTACCCTTAAATTTTGCACTAAAGTGAGTATCTCATATGATTCACCTTCATCTCAGCCCTGCTTAATGTTTCCTGATGTGGGGCACCTTGTGCAGCTCTGTCAGTTAACTGTCTAACTCTTGAGGCTCCTGTCTTCAGCTCAGGGTCATAAGGTCAAGTCCCACATTGGGATCCATGCTGAGTGTGGAGCCTACATAAAAAGAAAAAAAAAAATGTTCCCTGATGTGTATCCTTTCTTAAAGCTAAGTAAAACTGGTGCCAGTGGAAGTCTCTTGTTTTTCCTAAATTTTGTTGTTTATCCAAACCGAGAATACTACAGCTAATGTAGTAGAATTAATTACTGAAGTAAGTCAAACTTTTAAAAATATGGAAACAATAATTGGAGGAAATGGAGATAATAAAGAAAATAAGATACGAAAATAAACAAAAATTCTGACTTAATATGCCTAAAGATATATGAAAATATTGCTACCAAGAATTGGATACTATTTTCAAAACGTGAAATATCCAGAGTACAGTTCTTTATTTTCAACCAATCTCTATTATTATTTTTTTTGCTTCTACCTTACCCCATTATTTATCCACCAAACCACAGGTATCTTGTGCTGCAAATAACTAAGACTTCCGGGAATTGTGCAGTGCAATGTCAATTATATCATTTCTTGTCTTTTCCCACTGACAACTTAGGTTACTTTTCTCACATGTTTGTTATTTACTGCTAGTCCAGAGACTTAGCTTGCAAAATGTTGTTGCATTGTTCTCAACCCTCAATCTCCCCTAACTTGAAAGTTTGTGTCATATAATGAAAAATAACACTTTAGTTTCATTTTAGTGGAGTGCATGGAGGGAAACCATAGAAGAGGTCAGTCTACCACCATTACCTGAAATTTAGCTTTTTAAATGTTTATCATGTTTATACAACACTTTTATCAGCACAAAAAAGAACATGAGTCAAGATTTCTACAATGAGATTAAGATGTGCGAAATATATTTACATTTTAGCAGAGAATTTTAAGTATCTTCTATGTACCAATACTATACACTCTTTATTGAACATACAATATTTCAAAGAAGAAAGACATAACAATGGGCATTTTCTATAGTCTGAAATATATTATTTTGAAAAAAAAAAAAAAAAACTCATGGTGCAATAGGAACAACCATAGCTCAGTAGTCCAGGGAAGTCTACCAGAAAGGATAACTTCTAAGTTCAGTCATTAAAAAATTAGACTAAGTACTAAAAGAATGACAGGAAACAGGAACATCTCTAGCTAAATGCTAAGTATAATAGTAATGCATGTAACATTCTAGAAAGATAGGAGAACACAGCATGAGGGAAGCCTCATAATTCATTCAGCACATTTATAGCAAGATTTGAAGGCAATAAAGAATGATAATTGTCAAGGTACTTCTTCAAAAGGATAAGTCATCGATTCTTAACATTATTGAATTAGCAGTGTATTTACTGAATTAGAACACTACATATTGACAATAGAAGTATAAATGAGATTTAAATGGACAAATTTACTACTTGACCTGCTAAACACTGTTTGATTTTCAGTTTTATTTAGAAGAGAATAATATTTAATAATATAGGTAGTCTAGATTAAAGAAACTTCCACAATTCATGAAGGAAACATGACAAACAAATGTCAAAGGAAACTCCATTTACTTCCTGTGTAAATGATCTTAAGATACACTCAGAGTTAGGAAAGAAACCCTGAGAACATGAGTTGATTCTGGACATTCTACTAAGGTACTAAGGATAGAGTCTTGGCCAAGCATCTTTAACAAACTGCAATGACCTTTTTATTCCAGTGAGCATCTCCCAGTATTTTAAATTTATCATCATGAACAATACAGTCAACATAAGGAATTAGCAGCAAATAGAATTTTAAAAGAATGTCTTGGTGTTCAAGAAGTTGAAAATCATATTTATACTCAGGTACTAAAGGCTTTGTCTCTGTTACTTATTGTTAGGAAAAATAAATGACTAAAAGCATCTATTTCCAAAGGGCTTAACTATATCTTAATTGTCACATTCCTAATGCACTGCTAAAGAGGGCATTTCAACTCATTTGTTTTCTGCCAAGAAACTGTCCCTGGCATTTTTTTGTCTATGCATTCATTATTAATTAACATTTTACTAATCCCTTTAAAGCAAGAAATATAATGGGCATTTTAACATGTACTTTAAAAATTATTAAAAGGCAAGGGAGTCATCCTCTAATGTACTCACAATAAGTATAATCCCATTGGGAGTACACATGCAAGAATAGAAACGTTGGCTAAATGGTTGTTTTTCCTTCTCTATATATGACTATAAAAGTAAGACTACTCTCTCCAAAGAATATTTTGGCATTTATTTTAGCATGAATGGTATTTACTCTGCTATTCTCTTCTCACCTTTCCATTATACAGGTAAACACACTCATTTACTCTTGAGAATATTTTATTCATGGGGCAGTGACATTGAAATTGGAACCACAATCTTTTGTCCTTTCCTAAGCTTGAAGGAAAATAAAGATATATTTTTCTTTATGAATTATGATCATTTTTGTAGCTGAGAAAAATGATGGATAAAGATTAAGGCATTTGGTTAAGAATAATACAACATTGATTTTTTTCACGTTCCTATCATCATTAAAATTTTGATACCTTTATTTCTTTCTTTAAGTTTTGGATATCCCCACAAGGACCTTATTCATGAGTATCAGTAACTTATAGAACAAAGAACGTTGGTATTCTAGACCTTAGCAACATTTGTGATTTGGGACTAGTTTTCAGCTTCTCACAGTATTAATTTTTCCATGTGTAAAGTGGAACATTGACCACTAATGTCCCTATTAACTTCAAATTACCATACTGGGGTTTTAATTATTTACCCAGGTCTTAAGGTCTCTCATTTAAATATTATATGCAAATCACGATTTAATTTTCATTTTGTAAGTTTTCAAATGTCTTTTCACATAAAATAAATGTGTGAACAGCATTTTTTATTCAATTATTATGGTTGAGTATTAAAATTATTCAATCACACACTGGGAAACATTTTAATAATATACTAATTTATATTTAACATTTATTGTAATATTTATTATTTCAGTTAATGCCATGATTATTTAGTATTTACTTAATAGGATAAAAAATTGTAGCCAAACAAAATAGATACCAAGACAAAGAGTATTACCAGATATCAAGAATATTATTTCACAGTGATAAAAGGGGTCAGTCCATCAGGAAGATATAACAAACCTAGTTATATATATACTTAAGAGCAAGGTTTAGAAATACATGAGACAAAATTACAGAATTGAAGAAATAAATCTCAAATCCACACTTGTATGGAGAGTTTACCACTGCTTTGGTAATTGAGAGCAAGAAGACCAAAAAAAAAAAAAAAAAAAAAAAGCCAATGAACTAAATTATCAACTCATTTAAACTAATTGACACCTATAAAGTGCTACTCCCCAAATTGAAAGATACAATATTTTTAGAGGAGGCTGCAGGATAACTCCCAGTAAATTTCCAATAATTAAATAATGTACACAGTATACTGTTTTGACACAAAGCTATTTACTAAAAATTGATTTTAAAAGATGGATAGAGGGATCCCTGGGTGGTGCAGCGGTTTGGCGCCTGCCTTTGGCCCAGGGCACAATCCTGGAGACACGGAATCGAATCCCACATCAGGCTCCTGGTGCCTGGAGCCTGCTTCTCCCTCTGCCTGTGTCTCTGCCTCTCTCTCTCACTGTGTGCCTATCATAAATAAATAAAATAAAATAAAAATTAAAAAAAAAGAAATACTTCTCTATAAAAAATAAATAAATAAAAGATGGATAGAAAATTTCCAAATAAGAAATTAAATATTAAATATGTAAAGAATCTATGGATCAAAGAAAGAATCAAAAAGTAATTTAGATACTATTTCAGATTTTGTGATAAAGAAAGCAGATCATGCCAAAACCTGTGGAACACAGTTTAAGGGGTACGTAGAAAAAAAAACTGATAATTTTAAATTATTCTACTAGTAAAGACACAAAGTATAAAAAAAGACCTAATTTTCTATGTTCAGAAGTTAGAAAACAAGAATCAGTTTAAAAATAAAAAAGAGTAGAAGAAAGAAAAATTAGTGATAGGAGCAGATAGTAATACGTTTGAAAATGAAAAATATTTTAAAAATCAACAAAGTCAAAACTGCTTTCTTTGACAAGACTGATAAAATTGATATATCCTTACCCAGTTTCATAACAAAGAGGGTAAATCCAAAATACCATTATCAGAAATGAAGTGAACAATATTACAAATCCAACCCACAGTAAAGTTTCATAATAGTACTTTCTGAATAGTTTTAAGTAAATAGATGCACTAATTAAGAAAACAATAGACAAATTTTCTAAAGGACAGAAACTGCCATAACTGACATAGGGTAAGAAAGAAAATATGAACATCCCTTTATCCATTAAGAAAATTATATTTACAATTCAAAACCTTTCCACAAAGAAAATCTCAGTAGCTATTCAATTATTTGAAGAAGAAATAATATACAAATTTAGAAAATAGAAGGGAAAGGCACTTTCAAACTCATGTCTTTATACCAAATTTGATAAAGACCTGAAAAGAAATAAAAATACAGTACAATATTTCTCACAAACATAAATATAAAATCTTTAATGTAATATTAGCAAAGCAAATCATGCTATATATACGAAAGATGCTATATGATGACCAACTGGAGTATATTCCAGCAATGCAAGTTTGGTTTGGAATTCAGAAATTAATGCAATTTGATATGTAAAAAGTGTAGAGAAGACAAGTAATAAGATCATCTCAAAAGATACAGAAAAAATATAAAATCTAGCACTCATTTACAATAACAACTCTTAAAAATCTAGGAATAAAGTAGAACCTTCTTAATCCCATTAAGAGTATACATGAAAACTAGAATATTTGCAGAGAAACACTGAATGTGTGTCTCTTAACATAGACAATATGATAACAGAATCAGTTCTCACCATGTTTTAAAAAAGATTTATTTATTTTAAAGAGAGCACCTGCACTACCAGGGGATGGGGCAGAGGGAGAGGGAAAGACTCCTCAATCAGACTCCCCACCAAGCATGGAACCCAGTGTGGGGCTCGATCCCAGGATCCTGAGACCATGACCTGAGTTGAAATCAAGAGTTAGACAATTAACCAACTGAGTCACCCAGGACCCGTAGTTCTCACCATTTCTATTTAACATTGTAATGGAAGCTCTAGTTAATGAAATTGGACAAGAAGAATGAAAATGCAAGTGTTGGCATAAAAATTTTAATCAGATTATATATTATATATTTTATATATATATAAAAGCCTATGGAATGTATAAAAAATACATGGAGTAATAAATGAATTTAGCAAGTCCATAGGATAGAAGGTCAGCAAAAAATCTATTGTATTTCTATATACCAGAGTAGAAATGAAAAATTAAAGTGTTACGATTAATAATAGCATCAATAAACATTAAATAGGAATAAATCCAACAAAATATGTGTGATTTCTATTACGGAAACTACAAATTGCTTCAGACAGTAACAAGGCTTAAATAAAAGGACTTATGTCACCTTCATAAGATGAGAAGACTCAGTATTTTAAGGATGTGAATTCTTCCTGACTTCTTAGCCTTAATATGAGTTCAGTCAAAATATCATAAGAATATTAGCTGATTCTAAGATGAAATGGAAGAGGATCTAGAGGAGTTAAAATGCTCTTGAAAATGAATACATTTGGCTGAGTTACACTAACACATTTCAAAACTCGCTCTTAATCTACAATAATAATAAACATATGAATAGCATACTTCAAGTATTTAATAATACACAAATAGGTGAATAGAACAATAATAATTTCACACAAACAGGGGATCCCTGGGTGACTCGGCTGTTTGGCGCCTGCCTTTGGCTCAGGGTGTGACCCTGGAGTATCAGGATGGAGTCCCACATGGGGCTTCCTGCATGGAGCCTGCTTCTCCCTCTGCCTCTCGCTCTCTCTTCTCTCTCTCTCTCTCTCTCTCTCTCTCTCGGTCTCTCATGAATAAATAAATTAAAATCTTTAAAAAAAAATTCACACAAACATTTTCAATTACCTTTGGAACAAGGTCTGAGCTAAAAATGATTCTTGATCCCTATTTTTTTCAATACACAACATTTAATCTAGCTGGTTTATACAATTAAAAACTTGAAGCAAAAAGATTCTAGATGAAAATTTAGGAGAATGACTGCAATCTGAAATATGCCAAAATTCTTAAGTAATACATAAAACACCAAACAATAACAGTTTGCATTTACTTTTCTTAGTATAAATGTTTTCAAAGAATGATATTCTAAAACTAGAGCTAGGCAACATGGAATCATGGAAAGATCATGACCTTAATAAGGGTGATCTGATTAAATTAGTTCAGTAAGTATTGGGTTAAACACCAACTGTTAGTGTAAGAATTCTTTGGACTTAAAAAAAATTTTTTTTAAAGATTTTTTTTATTTATTCATGAGAGACACAGAGAGAGAGAGAGGCAGAGACACAGGCAGAGGGAGAAGCAGGCTCCATGCAGGGAGCCTGATGTGGGACTCTATCCCAGGACTCCAGGATCACTCCCTGAGCCAAAGGCAAGCACTTAACTGCTGAGCCACCCAGGTGTCCCTCTTTGGACTTTTAATAAGCAAATGTGCTTTTTCATTCTTTAAAAAAGATATTTGGTATAATATTTTCCAAATTTCTTTGTTAATTTCAGAGACTATCATCAGTTATCAAAATATGAATGATCACAAAATTTCTATTTACATGTTTCATTGTGTATGGCATAAAGAATATATTTCAGGAAGTTAATAGATTACACTCATCTTGTTCTTTTGTTCACGAAAGTCTAATTAAATATTTGACCTCCTCTTTTTTTTGCATTTTACAAGTCATCATCCTCATGAGTTTTTCCTCAAGTGTGTCTCTGAGAGATAAGCCCTCTATTACTGACATTTTATTTCAGGCTTCCTGCTTTATTAGTTTATTGAGTATTTGTCAAAGTCATTAGCAGTTTCTGTACATATTGATAATGATTCCTCCTCTAATTTATTTTATAAAGTGAAGCCAGATTAAGTACATACACCTACACATAAGCAAACCATACAAACAAGTGGGGGTGCATGTATGTGCCTGTATGTATTGAGCACATACAAGAGGAAAATCCTGTGGTACCTAGTACCAGATTTTTCTGTATGAGCTGTCATTCAAAATAACCACACTTTTATTTTCTATGCTTCTAAAGGAAAAAGAGATTGGACATGTTCAAGGGACAGAGCTACAGGCCCACAGAACCACTAGTTCCTCAAACTAGTGTTGAATCTTCCACAATCTTGTTCTAATCTACATTCAAATAAACGTCCATTCATAGCCAAAGATAACATAATACATCTAGCTATAGCTCAGATGATAAGCGATAAGCAACTAATTCTTACTAATACCTTTTTCATGCCTTTCCTTATGCCATTCCTTATGCCAAGTATTCCTTCAACTTTCTTTGAAGCTTGTGTCCACTCCTTTTCATCTTCTATTTTATAGTTGAAGCCCTACTGTATTTTTGAAAGTGTACATCGGATTTCCTTACTATATATTGATTTCATGGTGAGAGTTAACAACTTATAATAGTAAATCTATAGATTTTTTGCACAGTTTCATATATACAGACATAGTCATCTCAATCAATGCTTATAAAATAAATGGGTTTTTTAATAACCAGAGATTTTTTATTGTTTTTCTTTAAACTATTTAAAAGACATCCACAGAATGTTTCGTAACTACTCTTAGACAATACTAGTTATGTGTGTCATGGCACTTAATACTTAATAAGTTTGGTAGGCTTTAGTTGTGTAGTGAGGAAGCTGTTAAGGTCTGAAACTTGCTGACTTCTCTATTTGTATACAATAAGTATTTGCAATCATTTTTTAAATAAACTGGTGAGTATATAGCATTTGGTACTATGTATTTAAGATATACATTACATTTCTGATCCCATTTCTAGAATGATTTCGTTTTCATTATCTAACCTCACTGGTTCAATAAATTTTATTGACTATTTGCTATATTTCAGGCGCTGTGCTGGGCACTAAATATTGTGCTTAACTGTTGTAAGAGACACAAACAAAACAAGGAAATAATTTTTTCTCTTCTCTTTACATTTATTATTGTATAATAAAATATAAATAAAATGCTTACAATTATGGTAAATGCCATGAAGTAAAAAATAAAGAAGTTCATAAGAAGTGATGGCAAGCTTGGATGCTTTAAAAAGACTTTTTAAAAAATGACATTTAAGTTAATTTAGCGGAGTCTGAAAGGTGGGTAGCTATTCATGTAAAGAACAGAAGAAACTTTGTGATACAGAGAACTGTTTAAAAATACCATTACAACAAAATACTTAAATCCTCTGACTCCAACAAAACCATTTTCTCTGATTTACTCTAAAAAAATATGAATTTAATCTATGTTTTTAAATAGTTTTCCTTTAAAAAAAAGTAAATATCTCCTAGTGAGATATATAACAGGTTTGTGTAAAGACATTGAATATTCCATATTTAGACTTTTGTTTCCTCCTCAATAGGAAAAAAAATAAATAGAAAGAAGAGGGCAGAAATATGCCTAATTTTATGTACTTTGCATGTAGTAAATTGGTGTTTTTCCCCTAGTTTCATGAACTGCTTTTCTTTTTTTCTTTCTTTCTTTTTTTTTTATTATTATTTTTTTTAATTTTTATTTATTTATGATAGTCACACGCAGAGAGAGAGAGAGGCAGAGACACAGGCAGAGGGAGAAGCAGGCTCCATGCACCGGGAGCCCGATGTGGGATTCGATCCCGGGTCTCCAGGATCGCGCCCTGGGCCAAAGGCAGGCGCCAAACCGCTGCGCCACCCAGGGATCCCTCTTTTTTTTTTTTTTTTTTTACCAGAGAAATGCTTAACAGAACACGTTGAAACCCTAAAATAATTTTATTAGATATATTTATTTCACACTCTTATTTATTGGGAGGCCTTATAAGGTTTTAAGGTCACAATGTAATTTGAAGATTGGGAAGTGTAATGAACATCTTATTTAAATACTATAAATTATGCATAGATGATAGAATAAGTTCTTACAGTAATGCCCTACTTATACTTTAATTCATTAATAAGAAAATTCTGATTTGTGTTAAATGTTCCACATTTTCACATGTAGGACAAATATCAAAAACTTGTACCATATAAATGCAGCATAAATTCATCATTTTTATCCAGTTGGAAGAGTTTTTCTTTTGTTACTTCATGAAATGATCATTTGTTTTGGGTTGCAACTGAGAGTTTAAGGAACAATGTTAAATTAAAAAAAAAAAAAGAGAGAGAGAGAGAAAACATATAAGTTTATATAGTTACTTTACCCACCATTAAAACTGCTGTCATGCATGGTAAAAACACTTTGAAAAGATTTCTCTGATTGCTTTCACTTAACTACCTCTTTGCCATTTATTGGCTTAATTTTACACAAAATGAAGCATTTTTAAAACCTAAGGGAAGATATTAGGTTTTAGTTTTATATATCACATAATGGAAATAATAAAAAAAGGAGTTTTTGCATTTTCTAAATATCCCACATCCAAAAAGACATATCTGTACTAAAGTTTCTCAGCACAATTTTAACACGTAAAAATAAGCATCTCTTTCATGTGCTTTTCAAATTTGAACTGGTATCTGTCTCATTTTCCAAGGTATGCCATTTTCTCACAAAATATATATGGGGTAATAAAGTGAAATTTCCACAGCAGAAAACCATATTGTAAATGGGAAAAATCTTTATTTTCTAAAGCTTTTTCTTTGGCAAGATCTGATTCAAATCAGCTCTGCTTTTTTTTTTTTTCTTCCCAGTAAAATTAATGCACTTAAGTACATATTCCTTAAATAAATAGAGAAGCCATGGAAATGCATTAATCAAGAGCTAGAGCATTATTGGGAAATATATTTAAGCTACTTAATCATCAGAATAAATGACTGTGCTAACAACAGAAGGGTTGATTAATTTTTTGTTACAAACACTTGCATATTAATACACAGTTCAATTTTTGTCATTCCCCTTGCTGTTGAAATGTTCCGAGAGATCATCTAACATATGTTCAAATTACCAGCTTTCTAATAGATAAAAATTCAGTTGCAAGAAGCTATATGAATCAAGCATGCACCGTCCCACAGCTGAGGTCTGATGACCCCTGAATGTGACCTGCTCCCAGAGGAAAGCAATTTAATGCTCCATCGCACACAGAACAGTATGTATGAATCACAAAACCTCCAGATAAATTAGTGACAGGTACATCTGAATAGGATTCCTTCTAAGTCGCTTATCTGCAGCCAGGCAAGCTTGTTTCACCCTCACTTTCAAAGATAAAGCCACACGGCATGTGGCCGCAGCAGATTCTCAAAAAGCAAACAGCCCCCATCGTCCATTACTGAGAGGAAAAAAAATCTCCTTATTATTTCGTGTACCGTGTACTGTGACAGCAAATGGGATAAAGTGAAAACTATCTGCAGTGGGAAATTCATCAATCAATACCAGGCCTTATGTCTTCTCTAACTTTCATAAGCTCAGTGCCTCTTGCTCTTTCACTTTTATTTCTGACAGTTCTGATACCCCAGAGTTGCAACCATGGCAAAGTTCAAGAACAAAACAACAGGTTATTAAAGACAACTTATCAGAGGCCAAACAGAGAGAAGAGATGCCAACTGCCAACAATTAGTAAGTAGCTGAAAGACAGGTCTATGACAGAAGGAAGAAAGGCACAACAAGCTTTTACCTTTAGCAAACTATGGATTCCATTTGAAAAAACCCAGAGCAAACTGAGGTGCTAAATATATGCTTGAAGCACTCAGGGATGTTGATCATAGAATAGATGAAAAATAAATTATATTCAAAATAACACAAAAGATATGTATTTGTAAGAGACCTTATTTACATAGCTTAGCAACCATAGATAAATTGGAATAACAAAACTATATAAACTGTATGCTTTAAACTGAATGTCAATGAATAGCACAAATGTATTACCTTCTTCAAAGTTAAGCATTAACTTCAGAAATTCTTTTAAACGTAACAATAAAACAGGTATCACTTTTCACTTTCTGTACTTCTTATATTTTACAATTATGCTTAATCAAAACTCTCACTACATATCTTAATATAAGCCATGTCATATTACTGGGTCAGTTATATAGCATAGAATTCAATAGCACAAAAAAACTGTACTCACGGTTCAGGTTCTGTTGGTAGTCCTTCTCAGGCAAAATCAGGTTTGTGCTTTCTGGGTGAATCTGTGTTAAACCAAAATGACAAAAATCTTAGTTTCCCATGGCACTGCCACTTAGAATGCATACAAATAAACTCCCAGTTAGTCAGGGAGAAAAAAATTGCATTAAAGTGTACTGATTTGTAAATTTGGTCTTTTCAAATGTAGATAATGTTTGCCCCTCCTTCTCCCCCCATATCTTTGCAAAATTTCTGCCCAATGAACTCATTACTGTAGAAACTCAACTATGCCTATGGTCAGTGAATGAAATTCAGGTCTAGGATTAACCTTCATAAACATGCACAATGATTGGGCGTCTGAATTTGAGACAGACAAGGATAATGCTGGAAAGGGAAAACAAAAACAAAAAACATAACTTAGAGACTGTACAATATGATAGATTTATCTAACTTAACTGTTGTCTTTTATATGAGGTAAATCATAGTATTCTAAATGTATAGAAATGAAAGCAAATGTATTTTGAAAACATCAATACCATATCCAATGACGCTTTGGAGAATATAAATATAGCTACTAAATTTACCTTCTTTGAAATTACACAGGTTTAATTAAATTGGATGTATGTCTTTACAGCGACAATAATTTAAGCAACATTAAACACGATTTAAAATATGCAAGAACTTCAGTTAGCAGGCAATAAAATTATTATTTCTGCTCTATCTAGCTACCGTGTTTATATTGAGTTATTTATTTACAATGTACTTTAACGTTATCAGTAATTTCTTGGAAGTGTCAGTAAATGGAAACTAAAATGTTCAATTAAAACATTAAACTTTACTTGTGAAGTACCATATTATAATGATGTTAGTTTATTTTTTATGAATTAGAAAAAAACACGGGGAAAAATAGAAAAAACATGGAAAAGTAATTAGAACAATTAGTTTAAATATCTAAAAAGTCAAATGTCATGTGGGTATTGTTCAACACTTTATTTATTTATTTATTTATTTATTTTTAAACTTTTTTTATTTTTTATTTTTATTTTTTTTTTTTATTTTTTATTTTTTATTTTTTTTAGGATTTTTTTATTTTTTATGATAGTCACACAGAGAGAGAGAGAGAGGCAGAGACACAGGCAGAGGCAGAAGCAGGCTCCATGCACCGGGAGCCTGACGTGGGACTCGATCCCGGATCTCCAGGATCGCGCCCTGGGCCAAAGGCAGGCGCCAAACCGCTGCGCCACCCAGGGATCCCTCAACACTTTATTTAAATTATATAAATACAAAGGCATATAATAGTTCTTAATCACTACATGTCAAGAGTGTTTTACTGTATAATGGACTGTTCCATTTTCTGGTTAATTATTCATTAATTCAACAAATAGATCTTGCCGAAAATGGCCTTATAATTCCTCTCAGCTTGACTAAACTTTAGGAAGTTTTCTTTCCCTTACTCTAGGCCTTTGACCTTTTTCCTTAGAGCATTTACTTTAAATTATAATTGTGAATTATTTTTTCTGCCCCTTTGATATATAAATTTTCTCCCAACCTTTGTCAGTTTTAAAACCCAGATTGTCCAGGACTTTGGAAACCATCCCTTTGAGATGTCATCATTAAGAAAGTAGTGCCTCTATCTCTGAGTCTCCTTGTGAAGGTAGGAGCTTAACTTCAATAAGCACTATTAACAAACACAGGTGGCCTAATCACATTCATCAACCTCACCTCTATCTAACATCTTGCAGTATTTTTTTCCCACTAGTTCATCTCAGCTCTTAAAAATCTCCAATTTTGTATTTCATGAGTTAAGTTCAATTCCCCTCCTCCACCTATGTAATAGTCTTGAATAAAGTCTTCCTTGACTGTTTAACACCATCTGGTACAAGTTTTCCTTTGCAATATGAAGTGTCTTTTACATGCCGGCACACTAGTAAATCGGTTGTAAAGGAGAGAGACATTGTACTTGCTTTCATTGTACCTACAATCTAGTGGGAAACTGATATGTGTAAGTTGACGTGTAAAATACAATGTGGTCAATACCATGACTGCAGGAAGAAAACAGGGCACCTAACAAAAGTGAACAAATAATGAAAAGAATAACAGAATGAGTCTCTTTAAATTTATCACTTCACAAATGGTGAGATATCCAGGTAAACTGGAACAGGAACAATGTTCTAGGAAGAGGGTCCCACGTATATGAAAGCCATTAGGCAAAATAACGTATATGAAAGCCCATAGGCAAAATAAGCACTCCACGTATGGAAAAGTGAGACCAGAATGGCTAGATTGTTTGGTGTGATGCAGGAGAATGCCAGGAAATTAGTTTGAGATGTAACTGGAGGAATACACAAGAGGCATTCATGCAGCTATATAGTTGCTTGTTTTTCTTTTCATCAACACATTAGGGGAGATGATGTAAGCTAAGGTTCAACCTCAAGGTCTCTGATATCAGACTATCAGCCTTTGTTTTTTTAATATTATTTTATTTACTTATTCATGAGAGACAGAGAGAGAGAGAGGCAGAGACACAGGCAGAAGGAGAAGCAGGCTCCATGCAGGGAGACTGACGTGGACTCGATCCTGGGTCTCCAGGATCACACCCTGGGCAGAAGGCAGAGGCTCCACCACTGAGCCACCCAGACATCCCAGACTATCAGACTTTGAAATCTGACTCTATGTCTCACAAGTTGTATATTAGGCAAATAGTCCAACCTCTTTTTGCTCTCCATTTCATGAGTAGGGTATCAAAAAAACGTGATGGCTTTTTTTCAGGATTAAAAAGGAAATCTCACATAAAATAGCACAAGACTTCATACATGGAAAATGAGCGATTATTATGATGATGATGCTTTGATGATGACAATGACAGAAAGCAATCTATGACAATATTGATCATGAACTGACACAGTATATCAGGTCACAAGGGCCATGGTGAAGAGTTTGAATAAAAGAGAAACTACTGAAGCATTTAAACATAGAGAAATATTATCAAGTGTATGTTTTTGAAACAGAATTCTATTTACATTTAAAAGAATATTTTGAAGGTTTCAAAGGGAATGCTGTAATCCAAATCTGTAGAACAGACATAATAGCTAAAATTTTGAGTAAATATTTGTAAGGATATTAATTAAAAGTCAATGCATGCAGAGTGATGGTTTTTTTTAATAGAATGGCCTAATAATAGGGTAAATATACCACTGTTTATTAACTGTTGTCTGGTTATAATTACTAATAGTACAACCCTGTATCCTGTATTTGGGTATTAAGACTACATAGTAGATGTCTTTGTGAGCATCAATTAGTATGTTTTACGAGGGGAGTTTTGTTTATCCAAGCAAATCAGTTGAATGGATGCTGTCTCCAATATATAATATTTCAATAATCACAAAAGGAAAAACTACTCTTTATTTTTGTCATATTTACTTGTCTGGCACTGCTTTATGCTACTTATATGTATTACCGATTTAGTCCTACCAATCCTATGGGTGTAATTGCTATTCCTCTCTCATACATGAGGAAATTAGAGCATATAGAAGTAATCTGCCCAATTTGCATGTGGAAGAGCATAGATTCAAACCAGACAGTCTGGGTCCAGAATTTGTGCTCCAAATCCCTATGTGAAAAGTGCTATAATAGAGTTTTTAGAGTATCTGAAGCACAGAGAGGGCTACTGTAAGCTAAGATGACACTAAAGAATCACACAAAGAACACTGGGGCACTAGAAGGAGAAACTTTCAATAAGGTAGAAAGCACAAAGAGGATACAATAAAAGTAGCTTTAAAAAGGAAGGGATATTTCAGGTAGATTTTAAAGAATGAATAGAACATTTGTCTCCTTGAAAACCAAACATAGTCTACTTTAAAGAAAAATCTATAATGGTACATATCTGCCCCCTGCCCTTCCCAACTAGATCTGACCATTCCACCTTCTACATACCCTTATACTTCTTAAACTTATTTATAAGATATGTTTATTCATCCAAAATAAATATGTAATCAGCAACATTCTGATAGATTTCTATTATACTTAAATGAAAATCTAAAATTCAAACTCCCGCCACAATCATTTTTCTCTTTCTCATAAGCACCAGGCTTCTGCTATTTCTTTCGCTAGTATAATCGTCACTCAAATCTTACATTACCAGATCTATCTCACAGATTTCTTTTTCTATTTCCTACTCCATTTTATATTATTTTTATTTGAGAGAGATATATGGCACCTGTTTATGGAAAGTATGTATTCTTTGCTAAAGAGATTTCTCTTTGTGTTGGGAGAACTCTACCTGCTGTCTCATTCCTGGCTCAATCCACTATACTCCCCACCTTCTGTGACTATTGACAAAATTATTACTAATCTCAAATTCTGCAAGAGCATATACCATGTTAGTTTTTATATTGTGATATATCCTGAAAGAGATCAGAATATGCCACTCCAACATATGCCACTTTTCAATATGGGTTAGTTGAGCTGAAGGTAATTGAGAATCAACAGATGCAGGAAGAAGCCTTCTCACAGTTTCTCTTACATGATTAAAAGCAGAAACTTTAGAGAAGTGAAGACTGCCAAAAATCTCTTCTCCAGGAAATTTTATGGCCACAAAGGAGATGGAGAGTCAGCACCAAGCAAGGTGAGTCTTCATCAAATCAAACAACAACAATAGCAACAAAACCACTTATTAAAAAGGCCCTTGCCTTTCATTAGTTTCCCCATATTACTTACCTTCCCACAATTTATCCTTCCTAGGAACCCAAGTCCCCTTTACCTTGTCTAGTCCATGATTTATTGCCCTTTGTCACTAATATTATATAAACTTCCAAGTCTAATCACGTCCTGGGGGCTTCACTTCTTTACTGTGGAGCCTCCATGGCATGTAAAACTAAAATAAAGAAACCTATGCTTTTTCCCCTGACAATCTGTCTTTTGTCAGTTTAATTCATGATGATAAGGGAAAAGTTATTTTCTTCTGCTCCTATCCCCAGCACCAACACCAATGCCAGACTCAATAAATATTTGATGAATACATGATGTGTGACTTGGCAGGAAACGTGCACTTGGAGTGACTGGTTCATAGGAGACAGCCAATGAAAACAAGCAGTTGAAATTACCACAGAAAGGTTGTTGCAGAGTGTACTATGCTGTATGTAGTCCTCCCCATCACAATTATTTCTAGAAGTTAGATAAGGTCCAAATGTACTTACACAAAATAATAATAATAATAATAATAATAATAGTAAACAAACCAGCAATAAGTAAATAAATAAATAGGCCCAAATGAGATTGGGATAGGAAGTCTGACAGTTCTGTGGTCATCAAAGACCCAGCCTTCCTGATTTTCCACCTTTAGCCAGTGGCTTCCACCTTCAAAGTGTCTGAGGTATTGTTACTTTAGTGCCAGTCTTTATAGATTTCAGGAAGCAAAAAATAGGAAGGGAAGAGGGCATAACAAACAAAAACAAAAACAACATTTGGTCAGCCCCCTAAAAAGAGCTATTCTAGACACTGACCTATAACTTCAGCTTATGTCTTATTGAAAACCTCTTCAGAACTGAAACTGAAATGCCGATATTTAGATAAATCTATTGTTGTCTTAAACAATATGGTGATCTATTAGTAAGGGAAATGAGAAAAATAACAACAACTTTTCTTTTCTCTTATGGAAACTTTCCATTTTTAACTTTTTGAGCATTTTATATCCTAACGCTGTGTTTTCTTTTTCACTAAACCCTTAGAGAAAAAATCTTGGCAAAATAATTTCTATTACCTATTTTCCTTAAATTTTCTTCTCCAGAATGTTAAACAAAGGAAGCCCAGGACTAAAACTGGATTCATGGTCTGAAATATTAAGACTTGTGAAATATACTATGGGAAACACAGAGGCAAATCTGAGGTGCATCCCACATATACTTGCGAAGATGCAAGGCTGTCTCCTACGCTTTGTCCACATCAAATATATCCTCATCAGCAACCTGATGAGATTTCAACATCTTAACTACTCCCAGTCCTTGACTCTTCTCAACTCTTAAGATGCCTCATTCAGTCAATCCTTGATGTTAAAAACTATCAAAGGTAAGCCATGGCAACGGGAAGGCATTCTTCTTTGGCTTTTGAATGTGTGTTTTTATGTGTCTGTGTGCTTGCATTGTAGTGGATGCTTGTTATTTTGGCTCTTATTTTCTTTTTTTGGCTCTTATTTTCACATCAAACAATGAATCTATGCTGTGATGACCTGAATTGGGACCAAGTTCTGCAGCTCTACCGTTTCTTCATTCTGCCTCTTTGCTAAATTTTCCTGTTACTTGTTCTAAGTTGAAAATAGAATTATCTGCCAGAATGAAATGAGAATTACAGATTCTCAAATTTATCCCCCTAACTCTGTTCTCTTAAATATAACCTGATATTTGAATTTCAAAGACATGCTCTTTGTCTAAATAAATGGAGTAGAAAAGTCAAGAAAATAACCACTTAAGAAAAATATGGGTGCTTTTGATAAACCTGAGAGGAAGATGTTCTGTCCAAAGAATGAGGAGTGAGAACAATTCAAAATGAAATTATGTTTGTGTTCTTACTTTTAAACTAAGTTTAGGAATTCTTCTTTCAAAAAAGAGTTTTTTAATTGATTAGGTAAGTCTTTGAGAAACTAAACAGACTACTTTTTATTTCATGACAGTTTTGTTATTCAAAAGAAGAAAAGCTTATGCATGCAATAAAAAACAAAACCCAAAGAATCCTGACTTCTGAAAAATAGCACTTTAAAAGTTTTTGCCAAACATTGTTAAGCAATACCCTTAAATGTAATTATATTCTCTTCCCTACTCTTTCTCTTTGGTAGTTTAGAAGTATCAGACAGATATCAATTGATTGTAACTTATACACATTGAATGGAGACTACCGATGTGTTTAAAAATCCCTAAAACACAAAAGACTAAGTTGAGGAAAATGTCACTTCTTTTAAGTGTTAAATAGCCAATAACACAGTTCTCTTTTTTCTCAGTGTCTGTGAATGGGTGATGTTGGGAAGACATCTAAAGGACCAAACATAAGCTGTCTCAAGACAAGACTGCTGCCCACTGGATTAATTATGTGATATCTTTAGCCAGCAAATAGCAGCTTGCTTCTATCTAGTTTGGGACAATTATTTATAGGTACATACATTTTTTAAAGTTCATATATGTCCTATAAAAATTCCTAGGGAGAATGCTAATAAAATTATTAAAGAAATATTCTATTATTTGTATATCATAATCTTGGGTGTTCATATTTTTGTTTGAAAATTTTTACACAAAACTTCTAGATAGATGTATCAATATAATTCCCATATAATACAAAAATATGCAATAACACTCATTTTTTTTTATAAAAACATCATACATAAAATTTCTTTTTATCCCCCAGCTTTATTAAGGTATAAGTGGCAAATAAAACTAGGATTTATTTAAGATGTATGATGTAATGTTCTATTATATGTATGCATTGTGAAATGATTATGAAGATCAAGCTAGTAAACGTATCCACAAACTCACATATTTTTTCTTTTTGTGATGAGAACATTTAAGACTTACCCCCTTAGCAAATTTTAGGTTGCAGTGCAATATTACTAACTATAGTCACTATGCAGTACATTAGATCTCCAGAATTTATTCATGCTGCATAACAGAAAATTTGTACCACGTGGCTAATATACCCTATTTCCCCAACCACCAGTAACCACTAGTCTACTTTCTATTTCTATGAGTTTGACTACTTTAGATTCTACATATAAGTGAGATCATGAAGTATTTGTTTTTCTGTGCCTAACCTATTTCACTTAGCAAAATGTCCTTTAAGTTCATCTATTGTCACGAGTGACAAAATAAACTTCTTCTTCAAGATGAACAATATTGTATTGTAAATAATTTTCCATTCCATTGTATGTGTGTGCGTGGTGCACACACATCACATTTTTGTTTATCCATTCATTTGTCAATAAAGATTTAGGTTGTTCCCATATATTAGCTATTGTGGATAATGCTACAATAAACATGGAGGTAACAGCTTTCTGAGATAATGATTTTGTGTTTTTTGGATATATACTTAGAAGTAGGATTTCTGGATCAAATAAGAGCTCTATTTTTGTTTTCTTATAGGTTTACTCATTTATTTTAGAGAGAGAGGGAAAGAGAGAGAGTGAGCCGGTGGGAGGGGGGAGAGGGAAAGAATCTCCAGCAGATTTCCCACTGAGCCCAATTAGGGGCTCCATCTCAGGACTCTGAGATTGTGACCTAAGCAGAAATCAAGAGATGCTTAACCAACTGAGCAACAAGCTGCTCCATAATAGCTCTATTTTCATTGAGGAACTTCCATACTGTTTTCTATAATGGTTATACCAATTTACATTCCCACCAACAGTACTCAAAGGTTCTTTTTTTCCCCTCTTCATGTTGCCAACATCTGTTAACTTTTAAAGCAAAATTCAAGTATAACTAAATATAGTTATATTAGTCTCAGGTGTTCAATATAATGATTAGCAATTCTATACATTACTCAGTGATCATCATGATAAGTGCACTCTTAATCCCCTTGATCTATTTCACCCATTCCCCTCCCATCCCCTTCCCCTCTGGCAACCACCAGTTTGTTCTCTATATTTAAGAATCTAGTTTTTGTTTGTATGTTTTTCTCTTTTTTTCCTTCTTTCTTTGTTTCCTAAACCCCACATATGAATGAAATTATATGGCATTTCTCTTTCTCTGACTTATTTCAGTTTGCATATGCCCCCTAGATCCATCTATGTTGAGGCAAATGGCAAGATTTCATTCTTCTTTTATGGCTGAATAATATATATGCATACATATATGGAATATATTTGGAATATATGTATTATACATATTTTATATATACATATATATAATATGAGATATTATATATATATATATATATACACACACACACTACATCTTTTTTATCCATTTATCTATTCAGAGATAATAGGGCTGCTTCTGTATCTTCACTATTGTAATTAATGCTGCAATAAACATAGAAGTACATATATCTTTTCAACTTAGTGTTTTTGCTTTCTATGTAGTAAATACTAAATTGTATGGTAATTATATTTTTAAGTTTTTGAGGAGCCTCTATCAAATGGGAGAAGATATTTGCAAATCATATATCCAATAAGGGGTTAATATCCATATAATGAAAAATGTATACAACTCAATACCAAAAAAAAAAAAACCCAAATAATCCAATTAAAAAAATGGGTAGAGGACATGAATAGATTTTTTTTCCAAGAAGACATTACAGATGGCCACAGACACATGAAAAGATGCTCATCTTCAGGAAAATGCAAATCAAGCAGGACCCATCTATTTGCTGTCTACAAGAGACTCATTTTAGACAGAAGGACACCTACAGCCTGAAAATAAAAGGTTGGAGAACCATTTACCATTCGAATGGTCCTCAAAAGAAAGCAGGGGTAGCCATCCTTATATCAGATAAACTAAAATTTACCCCAAAGACTGTAGTGAGAGATGAAGAGGGACACTATATCATACTTAAAGGATCTATTCAACAAGAGGACTTAACAATCCTCAATATATATGCCCCGATGTGGGAGCTGCCAAATATTTAAATCAATTATTAACCAAAGTGAAGAAATACTTAGATAATAATACACTTATACTTGGTGACTTCAATCTAGCTCTTTCTATACTCGATAGGTCTTCTAAGCACAACATCTCCAAAGAAACGAGAGCTTTAAATGATACACTGGACCAGATGGATTTCACAGATATCTACAGAACTTTACATCCAAACCCAACTGAATACACATTCTTCTCAAGTGCACATGGAACTTTCTCCAGAATAGACCACATACTGGGTCACAAATCGGGTCTGAACCGATACCAAAAGATTGGGATCGTCCCCTGCATATTCTCAGACCATAATGCCTTGAAATTAGAACTAAATCACAACAAGAAGTTTGGAAGGACCTCAAACACGTGGAGGTTAAGGACCATCCTGCTAAAAGATGAAAGGGTCAACCAGGAAATTAAGGAAGAATTAAAAACATTCATGGAAACTAATGAGAATGAAGATACAACCATCCAAAATCTTTGGGATGCAGCAAAAGCAGTCCTAAGGGGGAAATACATCGTAATACAAGCATCCATTCAAAAACTGGAAAGAACTCAAATACAAAAGAACAATGAAATGTCATTTCACACCTGTCAGCATGATTAAAATTAAAAAAACATAAGAAATAACAAGTGATGGTGAGGATGTGGAGAAGAAAGGAACCCATGTGCACTGTTGGTAGGAATGCAAGCTAGTCATTTAACATTTTGATAACAGCCATCTTAACAGGTTTGATGTGGTATTTCATTGTAGTTGGTTTATGTTTTCTTAATGATTAGCAGTGTTGAGCATCTTCTCATATACCTGTCAGCCATTTGGATATCTGCTTTGAAAAAATTTGAAATTTTAATTTTTTCTTAATGTAGGCATTTATCACTCTAAATTTTCAGAATTGCTATTACTGCATCTAAAAGTTTTGATAAGTTGTATTTGAGTTTTTAAATATATATATTTATTTCCATTTCCTTCTTTGACTCATTGGTTGTTGAGGAGTCTTTTGTTTAATTTCTACATATTTGTGAATTTTCCAATTATCCATATGTTACTGATTTCTAGTTTCATACCATTGTGATTGAAAGGATACTTGATATGTTTTCAATTTTTTGTTTTGTTTTGTTTTAATTTGGTAAGATCTGCTTTCTGGCCTGGCATAAGCTCTATCCTAGAGAATGTTCCCTGTGTGCCTGAGAAGTGTGTGCATTCTGCTGCTGCTTCTGAATGACATGTTCTGCATATATCTCTTAAGTCCCTTTAGTCCAGAATGTTGTTCAAGTCCACTTTCCATACTGATGTTTTGTCTGGATGACTTTTCCTTTGTTAAAAGTGGAATACTGGGACGCCTGAGTGGCTCAGTGGTTGAGCATCTGCCTTTGGCCCAGGGCGTGATCCTGGAGTCCCGGGATCAAGTCCCACATCGGGCTTCCTGCATGGAGCCTGCTTCTCCCTCTATGTCTCTGCCTCCCTCTCTCTGCGTCTCTTGTGAATAAATAAATAAAATCTTTAAAAAATAAAATAAAAGTGGAATACTGAATATTGAAATTCCTACTATTATTCTATTGCTTCTATTTCTACTTTCTGATTTGTTAATACTTGCCTTTCATATTTAGGTGTTGTGATGTGCGCAGATACATTTACAAGTGTTATATCCAATTGATTAATTGATGCTTTTATCATTATATAATGATCTTCTTTGTCTTTTATTTTAGTTTTGACCTAAAATATCATATGTCTAGCAATTCCACTACTGGATGTTTACCCATAAAAAACAAAAATATTAACTGAAAAAAAATACATGCACCCTGATGTTTATAGAAGCATTTTCTACAATAACCATATTATGGAAATAGCCCAACTGTTCTTCAACTAATGAATGGATAAAGAAGATGTGGTATATATATATACCATATATATATATGGAATACACTCAGTCATAAAAAAAAGAATGAAATTTTGCCCTTTGCAATGACATGGAAAGAGTTAGTGTGTATTATGCTAAGCAAAATAAGTCAGTCAGGGAAAGACAAATAACACATAATCCCATCATTCTAACATAATTATTGTCTTTAAGATAATTTAGAAAAGCAGCTTCTGAAGAATTATCAGAAACTATTACTTCACTTATATGTGGAATCTAAGAGCAAAACAAACAATAAGAACAACAAAGCAAAACAGATCTATGAAAACAGAGAATAAAGTAGTGGTTGCCAGAAAAGAGGAGAGTTGAGGGATAGGCAAAAATGAGTGAAAGATAGTGGAAAGTACAGGCTTTCAGTTATGGATGAATAAGTCATGCAGATGAAAGAGAAAGCATAGGGAATATAGTTAATTTTTTTTTTTTTAGTTAATGGTATTAAAACAGCAATGTATGGTGACAGATGGTAGCTACACTTGTGATTATTGCATGAGGTATACAGTTGTCAAATCACTATGTTGTAGACCTGAAGTTAATGTAACATTGTGTGTCAACTATACTTCTATAAACGGTATAAAAAAATAAAGTGAGTCTCTTGTAACATTTCATTGGAATTTATTTTCTATCCATTTTTTAAAGGTTTATTTATTTATTTATTCATGAGAGACACAGAGAGAGACACACAAGCAGAGGCAGAAGCAGGCTTCATGCAAGGAGCCTGATTTGGGACTCTAACCTGGGTCTCCAGGATCAGGCCCTGGGCTGAAGGTGGTGCTAAACCACTGAGCCACTCAGGCTGCCCTAGATTTTCTTTTAAATAATTAAGATCAACTCCTTGGATATTTGTATCATATATATATTTTTATTATTATAATACTCATTTAAAGAGGAACTACATGCACTGACTAACTGAGGTATTTGTTAAAATTATTTGGTTAGAACCCATTAGCAATTTTTTGGAAACTAAATGTATTATTACTTGCATTTATTTTCATTATATATTATAGATGTGTGGTCACTATGCCTTAAGAATCTCCTGGTGAGTTAACACACACGGACCTGGGGTATATTTTCATACATAATTGTCTGATATTGTGAATGGAGAATTGGAAAGATTCTACATGATTTTATCTTCCTGAAGAAAAGATTTACTTTACCCTTTGGTAGGACTTTAAAGTACAAAAGATTATCTTAATTCAGTAAAGCATTCAGATAATTTAGGTGCAGGTTTCAATCTTTGTAAGTCTCACCATATTTCTACTCATTTATCATTTTAATACATTTTTTATAATAGAGTGACATATTTAATATTTAATCTTCATGAGGTTATGGTGGAACTTGCATAATCATACATTTTTGGTGAAAATATAAATTGATATAATGTCTTTTTAGGGAGTCTGTGATTTATTTACTTTTATTGTTCATTTCCATGTTTCTTTGTTTTTACTTCTACTGGAGACAATCTGGATTTGTACTTAGAGGATCTTTTTTAAAAAAATAATTTTGTTTTGTTGAATATTTATGCATATTAAGAAGAATTTGGGGCAAAGTGTTCTCTGTCCAAATCAACAAATCCTTTGGACTTGTTTCTCTAAGCCTTTACTCTAATTTTACAAACAAAATGTTGGATGCTTCTGGTGGAAAACTTTGGTTGTTTTTGGTTAACTAACTTGATTTTAATTGTTATGAAATATTCACATTCAACCAACGTGATTTCTGAAACCCCTTCCCAAGATACAGCAGTAAATGGCACTTATCTCAAGTAAGATACATTCATGCCTAAGCAGATCTCTGGCCTGGAAGTGGTGGAGCAGAGAGGGTTGGAAAGAAGGGCATTTCTACATAACGGAAGTTGTTTAGTTACAAACCTAGGCCAAATTTGCCTCATGTTCTTTTCTTTCTCTCGTATATGCAGTATAAGATGTTTTGTTTAACCATGATTTTTAATAATGACTATATTCTTCCTATTTGACAGTTTCTAACTTATGTAAACAACCAGAAGAGATGACTATAATATACATGTATTTGAAATACCTTCTGTGATGCAGAAATGATGCATAGAATAATCATGAACAATAAAATCTTGCCTAAAGTAGAATCAAAGTAGAGGAGGGATTGTTGAACACATTTCTCAATTTTAACTACATAAAAATTTAAAATTAAAATGAAATAACACATAATCCCATCATTCTAACATAATTATTGTCTTTAAGATAATTTAGAAAAGCAGCTTCTGAAGAATTATCAGAAACTATTACTCAATAATTTCATTTCTGGTAATTAATTCTGAGGAAATCAATCAATCAAGAGAAAATACAACTTTGTGCGTTTTTGTTTTTTTTTTTTAAGAGAGAGAGAGAGAGAGAGAGAGAGAGTGGAGCAGAGGAACAGAGAGGAGAGAGGGAGAGGGAATCTTAAGCAGGCTTCATGCCCAGTGCAGAGCTGGATGCAGGGCTTGATCCCATGATGCTGAGATCATGACCTGAGCTGAAATCAGAAGTTGGACCCTGAACCAACTGCACCACCCAGGTGCTCCAAGATACATTTTAATATTAATTTTAATGACTAACGTTTTAAACAATTTGAATATCTGACTACTGTAAAATTATTGCACACCAACTTAATCAGTCCTTAAAATTAAAACTGTGATGACACTAGCTACATGAGATATCCATTCAATGTAATATATAAAAATTATGTCAAGACCACTATAGTGGGATCCCTGGGTGGCACAGTGGTTTGGCGCCTGCCTTTGGCCCAGGGCGCAATCCCAGAGACCCGTGATTGAATCCCACATCGGGCTCCCGGTGCATGGAGCCTGCTTCTCCCTCTGCCTGTGTCTCTGCCTCTCTCTCTCTCTCTCTGTGACTATCATAAATAAATAAAAATTAAAAAAAAAACCACTATTGTAAAAAGTAAAATTATTAATTTATATCATCAAAAAATAAAAGGACCTGAGAAAATATGAAACAGCTGCATTAGGATAATTGGATTACTGTGAGTTGCCTATTATTTTTCATTATTATTTTTAGCTTTAATACATAAAAGTCATGGGAAAATTTAAAAAGTAGAAAATTAGAAACAAATAGGAAGTGTGTTTATATAGTACTATGGAATAAATAGCTACGAGCACTTATTAATTGATACTGTTTTGGAATCAGGCTTAGTCTACCAATTAATTACTTTAATTAATTATTTTTTATTTTTTATTTTTATTTTTATTTTTTTAATTAAATTTTTATATGCAGCTTTGCTTTATTAAACTTTTGTTATAACTAGATAGTTTTTTTTAAAAATCCCATAACTTAAATTTTAAAGGTAAATTCTATGTCTTATTCAAATTTTTATGCACTAATATTTAAAACAATGGCTTAAACATGGAATGTTCTTGATGAATATCTTCTGAATAAATTTGAGGCTAGATAATTTTGATACCTTTTTAAAAGTTAATTTTGAGTAAATAATGAACTACATGAATCAAACAATGGCAAAAGAACAGTGAAAAAAATAATTCTCCCTTCCATCATTATCTGCCAGCCACTTTTCTCTTACTACATATACAAACAAAAATCTACATGTAATATTTTCCTCTTTTTACACAATGAGAGCATTCTGTACATTATTTACTGCATATTGCTTTTTTTCCAATTGACAGTATATCTTGGAAATCTTTCCATATCACTATATGTTTGACCTTCTTCATTCTCTTTTATGATCACATACCATTCCGTTACATGGATGTATCATATCTTTTCCTCATTCATAAACATCTTTTTGTTTGTTTTTAATTTATCAGGCATTTCCAAAGGTTTTTTAGTTGTATTGTCAGTCTGTTACAAGGCACCAAAGTCAAATGTGAACTTCTTCATGTTTTTTTTTTTTTTTTCCCAAAGCTTATTCTCACACAACCTATCAATTTTTTTAGGAAATTCTGCAGGTTTTACCTTAGAAATATATCCAGAATTGAGCTGCTTTCCACTGTGTCATCTCTCACCTGGATTAATATAATTACCTCTTAAATGGTCTCTGCCTTTCAATGCTTGTCTCCTTTGCAGTTTAGTCTTCAAACAATAGATAGTACGAACTATCTTTTTAAAATAGAAGACATAGACATCTATCACTATCCCTCCCATTAAATAAAATTAAAACCCTAGAATACATAAACAAGTATTTTTATCCTCTGAAGAAAATAAATAATATCAAGTAGAATTTGATATCCTGAAAAATAAAAACTCAAAGAAGAAAGATTTGTATAGGGATGAGTTCTCTCCCATCCCTGGCCTAGATTACAGAGTAGAATGAATCCTAAGACCATGCAATGTGCAGCTGATAAAAGCTCAAATTTCTTATGTTTTGGATTTTCTCTTTTAATGCTCTTAGAACTGACTGAAGTCAAGTAACAGTCATGAAGCTAAATTCTTATGGAGATGATAGTGGATGGTGGTAGCAGTGGTGGTGGCACCAGTGGACTTGCAAAGTTATAACAATTGCTTTAAAATCTTTACTGATATTCCCAAAACAGGTCATTTTGTCTCTGAAGTCATTTTCTCTAAATGTATTTTTTTTCTTGACAGTTGTTGAGGTATGCCTAGCTCTTTCATATGCTGATTGATAAAGGGTTATATTCTGCATATTTTAAATATTATATGAAACTGTAGGTCCTATTAAAACCCTCTGAAAATTTTTGTTTTGTTCTGTTTGTTTTAGTCTGCAATCAACCTGGTTAGATTCAGGCTGAATGCCATGACCCAGCTTCTATTCACTATAGTTCTAATATCATTATACAAAATCAAAGAAAGAAAAAAGCTGAGACGATAAACTGAAATCCAATAAGATACATAATACCTAAATCCAACTATATCGATAATTACATTAAATATAAATGGGTTAAATCTACCAATTAAGAAAACTTAATCCTTATTGTCAGATTTTATTAAAACAACAACAACAAAAATATTCAGCAAGGTATTCTTCAGGAAACACATTTTTAAAAATATAATTATAAAGAAGTTTTACAAAACATGATAACAGTAATCAAAAAGAAAGCTGGAAATCAAAAGAAAGTTAATATCAGACTAAATAGATTTCAGAATTTACCAATGATGCAAAATAAATTACATAAAACAAACAAAAAAGGCAATTCTTCAGGAAGGTGTAGCAATACTAAATAAACCTAAAAGAGATTGTTCTACTTTCTTGAAAAGAAGAAAAGAAAAACCCTGATGGAACTGAAAGAGAAATAGAAAAGTTTACAATTTTACCTGGAAACTTTAATACTTCCTTGAAATATTAATAAATAGAACAAATACACAGAAAAAGGAAGGATATTGATGACCTGACCAATGTAATATCATATAACTTGGAAACACACTCAGCAACTACAGAATGTACATTATTCTCAAGTATACATGGAATATTTAGCAAGGTAAATTATATCTTGGAATTACCCCCCCAACCATTAACCAATTTAGAAGAATTGAAATTATACAAAGTACGTTCTCATCTCATAGACAGAGCTAATTTAGAAAATAAATAACAAAAATATGTCTGTAAAAATCATAAAATATTTAGAAATTAAATAACATACTTGGGAATAATCTATAGGTCAAGAAGATTTCCCAAGATAAATTGGTAACTATTTTAAAGTACATTAAAAGGAAAATGCAACATATCAAATTTGTGAGATGCAGTAAAGCAAAATTTAGAGGGATATTTTTAAAATTGAGTGCTTATATTAAAAAAGAAAACACATCAAATCAATAATCTAAGTTTGCATAGTAAGAAACTAGAAAATAAAAAAATGAAACTCAATGTAAGCAGAAAATAAAATAATAAAGATGTTTCAAGTTTTAATAAAGTTTCAATAAAGATAAGTTTTAATAATTCAATTATAAGTTTCAATAAAGATAAGTAATTTCAAAACCACTGAAATTAATAGCAGATAAACAATAAACACAACCGATGGAACCACACGTGGGTTCTTTAAAGGTTTGATATTTTGATAATATTGATTAATCTCTTCCAGATCAATCAAAAGAGAGAGGGAGTGACAGAAAGAGCAAAAATTCCCAATATCAATTAAAAAACAGATATCTCTACAGAACTCACAGCCATTAACTGTGTATATCTAATTCTGGTATCAGACTTGGCTACCAGAGGCAACCAGATCACCTCAAAAGGCTACTGCTTTATCCCCAAGTTCCTTCTTTATTTGTGCCTCCTGAGGATTTCATTTTCATTACTTCTTTTACACTCAATTATGTATTTACTATTTAGTTTATAATAGCTTATCCAATATTTTCAAGTGTTTGTGGCAACAGTGGGAAGTCCACATTGAATCAGAGCATCACATTGCTAGCTCAAGAATTACATAGGTTCTAAAGCCAAGCTGTTCCTCTCTCCTCTCTGCTATAATTAAAAGCTGATTATTTTTATGTTCCTTTGGAATTCACCTTACATAAAATAAAGTCAAGTTACATATCATCCTTTCCAATAATATTGCAAAATATAAAGTAGATTTTTTTTTTTTTTGCATTTCTGTTTAGTTCTATCTTCCACAATGTATTGTTTTTGTTTTGCTGGTCTGAAATATAAATACAAAGTGCTGTTAAATTTAATAAACTACCTCTTTTTATTCTTTTATGGTATTTAATTAACTTTGTAAACAGATTTAGTACCATTTATCTGATCTCAGCTGGACTAGACTGATAATAGGTATCATTCTAGATCTTACTTTATAGCTTTTTTTTCTTTTCTATTTTTTTTTTTTTTAAAGCAGGTTCCATGCCCAGGGTGGAGCCTTAGGCTGGGCTTGACTCACAACTCTGAGATCAAGACCTGAGCTGAGGGATGCCTGGGTGGCTCAGCGGTTAAGCACCTGCCTTTGGCTCAGGGTGTGATCCTGAAGTCCCAGGATAGTCCCACATCAGGACCTCTGTATGGGGACTGCGTCTCCCTCTGCCTATGTGTCTGCCTCTCTCTCTCTCTCTCTTTCTCTCTCTCTCTGTTTCTCATAAATAAAAAAAAAAAAACCTGTGCTGAGATGAAGAGTCAATGTTTAACTGACTAGGCTACCCAGGCACTCGCTTCTTTTTTCTAATTTTCAAATCCTAACTCATTTTTTTTTCTGTACTATTTTTTGTATTTCCTAATTCTATTTGAGAAAACAGGATTGGTGTACATAATGCACAAATAACTGCTTTATAGGAAAGCAGCAGAATTGGGGCATCAACAAGAAACTTAATTTCCTGTTCATTCAAAAATGATTATTGAGTGCCAACTTGTAACATTTACTGAGCTAGGAATGAGGTGCACTTCACCATCAAGAGTGAGGAGGTAATGACATAGTGTCCTTGATGGTGGAATAAAGATACATTATGGGAAGGAAGGGGGAATATCTCATTTAGACAGAGAGTGACAGGGAAGTCCTCCACCAGGGGATGATACTTGCACTGAAACTTGACAGATAAATAGAAATTTTCAGGTTGAAGAAGCAACATGTATAAAATATCAAGGAGTGAGCAAACATGATGTATAAGAAAAATGCAAGCATTTTTGTATAATTGAACCATATGCTGTATGTGAGAACTTGGCTGGTGATGAGTTTTAATGAGCTTCCAGATGTAAGCAGTTACCGGATCTTGAATGATTTTGTTTCTTTACTAAGGGAGTTGAATCTCCTTTGGAAAGGTAATGGAGAAGTAGAAATGGGTAATGATAAAAGAAATGACCTGATTAGATTCACAGAGTTGAAATACCACAGAATTGGGAGCCGCACAGAGTACTGAGGGCAAAATATCTGTGAATGATCATTACTGTTCCTCAGTATTCATTTTTGTTTTGTTTTGTTTTCATTTTTATTTATTTATATTTGGTCTATTTAATATCCCAAATTCTCCGAGTCAATATGCTTGCCTAATTCTCCAGGTACATTTAACTTCGATAGTATTAACAATACCCTATAACATGCATGCTATGACAGTACCCTACAACATGCTAAATCTTAGAAATATAGAGATAAACATGACAGGACGCCTCCCTTCTCAAAGTTTACTACTTTATTGGGGGACTACAGAGTCATTTTCAATAGCACACCAAAATGATTTCACAAAAATATGCCATATATATATATCCATTCCTGCCCCCCACCACTTCCCACTGCTTCTGCACCCCTCTCCTTCCCATACACACACATACACCATTTTTATTTTGGGGGCCATTACCTCACACCCCTTATTGCTGCCAAACCACATGGGCTGGGGGCTGGAGCTGGATAGACAGACACATCTTCCTACCCAAACCCCTCCCATGTGTGGTTGGAAAACTGTTTTTTTTGTTGTTGTTGTTTTGTTTTTCTGAATAAAAAAGATTCTACTAAAAAGTATATATATGTGTGTGTGTGTATATATATATATATATATATATATATATATATATATATATATATAGCTGACCCTCGAAGAGCAACCCCTACACAGTTGAAAATCTGTATATAACTTTTGATCCCCTGAAAACTTAACTATTGATAGCTTACTGTGGATCAGAGGCTTACTGATAGCTAAGAGTTTATTAACACATATTTTGCATTCTCACAATAAAGTAAGCTAGAGAAAATAAAATGCTATCTTAATGCTATTAAGAAAATCATAAGGAAGAGACAATACATTTACAGTACTGCATGCACTGCATTTATCAATAGTGTAAATTTACATTTTTACAAGATGAATCATCTGTTAGTACTTACATCAATATTGTCTTCTGTGATATAAAACTGTAGATATGTTATATGTATTACAAATATTAGACATCAAAATGAAAGGATAATGTGAAAAGGAAAGTAATATTTTTTTACAAAATAAGTAAAAATTTTCCAATATAGTTATTTAAAAAAATCTGCAGGTAAGTGGATCTGTGCAGTTCAAACCCATATTGTTCAAGGACGTTCTATCTGGATAGATGTTTTTTTGTGATTTGTCCTGCATAACCCAACCACCTGGACTTGCACATATGCAAGCAGGCTAAGAAATGTTTTTTGTGAGACCCATGCCATGTAAATAGCCTTGGGAGCCTGGTTATTTAAAATATATTATCTGGCCTCCAGGTAAGAACTGGTCCTTCTGTTCCGGATGCCAAGAGCTACAAATCTTGCCTCACACTCCCTCCTGCTCCAGGCTGGCTGGCCCCTTGGAACAGGGTTCAGGAGAGGAGAGAGATACACATAGCCCAGGCTCCTTGAAAATATCAAAACATGATTACATAGAAATGCAGCTCCCTCCTAACTGCACATAGGAAGCAAATGTTTAATTTTAAACCCTGCTATTTGCCTTATAAACATGGCCCTTAGGGTGATGGTCAACTGGAAGTCTTATCTGAGGGGAGGACACTCTGTATAGGCCTCTCAATTGGGACTCCAGCCTGGCTGTTTCCATTGGGGCTTCCCCAGCTAATGAGGTTGGGTGTTGTGAAGCACTTGACTTGATGTAACTATCCTTATTCTCATCTGTTGCCTACTATTACCTTCATCAGTGTGTACATCCTTTTCATCTTGTGTTTCTATTAGGCTTCTACAATAATGATAGAGTTTTCTTTCCTTTTTGAAACCAAAATGCAGCTGTTGTGAATCTTTTGTTCAAAGCAAAGGGCCAATTGTATATATAACTAGACAGACAGATAGGGAGACAGAAGTTGGGATCTTAGACCAGCTGACTTAGGAAATATTTCCTGCAGGAAATAAAATTTATACTGAGAACTGTAAGATTAATAAACTTGCAAAGGTGTTTACTCCCGTTGGGCTAATATTAGTCATTGGTCCAGGTAAAGAGGACTAAATATTCTAAATCTTCTTTTTCTCCTGCCCTTCACTCCCACGTTCCTAGATCTTATTAGTCACTAAGATGTGCTGTCTGTGGGTATACATTGGGAAGACAAAAACTTTAACTCAGACATTTTTCTCAAATCTTGCTCTTCATTTCCTTCCCACTCTTTCTAGTCCCCTCACCATCTCTCACTTAAACTTTGGTAATTACCTCACTCCAGGACAATCAATCTTCCATACTGCTGCTAAAGGGATCTTTCCAAAAGATAAATTTGCTCTTATGATTCCTTGCAAAAATCAAACAAAACAAAACAAAACAAAACAAATAAATAAAACAACAAAAGCATGTGGTAGCCTTCTATTGCCTTCAGGGAGAAATCCAAATCTGCACAGGTCATAGAACACCCCTCACTACGTGATGGTGATTCACCTCATTAGCTCTTCTACCGCCTTTCGTCTTACTCTTGAATCTTTTCTTTATTTATCTTTTCAATGTGTCTTTTTTGTAAAGCTTCCCTCTCTATCCCAAAGGCAAAAGTAGACAGGCCTCTGAATTATAGCACTTTTCTCTTTGTATGAAATTACTTATGGGCTGTTTTCACTTCTAGACTGAATATTTAAAGGCAGGGAATGCACTTTATTCATCTTTGAATCCTCAGTACTTGGCATAGTTCCTGGCCCAGTTCTTGTCATGTTGAAAGTATACAATACATTTAAAGTGAATTAAATAAAAATAAATTAACCCAGAGTTGAGAACAAGACCTAGAAGTTAAATAATATAATAAATCATGAAGGAAATGTTATTTTTGAAAGCAGAGATGTTAAGAATGTTCCTGTAGGATACCTCTGCACTTAAATCTTCAACACTTGCCTTTGAGTCCTTCAAAGTTAATCAAGATATTTTAAAGTCCATTAAATGATTTTTAGAAAACAAATTTAACAATATATACTGAGTGGAATAAAATTTTATGTATAGTAACCGTATTATTAGGCTTTTACAAAGTATCAATTTAATTCAATTCAGAGTACTGAATGTTTGCATAGCTAACCTTTTCTTTATTTGAATTCAGAATATATCAGTTCGTGTGTTTTATTATTTTTAATATGACATCGAGACACTCCAGGGTGCATTTTATTATTCCATTTATTCATGCCTAGGGTACATTATGAGCTGCAAACCTAAAGGCTAAGTGCTTTAACCACCCAAATCATGTATTAGTGGATCAATAAAACACACCCTGGAGTATCTTAATCCTATAATATGTCTCCAACTTCTTATTAACGGGGAAAAAAAGCAATTAATCTTGAACAAAACTAATACTTTAAAACCATATCATTCTACTGTTACATTTTTCATACAGCGTACAGATGAAAAACCATGGCAGTTTCTTGTTAGGACATTACTAGAGAAATGATAAATTATGCAATCCATCTACTGAAAGAATATGATATAGTCCTGTTCTAAAAGCTTCTATGGATAGACAGCCCAAGTCTATGTGAAGTATTATATAGTTAGGTTTGGTCATTGCTTTACAGCATCAATCCAAAACAAAGGAATTAGACAATGGAGTGCTACATTTAATTAAATATACCTGATAAACAGTGACTTGCCATGTGTTTCCAATAATTTTACATTCAATTACAATAGCTGTTATCAACCACAATTTCTTATGATTGCTTTTCCCTCTGCCCTCCGTTTACTACAGTTTTTCTTTTGCCTCTAGATTGATAATACTCAACATACCAATTTACATATTACAGATGCTCAACAAATATGCAGTTCAAGTGATGGAATAGTTATATTGCTAAGAAAACTCAAGTTCCACTTTAGAACTTACTGAATTACAAATTAAATTAAATATGCAAAATATAGAAGTACATATAGAATATAGCTAATAATCATAATAAAATTATCATAAAAGTCAAGAGAAGGCAATTATAATAATCTCATATATATGTATATATATATGCATATATATACATATATATATACACATACATACACATGTATAAATAAATAGAAAGAGATAGAAAATTGGAGAGACAAATATACCCTAAGATGTTGACATGATAGAATTTATTTAATCTGTTCTTTGACCTGTATTTTCAGATATTTTACAATGGATATATAATCCTTTTTGTTAAAAGAAACAAAAATAATTTTCTGTTTTTTAGATATGTACATTTTGAAGCCAAGAGATTTACTGACCCCCCCAGTGTTTTATGTTGCAATGGTAATAAATAATGGTAGTAGTTATTCTGTGACTCAATATAAGATTGCTTAGAATGATACATGGTACCTACTAAACAGTCAATGCAGGGGATCCCTGGGTGGCTCAGCAGTTTAGCACCTGCCTTTGGGCCCAGGGTGTGATCCTGGAGTCCTGGGAATGAGTCCCACATCGGGCTCCCTGCGTGGCACCTGCTTCTCCCTCGGTCTGTGTCTCTGCCTCTCTCTCTTTCTCTCTCTCTGTGTCTCTAATGAATATATGAATAAAATCTTAAAAAAAAAGTCAATACGTATTTGCTGAGTGAATGAGAGAATTAAAAAAACTGGGGATCCCTGGGTGGCGCAGCGGTTTGGCGCCTGCCTTTGGCCCAGGGTGCGATCCTGGAGACCTGGGATCGAATCCCACATTGGGCTCCCGGTGCATGGAGCCTGCTTCTCCCTCTGCCTGTGTCTCTGCCTCTCTCTCTCTCTTTCTCTGTGACTATCATAAATAAATAAATTTTTAAAAAAGTATAAAAAAACTGCTTGATTTAAGCATTCTAGGGGCTCCCTATATAAAACAATGGGCTTCATCTGGTTTAAAATAGGTGAAAATTAATTAAAAATGTACTTTTGAACCATCATGATTTAGTTTGTTCAATCCTACTGCAGTTTTCAATAATTTAATCTCTGATAACCATATCTTTTCCCATTCTGCCATTCTGTAATCCAGAACTACATTTTTTTTTTCCTGATTTTGCATAAGGGGTTCTGGTTAAACATATTCCTTTAATGTCCTGAGGTAAATTCATAAACAGTTGAGCAAAGTCACTACATGGAACAGGTTGTGGGGATTCATAGTGGGTATGGCATAGGAGGGGGATAGTCCAGTCAAATATCGTTCTAACCTTTGACTCAATGACTTCTAAATTTGCTGGTGTCCTAAACATTATTGAATAGGCCAAAGACTAAAAATGAGTAGGCCTAGTGCAATTATTTCTTTCATGATTCGTTTTCTTCCTTTTTTTTTTTTTTTTTTTTTTTTTGATAACACTGCCTAATGTGCTGTAACACTGGAAATATATTGTCTGTTCTACTTAATAATTCTTGATCTACATCACAATGCATAGTCTTCCTGTACATTAAAAAAACACTAAGAAATAGAGTTTCTACAGATGTTTCATTAATATTTCAAACTACAAATGAAAAGAAATTGAGATTCACCAATTTTCTGGAATGCTTTTCTATCTAGCTTCCCTTTAAAGGGAAGACTCACTCTCTTAATAATGCTTAACAGAAAGAATAGACCTCTGCTGTTCTGAGGCATTACTGCCTAGTAATCAATCATTCTATATACATTGGAATATTGCTAGCATGTCAGAGACAAAGAGAAAGAAGGAAGAGGAAGAAGACTTCTGGAATATTTATTATATTTATATATATAAGATATACATAAATACTATATAAATGCCAAATATATGCCAAATATATATGTATATGTACATACCTACCAAAGTCAGGTAATAGCTTTGAATGGTTTCATTCAAAGAAACTAAGTTCTCTGAAGGCATGGATTTTGTTTTAATTTAGGGCTGTCTCTTCAGTCACCTGAATTAGTAAACTGCATACAAAGTCATGTGATTAAACCTAAAGGTGATAACTAGATACTGTGCTAAGCCAATTATATGCATTATTGTATTTAATCTTCATGAGCAAAAAATAAGGTAGATCCTGTTATTATTTTGTGAAGGGGCTTAATGGAGATCAAATATCTTGTCAAAATTTACAAACATGTATGTGAGAGAGCAAAAAATTAAATATAAATTGTGAAAATATTCTGCCTTTGAAAGAATAAAAATGACTTGTTCTCCTTTATCCAATTTATAATGAAATATAACAAAATATCTACATATTCCCATTTCCTTTCTGTATCAGCATAAACAAAATGTGAGCCACATTAACCAGTTTAACAACTAGGCTTCCCGTTTAATATCTATCTATAGCTCTGGGTCGGATGGAGTCTTAGCATCTGTGTTAATTTACAGCCACTACTTCCTTTTCGTACGGCCTATCCTTGAAGCTTCTCATAACCTGCTCTCTTGCTCTCCTGTCAGTATATATACCAGTTAATAGCCCCACTCAGGAGCCTATTCTCTTTTAAATGGTTGATCTATAGAGCCAATTTCTACCAATTTCTGATCTGCTTAATTTCTCCTAACCTCCTGTTTTATGCCTACAAATTCCTACACCAATCTTTCCCCATGCTTAGTAAGAAGATACTTTGAAAATTGTGAGTTACTACTTAAAATACATAATAAGTGCTCAATAAACACTTGCTGCTGTAAACGATTTGGCAGAGAGTTGATACTTTTTAATTGGTTACTGGCATGGTGACTAAAACAAAGACAAGAATGAGATGTAATATTAATAATAATAATAAACAAAATAACATGTATACCAATTCATTTGGACCTCTTTCAAAAAGAAAATGTTTTCTTGAGAGTAAATCCAATTCCTTCCACCTCTTAAGTTATAACTTTGGAATCTTGTCTACATCCTCAACTCTTATTGCAAGCTCTGTTCTTGTTGCACCACAATTCATGCAATAGACTTCTAACTAGTTTCCTATTTCAACTGTTCCTCTCCAGTGCAATAGCACATTAATTTTACAAAAAGAGAACATTAGCCTAAACTCTTGTTAAAGTGTTTAAATGACTCCTCGTTGTCTTTTAGATAAAATCTAAAGGCTGATGCACAGTTTGTGGCCTTTTGTGACTGGAGCTCTCACATCTTGCCAGTCTCATCTCCGTGCTCACCACTAGCCTAGTCCACTCCAGCCATAAGACATTACTGAAAATGCACCATGAACTTTATGGGATTGGGCCTGGTCACCCACCTGTTACTCCTCCTGCCTGTACACCAAGTCTTATCTACTGACACCGATGAATGAGTGTCCCTGACCCTGTGTGGGTTAGTGTCCTTTCATTCATTCTCAGGATTTTACCACCCCAGGGAAACCTATTTGATTTAGAAAGATTACCTCAGGTACACATTGCAAAACAGAATTGTATGCACAGCTTTTTTGTCTCTTTTGCAATTACATTATTTTTGCTTATTTCTAAATTTGTTCCATATGGTGAACAAACAAAAAAAATGATGAGAAATTACTGAAACCCAAATTATTTAATATTTTGGACTATTATTCTCAGTGGAAAAAGGATCAGGAGAGAATAAAGTTGATAATGACTAAAAGATCTCAGTGAAGCTAAGTGAAATTTACTAAAAAATGAATGGCATCATTGTATATACAATCTAAGAAATTGTCTCTTTTTCTGTTTGACCTTTTAACTACACAGCACAAATGTATTCATACAATGCTCAATTTAGCTATTATGCCTGCATAGCTGACTAATAAAACAAATCACTTTAAATAACTTGCCTTTGAGAAGCATAAGCTACCAAAAGAGTAAAATTTTAAGCAAGTTGCATGGATATAATTTGTCATTTTTATTCCTCATTTTATATAAATTGGCTTAAATATTGGTACAATTTTATGAATATTATACATCTAATGTCAATATTTCAGGCACTGTAATGAGTTTCTCTTCTAACAGACTGCAAATACAAAATGTAAATAGTTGTCTGAAATAATCCTTTTAAGTCTTGGAGAATTTCCAAATGATCTGGTGCCTATAGCAATAAAAATTTTACTGCCTACTTACTTACTAGTTCTAATCACCCCAGAGTTAATGATTATGCACCTTCTGACTTCACAATTCAGACAAGCTAATGATCAGGGCATCTTCCTTTTCCTTACTATTATTGCAATCCATATGTGTATCCATATGGATACACACACATTCACATATGTGCAACATCTATACTATTATTATCCATTTAGAATTAAATATTTAGGGGCTCCTGGGTGGCTCAGTAGGTTAAGCATTTGCCTTTGGCTCAGGTCATGATCCCAGAATACAAGCGTGGAGCCTGGTTTCTGGCTCCTGGCTCCTCAGGGAGTCTGCTTCTCCCTCTCCTCCTTGCTCATTCTCTCTCTCACTATCTCTGTCTCTCTCAAATAAATAAAGTTTTTTAAAAAAGAAATATATAGTATTTACAAACACATTATTTTTTGAGTTCAAGGAATTGTGGAGATATTTATGTTTATTTATTTATTTATAACATGTATTTATAATTATTTATGTTTATAAATAAATCAGTGAGCTACACATAAAGAACTACTAGGAGGAAACATAGTAAAAATCTATTTAATGAATGTTCAATGACATTACTTATAAATGTTGTCAATTGGTTATTTTATCTAGAATGTGCAATAAAATGGGAAAATATTAAGTTAATGGATTCAATAACAAGCCCATTATTACTGGAGCTGTAGCATGACTTCTGCAGCCCTAAAGATTATAGCTGAGCAACAGAAGGGGGAAAAAAGTAGATCATCCATTATATTGAGCAGTTAATGATATTTTATTGCATTATTTATCAAATACTGTGGATGTTATTTGTAGCTGCAAGCTTGACCTTAGCTAATCATAATTTGATAAATGTGTATATCGTAAAGGCACTATGACAAAATGCCCTATTGTTTTATGAAGCAGGAACATGAACTAGTATTATGAAATTCAGTAAGAGTGTAGTTTCAAGATATTAATGCTCAGACACTTATGTGCAAGACAGAATAGATGCTTATAATTCAGACACGGCTGCTGAAATTTCTTTCTCCTTCAGTAATATAAATATTCAAGCCATCTATCTTGAATGATTCCTGCAAAGCATTTTTATAAATGCACCAGGAAGACTGTAATGATAATATATTATTAAAATACTAGAGTTCTCATTCAATCTGGAAGAAAAAAAATCAGAAGCTTTTCACAAAGCTTTATGAGTTTGTATTTAATTAGATTTGAATATATATTTTAGAGAAAAAATATAAATGTGATACAGAAACCAATACCTACAGTATAATTTTTAGTTTTATCATCCTCCTAGGAAAAGAAATGCACTATGATTTCTAAGATGAGAACAATTACTTCATTTTGTATATATTTTTGTAAAGATTTGGAATGAGAAGCTAGCTCATTAGGACTCTTTTCATATGAAAAGTAATATTGGTGGCAATGAACAATTTTTTAAAGTAAGAATATAATTTTTAAAACAGTTCTTAGATACCAAGTTGTAAAGGTTATTTTACACATGGGCTACCTAGATTTATCAGAGAAAGAGATATTAGAAATTAAATAAAAACTACCTCTCAGTTAAAAGATCTTTCCATTGAACCACACTGTCTATTAGTGCAACTCATGATTGATAAACTCCTTGGCTTTATTCCTAAATGTAGATTTATTTTCTCCTTGCAGTATTTGGAAAGGACTTATGAGTTATATGTGAACCTCACTGAAACTACTGAGTCTAAATATCAAATTGCTATGTTTCACAACTTGTTATGTCTGATACTAAGGAGTTATGTTCTCCTACAACACAGCTGTCAAAATTTTATACCATTTCCAAATGAATGTTTTATGTGATAAGTTGAGTTATCGTTTAACAAATGTTCACTTTTTCTTTTCTCTCACCTTAGGTACAGTGTATTTCCCAAAAATGATGACTTGGGGTGTGGCCATGTTAATGGCGTTGGCCACAAGAAAAAATATGAGAACATAAAAATCGTAAATGTGCTTGTGCAATTTGATTTTGCTTATGTTTTCCTATGATCTCTTGTGAGAAGGCACGCACTCCATTAATAGCTTTATTCAGCATGGCTCCAAAATTTGGGACCAACATTCACAAACTTTATACATTTTTTTTTTTAATTGATAAACACATAAATGAACCCAGTTTTGCACCTTTAAAATCTTAGTTATACATAATAAAAATAGTTTAGAACAAGGGAATAGTATATCATATGAGAAACTGAGGCTCAAGAAGAATAGTATCAGACCCAAAGACCCAGAACTTTCATATGGTAGAACCAAGTGTTGATCCCAGTTCTTCAGATTCCATGACTCCCATACTCTCTATGTATTAACCACATGAAACTACTTTTTAAATTTCCTTTTAGAAGTAAACATTCTATTTTCCAGAAAAGATTTAAAGATTTAAAGAATCCCCAGAATGTGGGGATATTGCATCAAAAAATTTTTTTCATCTTTCTAGTTTTATGGAATAAGATATTCAAAATGTGATCTTTGCTACAAAATCTCTTTCAGTTGAGTGACTGTTAGCAAGGGCAGTCCTGAATTTTCAGAAGGTTTATTTACAAGCCTTTTTTGATGCTATGAAGTACAGCTGAAGAGGGTGAAATAGTTACAATCTGATATCTCAATTTGGAAAAAGAAATTTCAACATGTATGAAAGCATCAGTAAACTTTGATTTTTTAGAGTAAAATACTGTTGCTTATATTATTAGTACTGAGCATGGAACTCAGGACAACAGTTGTGTCAAGGATTCCTTGCTGCTTTAACAGGATAATCAGAAAGTAAAAAAAGTAGTGAGTAAACAGATCAAAAATGGCCAAATACATATATAAATATGCTAGTCTTTTTCCAGAGGAAAAAAAATGTCATTAATTTCTGGATGAGAAGAAGTTATGTGTATGGCTGATAAGGTCTAGTGATAATATTTATTAAGCAAGTTCATAGTTTATATGATTCAATAAAAAATTGGCATCTATCCAAGGAGATGAAAGACCTGTACTCTGAAAACTATAAAACACTGATGACAGAAATTGAAGATGACACAAATAAAATGATTATCCATGCTCATGGATTGGAAAAACAAATAACTGTTAAAATGTCCATATTATTGGAAGCAATCTACAGATTTAATGTAACCTGTTATCAAGATACTAATAGCAGTTTTCACAGAACTAGAATAAATAATCTTAAAATCTGTATGGAACCACAAAAGACCTCAAATAGTCAAAGACCTTGAAAAAGAAAAACAAAACTGGAGATATCATAATCCCAGATTTCAAGATATACTATATAGCTATAGTAATCAAAACAGTACGGTACTGGCACAAAAATAGACACATAGATCAATAGAACAGAATGGAGAGCCCAGAAATAAACTTACAACTATCTGGTCAATTAATCTTCAATGAAGGAGGCAAGACTATGCAATGAGAAAAAGACTGTTTTTCAACAAATGGTTTTGGGAAAACTGGACAGTTCTATACAAGAGAATGAAACTGGACCACTTCCTTATGTTGGACACAAAAATAAACTAAAAATGGATAAAAGACCTAGATGTGAGACTTGAAACCATAAAAATCCTAAAAGGGAGTAGAGGCAATGATTTTTCTGACTATGGCTGTAGCAACATTTTTCTAGATATATCTCTGAGGGAAGGGAAATAAAAGCAAAAATAAATAATTGGGACTACATCCAAATAAAAAGCTTCTGTACAGCAAAGGAAATAATCAATAAAACTAAAATTCAGTCTACTGAATGGGAAAAATATTTGCAAAAGACATATCCCATAAGGGGTTGGTATCCAAAATATATAATAAAAAAACGTATATAACTCAATGCCAAAAAACAAATAATATAATTAAAAGTGTGCCAAAGTCATGGACAGACATTTCTCCAAAGAAGACATACAAATATCCAACATATACATGAAAAGATGCTCAACATCACTTAACATCTGAAAGATGCAATTCAAAACCACAATGAGCTATCATCTCACACCTGCAAAATGGCTAAAATCAAAAACACAAGAGTGTTGGAGAGGATGTGGAAAAACGAACCCTCATTCACTATTGGTGGGAATGCAAACTGGGGCAGCCATTATGAAGAACAGTAGGGTGCTTCTTCAAAAAATTAAAAATAGAATTGCCATATGATTCAGTATATCCACTAGTGGGTATTTACCTATAAAATACAAAAATATAATTCCAAAAGACATATGTTTATTGCAGCATTATTTACAATAGCCATATTATGGAAGCAGCCCAAGTATCCATCAATGATAAATGGATAAAGATATGTAATATATACAATGGAATATTTCTCAGCCATAAAAAAATAATGAAATCTTGCCATTTGCAACAACATGGATGGACCTACAGAGTATAATTTTAATGCTAAATGAAATAAATCAGTCAGAGAAAGACAAATGCCATATGATTTCATTCATATGTGGAATTTAAAAAACAAAACAAGCAAACAAAGAAAAAAAGAGACAAGCTAAAAAATAAACTCTTAATTATAGAGAACAGGTGGTTGCAAAAGAGGTAGTCAAGGGAGGTGAACTAGGTGAAGGAAATTAAGAATACACTTATCATAATGAGTACTGAGTAATGTACAGAATTGTTCAATCAATATATTGTACACCTGAAGCTAATATAACATTGTGTATTAACTATGTTTGAATTAAAATAAAAGTTAGCATCTATAAATAGCTGTGGATCAACACTGATTTGGACTCTAACTTCTGCTACATATTGACAGTGTGTAGTGAATAAATTACTTGTCCTCTTTTATATCTTGATTTTCTTACCATTAAAATTCAGGTAATAATAACCTGCCTTATAGGATTGTGATAATAAATAAATAATATGCACCTAAATGATAAGCTTATTTTTATGACGATTGGGAAATTTTTACCATGTGACAGGCACAGTGTTGGCACTGGATACCAAAATAAAAGTTATAGTCTTGTGGAAGAAATCCAATAATTAGGTGATTTCAGTAAATGGTAAGTACTCAAAAAGTCTTAGAAGCACAAAGTGCAATAAAAATCACAGAGCAGAATATTTAATCAAGACAAAGTAGTGAGGAAAGGCTTTTAGAGCAAGTGATACTTCACCTGAGTTTTGAAGGGTGTATAGGAGTTAGACATGCAACACAGTGGATGTTGGGAAATCAAATTTTTCACAGTCTTTGGCACAGGCATTAATATTCAGTAAATGTTAGATTGATAAATATGTAAATAAAGGATTGAATCAAGTTTTACCTGCTGAAAAAAATTCTTTCTCCTATAAGAATTGTTGGAAGAAAATTATCATTGTTGGGAAAACATTTTGTATAACACAAGCAATCATATTATCAAAAATCCAAATATTACCAGAACTTGATATATAGATAATTTAAATTTTAAACAATTTTACTGCTGCTGTGTATTATTTTAACATATAAACACAAACACAAAAAATTAACAAACCTTAGAAGGTCAGTTTTTCCAGGTGAAGCATTGTTATCTTGCCAGGGTTTGGGAAAATTAATGTATAAAAAACCCCTCTGACTTAACTTTGTTTTTCCTATAATTAGAATTATGTAGGAGGTGTATTCTAAATATGTTTGGTACAAATGGAAAAATAAATGTTTACAGGTTGGTTTGACAAGTGTCCTTTTGTGGAAAACTACAGAATTTCATAGATAAACTCTACATTATTATATGCATCACCTGTCGATTATAATATATCCAATCCACAATGCCTGAAGTTAAAAACAAACAAAAACAAAACAAAACAACAACAAAAACCTAATCTACCTGTGGTTCTTTAGGATTAAAAGCAATGCAAGAGATCATGCAGTCCCAAAGCATCATTTCAGAGATGAGAAAATTGAATTTTGGAGAGATTACATAATTTTTCCACTAAAACACAATTATCAAACAGAACTTAGGCCTACAGCACTTCTTGTCCTATGTTACCTGTAAAAGTGGAAATACATGAGTAAACATGATATAATCAAATCATTAACTTATTTCTTTCATGAAGTGGGGCAGACACTGTTGGTCATCTACCCAAGACCAAGCTTCCTTTTTGCAATGCTGCACAAAACCTGAATTTATTCTCTTGGCAACATATGCAGCCTGGGAGGATGAATCGTGGATGTTCTAATTACTGGTTCTCAACAGATGGCAGTGCTATTCCTCCAGGAGGTATGAAGAGTGATGTTGTCTGTCATGATGATTAGCCACAGGCTTGTAGTGCTTAGGGATCATGGGACAGTCCTACGTTATAAAGATCGGCCTCATCCAAAATACCAATGTTGCCAACTGGAAACATTGGCTTAACTAATCATGGTAATCTTGTCTCGCTGTGCCAGGAATGAGTGTAAGGATGGGCATGTTACCCAGTTTAGGCCACAATTAAAACATAAAATGAAGTCTGTTGTAGTGATTTTTCTTCCTTATATAAAGAGGTAGTCCTGTGAAGAGAGCTCATCTTTCCTCCAGTACTCTTCCTCACTGTTTTGTCTTTCTCTTTGCAGATTATAGTGGTTGGAGCTGAGCAGCCATAATGTGATGATTAAGTCACCAACATAAAAAAAAAAAAAAAAGTAACAAAATGATGGAGAAGAAAGGAAAGTCATTGAATCAAGTCTGGGAATGCATACTGTCATATTTCTCAATTAACAAAAAACACATAACTACAAAGATTAACTACTAACCATCAGGGTCTCTGTCACTTGTTCCTCCAGGCATGATGATATAATATCTAGAGTAAGTTTGGTAGTTGTAAATAAAATATGTGAGTATTGTTTAACTATTGCTAAATCATTCTAAAGTTAATGCTAATTCCAAAGAAGCTGTATGCACTATTGGTGCTAAGCCACTGAATAGCTTCATAACTCTTAATTAAATATTACTAGGAATCTGATTGTATTATTTATGTTTTGAGGGATATTTTATATGAAAAAAAGAAATTACCAGATGACTAATTAAAGTATGTTGTGGAAGTGAATTCACAAGTCCTTTTCCTCCTCACTTTTATCAATATTCTCTTGCCAAGAAAAAAATATCTAACAGTTAAAAAAAAGGGAAACGTCTTTTTGAATGATAAATAGGGCATAATAAATAATCGAGCAAAATAATGCAAGATTAGAAAAAAGTGGAACATCATAAATGGCTTCTAAGAAACAGATAATCCAACTACCTGAGATAACAAAGATTTGTAATTTGAGTTCTAACCAGTTTCTTTCTGATATATTGAGAAATTTTGCTAAATTTTAGAGCCAGGAGAAAAGAGATCCTCCTCTGTATCATATAGACCGTTTGTCTTATTTCTAACAATTTTTTCTTACTATAACAATTTACGGTTTATTTATTTTTCCAATTTATTTAAGCATTCATGAATGTTAAGGGATGTCATTGAGAGGATGTAACCCCCCCACCCCCCGCACTTGACCTATGAGCTGTACCCCAAGCAATCAGAGGCTCCTTACCCTCTCCCTGTCCTTAGAATATGCATTCCACTTGTTCCACCCACTTCCAGAAACTGCCCCAAAGACATAGCCTTGAGAATATGATGTGGTGTTGAGAATATCTGGAAGGTATACATGACTGAACCTACTTAAGGGCTCTATATAAACTTTCAAGATTTGGCAGGTGGGTGCAGAGATCTAATCATCTTGTGGCCACTCAAAATAAGCCTCATATATAAGTCCCCTTGCTTATTAAACCTGCTATGTAGCAATGTGGAGTGGCTGTCTCTTTCATCAGTCTCTCCCTGCCATTGGTACAGGGACCAATGTACCAACCAACAATTGGTCAACCATCTAGGAAATCAAAGAAATGGGCATTGGAAAAGAAGCATCCTTGAAAGAAATCCCAAGCTGGCCATCTACTTCTATGTGGTGAGGGTTGACAAATATAAACCTTGGAATTTTGCTAGTCTTGGGAAAGAGGCACTTGGGAGAAATCCTGAGTTTCCATCAACCTCTGTGTAGGGAGGTGTGGCCTGTATGTCTGATGATTATGAACCACCACGTGAGTACACGGATGCCTTGAAAACACTGGCTGCTTTAATATTCTTGTTTGAGAAATCGAGCATAACTGCAAGAAGGAGGGAAAATAAACAGCCGCCAGTGAGCTGGCCTCTACTGTGATTTGATTTTGGCTGGTCACTGGTGCCAGCTAGAGGCTGGAGCTCAAGTTAAAAAGTTGGAAAAAGAACTGAAATTAGAAAAGGGCATGCATTTGTCCACTACTTTGTAGGTTCAGGGCTAGTTGACCAGGTGAGAGAGGTAGATGATAAATTGGAGGTTTTGGTGTGTCATTTTGTAAAGGTAGGAGGACACAGCTACCTCAGATTAAGTTTATGATTTATTTTTATTTATACGTATTTACCACTTTTTAATTTATACTTATTTATACTTAGGATGCTAGGAAGTAAAATCCCTGAAAATGTGAAGAAAATGAAAGGAGGATGTTATGATCCACAGTGAAATGGATGAAATGCCCCATGCTGTCTAACCCCCAATACAAAGGAAAATTTTAAATAGCAATTACCTTAGACTTCTGATATTAAAGAAAAGACATACCCCAAAAACTCCTAGGGGAAGACTTGCATTCTCTCCCTTGAAGTTACAAGGCTTATCATGTCTTTGGAAAGTAAACACCCCAGGAGATATTAAAACATTGTCCACAGAGACTAAAAGAAAAAAGGAGAAGGCAGGCTTTTAAAAATACAGATTGCTATGGGAGCTCCCCTTCACCACAAAGCTTTAGTCATTTGAGTGATATCGAATTCATGCCTAACGTTTTGGAATAAAAGCTATGGGGTCTCTGTTTATGTCTGTCAGTATGTCCATATGTTATTGGATATGTGTCATGTATATGTGATATTTTTCTACCTCTGGAAGGTATTGCTGAAATTATTTTGAAGACAGCTCTATTTAACTGGCCTAAGCAAATAAGCTTTAATATCAAAGTGCACTTATATAAAACTGAAACTTATTTTTCTTTCATATGCTAAAAGGACAAAATCTTCTTCACTAATGATCTGTTCTTGAAGGGATTATGAAGGTCTTTTCTTTATCTCTTATGTAATCTGCTTGGAAAACAAAGATTTTGTTGTCTTATCAAAATAATTTCCTGTTTCTCACGCTGTTTTTATCAGGTCTTTTATTATGTGAGGAAACTTAGTCTTCTCTATTAAAAACGCTAAGTTTTTTACAACTATGAAACTTTCCCTATTTGCCTTTGAAGTCTTTGTTACTTTGGTTAAATGGATAACTAAATATTGTCTTAAATTGACCTATCATCCTATTTAATCAAGTGTTTTAAACTCTTTGGATATTTTTTACTATCTTCCCAAAGACCAAATTCTAAGTTTTGTTGCCTTTGACCTGAGATTTTCCAGAGCAGTCCTAGAACATATTCACTCTCCTTATGAAAAAAACGATGTTGGGGCACCTGGGTGGCTCAGTCAGTTAAGTAGCCAATCTTGATTTTGGCTAAGATCTTGATCTCAGGGTCGAGAGATCAAGCCCTGCGTCAGGCTGTGCGCTTAGTGGGAATTCTGCTTGAGATTCTCTCTCTTCCTCTCCCTCTGCCCCACTCTCTCAAATAAATAAATAAATAAATAAATAAATAAATAAATAAATAAATCTATCTTTGAAGAAGAAGAAGAAAGAAGAAGAAGAAGAAAGAAGTAGTTGTTGAATGAATTAGGCTTATTTGGAATGTTAAGTTGCATGGAAGCATTGTCAAATAAGAAATGATGCTAAGCTTTCTTTAGGGGATATTTATGAAATTCCTAAAAACTTAATATGCCCTAGTATAGTATTATCAGTCACAGTCTTAAAATGTATGTCATGGAAATAACCAAGTTCCCTTGTCAATTATGTTATAATAAACTCTCCTCAAATCTTGAACTATGGTCATTTTTAAATAATTTGTTATGTATAGATGGTCATTGTTTTATTCAGATGGTTTTTCAAAAGTGTTCTTATGAAAGTGCTTCATTTTTCTGGAGATTCATAAAAATGTCTGGCAACTATAGGTTTCTGATTACTAAGATCAATTTCTTTCTTTCTTTCTTTCTTTCTTTCTTTCTTTCTTTCTTTCTTTCTTTCTTTCTTTTCTTTCTTTCTTTCTTCTTTCTTTTTTTTTTTTTTTAAGATTTTGCTTATTTTTTCATGAAAGACACAGAGAGAGAGAATGGCAGAGACACAGGCAGAGGGAGAAGCAGGCTCCATGCGGGGAGCCCGATATGGGACTTGATCCTGGGACCGCAGGATCATGCCTTGGGCAGAAGGCAGACACTTAACCCCTGGGCCACCCAGGGGACCCCAACAATGAGCCTTTCAAGTGCCTCCACAAGGTAACCTGAACAGCCTCACCATATGTTATGGGATGGTAATCCAAGACCTATTCCTGTTTTTTTTTTTTTTTTCCACATCAGTAATATGACCCCAAGATATTAATGATATAATATTAACATAGAAAGGTTTGCCTCTGATGCAGGATAGACTTTGCTGGAATATCTGCAAGGGAGAGAAGAGGAACTACACCCATAGAGAATTCAAGGCCTTGGCACTATTATAGTTTTAGGGAATCATTTGGTCAGGCAAGACATACATCATCTCAGAAGCTATGATTATTAATATGCAAGTTTTATCAACCTCTAAAAATGTGAAAGAAATCCAAGCCTTTATAGGGATTTGTTTTTTTTTTTTTTTGTGGATTTTCATTCCCTATCTCACACAGTCTCTTCATCCTTTATACCATCTGGTAAAGGAAAAGTACTCTGTGCAACTGTGGATCAAAACCTCAAACTATCTTTGGGAAAACCAAAATACTATTGAAGCAAATTAAAGCTCTGGGTATATTCTAAGCATTTGAGTTAATGTATCTGGAAGAGATGGGTCCAGGCACTGTGGCATAGACAACAACAAGAGAGAGTACCCCTAGTATAGTCCCAGCTGAGCCAGGGGGACAGAAACCCAATATACCACCTTAGAGTAACAGCTCCTAGTAGTGTACATAGTGCTCCTCGGAGGAGAGCCCCTCACATAGTAGCCAGTGCAGCTGACAGTGGAATAAACTCAGAGCAGTTTGGCTGATGCTCACTCATGAGTCCTAAACATTAACCCTTTTTACTCACTGTTGGGCTGTTCTAAAGGGATTAACCTTATGACATGGATGATGGGAAGCCAAAGGGGGGAAATTCACACCTTTGTGGGGTCAGGATATGTGGTGGAGGGGGGCACATTTGGGCTCACCTGCAAGAGCCTGAGGCTGTTCTCACTGTCTTCCATGTCCCAACTCAAATACTGACACCCCCTGGCAATCACAGAACTGATGTCCTAGCTCAGTACAAACCCCTGGCAACCGACCTTTCAGTAAATACAGCGGATTGGGAGCAGAGTGGCCACCACTGTGCCCAGGTAGGAGGGCATATTGCCAAAGACGCCAGATTGCCCTTGAGATATAATGACTTTGGGGCAGCCCTGATGGCTTAGCGGTTTAGCGCCACCTTCAGTCCAGGGCCTGATCCTGGAGACCTGGGATCAAGTCCCATGTCCAGCTCCCTGCATCGAGTTGGCTTCTCCCTCTGCCTGTGTCTCTGCCTCTCTCTCTCTATGTCTCTCATGAATAAATAAATAAAAATCTTTAAATATATATATATATATATATATATATATATATATAGAGAGAGAGAGAGAGAGAGAGAGAGAGACTTTGTTAATGCAGTAGCAGTGTATCTATCCTGTGTGTTCTAAACATCATCGAAGGCAACTGGCAAAGGAATCTGGGGTCCTCCACCAGAATTCCAAACTGGTGAGGAAGTTTGGAAGAGGAATTTTCTCTCCAAGTGAGAGTTCTAAATATGCCCCAGTTTGTGTGGACATTGCAGCTGGCCTAAACCAAAGTGTTCCCCCCCCCATAACCATGTAAAGCAGGCTACAACCATAGGGGGTTGGAGAAGCTGAGTAGCATGTATAGGTAGCCTCAGTGACAAAACAGTAATCAGAAGTCACATATGCAAGACTGGGCAAAAGCACATGACATTGACTGGAGGTTCCATCTTTCCTATAACCTACAAACAGCTGGGTTAACAGAAAGGGAAAAAAAATAAATTATTAAACCAGCAGATTACATTATTAACAGAAAAAATTGCCCTGTCTGGATGTCCTAAAGTACTGTTCTAAGCTTTAATACATTTGAATGATCAACCAGAAGACTCCTGCCAAGGCACCCAATACCAAAAAGGTATAGAAATCATAGAAACGGCCATTGCCCTGACTCTTATCATGGATCAATGTGCTATGCAGCTGAGAATACAGAGCCTCGTCAGCACCTGGGAGAACAATTATCTGCTGGAATTTGCAATGGAAAATCCTGCCAGGATGGAGGAGTTACTTTGAACCTCTGGATGAGGGAGAACTACTCAATCTCAACTGCAATCCCATTATCCTGCTGCAAGCTGAATTTATGGAAATTCATTATACCTGGGCTTGAACGCATACCATTGAAAGAGGGGGAAAGGTGGGGGGTCTTAGTCTAGTGTATCCTGTTCTCCGTCCATCTCACACTTGACAGTGCTGCTGTCCTCAGCCAACATGTATGCTTTGTACAATCAGGTCAAGTTCCTAAGACTGTCAGTCTACCTCTCCTCAAGCCCAGGTGAGAAGGTTCTGTTTTTAATGGTATGAGCATTTGGCCACCGTATTTGTTTCTTCCACTGGCCTAGACGACAATAGCACACAGAGAGGCCCTTATTAAATTCACCCTTCAAGTCTTAAAATGATAGCCAACAAAACTCATCCTTGATGAACACTAAAATATCTCTAATAAGAAAAACTATCCTCCAAAATAGGAAGGCCGAGGACATTATTAAAAGGAAGCATATATGCAATTATCCAAAGAGAATGTTGTTTGTTCATACCTAATGAGTGTGTTATTTTAATTAAATCACAATAGAGATATAAGTGGATGCCATGGGTGATCCAACACCCAGTCTAGGAGAGTTAGATCTATTATTTGGATGATGGCAATCTTGGAAAAAATTGTCACCTGTTTTGAGAATCATTGTCTTAATCTGTGTTTTTTCTCACATATACAGTATTGTTGCTGTGGCATCTACCTCCAATGGAGCCAGATAGCCACCAAAGGAGCCACATCCAGGTTAGTGAAACCCTTTGCTGCCCACTCAGGTCACATGGTGGAAGAGGGAGGCATATGAGAATGACAAGGGGTAAAATATTGGGGGAAGCCATTGAGAAGAACTATGAGCTAGACCCAGGCAACGAGAGGCTCTTTACCCTCTCCTCTTTCTTAGGATGTGCATTATTTGTCTTCCCTATTCCAAAAAGTTGCCCCAAGGACAGTCTTGCAATAATGATGTGTTGAGAATATGTGGACTGTATATGTAACTAAACCCAGTTAAGACCTCAATATACACTTTTAAGATTTGGCAGGTGGGTACAGAGCTCTACTCATCTCTTGGCCACCCAAGACAAGCCTCATATGTAAGTTCCTCTGCTTATTAAAACTGCCACCAATAAATCTGAAGTAGCTTGCCTCTTTCTTCAGTTTACCCCTGCCCTATGTATAGAGGGGCCAGTTTATAAACCAACAATAAGGAAAATGTTTTAATAGATAAACCCAATGCACATTCAGCACATTTTAAAACCATGCTTTTAAATAGGCACAGCACAACGGAAACTACTCTATACACCTAAGAATTGCATTTTACCCAATAAGTAATAGAGAATTGAGCTGAATTATTAAGCCTAGGCCCAAAACTACATGCAAGGGAAATCCTCCAATAAAATTTGCACTTTGTTATGCATAGTCAACCAAAGTGGATTTTTGATGTGTAGCATTGAGCTCTTATACTTTAAAAGTGCAGTGGCCTTTTGGATTTGTAATTCAATGCACAGTAACTATAATACCATAGTAAGTCCTTGATTTTCTTTCCCTTGAAATGTACAACATAGTTTTAAAATGAGTGCCTTCACAACACAGACCCATCTATTTTGTGTGTGTGTGTGCTTGTCGGTAGTGATATATTTATTACATGCTTGCAGAGTATGTTAATATGCTTCAAAGCTGCCCCAAAACAATTAGTGTTAAGAGTATATAGTTAATAAAAATGCTATAGAAAAATATCATGTTGAAGTATAGCCTAATCACAATTTCACACTTTCTAAGCTGGAAACTTTTATGTAGTTGGTATAATTTTCTCTCTACCAATTTTCTCAGCCCATATTTAAATGTAAGTAAATATTATCACGTTGTGTTTGTTTCTTTTGCTATTTTTTTTCCATAGGACATTTCCTCCAGATAATAACCAGTATTGAACAAGAATATTGTGGGTTGTATGAAGATTTTATAAAGTAAAATGGAGAGTAAAATGTAAAATGAGTAAAAAAATAAGAGTGAAATTTAAATCTTTATATTCAGCTGATGGACCTAAAAATTGAATGTGTGTTATACTCATTTGGGACATATTTTAATATATTGATTCCTAGGACCCATTTCAAAAATTGTAACTTACTTTTCTGGAGTGAAGCACCTCTATATCATTAGTGTTTAAAAGCATTACAGAAGATTCTTATATATTGGCAAAATCAGAACCTTTGACTAAAATCCTACTCATAAGTATTCATTTATATAAATAAACCCTTAGAAGCAAATAATTTTGTAGCATAAAAGATATGATTATCAAGTTCCACACATCTTAGAATACAGCTTTCCTACCATATCTTTAGGCTAAAGGGAACTGTTGCATCTGACCACCAGCAGGGAGTTTGACTCTATTGGCCATTACCTGGATGCCCACTGGATCCTTTGGCTACTCACATGTCAACTTGAAAAAGTTCATCTACAACAACAACCAAAGCAAAGGCATGTATTTCAGGGCAGTGAGGTGGAATGCAAAAAAGCAGGAGGTGTCAGATGGGGCAGAGACAAAGATACAATGTCTACAATAATGTGCTACATATTTTACTTTTACATAATTCATTATCCCTTTATAGAAAATGAAACTAGAATTAATTGGCTCCATTCATGAAAAGATTAAAGCACACCTGTAGTGATTTATACTAGCCTAAACTGTTATAATAAAAATAGTTTTGTGACACTGCATTCTGTGGTTTTCCAGCAATATCTTTGCCTACTTATTTACTGTGATTTCTGGCATCTTCCTTCTCTTCTCTCTCTCTCTCTCTCTTTTTTTTTTTTTTTAAAGTAGATGTTCCTTAGCAAGTACTCATCAACCTACTCTACAGAAGTATTTTTCAAAGTGCATTTTGAAGACCACTTGTATTAAAACTACGAAAATCTATGCATTTCAATGCCTCTTTCAGAAGTAGTGAACAAGAATCCTCAAGAATTGATGGCTATATTTTGTATTATTACATTGGTTATTGTACTTATTAATCCTTTAATACACCATTTGCCCTAATGGTGTCAAAGCTTCCACTATTATTTTTGCTTTACTCATTATAGCACTTGCCATATTCTATTGAAATACTTAAAAATACAGTGGAATTTCATGGAGAACAGGAAATGGGTCCTTTTCTCTATGTCCCCAGGTATTAGCACAATACTTAGCACATTGCATATATTAACATATATGTATGAAATAAAGGAATGGCCCAATAAAATCAAAAGGTAGCTCAATGACTTTGCCTCCAAAGTTCTATTTTAAACCACCTTGATGTTCACTGATTTCTCTAGTTGCTGTTGCCTCATATCCATATCTCTCTTGGATTCCTTTCCCTGAATGATAAGTCACTGTTTAAAAATTCAAGAAGCAGGGATCCCTGGGTGGCGCAGCGGTTTGGCGCCTGCCTTTGGCCCGGGGCGCGATCCTGGAGACCCGGGATCGAATCGCACGTCGGGTTCCCGGTGCATGGAGCCTGCTTCTCCCTCTGCCTGTGTCTCTGCCTCTCTCTCTCTCTCTGTGACTATCATAAATAAATAAAAATTAAAAAAAAAATAAATAAAAATTCAAGAAGCAGCCCATGGACCAAGTCAAAACCATCTCTGTATCTGATATCTATCTTATGTTTATTAGCAAGAAGATAAAGGATGAAGTATAATTATCTTCATTTGAAGATGGCGTTATCGTCTTAGGTAGAAAATCCCAAGAAATCTACAAAATACTCCCAGAACTAAAAGGTAAGTTCAAAATAGTCACATGATAAATACACCAAAATCAACTGTATTTTTATGTACTAGCATTGAACATATGGACACTAAAATTAGAGATAGAATACCACTGATAATAGAGGAGGCTATATGAATATGTAAAGACAGTAGATTTAAAGAAAATCTTCCACTCAATTTTGTTGTGAACTTAAATTTCTCTAAAAAGAAAAGAAGAAAATTATATTTTTAATAATAAGAAAAATACCACTTATAATTGCTCAAAAAAAGAAATATTTAGGTCTTAGTGTGAAAGGTTATGAACAGAATTTATGCAATGATAACCAAACAACACTACTGAAAGAAATAAAAGCATATCTCAAAAATGGAGAGACCTGCTATTTTTATGGCTTGACTGGATCAACATAGTAAAGATTTTGATTCTCTCATGTTGATAAACAGGTTTAATGCAATTCTTATCAAGATCTCAGAAATATTTACATACATATATAGGCAATATTATTCTAAAATTTAGATGGTAAAGCAAGAGTCAGAATGCCTAAAACAATTTTGAAAAAGAATAATTAAGTTGGCAAAATCAGTTCACTGATCTCAAGTTTTAATATTCAGCTACAGTAATCAAGCTGTGGTATTGGCAGAGGGATAGATATATAAATTGATAGAACAGAACATAATTCATACAGACATATCCAACTGGTTTTTGACATAGTTGCACAAACAATGCAGTGAAGGGATGATTACTTTTCAATGGTGCTAGAGCAATTGTGCACATATTGGACAAAAAAAATGATTGGGAACTTAAATGTGAAATATAAAACTAAAACTTTTAGAAAAATAAAATATAGGTGAAAATATTTGGGATCTAGGGTTCAGAAAAAATTTGTCAGATTTGATATCCAAAGGATAAACCATAAAAATAAATTTTGATAAATTGGACTTCACTCAAATTAAAAACTTTTGTTTCCTGATATTACCTATTAAGAGGATGAAAAGACAAATTCAGAACCAAAGGAAATACTTGCAAACCACATATCTGACTATATGATATCTAAATATTGTACCTAAAATATGTAAAAAAACCTCAAGATTCAGCAGTAAAACACAAATAAACAATCAAAGTAGAATATAAGCCAAAGATATGAAGAGACATTTTATAGGTTATATACACATTGTAAAGAAATACATGAAAAGATGCTCAATATCATTAGCAATTAAAGAAATGCAAATTAAATTACTACATACCTATCAAAATAGCTAAAATAGAAATTAATGACAGAATCAAACACCAGTGAAAATACAAGAAAATTGGTCGTTCATATGTTGTTGCTGGGAATATAAAAAGATATGGTCATTCTAGAAATTGGGGTGGCAGTTTCTTTAGGAACTAGACATGTAACTACCATATAACCCAGCAATTGAATTCTTAGGCATTCACTCTGAAAATAAAGACCTATAGTTACCAAAAAAAGTAAAGAAAAGAAACAAAAGCAACTTGTACATGAATATTTATATCAGCTTTATTCATAGCAGTTTAGCCAGATTTCTATAAATGAGTGAATAAACTCTGGCCCAACTATAACATGGAGTACTACTCAGCAACAGGAATGAATATTGATGCATGGACAACTTTCCTGAACCTCCAGGGAGTTAAGTACCAACTGAAAAAAAAAAAAAAAAAAAAAAAGAAAAGCCAAATTCAAGTGGATACATTCTGTATTATTCAATACAGCTATGTATTGAAATTATGACAAAATTATAGAAATAAAAAGTGATTAATGGTTGTCAGGCATTAAAAGCGGAGTGGAGATAGAAGGGAAGTGGCTTTAGCTCTGAGAAGCAACAGGAGAGATCCTGGAGGTGATGGGAAATGTTCAGTATCTTCACTGGATCAATGTCAACATTCTGGCTGTTGTGAATACTATCCTATAGTTTTGCTAGATGTTACCACTTGGTAAACAGTACAAGGGATCTCTGTATTTTTGTGTAATCCATGTGAATCTAAAATTTTCTCAAAATAAAATTTTTAATGTTAAAAGTTGCATCAGAAATCTAGAACTAAAAAAAGGGGGGACTTTCGAGTCTTCCAGAAAGTAGTTCCCTATAAAAGCTGACACAGTTGAAGGGACCCCAACTGAACTCAGACTTTGACAATACTTCCAGCAGAGACTGGTAAGAATTTTTTTTTTAAATACGAGGGGACTTTTAAATAGAGCAAGCAAAATCCTATCCCAAAGAGTAGAAAGTGAAAAATAAAATAAGAGCTTTATGCACAAGTTTTTTTCCTGGCAAAGAGAGCAGTACAGCAAGGGCTGAGTTCACAGGCTTTTAAACAACCCATCATGCTCTGTTTAAATGATTCACTAATAAAAGACTATTTCTTTATCTCTGAAATGAGATATTATCAGCTGCTTAGCCTCAGTCAAATATTAAATGTTTTGGTGCATATCAATGGCCCACTATGGTAGCAAATTCACAATAATCATTTAGTAAATGTTAGATCTCAACCACCATCACTTCTGCAAACTCCAAATAGTAAATCAAGGTATCAGAATGTCAGGGACTAGGACACCTGGGTGGCTCTGCCTTCTGCTCAGGGCGTGATCCCCAGGAGGGGGTTCCTGGATTGGATTGGATAGAGTGGTCAGGCTCCCTACAGGGAACCTGCTTCTCCCTCTGCCTACGTCTCTGTGTCTCTCATGAATAAATAAATAAAATCTAAAAAAAAAAAAAAAAAAAAAGAAGGAAAGAAAGAAAGAGAATGAATCAAAATAGTGAAACATTTCTGGTGGTTTTAGCTTAGGTAGAGTAGAATCAAGGATTTTGTAAATTAAACCATTAGCTCGAGACTACTTGCTCTGATATTTCAAGAATTTATACTTTTCCGTTCAATTGAATGAAATCTTTAAGTTTTCCTAGGCTTCACAAATCATCTAATTTTAATTATAATTCAAAGGAAATATGTTTTCTGCAAATAAATGTTTAATTTTAGGCTACGTGTTTAAATAATAGCTGAAAATGACCAAAAATTTTACTATTTCTTAGTAAAAATATGTTCTTCCCTTATATAACAAAACATATTCATTATGAAATAGAAATAACAGATTTAATGGTTAGCAAAATAAACATCTTATTTACCATTATTATCTGAGAAGAGGCAAAACAAGTATATAAGCATGTGTCAGTTTTACTGTGCTTTTATTTGTCCTTAATTAAAAACTCAGACATAAAAACAATCTACATCATATCTTTGGTTGGTAAAATTTTTCTGGAAACGTTTTTTGTAAAATTTAATAGGGCTTATTCCAAAGCAGACTTAAGTTTTCCAAATTATTATCATTTTTCATAAAAGTCATTTACCATAGCAAACTTTTGGCACTTTATATTTCAGTGATGGCCAATGACATCAATGTTTAAATTTGCAAATGAATGCTATGTATTTTCATTGTATATAAAAAACAAAATCATATCCATTATTATGCAAAATTAGGAAAGTGCTCTATTTACTTAAGTAACAGTAATTGCCTTTGTTTACTATATATTCAACGTGTAAACATTGTTAAAAATAGGATTTGCAAACAAAAAAATAGGATTTGCATTTTATTCACCATTTTATTCATATATTTCATAACAACTGTATTATCTTTAAGAACATGCTATATAAAAAACAAATTTAGTTCTCATTTACTCAATATTCTGTATAAAAATATGTGGTGAAATTTAACATCTTCCTTAAAAATGTTCTTGTAGGGTGTATAATAAAACAGCTTTTCTCGGTATTATAATATTTGGTATTATATGTAAAATTACAATGGAAGATGCCATTTTAAAGTTGTATATGCTGTTAGGATGTAACTAGAGGGTACCAAGAGGATATAATTACATCACATTTGATCCTTCTTATCTGTTCTAAAAGCACTTTATGACAATATTGGGCATGGAGAGTTCAGTATTTATGAGAAAGAAAAGAAAGTTTGGGTGAACTTTTTATTTGCTTAAAATGCATACTGCATTGTGGTTCAGTAGGATTAATGTCATTTTAAAGTGGAGGTTACTAGAGTTGGATATTGCTTTTTTTTTTTTTTTTTTAAAGTTTAATCAGTTTGCTGTTTGGTTCAACAATCCCCTCAGGTGCAGTTTGATTCAGTGTCATAAAATTGTTTATCCCATATGAATCTGTGAATAAATCATATCCCTCACTACTCTGTAAGGTCCATTTAGTACACATTTGGTAGAAAGACAATGTTTTTCCAGAAGATGAAGACATATTGTAGCCTTATGTCTGCCATCAGGTTTAAACCCAACACTGAAATTTATAGCTGTTTTTTTCCCTTCTTTTTGGAAGCTCAGCCTAGTCAAGCATTAAATGTATAGTTAACAGATATCCAATAGTCACAAGAGAGTTGACAACTTAAATTACTTAGTTATAATGAAGATAAATAGCAATCTAAACATGGGCATATATTGCACCTTGCAATACAATTGACTCTAATATTGTTGCCAGGCAACTTCCCAGGACAGATTAAAAATACTTCCTGTAATTTGATGCTATCAGGACACACATATACACACTTGCAGGAATGACCAAAGCTTTTGTGTTTTAAAAAATAGTGTGACCATAAAATATACTCGAATGCACACGTAGGTGACAACAAAATGACATTTTGTTTTGTAAAATGTATGCCTCATGGTGTGAGCCTTTAATAAAAATATGACCTATTATAGATGTTCAATCACCCACAATATATTTAAAGAGTGAAGCCATTTATTTTCTGCGATAAATTGAGTATTCGTAGGGGATTTTTACCACTGTTTGAGGGCATTTTTGCAAAACAAAATTAACTGGAACAGAATAAAATAACTTCTTCCTTGTCATTCGTATAACTGGTATAAAGATGGTATTACTCAGTAGATGGTATACATATCTCGTCTTGTGACTTGGAGATTTTTAACTTTTTCTTATTTTATTTTATATATTTCTGCTTATCGTTTGATTTCCTAATTGGTCTATTACAGCTAGATTCTCTTTCTGAAATTCACAGTTTATCATTAAAGGGAGAATTATAACAATGTTTGTTAGTCAGGGGCACATTAAAATAAATTCTGTAATATTTGTCACTCATTAAGTCAAGTATATGCTAAATAATTTTTTCTTTTGTCCTCTTTGAAAAAGCAACAAGATTGAGCTCCATATTTAACTTATTACTCAAAATGAAAGAACTCCAGTTTCCATCTTTCTAGCACAAAATATCCATATATTTTCTTGATCCTCTTTGCTGTCTTCCCCCCCAGTTTCAGAAATTTCTTCCAGAATGGTTTGTGGCTATATAGGTTCATTTACTTTTTGCTAAGATTGAAAAAAGATTTCCGACATTTCCTTTCTGACATATTTTCCTGTGATGCCCTCAGGTGTGTATGCCGGTTGGGGTGTAGCAGGGAAAGAAGGACTAAGCTTATGAATAGACACACTAATATCTAAGAAAGTAAGTGATTTTAGGGAGGCCAAAGGATTCCATTTCATTATAACACTTCAATAAATTCTAAATTCTGCAATATTCAGTCCATTAAAGTATTTTATTTCTAGAATTTAGTAAATGCAAATATTAATAAAAGGTAACTATAAGTTTATTCATTGGCCAACCAAGATTTTTTAAAGATTTATTTATTTACTTGAGAGAGAGAGAGAAGAGAGAGAGAGAGCGAACTTGCGAGCATGGGGAGAGTGTGGGAAGGGAGACAGAGAATATGAAGCAAACTTCCTGTTGAATATGGAGCCCCACATAGGGCTCAATCTAGGACCCTGAGATCGTGATCTGAGCAGAAATCAAGAGTCTGGTGCTTAACCCACTGAGACTCCCAGGAACCCCTGGGACAACCAAGTTTTATCCAAGAAACACTGTTCTCAAAATTGTGCTAAGTACTGGAAATAATAATAACAACAGAAAAAAAATAAAATTTGCCATGATTGAAGAACCTAAAGAATTCAAAATAAAAAGAGTAATAATGATAATGCAAACTGGCTTTTCTAAAGTATTGATGTGTTCTGAACACTTAAGATTCTTATATGCATCACATCATTTTATCATTAAAGTAAACCTTTCAGACTTACTATTATTTCTATTTCACAGACAAGGAAACTAGAGCATACAAACTTAAAAGAATTAAGCTAAACCCTAAAGTGGCAAAGCTGTGACTTAAATTTAAGTTATCTTACTTCAGACCATATCCTGTTAACCAATGAATTATTACAATGAATTGATTTAAAGCATTTTAGCCATGAAATGTGCTTATTTATATTGGTGTTTAGGTTGGTTACTGTTTGATTACTGTTGGGAAAGTTGTACTGAACATGTTGAGTAGAGGCAAAGAGATGAGCTGTGGAGGCAATTCTAATAGCCCAGATAAAAGCTTGAGTAAATAAATATATATATTATATATTTTATATGTGTGTGTATATATATATACAAAATCCTTGAAATAAGAATGGAGAGGTTGTGGATCAACTGTAATCATGTCATAGATAAAAACTGAAATTAATGTTGGGAGGGGTTGCTGCTGAGGAAGAGGGAAGAGTTAGGGATGGCTTTATTCTTCTCGGTTTTGGCTAAAATACTAAGGGGGAAGACAATAAGAACCATGGAGTTTTCGGAAGAAAGAAGAAAATGAATGAAATGAAATGTTGAGCCTGAAGGAAAGATGACTAAATAAACTGAACATAAGACTTTGGAACTCAGGAGAGTACACACAGCCAGAAACATAAGTTTGCATATGACAAACTAATGATCTAAATCAAATGGGAAGGTATAAGATCTATTGCCTTAGAGGTGTGGATAGTGAACTGCAATGGCGTGGAAGTTCTCTTCTGAGAGCTTTTGCCAGTGAATTAAAAAGAGAAGAGACGGGATCCCTGGGTGGCGCGGCGGTTTAGCGCCTGCCTTTGGCTCAGGGCGCGATCTGGAGACCGGGGATCGAATCCCACGTCGGGCTCCCGGTGCATGGAGCCTGCTTCTCTCTCTCTGTGACTATAAAAATTAAAAATAAATAAATAAAAAGAGAAGAGGCAGCTGAAACTCAGGAGACAGGGCAGGTGTTAAGAGAGTTGAGCAGAGCAGAGATGTTGTAAAATAAGACTAATGCCAATGATATTTCAAGGGAAATGCAGTAGGATGATGATGTTACCAGGATGATGATGTTACCACAAGGGGCACACCTACGTTAGTGCGCATGACCATGAAACTGGTCAGCAAGGATAGATGGATTTCTTCTGTCATCTTCAGCTTCCCGAGGATAGACAAGAGGGGTTGGATCTAACCTGGCCAAGTTAATATAATGGAAGGGGTAGGGAGATGGAAGGATGGAGGAGGAAGAAGGGGAGGGATAGTAAGATGGAGAGAGGATGAGAGGCATGAAAGGAAGGAGGGAAAGAAGCAGGGATAGAAACAAACAGCTTTGTTTAGTACCTGTTTTGTGACTAACTAGAACTGTCTGAGCATAATATATAATTAGTAGCAGGTTTTGACTGTCTAGAATAAGACAGCATTTCAGAAAAGAAAATACGTAAACTCACAGAGGTGTTTTTTGTTTGTTTAATTTCCTATACATGTATTTAAGGAATGATGTGAATAACCCGTTGAGAAGACAGATAGCAAAAGATAAAATGAGTAATTGGATAGTTTCTATGCATCTAAATTAATTAAAGATCAAGACCTTGAACTGGATTGACCATTATAAAAAATAAACCTGAAGATTCTAAGAATGGATTTTAATTAGTGTTATACAAATTCTCAGACCAGGAAATCATATGCATCAATCGATATACTGTACAGAAAAATAGATTCTTGCTTTTTCATTATTCCCCTCACGAATATAGTGTTTACAATATTATACTTGTTCAGCAAAATGTACCAAGTTAATCCTATTCTCATAAGAATAATTTCAAACCCAAGAGCCTCTTTTATAAAATGCTGAGCACATATTAGCTACTTTTATTGATTTAGACAATATATGAGTTGTCAGAAAATCCCCATTTTTTAAAGAGCTGTAACAAGATTTTCTTGGCTACAGATGTTTTAAAACAATCATTAGTTACTTTTTGAGGAAAAATAAATTTAGTTCATGTTGAAGATCTATAATACTAATCATTGCATCTTTTCTGTTTTTTTGTTGTTGTTGTTGTTTCTCTTATTTTTTGGTTTTTGGTTTTTTGTTTTGAACTATGTACCTTAACGGCTGACTGCTCAATAGGAGACTGGATGTTCTGCTGCAAGAGTGGTGGTTACAGACAGGGCTGCTTCACTTTGAACCAGATGGGGAGAACTACTTATTAATTCAAGCCACTTTCCCCAAACTGACATTTCTCTAATTTCATCACTAGGAATAGTAGCTATTTGAAGCTGCTGCATATGTGTTATAAATGATTGTTCATTTTATAGGCCAAATGCCCCTTCTCCCTGAAAAGTGGATTTAACCCATAATGAGACTAAGCCCTGTTTGTGCTACATCACCTAAGAATTTAAAAAATGTTCAATGCAAGAGACATCTTGTGTTTTGGTTCATGATGCTAGACAAATCTCTCCTTTCTTTACTTTCCATCCCAATCTCAGTAGCAATAATGGACTGGTAATCTATAGGAAAACTGTGGGGGAGAGAAAGGCAGGAAGAGAGGCAAGGTGACACTAAGGCCCCAGTGACTTATTCTTTGTAACTAGCAAAAGAGAATTAGTTCACTACATTAGTAAACCTGAAATACAGAAGAGAGCTTAGTCACTTTTAGATGCTCTAACTGGGGCAAAATTAGAATTGCTTTTTGAATGCCATGGATGTCAGACTCCCCTTCCTCAATATCATTCACTCCACGTTGATTAATGTCCATGGTATACCAGACATTATGCTAATAACTACACACACAAAGGTGACCACAGCACTGTGTCTGTGAAGGTAGGAGGTGAGAATGGAGAGAGTTGAGGACCACGTAGAGGGGAGGTAAACACACAGGAATATACTGTTATTTCTGAAGAAGTAATGGAACATGAGTTGGAGGCAGAGACTATGTCCATATTTTAAGGACCTTGATGGCAATTGAAGTTTTGACTTTTTCCCCAATAGACAACGGAGATCATGAATACTTGAAGTTTTTAAGGCCAAGAATAAAACCCTAACCTATGAATGTTAGGAAAATCATTCCGGCAAGGTTGTGGATAGGATTTATTGAGATAAAAATTTGAGACAGGGGAACTTTTACAATAACTAATATAGAATAAGAGGAAGACTGGATTGAATTTTGAAGATAGAGAAAAGAAGATGGATTTAAGAGCTAGTTGGAAGTATGAATAATGTGATATAGGGACTCAAATGATCTGATGTTAAGAGGACAGTTTAGGGCTTGAGAAAATTCTGAGTGGATATGACTACTTAAGCGAAATATATAGGACAATGAAAGAAGATGAAGAAGGATTATAACTTCAAAATAGCCTAACATTTAAATAGAATTCAGGGCAGCTGGGTGGCTCAGTAGGCGAAGTGTCTGCCTGTGGCTCAGGTCATGATCCCAGGGTCCTGGGATCAAGTCCCGAGTTGGGTTCCCTGCTCGGCAGAGAGCCTGCTTCTCCCTCTCCCTTGGCCTGCTCTCCTTCTCTCTCAAATAAATAAAGAAACAAAAATCTTAAAAAAAAAAAACAGATTTCAGAGGAATTTGATAGGATTCTTGGAAAGAAAAGCAAAAGGGAATCAAGGAAAAGAATGGAGGGGTGTCAGTATGATAAATGACTCAACCCCTATGCAAATGTGTACTGAAATGTAGTGACTAATAATCATCAGTGCTCTTTGTCATTGTAGTTTCAGTGGAGTATTGAAGGCAAAACCACTATTGCACAAACAGAATTTGAAGAAATACATTCAGGTGAGGATCACTTTAAAAAAAGAGGATGAGCCTACGAAGGGAATGAGATGCAATGCCATTTTTAGGGGGAAAACAGGCTTCTAGGAAAGGCATTTTACTTTTTTGATTTGTTTGGTTTTGTTGTGTTTTACATTGAAGCATCTGTTCGCAAATTTGTATGCTAAGGGCAAAAAAAAAAAAATCCTATAGAGGCAGATAAATTGACTAAGAGGAGAAGTATTAAATAAATCAAGATTTCCAACCAAGGGTAGACAGGATGCAAAACCAGTTGTAAGTATATCATATTCAGGAGCAGGAACATGTCTTTTGCTGAGGTGGAAAGGAATGTGGCACAACTTTTCAAGATAAATTACTTGGGAGGTAGAAAATTTTCCTTCTGAGAGTCAATTTTTTCTTTGTGAATCAGCAATTAATTTAATTATGAATGAGGTTTATGTTGAGGTGGTGGAGACCTTAAAAGGCTGAAGATTTTTAAATAATTGTCACAGAGAGCAGAAGAGAGACTAGCTAAGACATTAAGAAATACTGACAAGTGGCACTGATTATGCAGTGGAGGATTGACACTATATTTGGCAAGCAGTCTTATCAATTTCAGAATTGCCTTCAGAACTATACAGTCACATATGTGCAGAAGAAGAGAAAGTATTTTTCCAAGAAAGCATTTTCTGTGGGTAGGAAAGCTTTTAGATTGGAGCTTGTATAATAAGAACAATATATTATGGGTATTATAAGTATGGTGTTTGATGAATAGATAAGAAATAGATAAGAAAGTACATCCAGGAGGAGGCTATGAAAGTCTGGGAAAACAAGGAACGAGAAACAACATATTCGATGTTACGGGTTGAATTGTGTCACCCAGAATGATACACTGAAATCCTAACCTCTAATGTGTGTGAATGCAACCTGTTTTGGAAGTAGGGTTTTTACAAGTGAACTCACATTACGCTAAGACTATTAGGGTGGGCTCTAATTCAATATGACTAGTATCATTTCAGGAAGAGGAAATTTGGACGAAGACACAGACACTCACACTGGGAAGACCATGTGAAGATGGAGACAGACGTGGAAAAGATGGCTATGTGACAAGAGAGGCAGAAATTGTACCAATAGATCTATAAGCCAGGACTGCCAAGAATTGCTGGCAAACACCAGAAACCAGAAGAGGCAAGGAAAGATTCTCCATTACAGGTTTCAGAGAAAGCATGGTTCTTGCCAACATCTTGATTTCAGACTTCCTAGCACTCAGAACTATAAATTCCCGTTATTTTAAGCTCCCTAATTTGTGGCATTTTGTTAGATCAGCCTTAGGAAACTAATACACCCAATAAGAGTTATAATCAATGATCTGTACAGATTAATCAGTTTTTAGAATATGGGGAAAACTAATTAGTTACATATCCATAAAAAGCTTTTCATTTTGTTTTTCATAAGTGATTGGTTTGTGATATATATAACAAGAATATGAATAAGTGAATTGAAAGATGCTTTAAACAGCTTAATCTTAGAAAAACACACACACACACACACACACAAATCTTTTAGAATTTTCTATTGAACTATTCAGTGTCCAGTGTTTCTCAACATTGAAAGAATCTGATTTTTTCATGTTCTTTCAGGCTAAAATATGCTTTGTTAAAATAAAGTAAAACATAGATGTAAACATATATGTTTAAATATTGTAAAACCTATTGATGAGAATCATTTATTTGCATTTTTTATCCAATTTAAAGCACTGCTAACTAGTGATACTATTTACCTCTTATATATAACACTTCTTTAATTCAATTAGGTTATAATTTATATAAATTAAAACAAATATATATTATAATTAAGTATTGAATGTGGGTGCCTGTACTTATTTTTTAACTAATAGATGCTTGACTATGAAACATATTTAATTATTTGTATATTTAAATTATTTGAATAGAAAATATTTATAGGCAGTATTTATAATTGAGAATTTTATTGACATCTAGGATGATGTATAGTGCAGGGAAGAATGAAGATGGTTTTCCGTTACAATACAATGGTGGCAATGATAATATTAATGATAGCTAGGCTTTCAGGAATGCTTACTGTATCACAGATTTTACAGAAACTCTCCCATTTGCTTCTCAAGAACAGAAACAAACAAAACAATGAAGGAGCTGCAATTATTCTAATTGTACAGATGAGAAAACTAATGCTTAATGAGCATGAGTGTCCTTCCTAAGATCACAAACAGAAATGACTGGAGACAAGGCTGGAGCCCCCCACCCCAGAAACTTTATGGTTAAGCACTACACTTCTTTCATAAATTTCATAATTATATATCTAAGGAACATCCATTCATGGCATTTTCTTTTATTTTTTAATAGTATAAGTCACTTCAATAGACTGACAAAATATTCTGATATTAATCTTCTCATTTCAACCTCTACTATAAAATAATTGGAGATAGAGTGAATAGTCAGAGCATATGATTTGTGAATAACATATATATAAATATAAGTCTGGGTTATGTCAGAGTGGCTGATGGATTGTCTGAGTATGTCATACAAAACAGGCAATGAATAATTATTCTTAAAAAAATGAAAGAGTTAATTATGAAGTACTATTTAGAAAATACTGCATAAAGCTGAGCTCATCAGCAATTGACTATAAAAAGAAGAGCTAGCAAGGAAAAACAAAGTTTAAAAAAATAGTAAAGCTTCAGGTAAGATAAAGTAGAAAATAATATTAGAAAGATTGTAAATACAACTGGGGAAAGGAAGAAAATTGAAGAAGTTGATTGGATTTTGCCCAGAAACCATTTATGACTCTGTAAAATAATGCTGGTAGAAGGTTGAGGTCAAATATTCTGCTGAAATAACTTCCCAGAAAAATCCAAATTTTTTTTTCCACTCAGAACAATTTTCAAAACTTTCTCTAGTTGTGGTAGTGATTATGGCTATTGCAAAAAAAAAGGTTTATATTAGAGGACAATAAAACAAAACATTTTCAAAATATTTCACCTACAATAATGTGTTTCAATCAAATACATTCATAGGAATTACTTGGGAAACAAAATAACATCATTTTTCTCTCCATATCTTATAGCTTCGTGATCTGTTACATGAGTATTTTCAAAATATGGGGGAATAAATGTATGATTTATTACACATAAATAAAGAAGATTTCTTAAACTTCACATGTCTTTAAAAATTCCTGCTGAAGGGCGACTGGGTGGCTCAGTGGTTGAGCGTCTGCCTTTGGCTCAGGGCCGGATCCAGGGGGGTCCTGGGATCCAGTCTCCTGTAGGGCTCCCCACAGGGAGCCTGCTTCTCCCTCTGCCTGTGTCTCTGCATCTCAATTTGTGTCTCTTATAAACAAACAAACAAACAAACAAACAAATAAATAAAATAATTCCTGCTGAAAGTCCTACCTTCCAAATTCCAAACTCCAAGATCTTGAATCTGGTAATATTAAAAAGGAACAAAAAAATCTTGATTTTCTTCCAGCCTCTATATGATATATATAGATATTCAAAATATATAGATATGTCATATAAATATGTAACTGTACAATATATAAATATAAATTCATATCAACATTTCCTCAACTCATCCAGTTTTCCAGATGAAGAAATGAAGCAAAAGTCTCATGCAAAATTCTGAAAGGAGACTAGAAAAAGAAAAGGGTGACATTTTGGTCTTAGAAAAAATCTACCAAAAGGAGTAAGGAAGTCAAAATACACATAGAAACAAATAGTAATATTTAAACAGAGCTGAACTGATAAATCCATCACTTCACAAAGTTGTCCTGTTGTACTTGGATAATAAAAGGAGCACGAGCCCTTAATGCTCAAGGAATCAGTGAGGTTATGATAGTGTGCAAGGTGTTTATGGTGGTATCAGGAGAAGGGAAGGGAATTTTGACTTTTCTAAGTGAGTTATAAAAACACTGAAAAATCAGAGTGGAGACCATTTTGTTTGTATGGGTTGGGTAGTGAGGCAAATGTGATGAGAAAAGGGATAGATATGACTATGCTCCATGTTCCCTTTAGTGAAGAAATTGCCAATAAAATTCTCTCTCCTAGTTTTTTAAAAAAATTAACTATTTTAAGTCTGGTTCTGAACCTCTGTATTTGTTCATGTAGATATTGATGAAAATATCTTTTATACGGGCTTACTGTTTAAAGTAATTCATAGGTAGCATGCCTATTCACAAATTCTCTAAATCTGACCCAAATTTATCATACCACAACATAAGCTGAGCCATGTTTTAGCAGCTTACAATATAAAGTCACTAGGTAAATTTCAAAAATTACAGTCTCTCTCCACAGAAATCAATCATGTAAAGATGGGCAATATTCTACCACATTGTGCTTTCGGATGTATAACAACTTGCATTTTAAGTCACTTTAGTTTAGGAATATGATCTAATCCCATATGGCCTACCACTTGAACAATTTGGCTATGAAAGAGCCCCGTATAGATATTGACTTGTCTGGTTTTTTAATAAAATTTAAGTGACTGTCAACTCAGAGCTAGTTTGAAGCTCTGAATATCCCTTCAGATTGGAACACATTTCAAGATTATTTTCATAGTGAGAGAATAAAACAAAATGTAATTTGGGTCAGAATCTGAAGAGCTTCTTTGGATAGAACACATAGTAAACTTGGGTCTTCTTTACTCTTCTTTGAGAGTCTTTACATGGCAGAAGTAAAAGAAAGCACTTTTATGTGTTATTATTAATGACCAACTAGATGCTCAATTACACTAAAAAGAATTTAAGTCTTGTCTATGTTTAAGATAATTACTCTAACCCTCGCTGGTATATGACTTCAATATTTAGACTTCCAGAAATTGGGCCCTCACTACATTTATCATATCTATCATTAATCTTTAAGTGCAGACTTCAACTGGGGCTCATTTATTTGGTTCTCAAAATCTATCTACTGTACATTGTAATTTATCCTGAATAGCCTTCCAGAGAGATATTATTCCCCAAATCCATATTTCACAATTCACCAAGAAAACTCATACTTTTTCAAATACTTTAGGTTCAAGACAAAATATAAAACATAGGAAGAAAAATAAAAATCCAATATAACATTTGTAAGTATACCTGGCATAGATTCAAGAAAATGCAAAATATACAAATATGAAGCATGAGCATAAGTCACAAATCTTCATCTCTAGGTCATTCACAAGAGTCGCTGTTAATAATTTAGTGCAGGAAGAGAGACCAAGTCATTTACTAATGGTTTAGGATAAAATATGATTTTTTCTTGAATCAAGGCTTAGAATCAGGGCTTCTTTCAAAGATGAGCTAGTATGGTACAAAATCACAGAATGACAGAAGTCAAGGACCCACAAATAACACCATGATAAATTTACATTAAATATTTTACCACTCAAACTCTCTTCTACTCAACCATGCCTTTCCACCAACTCTATCCCTCTTTCCTTCCACTCTCAGGCTGACTTAAACACAGTAAACTGAAGCACAAAATTCTATCAGCAGATATATAGGTAATGTCCAAACCACTGGAATGGTGAGAAGCCCTAGATAGCTGCCTTAATCACTAAAAATAGAATTTAAGAGAAAACAATTTCCCTTTGAAACTTACAGATAAGTGAAAAGAACATCAGTATACATTTGGAAAAATATTTTTCAACTCTTGACAATTGCTATAGCATATGAAAGCACAACCATACCAATAATTCTGGTCATAAGGCTGCGACAGAGTCTAAATCTTCTGGCCAACAAGCACCTTATGTGTCAAAGAGGTAATATAATAAAATCAATTTTTATGCTCACAGTAATTCTCATTTAAGATGAAATGTAAGATCTGTATTTTCTCTTTATAAAATGATATGGGTAAATGTTTTGGCTAATGTTACAAAACTAAAAAAGATATTGCAAAATAATTTAAAATTTAGGTATGAACAATTAGATTCCATCTTAATATACTATAATGAAAAGTGTGTTTTTGGTAAAAAAAAAAAAAAAAAAGGCAGTATCTTGGTTATAATGACAAACCAGCTTTTCTGCAGTGGGTCCCTCCAGCAAGTGCTTGATATATCTGATTTGTCAAAGTCAACATTCCTGCTAATCTTTCCTGCCAGTGTCAAGTGCTGAGAACTATCACCTATTTATTTTGTTGTGCAATGTAGAGAGAAAAATGGACAATGGGCAGAAAGTAATCTGCAAAAACATCAGAATAAAATGATCTCTGAGTAGAGCCATAAGAAAGATGCAGGAAGAATTAGAAGATTAGCTTTGTTTTATGAGATTTCCTTTGTAACTCTTTGCCTATAGTAAATTTGTTTGAATGTAAATTATTCCTAACTTTACTGCATTAGCTAATAAATGTTTTAAGACTATAAAAATATTTTCTATTAGTGTCAAAATATTTTGTTTTACTGTATTATATGGTCAGGGTAGAGTAAATATAATAATATTAAATATGAAATGCTTTAAAAGCTTTAAAGCAATATTATTTACTGCTTACTGAATTTAATATGAAATAAAAATATTTAATCCAGAGTTTTAATATTATGTCAGCCTGTAAATACTCTATTTAAAAAATATCTTTAGGAAGTTTCAGAAAATATATGGCAATTGTATATTTTTTTTTTTTAGTTCTATCAATATGAATGGAATTTTCTGTAACAGAACTAAGAATTTGGCAATGACCTATATGATATCTTCCCCTATTGAATACATGTGTGCACATGTGTGTGCATGTATGTGTACATACATGCATAAAGAGTGGGGGGGCATGCTGTAGTTGAATTACATTGTAATACAAATAGAGGTATAAGGATTCTGAAAAGCCTCGTAGTAGAACTAGGATTGAGAACAAAAATCAGGGAAACACATGTCTTTATGTATTAAAATATCCACTCCTCAATGTATTGAAAATTATTAGCATGAGTCTTCACATTGCCATGAGCACTCTCTCCCTCCTCAGTATTGAGAGAGTCAATGTATGGACCTTCACTCTAAGTACGTATCCAATTAGGACCATTCATCATGCAAGCTAGATATTTAGAAAAGGAGTGTCGAAGATGTAGAGCAAAGGGAAAATAAGTAGACCTATTCTTTCTGGATATAAAACTTTCCACTTTCATTCAAATTATATAAAAAATCAAAATTATTAGTGGAGGGGCACCTGGGTGGCTCAGCGATTGAGCATCTGCCTTTGGCTAAGGGCATGATCCCGAAGTCCTGGGATCGAGTCCCACATCAGACTCCCCACAGGGAGCCTGCTTCTCCCTCTGCCTATGTCTCAGCCTCGCTCTGTGGGTCACTTATGAATATATAAATAAATTCTTTTAAAAAAGCTTTTTTAAAAAAAGAAATTATTAGTGGAGATTAGTAAATCAGGAAAATTGACCTGAATATTTTTGGTAGCATGTAAAGCATGACAGTTTTTCTCATCGCAGCTTAGACTTTTTGGTTAATTGACATAGATAATAAAACATAATACAAGGAAATAAGTGTTAGGAACAGTAGATTTAAGCAAACAAAACAAAACAAAACGTGGGTTCCAGAACCATTTCTACCACAGATTAGCATCCTTAAAACTTCTATTTCTCTATCTGTAAAAGGGGAATAACAATAGTGCTTCTCACAAAAGCAGGTTTAATGAACATTTCTCTCTCCATTCTGCTCTCATTTTTTGGTAGCAATCAGTGCAAGTGTCCTATTCTTTCTCCAGTTGGTTAGAACTTCTCTTATGCTGTGTGCAGTGTTGTTTTTAGCTTGGAGTAAAATTCAGCACATACTTTTCCTTTATTTTTAAGGAGAATTTGGGACTATAGTGCAGTTGTTATCATTATCACTATATTCAATGATTAGCTTTCCAGCTTACCTCTTCTCTGATTGATTTGCCAAACTAATTTGACAGAACTGAGAAGAGGATGAGTGTTCCAGGCGATATGTTCTCAGTCCCTGAAGCATTTGTGAGTGAGGATTGGCAGGGCATGAACAACAACATCATCATCATCATCATCATCATCATCACAAATGCCTATATAGAGCATAATGTCTTACACCAGGCACTAAGAACATGTTTATTAAATCCTTTTGTTTTTTAATTTTTATTTATTTATAATAGTCACAGAGAGAGAGAGAGAGAGAGAGAGAGAGAGGCAGAGACACAGGCAGAGGGAGAAGCAGGCTCCATGCACCGGGGGCCTGACGTGGGATTCGATCCCAGGTCTCCAGGATCGTGCCCTGGGCCAAAGGCAGGCGCCAAACCGCTGCGCCACCCAGGGATCCCTTTTTTTTTTTTTTTTTTAATTTCTAAATCCTATAATTATTATAACATCTCAGTGAAGTAGGTATTATTAAATCTATTTTATAGAGATAAGTGAGGGACAGAGAAATAAAGAAACTTAATAAAAAATACATAGTCATTAGTGATAGAAGCTAAATTTAAGCCAAGGCAGCAAAGTATTGGCTCCAACTCTTGGTCTGGACACGAGCTATGCAGACTTTCTTCATAATTTAAGATTATATATATATATATATATATATATATATAGGCTTAATATTTTCAAAATTGTTTTACATGTTACACTTGCATTTGACAATGTGAATACTGACAGTGGTAAGTGTGTGATAGCCCTGAGTCCATTCTCTCACCTTTCTGATCCAAGGTCTACAGTGTCTTACATCAACCAATGAACAAAATCACATAATGATCTCTTTCCAATAAAAAAATTGAGGTATCATATACATATGACTTCACCAATACTGTGGGGTTTTTCCAAGGTCAGTGGATGAATATTAAACTTGCATTTGTAAAACAAAGCTTCTTTCTGATTGTAGGGAGACCTTACAAATGCTTTTATGTTTCTGCATAATGTAAGGAGTGTTAATTAAATTAATGATAGCAATAATAATAATCAACACTTATATCAATATATAGTTTGTTTCATGGGATATTTATTATATATTTTATCTCACATAAATAAAAATGCAGAACTCTTTCCTATTTCTATAATAGAAGCAAGCTATGTAAATGCATACAAATATTTAAATATCTTATGAGGACCTTTCATTTTAAAACTATTTTCAGGGCCACCTGGGGGGCTCAGCAGTTTAGCGCTGCCTTCAGCCAAGGGTGTGATCCTGGAGTCCCAGGATCAAGTCCCACATCAGGCTCCCTGCATGGAGCCTGCTTCTCCCTCTGTCTGTGTCTCTGCTTCTCTCTGCTTCTCCTGTGTTTCTCATGAATAAATGAATAAAATCTTAAAAAAAAAACTATTTTCGCAATACTAGAGAGACACGACCTATTAGACACTCATCTAGATAAGCCATGCATTAAGGCATCTTCCCCTGACAATTCTAAATATATAGTCCACCACAGTCAATGACTTTCTGGCTATTTTCTATTTCAACACTGTCCTTAGATCATTAATATATGTTTTCATTTTTTTAAAGAAAATCTTATGTTGTCATTCTTTCACCCAATAGCTCATAAGCCTGCTGCTTTATTGCTAGATATTAAGAACAGAAGAGGAAATATACCATCATAATAAAATTCTAATATGTTGATCATTTATAAGGTACCAGAGACTATACTAAAGAAATATACCATCTCAGTTAAATTTCACATATAGAGTTTAAAAATCATACATAGACTTTATGCCAATGTTCTGTTCAAATGTCCACACCTTATTTTAAGAATAGCTTTATTGATGTATAATTGATATGCAAAGAACTGTCCATATTTAATAAGTCTATGCCTTGTTAATGTCAGCTAACAGGGGCAGGAGGTATTGAAGAGAGACAGTCAATCACATGTTGAGGATATTATTCTTACAGCTTTATTCAATAAACTTTTAGGAAAGAAGAGGATTGTGTTTTGTAAGGAAGAAGCCACCTTCTTCCTTTCAAGGGCAACTTTGATGTTCCCATTCTACATTTCTTAGTGGTAGGATATGGCCCATAAATGGATACATACTTCATACCTATAGTCCTGACTTTGACTATCTAGTTCCTGAAAAGGTAGGGATTACTGTATACAATATCATTATAATGCTACATTAATACAGTTACAACTATTTTTAACATTTTAAAATATATATTTCTGCTCTTCACCTTCTGTCCCTTCAAAAATTAAGTTTTTAATATCATAGAACCTGTGCTTGACTGACCAAAGCATTCTTTTTGGTTATGAAAATATTTTTGTTCTCCCAGCCGCTTGCACACACACGCACACACACACGTACTAGTACATGTTCAGGCCTTTCTATACATTCAGGAAGGGAAGTTTTCATATCCCTACTAGTCATATTTTTAGTTGTCCAATAGTAGACAATTCTTTTCCATTTATATTGGCGGAAGTAAAATATCTGATCACCATTTATTTTCTCAAATGTCACAAAAGGTGAACCTTTTCATTCACATAGAATATTTATAAGCTAATATAGTGTGAAATCTGTGACAAATTACTTTATATCAGGTTATAGAAATAGGAAATGCATGCATTATATATAATTCAAGACTGGATTCTTTACCTAGATTATCTCATTTAATCCTATAAAATAGATGTGATTACCTTCATGTTAGAGATGAGGAGATACAGGTATATAGAGGTTAGATTAATTGCTCCAGTTTTACAACTGGTGAGTGATGGAACTAGGTTTTGAGCTAAGGCTGTCTGATTTTAATGTCCTTGTTCTTAAATATGCATCTGCAGAGAGCAGGCCTGGGCCACATAACAGAAAAAAAAATCTCTGAAGGTTAGGGATCAATTCCATTGCCAGATCATTCTACAAAAATGTTGGGAAGTCCCATTAGCTTGGCACAGAAAAGAACTAGGCATCAACATCTTGATACTAAAAAGTTCTGATTCTTTTTATTTATCAGTAAATCTAATCTGAGGAGCAATGAAGGAAATAATATTCTTTAAATCATTCTTTTTATACTTTTCAGGGTGTAAAATCAGTGACATTTTATCAAAAGTATAGGTAATATAAAATATTCTATCTATCATCTATCTATCCATCATCTACCTATCATCTATCAATCTGATATTTTATATATTTGTATGTGTGTAAGTAAATAATATCTCAAGTTGACAGTACTCTTAAATTCTGTTGAATACTAAATACATCAGATTATTTACTTTCTTACCAAATATAACCTGAAAAAACACTCATAAATATATGAATGAGAGTTTGAGGCAACCAAGATAAATTGGTCCAAAATGCATTATACTAAAAAGAGATAGCTATAGAGGTAGATAGTTGCATATAGGTTTTAGAATTCCATGTTATATTTTTTCAATAATATACTTTCAAAATCCTAAATCTACTATTTTCATGAATTAAATTATATATCCCATGAATTGGAGCAATATATATATATATATTCTCATATATAATCTCATATATAATATGAGGTTTTACATTTAATTTTTAATTTATTTTATTATTTGCTATTTTTCTTTAAAATATGAAATAAAGTGTGCCAATATTAAAACATATGTACTTAGCAAAACATAAATAAATTGATTACAAATCAGAGTAAATATTAGTTTGTTTGTAGGAAAAGCCACAGGTTAACTTTGTAATAAAGTTGAAAATTGTATATAGGCAAATTATGCAACTCACTCCATGCATGGGTTATCTTACAAATTGTTCTGTCTTTAATATTATTCTCTTTTCTAAAAGATGGTTTCTCAATTAATTATATTCTATGCTTAACATCTGGAAAGTGAAATATATTTCATATCTCAATTATATTCTATGCTTAACATCTGGAAAGTGAAATATATTTCATAGACGAAGATATATGCTTGTTTAAAACATGAGGGCTTTAAATCTTTGGAAAATGAATCCGTATTCACTTCAAAAAGTTCAGCAAAATAAATTCAAAGTAACTTAAAGTATTAGAGGAAAATCACAAAATAATGCAGATACTGTGAAGTGGTTGGCTACAGTTCTAATGAGGTCTAAAAAATAACAATAAAACCCACTTAAAAACAAAAAAAACCAATTAAATTGATAAAATTACATTACTACTTTTGGAGAAAATGTTTAATTTCTATACATGAAAACATACTTCATGTGAATTAAAAGTAAAGAAAACTGAAAACACATTGGGGTAACATGGACAAAGCTTTTTCACTGATTATGTGATTATTATTATAGTGTAAAAATTAAAAATTTCATTCTAGGTAATAGATTAATATTGGTTCCTTTAATTTTTTGCACGTGAAGTTTTCAGATTGTGATATTCTTGATATCATTGATATACAGTATCTTTTATAACAATAAAATAATAATAATTGAATTTCTAAATATTTATTTAGATAGCAGTGGTAAATTAGAGTATTATTTGAAAATATATATTTCTCCCTTGCCTTCTCCCTTGCCAGTCAAGAGGCCTCTTGACTTTGGGCTTTGTCATGTGACTTGCTTTGGCCAATACAATGTTAGTGACTATTAATAGCAGCATGAGGAAGTTTGAGTTCTTGGGCTTGTTATTTCCCACTTCTGCTATGACCATAAGAAGAAAACGGTAGATTCTAGCTAGCTTGCTGGTACTGAAGGAAGGCTGAGATACATGGAGCAGCGATGACAAATTCCAACATGACACTGACTATAGGAATCAACTACAAATACTTTGATAGAAAACACAAATTATAAAGTTAGGAGTTTCACCGACCTACTGAGTTTAAATTACTGCAAAATGGGGAGGGGGGGGTGAGTAGTGACATTCCTTTGAGGAAGTACATGTGGTTGATTACTGCTTAAGTTGGATGATTGCTATGGACAGACGCATAAGAACAGATTAGTGACTTTTCAACAGTATAGATGAGAAATTTTTCCAAAGGTACTTATAAGGGTAAATTAATGAAAATGGAAAAGACGAATCAGAAGATACTTTGAGAATAAGAAGTTGTAGAATTGAGTATTGATTATGTAGCATGGTGTCAGTCATATATGACAAAATAAATGAATATCTCAACATTTAGAGACAGATTGACAATGAGGATGATGGTTATTAAAACTGAAGTGCAAAATAGTTAGTGCAATGGTCACCTAACAAAAATACTAGAAGTAGAAAAAAGTGTGTCTGCCTTTTGAGCATTCTCATGTAAAGACAATTGTCAGGGAGTATCCGTGGTATCAAAATATCTTAAAATATCTTAAAACAGTAATGACTCTCCTGTTCATAAAAATATGGGCAGGTCATTCTTATAAGGGATATATATGCATTTTCTTATTTAATCTGAATCATTTTATAGTGACAGAAATGTTATCTTCATTATATTAATGGGGAGGGTTTCATATTTTTGCCTAAATTCACAAACAATAAAAAAGAGGAGAGGCAAGATTAAAACAAAAGTTGTCAAACATAGGACCCCATGACCTTAACCACTAGCCTTGGCTGAAGAATTAAAATAATAAATACAATTTCCCTAGGGAAATATCATAGGGATCAAGCTTATTCGTTTTTGTTATGTACAGAATATTTTCTCACAAAAGGTATGTGAATTAATAAAAAACAAATCTCAATTTTTTTACTTTCATAAGTAAATGTTATATGGTGTGTCTTAGCCATAAAGACTTATGGTTAAGTAAATAATGTTGTGTTCCTCACCTGTCACAGTGATTATATAACAGACCATCCAAAAATAAGAAATAAAAAAAGAATAGTTCAGATAATCATAGTATAATCATAATGTTTTTCTTGAAGATACCACAGTCTTCCCACTCAGTGTTAACTTTACTCTCCCTTACTCTAGGAGAGAAAAAATAAAGCTAGTAAGTAAATAAAATATCAAGTAGTTGTAAATTATACGAAAAAAGAAAAAGTGTGGTAACAATATAGGGAGTGACCATAGGAAGGGGAAGCTGGAGCAATCTTTTTGAGGAGGTGATATTTGAAGTGAATATGTAAAATGGGGGAGTAATTCCTCCCATGATATCTGGTGGAATAATGTTCTTGGTGGAGGGAACAGCAAAGTATATGTCCTCTGGCAAGCTCATTCTTGGTGTACTCTAGGATCAGCAAAGACAACAATGTGGCTGGAACACAGCAAGCCTGAAGAAAGGTTCTAGATGGGATGGGAGAGATGACCATAGCAAGATCAAGCAGGATATTTAATTTATATTCAATAAATTTATATTAAGAGATTCTGATTTCATTCCAAGAGTGATGAGAGGTAATTTGTGGGATTATTAATAAGAAAGCAATGGATCAGATATATTAATTACTTCTTACTGCCTTTGTATTAGGGTAATTCCAACTATCTTTGAGTTAGTGTAAATATTCACATATCTACTTTTTAGAAGTTAATATACTGATAAGTCATAGATTTAAGCCTATTTTCCAGAGTCTAAGTAATTGATATTGGATTATTTCCCAAAGTGTGTTACTAGAGCACTGTTTGTATGATATACTCTATGAAAAAAAACAGGGGGTGGACTAAGTAATTTTATAAAAAGATGGTTACATATTTTGAAATGTTCCTTCCTGAGAAGGAACAGTCCAAAAATTCCCGAAAGTCCTAAAGTAAAGAAACATATTTAACCCAATATCTCACAGATGCATGTGACTGCAATAACTGTTCATCACTTAATGCATATCTCCATTATGTAGAATTAATTTTTTATTCAAAATTTTGCAGATCATTGTTTTTGAAACCACCCCAGGACACTTTGGTGTTTTCTGGAACCACACTGGGTTTGGAGGAGGTTTTTAGTAATAGGCAATAGGACTGGAAAATCTTGTCTTTCACTTCAACTGTTTAAGATTTCATTTGAACAAAGGCCCATCCTGATTTTTGAAAAAAATGAAATTCAATGACAAAGGAAAATAGCCTACTATGTCCCTTTAGCAAGGTCTTCTTCTTTTTTTTTTTTTTTCACTTAATGGCACTTGTTTACTTTATGGCTAATTAGCTAACTTACCAAGCAAGACTGAAGTTTTTTTTTTTTTTTTTTTTTTTTTTTCAGAATTGGCTAACTATACTAGTAAATAGAGAGCACAACTCTAATCTTAATTAAGCATTTTTCATCTTTGTGCCACTGATTATTGCAGTCAGATAAAGAATAAAGTTCGGTAGCCAGATAATAAAATTTGTAACATCCCAATAATTATGGGCTTGAGGAATCTCATGGACACTTTAAAAAATATGAGTATTCAAGAAGATAAAATAAAATAGATATCAAACTTAATCCTCATATATATGCATAATATCACAATTATTTAATGAAACTTTTAATCCTAACAATGTATCGTTTTGAAACACCACATTTATATGAGTTTTAAATTTACAACAAATTTAAATTTACAATAAAGCCAAGCCCTATTTTTGCTGTCTCATATTTTTCCTCATCTATTTTTTTGCCTAGTAATATCATGTTTTTTTAGAACAACTTTAGGTTCACAACAAAACTGAGAAGGTATAGGGAGTTACCATATATTCTTAGTTTCTTCACATGCATCACCTCCCCTAATATCAATTTCCTGCACCAGAGTGATGCATATGTTACAGTCCATAACACCTACACGGACACATTATTATCATTTATAGATTTTTTATACATTTTTAGCAAATGTATGACATGTATTCACCATTAGAGTAACATACAGAATTGTTTCACTACTCTAAAAATCCTGTGCTTTGCTTACTTATTTCTTCCTCCTAACTCCTAGCAGTCACTGATTTTTTAACTGTCTCCATAGTTTTTCCTTTTCCAGAATCTGGTTGGAATCATACAGTTTGTAGATTTATATTGGCTTCTTTCACTTAGTCACATGCATTTAACTTTCCTCCGTGTCTTTTCATGGCTTGATAGCTCATTTATTTTTAGATCTGAATACTATCTCATTGTTCAGATGTAGCACAGTTTACTCACCCACCTCTTAATGAAAGACATCTTGGTTGCATTCAAATTTTAGAAATTATAAATAAAGCTGCTATAAATATCTGTGTATTGGTTTTGTGTAAACATAAGTTTTCCACTCCTTTGGTTAAGTACAAAGAAGCATGATTGCTGGATCATATGGTAAGATTATGTTTAATTTTATAAAAAATCACCAACCATCTTTCAAAGTGATTGTACCATTTTACATTTCTTACCAGCAATGAATGAGAATTTGTGTTGTTCCACATCCTCACCAATATTCGGTGGTGTCAGTGTTCTAGATTTTTGCCATTTTAATAGGTGTGTCATGGTATCTTGTTTTACTTTGTAATTAACAATTTATGATGTCAACTACTTTTTCTTTCTTTTTGTTTCAAATACTTTTTCATACGCTTGTCACCTGTGTATCTTCCTTGGTAAGATGTTTGTTTACTCCTCTTGCCCATTTTTTATTGAGCAGTTACATTTCTTACTATTGAGTTTTAAGAATTATTTGTATATTTGAACAACAGACTGTCTTCTTATATTCAAGCAGATATAACAACAACGAAAAAACCAACTCCCTAAAACAAACAAACAAATAAACAAAACAGACTGGGTGACCAGTAAAAAACAGATATTTATTTCTCATAGATCTAGAGGCTGAGTCCAAGATCAAGGGTCTGGTAGATTGACTGTTAATTTGAAAGTCTAATTGTTCATTGCTGGTATATAAGATATTGACTTTTTAAAAATACTAATCTTAAACCCTGCAACTTGCTATAACTGCTTCTTAGTTCCAAGGATCTTATATCCAATTATTTGGGATTTACTATAAAGACAATCATGTCATCTATAAAGATTTTTATCTCTTACTTCCCAATATGCATACCATTTATATTTTTTCTTCTTATTTTATTGCATTAGTTAGAACTTCCAGTACAATGTTAAGAAGTTGTAATGGAGAATATTCTTTTTTTTTAAGGTTTTATTTATTTATTCATGAGAAACAGAGAGAGAGAGAGAGAGAGGTAGAGAGACAGGCAGAGGGAGAAGCAGGCTCCATGCAAGGAGCCCGACGTGGGACTTGATCCCGGGTCTCCAGGATCACGCCCTTGGCCAGAGGTGGTGCCAAACTGCTGAGCCACCCAAGCTGCCTAATAATGGAGACTATTCTTGCTTTTCTGGAACTTAGCCAGAAAATTAGTAATTTCTCACTATTAAGTAGAATGTTAACTGTAGGATTTTTTGTTGTTGTTTTGTTTTTGTTTTGTTTTTGTAGATGTTTATCCAGTTGAGGAACTTCTTTTCTATACCTAGTCTGTTGATATATCCATAGTATATCTTTATATAAATAAGCCATATAAATCTATTATTTTCAGATAAAAAAATGGGGTCTTCTGTGATGTTATTTATGTGGAAAAAGGCTAAAATATGAAGAAAAGACAGGAAAACTAGAAAAAAAATCCAATACAATGAGTTGCAATTTAACAGGTTATCAAACCTAAATATATTTAAATAACATGAGGATATTTTACAAGGAGATCTGGCAATGAGAATACCTCTTATATTATTTTAATTTCTTGAGCCTAAGTTGTTACTCTCTATATGACTAATGTCAAGTTCCCCATTTTTCTCTCCCCCCTCTAATCCATCCATATATATATAATATATATCATATGTAACAAAATATAATACACACATATATACATATACATATTTGGGGTGGTTTAAAAAAATTAAAACCATGTTATACAGGTCTGAAAAGCATTTGTTACCTTATAACTGTTCTAAAGAAATCATCTCATGTCCTCTGGTGTTATTTCTAGAGAAATTAAAATATCTCTCATCACCTCCAGGATTCAGCTTAGCTCATTTGAATGGAGATTAGTTGTGCTATATTTTCTTTAGTAGTGTTCACCTGAATCTATAAAAAGTCCTACTATAATAACCAACAAATTTCTTAATTTCTCCACCAGTGGGCCACACATAATAAATTTATTTGCTAAGAATTTATTATATAAGGTTAACCACCTTTGAAAGAAATGTAAGAAAAAATATTTATAACTTAGATATAACCTAGATTTTAAAGAAATAAAGCAAATAATTTTGCCAGACTTACCATATTTGAACGAATAGCATAAATAATATGCCTAAAAAATCAATCAGAAGCAAAATGAAGCATGTCTAGTATAGTGACACTAACTTATGAATCAAAGTATATTTTGTAGATTCATATGCATTTCAGAGATACTAACCTTTAATTCATTTATAATTAAAATGGTATAATTTTTAAAAGTTTTCTTCTAAAGACAGATTTAGCTCTGTGTTCTATGTACTTCTCTTCCTCCCTTCTAACCTGAAACTGAATAAAATTTCTTATTTCCCTTGCTGAAATTCTATTTCAAAATAAGTTGTATTAGGTATCAGTTGCCTGTAAGTCATTCTCCTCTTTCTCAATAATTTCTCATTATTTGTGCATTATTTCCTGTTTTCTTTCTCCATTTTAAAATTATTTATTTATTTATTAAGATTTTATTTATTTATTTGACAGAGAGAGAGAGAGAGAGAGGGAGCACAAGTTGGGGGAGCAGCATGAGGGGAGAGGGAGAGGGGGAAGCGGCTCCCTGCCAAGCAGGAAGCCCGAAGTGGGGCTAAATTCCAGGACCCTGACTTCATGACCTGAGCTGAAGGCAGATGCTTAACTGACTGAGCCACCCAGGCACCCTATTCTCTACAACTTTTTTTATCCTGTACAAATGTCCAAACACTGTTTGGAGCGGTCTACTATATAATCATTATTATTCCTTAATAAAAGTGATACTTGCTTTTAAATGAACTCTATCGTGAAATATATTCTCCACAAGAATGGCTGAGGCAATTTCTTTTTCCTCTTGTTTGTTGTAACCCAAAAAAACTAACTGCTGTAACTTTCACATCTATACCTTTTTCTCAGACATTGCTTTTCAATTTGATCAAAAGCTGTCCATTATGAAAAAAAGCTGCCCATTATAAATCTTTGTTCAAATCCTACAGATCTCAAAATAAAGATAACCATATTAGTATTTGCAATATTTCTCATATGTTGAATCCCACTGTTTATTACTTATTTTGTTAAAAGGTATGGATCCCTTAGTAACAAAATCTGTTTGATCTACCACTTTTATATACTTTTCCCTTTCTTCTTTGTTCTCACTAATTTGCATACCTAAAGAAATAATGAATTTATGAAATTCAATACTAAATAATGCCATTCAATATTAAAATAGAAACATAGTAGAACCTAATCAAACAATGGTTAGGGTAGAAGGTATGTTTATTATCTGATCCACAATCTAATATGTCAAGTGTATCCTTATTTTATAAAAAGATACACCTGGCTATTGCATACTTTACTGTAAGATTACTGATGTTTATTTTTGTTTGTTTATTTATTTATTGACATATACTTGTCACACAAAGTTATATTAGTTTCAGGTGCATAACATAGTGATTCAATTACTCTATTTGTAATACTATGCTAATCACAAGTATAGCTACCATCTGTAGTGATGAAGACCATGGAGAAAGAGGGGAATGGAGGGAAATAGGTAGAGAGATAGATCTATAGATATAGATAGATAGATAGATAGATAGATAGATAGATAGATAGATGATAGACAGATGAAAGATGAAAGGAATATTAAGCCCAAGAGTTATGAGGAACTCTTAAAACATATGATCTACTAGAAGAGAAAGAGAAGGAAAGGAAACTCTAAAAAATAGGAAAATCAAACAAACAAAACAAATTTATGAGAAATGTGATGTTGGAAAAGTAAAGGTAAAAATGTTTCAAAGAAGAGTGAATAGTCAACATTTCAATACTTGTGGGAAGCCAAGATGAGAACTGAAAAGTTTCCAGTGAATTTATTAACAAGAGTCAACTGGCTATCTGAGAAAGTTTGGAAGACACATGAAGGTAGAAGAAGCTTGGAAAGAACTGAAAGTAGAGTCATGAAAATAGTGCCCGGGAAAAGAAAAAAAAAAAAGTTTGAGCAGAAACAAGGATAACATCGAGAGGGCAATGTACTATTCCAGCCATGGAATGGTAAATATGTGCAGAGACCACAAAGACTTCCAGTGGGAAGGATTTTACAAAGAAAATAGAATTGAAGATCAGGAATGGAAGTTTTGCAGAGTGAAGTAGATACCTGAAAAGTCAGAAGTAAAGGAAAGATCGAACATTGACAAAAGTTTGGGTTCTTCCATCCACTATAAAAAGTGGAGAGGAAGAGAGACATGGATGCAAATTGAAATAAGCTTTCAGGATTCAGAGGCAAAAGAATGTGGGGGAACCTGCCAGATGATTTTGTTTTCTCAATGAAATGAGGTACAAGATTATCAGCTGTAAACAAACAGGAGAGCAAAGAAAGCAAGGGAAATTCAAAAAGCAAAAATAACTTTCTAAAAATATTTCTCAAACAATGTGTGGAAGGAGAGAATATGTGACAAAGGTGTCCCATTGTCCTTGAGATTATGAAGCACTGAATTTTCCTGCTGTTCATAAGCTCCAGTTTTCCCCACAATGATAAAAATAAGAATGCTCTGAGATGGAATAATTTCACCAGGAGGAGGCATGAGGCTTGGTGGCAAGATATGATGGTATATAGTGGCCTCTACTCTGAGCTACGAAGGACAGATGGAACCTGCAAAGGAGACAGAAAAAGCACTGGTTCCTGGGTATGAATAGTCAAAGTAAACACTTCAAAGTAAAGCATTCTGGGAGATCCTACTGGGCCATACTCATCAGAGGGTGGAGGTGCTTTACCTGCTTTTCTGTCCTGTCTTCTGAATACGGTGTGTGTGTGAGAGATGACAATTGTAGTTTCTAATAGCAAAGGTAATAATGGAAATGGTGATGCATATACCATTAAACATGGTTGTTATCCTATAAGAATATTTTTTAGGGTATTTTATTTATTTATTAGAGCGCGAGAGAGAGAGAGCAAGAGTGGTGGAGAGGGGCAGAGGGAGAGGGAGAAGCAGACTCCCCGGGGAGCAGGGAGCGACATGGTGTTTGATCCCAGGATCCCAGGATTATGACCTGAGCTGAAGGCAGATGCTTCACTGACTGAGCCACCCAGGCTCCCCATGTCCTATAAGGATATTTTTGTGCATCTGAGGTTTACTTCAAAATTTGGAAGGATACAAAGTCAAAGATTTGGGACTTTCTGCTGTTATTGCTGGCTGCAAGTGCCTAAGGGCAAGGCACACTCTTTAAGAGAGCAGAAATCACTGAACATTGGCTGACTTTTTCTTTTCTTCTTTTTTTTTTTCTTTTACTCTATGGAGTGATGTAATTGGTCTTTATTTATTACTATTATTATATTCTTGCCTCTGCTCCCCTTGAACCAGAATCTCTTTCAGGGCCAGGGCTGTCTTTTTATTTCTTTCAGTACAATGTACACAGCTGGAGTACTTAAAATGAGTTGTATTAAATGCATACATAATTTAAAAGAAGGTAAAAGGGAAAAATGGTATTGTTACAGTGTTTTAGTCTCATGCATTAAAGGGAAGAATTATTTTTAAATCTGAAAACTTAATTCTCATTGAATTTTATCTCTGTCTCTGATTCTTCCCGTGTGTAAAATACTCTTACCTATTTGTCCTTAGCCCAAACTGTAATATAAATTCATTATTTTCAAGCACATTTGTTGAATCATCATTAAATCTGTACTTATATCATATGTTCCTTTTCTTTTATAAAGTACAGATTTCCTCTCATTGAACATTTAGCAAGATAGATTGTCAATAAATACTCATTAAAATGATCAAATGACCCTGAATATTTATTAGTGACCAGCTAGACTGACATTGCCAGCTGCTTATACCTTTGAAGCTGGGAATACTATTCTGAGGTAAATTCATAAAAATATTTAGATTAAAATTTCATGGATATATATTAAATCTTACATTTAATTGAACTACTGAAAAAAAGAGACTATGGACAAGTCCACTTAAAAAATAGATTTAGCTTTAAATGCAGCTGGTTGGTTGTAAAGTCTTTTTCAATATATATGTCATTGTTTTCTGAACAAATGCTTGGCAAGAAAATGAAGAGTTATATAAATGTAAACTTCAAACTATAAACTTCTCTAGGGATTACTTTGCTATAACGTGTATATCTGCCATCATCTAAAATTAATTGTGTACATGTCAAATATTTGTATATAGTTATCTGTGTGTGTATTTATTGCCATTTTAGACAGATATGAATTCAGAGAGAGTTCACAACCCCTAGAGATTTTTGTGGAAATAATGAGACACATTACAGGTCAAAGAAATTCATGTGATAAACAAAATCATGTATATTGTATATATGTGTATAGGTTATATTATTTACAGCTAAAGTCACAAAAGCAATACACAGACAAACTCACTTAGAATACTATCTCGAGATTTTCAAATTTTTAAAATGAAAGTTTAAGGTGATTAGAAATACCTGCAAATAAACTCAAAGGCCAAATTTGGTTGGGTCCTTGAAACTTTATGGTGGTGAGCTTAAGGGAAAACTTAAAAACACGGATTCACTCTCAGCCATGCAATCAGAAAAATACTGACTTGTCCCCCTTTGTCCTGCCCAGGTGATCAACAACAGCATAAAATGTGAGATAACACCACGTTTCATTCAACAGAAGAGTAGTTTAAGACTCTCCTACCTCAAATACAAATTTAACACGTAAAATATGACTCAGTCTTCAGGTTTATTTTGCTGTAACATACAGGCAAAAAGCATTCTGAGAAAATGTGGTTCAAAAGAAAAGAAAATATTTTATGACTTGCAACATAGAACAGCTTCTCTTCTCTCTGACCACATTATGGTGTAAAAGCATTTCTTATCAAACTTTCACCATAGCAAAGAAAAAGAAAGCTTCTCTTACCAGAGTGGAATAAAGCGTCAACCTTGCTATAAGGTTTTCTGCAGCTCTTGTTTGAAAAGACAGATCCAAAGCAGCTTTGTGCATACAACTGACCTGGCTGATCTCCAGCCCTAGCACAAACAAAGCAAAGCAAAACAAAACAAAACAAAACAAAACAAAACAGTATAATTGGCTCTCAAAAAACTGTCATAAACATTCATCATGATGGTTCCTGCATGTTGAACCTAGTCACTGTTACCCTAGTGGACTTTTTTCCAAACAGGAAAATTACATTTCTACTTTCAAATCTTACTGTTTGGTTTCCTCTATTCAATGCTGAAATTAGTATCCTTAAAGAAACCATGAATGTGTGAGTGTCCACTCTATTGCTATGTCAAGACCTTTGGGTTCTGGAAGTATGGTCCAGGCTTAAAAAAATAAATAAATCAAGACAATGTTGTCTAATAGATTTACTTTGCATCCGTATGTCTTTATTTTTAAAGTTGACAGTACTCGGCCCATTATTTACATGTGAATGAGATATCAGTATTTTTAAGTCTCTTTCATTTGCTATTTAAGAAAAGTCAAGTGAACATTCCACATCTTTACTTTGCACAGAAGGCACATTAATAATGCCTACAATATACCCTAGAGTCCGAGACCAACTGTGCTGCATTTCTAAGTCATGTTAAACATTCCACTGTTCCTTTGCCCAGACTTTCAAAGGAGTCCAGACTCAATCATATCCTTTAATTTTTATGGGAACAATGAAGGTGTCACACAACTTGGGCTCTTTTCCTAATTTTTAAACATTCCATTTTTAAGGGAGCATTAAGTGATTATAATTATGAATGGCATATATTCCTATTACCAAAAAAAATATGAACGCTAGGTCAAAAAAATAAGCCTCAATGAAAAACTGCACTCTCAAATTTACTACTTCTTATAACCATCTCCGCAATATGTTCATCTTACATGAGCATGTAGTCTTTGCCTTGCTTCCCATGTGTACAAAGCTAAAGTTATCAGTAATCTTACCATTTAAAAAAAAGATGAGTTAACTGTGTAGAAGGGTTTCAGATATTTTTTTCACTTTTATATTTGATGGTTTATTTTTAATCATACAAATTAAGCAAGTACAACAAAGCAGTTTATGAATATACAAATTATGATTGATTGCATCAATCTCTAAAAATGACAAATTATGACAATTTATAAGATATGTTCCCTAGAAGCAAGTAAAATTTTAGATACCCTGTAAGGGTAAAATTCTATGTATTACTGAGTCTTATCAGGTAACATCTTTAAATTAAAAGAACCTAAAAGTCTGAATGCTGAACATTCCTTACTCATATTTGTAGATATCAGTGCCATTTAATGATTTTGAATATAATTCAGATTATTACAGACAGGTATATACTACTCTTCTATGAACACAGATGACTAGTCTCCTTATGCTACTTAGAGAGGCTGCATGTGGAGGAAGAAGCCCTATGTATTGTTGTTGGTTTTTTTTTTTTTTTAAGATTTGTATCAGTGAACCATTAGCTTATTATAGAACATTGCCTTTATAAAATTTTCCACTAACATTTTCTTATTTAATTCTTTCATCAGAATTGTGAAGAGGGCATTACTATTCTCCATTTTATATGTGAGAAAATAAGACTCAAAAAGGAGTAATTTGATAAATTACAACAGTAAATTCTTAAGGTAGTGCCTTCTGATGCCATTCAACTGTGTCCTAAAATCATTCGAAAACAATATATCTACGATTAAAAGAAAAAGATGGTGTGATTTAGCTTGTTCATTGGAAATGGGAACACACATTTAGAGACTTATTATCGTGTATCTGTAGCTCTGATACATTGAGGAAGCTAAACAAAATCATTCCAGGCACAATGACTTTAGAAATGATTTGCAAATGAACTTCAAAAAGATAATTAATGATTTTCTTTTAAACATTTTTTTTAATTTAAAAATTACCTATTAGGTATCCACTAAGTGACAGATCCTTTGATAAGTTCTTAGGATACTGTAATGCACAAGATAAATATCTTCTCCTTGTTATTTTCAATCTTCCTAATTACAATGGGAAGGATTAGCTCATCCAGCATGCCCCAACTATCTACCCAACACCTTTGAACTTTACCCATGAACCTTTTTAGATGTTCAAGGAATTTTCTTGTGCTAATTCCTCTCATTCATATCAGGTTACTTCCTCTGCACTGAATCATTCTCAGCAGTTTAAAATCCTACTTTAATATGTTCCTGTATTTAAAGATAAAACCTTCCCACCACCCCCACTTCTCCCTCTTGTCACCATATTTTTTGATTGAAAAAGATTTCAGAAGTTCTAATTTCTCACTTTCCAATTCCTTCCCAACTAAGTCTTACAGAGGGTCCATCAGGCCACTAAAATAAATCCCATCTTACCCAATCTCTCAATGGTGTGAACTCAGTTAACTAATTCCTTCTTGAAACATTTTCTTCTTTTGACTTCAGTGATGCCACCTTCTTATGATGTTTCTCCTAACCTGCAAATCTTTCATCCCCAAGTTCATTGGCTGACTTCTCCTCCTCTGCCAGATGATTGAACTACTTGAATGGTCTTGGACTCCTTTCTTTTCTCAAATTCACACTTTTCCCTATAGATGTTCTTATCCAAGTCTATGGCTTTACATGTTATTTACCTTTTGACTACAAATATATGACTGCAGTCCGACCTCTCTTCTGTTCTCTAAGTGGGATACTCCATCTGCTCTCTGATCTCAATTCTTAGTTCTTTAATAGACATTTTAAAATTCAAACATGACAAAAACAGAGAAGTTGATTCTGCGATGTCTTTGCAAATCTCATCTTTTCCCAGTCTTCCTTATTTTAGTAAAATATGCCAATTATGTGAGCTAAAAAGCAAAGGGTGTTTTTTAATTTTATTTTTTATTGTGTTAAAATATATAACATAAAATTTACCATCTTAGCTATTTCTAAGTGCATGGTTCTGCAGTGTTAAGTATATTTACAGTATTCTGTATCCATCTTCAGGATGTTTTCATCTTACAAAACTGAAATTTTATACTCATTAAATAACTCCCCAATAGTGATGATCTATTGATATATAAAATGATATAGATGAATCTTGAAGTAAAAGAAGCTACACAACATGAGTATATATTTCATTCATATATAAAATTCCAAAAACACAAACTGATTTATAACGACAGAAAGCAGACCAGTTGTTGCCTGGAGACTGAAAAAGAGGCTGCTGGAACTGGTATGAGGGACAGCCAAGGATTATAAGGAAACTTTTGTGGATAACATATGAGCTCATTATTCTGATTATCTTGATCATTTCATAAATATATGTATATGTCAAAAGTAATTAAATTTCATACTTTAAATATGTGCAGTTCAATTTATGTCAATTTAGCTAAGATAACATTTATGATAAACTTATAAAATAAAACTCCTCAAATTAATAAGAACAGGATCATCAATCTAATGTTTAAAGTCAAAAATATTTGTACACACTTCACAAAAGAGGGTGTCCAAATGGCCAGTACTATAGGAGTGACTGCTCAACATTATTTCTTATCAGAGAAATGCATGCTTACCATATTGAGTAAAATATCTAAACATTATTTCAATATTTGGGGGAGAATGTAGAGCAGGTGGAACTCTTATATACTGCTTCAAGTCTAGAAAATTAGCACCAGCACTGTGAAAAACTGGTAGTATATTCCAAAGCTGAAAATATTCTTACCTTATGATCCAACAATATACTCCTGGTTTCATACTTTAAAAGTATATGCATATGGCATCAAAAGGCATACCTTAAACTGCGTACAATTCCTGTATAAACAAACTATCCCTTTTTCAAACAACACTTCTGTTTCCATGCCCCCCTGTCAGTATTGTAAATAATGTGGATAGTTGTCCAGAAATTCTAGTGTAAGTGATGGAAACCTAACACAGCAGAGGTGTTTCTGTAAAAGTATGAAAAATTGAGGCAAGTCTGCATCTACTCAGAGCCAGAGCCAAAAACCTGGTAACTATCCAAATGTCCATCAGCAATAGCCAAAAACTAAACATTATCAAAATGTACAGCAGTAAAATGAGCTAATGCATATTGGAATAGTCTCATAATATGATAAAATATATCAATGAGAAGTAACAAACTATTGCTAGAGTCTCTTAAGCATGATGTCGAGAAAAGATATTACATACAAATAATATAGCTAAAGAAAACAAATAATTTATCTTGTATGATTCCATTTATACTGGTTTCAAAAATGGTCAAAACTAATGTATGATAATAGATGTTAGTTTGCTGATTACTTATTATTATTTGGGTAAACTGAGGATAATGAATAGGAAGAGCTACAAAATAGTTTCCTGAAATATCAGTAATAATTTTCCTTCATGTTAAGGTTATATTTACATACGGAGATATGTTCACTGTGAAAATTCACTAAGTTATTCACACAAAGTTTGTACTTTTCTGGATATGTTTCAATATAACTTTTTACATATATACATATATATATACGCATAGTCATATATGTACACACTATATATGCACACATATAAAAGATGTAATAAAACAAGTGTGATATATGTTCTAAAGAACGGATTTGAAATGTTTGTGGAAACATATTGCTGCAGTTATATTACATTTTGCCCTGATAATGAAAATAAATCATACAGAAGATAAGGTTAAAATGTTCCTGTAGGAAATTAGCCATTTGAATAATTACTTAAATCAGGAAGGCTGCTTCAGATGACACTGTCAAGAGAAATAATGCATTTGTTTTCTTTAAATAATATACCATTGTAGCACAGATTTTACTCTGTATTCATTTTACATTTTCTGTTTATGAAACTTTTTGAGGATCTGACTTAGAGAAATAAACTTGCTTTTTGGTATAGACTTATAGAATCAGTGTTAGAGAAGTGAAACAAAAATAATATCTTACTATTTATGTTATTGCTTTTTTATCACATTACTAATATGAATTCCATGTATTGTTTTCTAAATTATCTACTGTTCACATAATAAGATCAAAATTGCTATCAGGGCTTAAGTTAATCATGTAACCCATTCTTCTGATATTTATGGATACCATTTGTCATGGATGGGAAAAGTATGGGTATCACAGTGATATTGAAACAGGCTTGAATATATGTCAATTTTGCAGGTTGTACATTGGTGCCATGCCTTCTTTTCATCCTCTATCAAAGGAGATGGTAATACTCAACATCTTGCCTGTGAGGAGACCATAAGATAATGATGGCAAAGCGCCTAGGATGGGCCTTTACACATTGTAAATGGAAGAAGTATAGGTGAACATATAAAATATGTTATAATCTAAATACTTATTATCACATCAAGCACTAATAACAAGATGATTTTGGGCCATCCATCACTAGTGTTTTACACAATAGATAATTTTGGAATATAAGACAGAAAAAAATGAAAGATGAATAATACCAAGGAGAAGAGCTATTGTAGAATACTGGCCCTATAGGAAAAATAGTATTCCAAAGAGTGCCCTTTTTCTGAATGAATAGAATGCTGTTTATATAACTGATGATTATTAGGAGCACTTTTGTCTGAGCAAAAAAGAATGGCCAAAAACATCTTGGCAATAACTTAAAATAATGAGAGGTGTGTCAATAAACTTAGAAAACCTTAAAGATTATTACTTGCTACTAAATAAAATCATTATATTGCATAAACACCAGTTATATTTTAGAAAAGAAACAAGTTTAACAGAATTACTTTTAATAAGAAGCATGTGGGTTGATCAGAGTCTGATCTCATTGTAATTGTTATTGCTTTAGGTAGACACTTGGTTTATAGTCTCCCTCTTTCCCTTTAGGGAAAAAAATGAGATTTCTTTAAATAGTCAGGATACAAAAATAAATAAATAAATAAATAAATAAATAAATAAATAAATAAATAAATAGTCAGGATACCAAATGTAAAGGAAGAATGACGAGAAAGAGGAGCCTAGGTAGCTCAGATGGTTAAGCATTAAACTCCTGGTTTCAGCTCAGGTCAGCCCTGCATCTGGCTGCCTGCTTAGTGGGGAATTTGCCTGAAATTCTCTCTCCCTCTTCCTCTGCCCCCCTCCTCCCACTTGCTCGCTCGTTCTCTCTCTCTCAAATAAATAAATAAATCTTTAAAAAGAGAGAGAGAAGGAGGAGGAAGATAGGTAAATAAAAGCAATGAAGATCAAGAAGATAAACTACAAAAATAAATTAAATAAATAAATATAAAATAAAATAATAAAATAATATAAAATCGCACTGAGGGCCATATATTTACCCATTTTTTTGCCATGACATGCATATGCCATGACATTATATCATGTCAACTAATCTAGTGTCTCAGAGTTCGACTGCACATGTATGGCTAATTTTCTCAAATGTAAGAATCATTTACCATTTTTTACTCTTCCTAAGAACAAAATAGTTTCTGTGATTTTTAATATGATTTTTTTTACATGGCTGGATTTTGTCAGAAAGTAGGTCAATGACTTGCTGGAGATGGAGGCAGAGGAGAGGGGGCAGAGATGTGGATCAAAAAAGAGCACTGCTTAAGATAAGGAAACTCTTCCATATGATGGTGTGATAGCAGTTACATGGTTGCATGCATTTATCAAAGTGTATTCCATACAACAAAATGTGTACTTGAAATGGATATATTTTATTGTTTGTAAGTATATCTCAATAAAATATATTAATAGTAAGAAAAAATTAAAGGGGCATTCCCCCTCCCACCAAATAGTAAGAGAAGTTGAATTTCAGATAGGCCCCGGCAGTGCACAACTACAAAAGATTACTAGTCACAAGTGTAATAGTGCTCTTGGAGTTATGCAGTAAAGTCTTTCATGCCATGTCTTGTTCTTCCATATATCATCTTGAACTTCACCTTCTCTGTGAAAGGTTTATCAAATGCACACTCTCTCCCCCTTTTCTCATCTGCACAGATTTTACAACTTAATAAAATTAAATATGCACAAAACTGTACTTATATAAAAAGCTTATGATAATAATCTTTTAATGGGGTATAATAAACTGCTCCATAATAAATAAACTGGTCTTCATGTTAGTTTTTAAACATTTTAAACAAACACATAAAAATAGGCTATCACAGCATTGACTATCACTATAAAACATTAAACGTAAAACATTAAAAAGTGGCATGCAACATAATAAATGATGGTTTAGATGAAAATTGAATTTAAATGGCAATACTCATAGTTAATTTTTTTCCTTTTTCTTGGCCCTTTTCATCTTCTCATTTTTCACTGTTCTTAATCCCACCCTCCTCCTCACCCCATTCTCTTCTGTCTTATGTTTCTCATTATTATAGCAGCTCATATTTGTTGAATTCTTTCTATATGCCAGGTACAAATTAGAGTGCTCCACATACTGCACAGGTCACCTTCTTTCTCTTACCCCCCATGTTTTCATCTTTATTAGGTCCTTTAGCTTCCACTTTCAAAGTAATTTGTCTACTTTATTTTTATCCCAGCTTGAGTTACCAACCAATATTCACAATATTTACATTTAACATTTACAAATGAAGTCATAAGAAGATTATCATGCATTGTTGTCTTCTTCTTTCCTATCAACTAATCAACATATTTTAGCACTTGGATTCTGTCCTCTGTATTTCTATAAAAAATAAATTTGTTTAGACTGGTTGGAAGTATTATTGACTCTCTAACTCTGAGTCCTTTGACATTTTTTTTCTTTTTTTCTTTTTTTTCTTTTTTTTGACATTTTTTTATAATGCTCATTTAAACTTATGACAGTTCTCTAAACTAAACAGTCATGGAGTATTTCCTTCTTATTGAACCTGAGTTTCTTACTTAAATCTCAATGGTCAATATAACCACTCTGCAACTCAGACTTTGATTCAGAATCTTATCTTTTGTTATTAACAGTTCTTTTGGTTTTGTTTTCTTAAGATTGATTGATTGCTTGCTTGATGAGAGACACAGTGAGAGCAGGAGCAGGGTGAGGGGCAAAGGGTGAAGGGCAAGTGACCTAGGGATTGATCCAGGACTCTGAGACCATGAACTGAGCTGAAATCAGATGCTAACAAACAACCACCCAGGCACTCCAACAGTTTTCACGTTAATCACTCACCATCTTAAGCCATTCTGCTTAATACTGTGGCCCTCCTAACTAAGATTTTGGAGATAGTGCGCTATGTGAAGAAAGGTAATCCAGAAAAGCCCACTGTATATTTAGAAGAACATAGCTGGGGCACAGACACCACCTGACTTCAAGACTACTACAAAGCTACAGTAATCAAGACAGTGTAGACAAATAGACAAGAGTAGACAAGTAGATCAATGTACCAGGATAGCGATCTCAAAACTAGAGGAACATAAATGTAGTCAAGGGATCTTTGACAAAGGAAAAAAGGCAATCCAACGAAGCAAAGATACTGTCTTAAGCAAATGGTCTTGGAACAACTGGACATCCACATGCAAAAAATGAATCTAAACACAGACTTCACACTTTTTTAAATCAATTTTAACTCAAAATGGATGACAGATTTAAATGTAAAGCACAAAATTACAAAAGACCCAGATAATAAAATAGCAGAAAACTGGGATGATATTGGATATAGTGATGACTTTTTAGATGCAACACCAAGGTATGATCCATGCAAGAAAAAATTGATAAGACTTATTTCATTAAAATTAAAATTTCTGCTCTGTAAAAGAAAGTGGCAAGACGAGAAGACAAGCCACAGATTAAGAGAAAATACTTGCCAAAGACATATCTGATACAGGACTGTTATTCCAAAATATGTGAAGAACTCTCAAAACTCAACAATAAGAAAAGACCAACTCAATTGAAAAATGAGGCAAAGACCTTTTTAAAATTTATTTTAGCTTCAAATTTTGTTTAAATTCCAGTTAGTTAACATACAGCATAATACTAGTTTCAGGTATAGGGTTAAGTGATTAATCACTTACATACAACAGCCGTGCTCATCACAGCAAGTGAAAAATGGGCCAAACCTTAGCAGACACTTCATCAGAGAAGATAGACACATGGCAAATAAACAAAGGAGAAGATACTTCCCATTTCATCAGGGAGATGCCAATCAAAAGAATGAGATATCCTTACATACTTATCAGAATGGCCCAAATCCAAAACACTGACAATACAAATGTTGGCAAGGATGGGGAGCAGTGGGAATTCTCATGCACTGCTGGTGGGAATGCAAAATGGTACAGAGACTTTTGAAGAAAGTTAGGTGTTTTCTGTTTTTGTTTTTCCTTAAGATTTTCTTTATTTGAGAGAGAGAGAACATGCAAGAGAGCATAAATGGTATAGGGGGAGAAGCAGGCTACTCGCAAAGCAAGGAGCCCAACTCAGGGTTCCATCCCAAAACTTGGTGATCATGATCTTTGCTGAAGGCAGCTGGCTAACCAACTGAGCCACCCAGGTGCCCTGAGAAATTTAGGTGTTTTTTTTTTTTTTCTTTTCATGATTTTATTTATTTATTTGTGAGGGACACACAGAGAGAGGCAGAGACACAGGCAGAGGGAGAAGCAGGCCCCTGCAGGGAGCCAGATGTGGAATTCGATCCTGGAACTCCAGGATCACACCTTGAGCCAAAGGCAGATGCTCAACCACTGAGCCACGCAAGCATCCCCATTATGTGTTTTTTTTTTTTTTTACAAAACTAAACATACACTGATCATATCATCCAGCAATCATGCTTCCTGATATTTACTTGGAGGAGCTGAAAATTTATGTCCATGCAAAAACTTGCACTCAAATATTTATAACAGCCTTATTTACGATGCTAAACCTTGGAAACAAACAAGGTATTCTTTAGTAGGTATGGATAAATAAACTGTGGTACATCCAGACATGGAATATAATTCAATCCCAAGAAGAAATGAACTGTCAAGTCATGAAAAGATACAGAAAAACTTTAAATGCATATTACTAAGTGAAAAAAACAAGCCAACCCAAAAGGACTATGTACTGTGTGATTCCAACTATATGACATTCTGGAAAATTCACAGAGTTAGCCAAACTATAGAGATAGTAAATTGTAAGTGGTTGGGGGAAGGGAGGAAGGATGAATAGGCAAAACACAGAGGATTTTTAGGAAAATGAAAATATTATGTGCACTACCATAATGATGGCTACATGTCATTATACATTTGTCCAAACCCATAAAATGCACAATATCAAGAGTACACTATGATATAAACTACGGATTTTGAGTGATAATGATGTGTCAATGAAGGTTTAGCAATTATAACCAATGTACAACTCTATTGGGGGATTTGATCATGGAAGAGGATATGCATTTGTGGGGACATGGGGTATATGAGAAATTTCTGTATCTTAACCTTGATTTTGCTATGAACCTAAAACTTCTGTAAAAAAAAAAAAAAAAGAACAAACAAATCTTAATTAAAAAGCATAACAACTCCCCCCCCAGCAGAATAAACCCATATAGGATAATGTGCACAACTCTAAACTAAACTATAGAGCTTGAGGAATTTTCAAAAAGTTAACACATTTATTGAGCCAGGCTTTTAACAAATTGAATTATGGAATATTTTCAGGAACATGAAATCCTGCCTTATGGTCCCTACAGGCATCATTCCTCTCCCCACCATCCTGCAGTACCACTCTTTTCACTTCTGACACCGAGACTAATTTGGGTTACTATTTAAATTTTTAACAATGGAACAACACTATGTGTCATTTTATATCTGACTTCTTCTGCATTCTAAATATAAGAATTAGTACTAATATTCCACATAGCAGCTGTAGCAGTGCTTGATCATTTCATTTTTGTATATGATTATATTGAATTATTAAACACTATTGAATTTACCCATTCCAAATTTGATGAAAATTTGAGATGCTTTTGACTACTAATAATTACTTTGCTTTGATTGCTTAATAGATATGGGGATATTAAAAATAATTTGGAACTGTATAAAAGTGGTATTTGTGGAACATTTTGAATGCGCTATCACTGAATTGTACACTTTAAAATAGTTAATTTATGGGATCCCTGGGTGGCGCAGCGGTTTGGCGCCTGCCTTTGGCCCAGGGCGCGATCCTGGAGACCCGGGATCGATTCCCACATCGGGCTCCCGGTGCATGGAGCCTGCTTCTCCCTCTGCCTGTGTCTCTGCCTCTCTCTCTCTCTCTGTGTGTGACTATCATAAATAAATAAAAAAATTAAAAAAAAAATATTTAAAAAAAATAAATAAAATAGTTAATTTATGATATGTGAATTTCACCTCAATAAAAATCATTGTGTTGCTTTGGCCAATCACATTTTTTAGCATACATGTATTACAGGATATTCATACGTTCAGCTTTAATAAACATTGCCAAGTTTTCAAGACGGCAATGCCAATTTACTATAGTCACTGTAAGTGAGATTGCTAGTTCCTCTACAACCTTGCCAACATTGTTCTTTTCCCCCTGTAGTCATTGTTGTTTTAATCTGCATTTCCCTGAACATGAATGATGCTGGGCACCTGCACATAAGCATGTAAACTGTTTGGGTAGCTTTTTAAGTGAAGCACCTAATTTTTCATTAGCCAGCCTTATTTTATTAGGCTGCCTTTTCTTGCTGATTTAAGGAATTCTTCATGTATTTTGGACAAAAATTCCTCACCATATAAAAATGTTCCCTGGCATTTATTCAAATTGTCAAAACAGTCTCTTAATCTGTGACTTGATTTTTTTTTTTTTTTTTTACTCTGCTAATAGTAAACAGAAGGTCTTTTAATGTTGTTCAACTTCTCATTTTTCCCTTTAGAGTTAGTGGGGTTTTTAAAAAAAGATTTTATTTAATTACTCGTGAGAGAGAGAGAGAAAGAGGCAGAGGGAGAAGCAGGCTGTCTGTGAAGAGCCCAATGCAGGACTCGATATGGGACTCAGGGATCATGACCTGACGCAAAGGCAGACGCTCAACCACTGAGCCACCCAGGTGCCTTTACAGCTAGTGTTTTGAGTCTTGTTTACATATATCTGCTTACCATAATGTCATGAATATCTTTTATATTATATTCTAGAAATTTCACTTTACTACTTTTTACATTTGGGTCTAAGATCCCCTTCAGTTAATTAATCTGTACTAGGTGAGGTAGTGATCAAGCTTCTTTTTGTTGTTGTTGTTTTTTCTTTCCATTTTTCGTGTGTATGCTGTACACTCATTAATTTATGTATAGATATATACATATATGCACATGGATATACATGCATCTGTGTGAATCCACACACACATAAGGCAAACAGTAAAAGAATTTTTTCATTTTTTTTTCTTTACTACATTCAGTGCTATATTTGTCATATATCTGATTGTCATATAAAGAAGGTGAGTCATCTGTCAGTCTCATTTAGTTCCTTTGGAAACAATAAGCCTTTCCCTTGGACTCTTTTTAAAGATTTTCTCTTGTGTTTGGGTTTCAGTGGTTTTACTATGAAGTGCTTAGATTTTCTTTGCATTTGGTATTCTTACAGCTTCTTCAATCTTTGGTATCATATCTTTTGTCAGATTAGAAAAATTATTGGTCAGTATCTCTTTGAATCTCGCTTCTGTCTCTTCTCTCTCTCTAGGACTTTAATTAAATGTACCTCTCATCTTTCTTTTTTTTTTTTGTCTCTGTACTTCAAGATATTCTTTGCTTAATTCAATAGATTTATTTTAAAAGAAGATTAGACAGTAATCCTCTCTTCTGCAATGTCAATCTTCCTTTATACCCACCTATTGAATTCTTCATTCAGTTATTAAATTTTTCTTAGTTCTAGGATTTTTTTTCACATTACACACACCCACACCCACACTTTTAACTATAGTTCTCTATTGAAATGTTCTATATTCTATTCATTTTGGGATATATTATGATCAATTTAAGTCTGTGTCTGATAATTCTAATATCTACATAACCTGTTGGTCTACTCTATTGCCTAATTTTCTCTTGATTTTCAATAATTTGGGTCCTATTTTTTAGTGAGATCAATTATTTTTGTTTAATTGATGGCAGACAGAAATTCATTAGGACAAATCACCTGATTCAATTGAGGTTGATCTATTTCTTGTTTGCTTTTACACGAGGTGGATTCTCAGTGGGTCTCCACTGAGAGTATGGGGCATGAGCCAGTCACTCTGCCTCACTAGTTCCTGAATACCACTTGTTGACTTCCTAGGGCTGTAGGACGGCCAGGTTCTCGGTTTTGTTTTTAAGCCCCAGGCAGCTGTTTTCTACTTGATTTCTCTTAATTCAGCTCAAATTCTTATTGTGGTTGTATGAGATATTAAAATTGATATCTGTACATTTTTCTGGTCTGAGATGAAAGTTTGGACAACTTATTTAAACTCTTTAAATTTTGCCTACCTATCCTTTTACTTGGAAATAAAAACAGGAGATGGTGGTAAATGTGCTTAAATGAAAAGTGATTAATTTCTGCTATATTCTAGCACCAAATAATCCAGCCATATAGGGAAGACCTCTTTCAAAGTCATGCTCCAACTATTCAATACAATTCCCTGTCTTTCCAACAGCCCAGTGGTATATATACTAATATAGTAATTGAATCACTCTTTGTGTGAGGAATGTCTATTTGAGGAAAGTTTTTGTTCCTCTGGATGAGGTTGACCCTTGTTCAATTCCTATTACCAAATATGTCTCCTTGTTAAGTAACTGAAAGTTTTATTTCTTTCATGTTATTTTACGGGGAAAATATGATTTTTTGAAACTTCTTCTCTTTTTGAAAATACAAAAATGAAAAATAATACACAAAAGAAGTCTCTTCCTTCATAGGGACAATGAAGTATTTCTAAACATAATTCTTTGAAAATCATATTTTAGGAAAAGAACTTCATGACAAGCATCACATAGAGGTTCTCATTCTTACCTCTGAAAGAACTCTGATATGCATCCAAATAAAATTCGAGAAATAGTATAGTTTTAAAATTGGAAAATATACAACTAAAGTCACATATCCATGCTTGCAGGCAAAAATAGAAGACAACTGAGGCACCTGGGTGGCTCAGTCAGTTAAACACTCGACTCTTGACTTCAGCTCAGGTCATAATCTCAGGGTTGTGAGACCTAGCCCCATATTAAGTAAGCTCTGTGCTGGGTATGAAGCCTGCTTAAGATTCTCTCTCTGTCCTTCTGCCCCTCACTGCCCCACCACACTTGCTCACATGCACAAGCTCTCTCTCTCTCTAAAAAAAAAAAAAAAAAAAAGAGAGAGAGAGAGAGAGGAAAAAAATGGCAGCCTTACAAATTCAAATTAGTTTGTAAGTGGCATTTTTAATTCCTAAAATTAAAAATATCTCATTTTCAAATATCTGGGCATGTTCTTATCTTTATGGGCTAGGTCTGACATTGTTCTTTCATTCAGCACTCTGCCAGAGAGGACACTTGTAAGAAATGGCTAAATTTATAATAATTTCAGTTCTAGATTTTAAGAGTGGTTTGATTATTCAATAAATCCTGATGAATTAAGAGATTCACAAGACAAGGGTAGAGTTTAATATGATCAAAAATTTTGATTCAGGATATGTCTATTTTAGTCAACTTCTCTTCAATACTTTTAATAAGGAAAGTCTGAGGAGGAGGCATATTTATATGCACAGTCAGAGAATACCGGTATAACACTTGAGGAAAGTTAGGTGAACCAAGATAAACATGTACGTTTTTAAAAATTCATAATATAAAATCTTACAAGAATCCTGAATTATTTTATCTCTGATGTCCTATCAGGGATCTCTGTTAGAAACTTCTCCACCATCTGGTAGAAGAGTGGTTTCTGAATCAGCTATATATTTGTCTATATATCTAGAATATATTCACCTTGATGAGAAACACTGAAGGAGTAGTTTCAAATCCAGATTTCTGGATCCCATTGTAGAATGACTGAGCTGGACTACAGGCAAAATAGTCTAGGAAGTCCAAATTCAGTCAACTTAAGTGATTACAATAGTTAATACCAGTTTTAGAATCCACTGCTCTAGGATATATATCATTAGTTAACTACCTATGACAGCATTATAATTTTAGAAGAGATTCAATTCCTTCATTTTTTCTTTCATATATTGAATTTTATATATCATCATTTCTTTGAATAGAACTTAACAGTTTCATAACTGGTATACTAGTTACAATGCTGTACTACTTTCTTCCTCAATTCAGGCATATCAATTTTTATTATTTAACTTTCATTACTTTCTTTTTTTTTCTTTCATTACTTTCTTTTCCAAAGTACATAACACGGAGAATTAATGGAAAGCAACATGAAAATTAATACTTAATCCTATTGACCTGTTAGAAAAATGCATAAAAGCCAGGATTAAAATGATCATTTAAAATAATAGATTTTTCTCACTGTCTCAATGAAAGTTCTGATTTTACTTATGAATAGATTCACTTAGGCTAAGCCATGCCGTAACCTGGCGGAAAGATGTTATTCCTGGTTTATTGCTGTCCATTTGCTTTTAGCTCATGATATAAAGAATATATATGTTGGAGTTTTTTTTTTTTATTTGGTAAGCTATTTTCAATACAGTTTAGCTGAAATGTCATCTTAGTTTTTAAAGGAAAAGAAAATAGCATGTTAATTTATTCAGCAAGAGAGACTTCTGGTCACAGATTTTAGACTCTAGAGGCTATACTTGATGATGAAGCTGTCAGCAATTGCTATTTTCATCCACTAAAAGAATAATGGTATCTCTAGGAAAATCAAAACATATTGCTTTAGCAGAACCTTGTTAAAAACAAAAATGCAATAATAATAAATAAAATCACAGATTTTTCTTCCCCCTCATTTCATGTATGTCAGTGTCCAATAACCCATGTGAATATCTACTGTCATTAAACACTTTTTTAAAGTTTGTTTTTAAATTGAAAATTTTTTAAAGTTCAAAATTTAAAGTCAGAAAATCATAGACTAGATTTTTAAAATTGTTAATACAAAATAAAAATTTTAAAAAATACTACCAACAGCAAACACACACACACACAAATAACTACTAAATCTCTGAGTCGAATATTATCAGGTGAACAATGTGTGATTAGCTACCTGAAGTATTTTAGCAGCTACTTTAGATTCATTTTAGGACACCAGGTATGAACACCTTCAAAAATACTTAAAATCATTACAGGTTGTAAAACTAACATATTCTCATTTTAAGTGTTTATTTCACTCCTCATCCAGATTTTTATGGTCTTCAATACCTCGATTGCCAGGTAGACCTTATAATTTGACATTCCGTCCCTGAAAGGTACCAGAAATGTAACTGGCCTTTTTATGAGTAATTTCTGGTTCCTACAGTTTCCCAGTTCAGAATATGGTATCATTGTGAATCTCTTTTAACCATGCTATTATACCATATACATGGTATACAACCATATACATATTTGTAGTTAATATTTATATACACTCAAGGATAGTCATAAGTCTCCATCTGGAGGTAAGAAACAGAAATAAAGAAAACAATTATCTATCATTACACATTGTGTGTTTGTCATTGCATGAGGTGATGACACACACCTTTAATCTACTCCTCAGTTCTAGAAAGCCACAATTAAGAGTGTGGAAAAACCATTAATAGGTATGATCTATACACATGGAATGAATATCAACTTTCTGATAGGTTAAAATGTAAATAAACAGTGGAAAAATTGATTATCTCACAATACTGTTAATTTTCTAACAGGCATTTTTTTTCTCTTTTCGTGGGAGCTACTTATGAAAGCCTTTGAAATGTGTAGGATACTTTTGGAATGTATGCACACCCAAACCAGGCTATTTGACTTTGACTCCAGTTTTAGAGATACTAATGCAAAGAATGAGGTAAATTTCAGATGCTATTTCCAATGCCTTGATTTTTAGTTTTCTAAAAATAAGTTTTTCACACATCACCACAACCTCAGCACTATACTCAATTCTTAAAGAAGAGGCCTAATATGAATAAATCTTGTAAGCCTATCCCAAAATATGCACATATTTACGAACCATATTAATATTACTAAAAAATGTTGTGACCATGGGAGCTGATGGATGTTAACTAAATCTACTGTGGTGATCATTTTGCAATATGTACATATATCAAATCATTAGTGTACATTTTGGACTTAAACAATGTGATATGTCAATTATATCTCAATAAAACTGGAAAAAATAAAATAAAACCCAGCCCTGGTTACTTCAAAAAAAGTGTTACTATGTTAACGGACTATGTATATCATAATTCATATCCAAAATAGAACTTTTAAAAGAATGAAATAAGGATTAAAGAGAAAATATTGATGATAGCCTCATGTTATCATTAGTGTGATAGGCAAGTTTTAAAAATAGTTCCTAAGATTCCTGTACCTGTGACATACTCTACAATTGCCTTCCCCTGAGTGTGAGCAGAATCTAGGACTATGTTGAGAGTTTCACTTCTGTGATTAGATTACAAATTAGTTGATTTTGAGTTAATCAAAAGGGAGATTATACTAGGTGGGTCTAGCTTAATCAAATGATCTTTTAAAGAAAGGAGAATGTCAGAGAGACTCCCTGCTGGTTTTCTAGAGAAAGCAAATAGCCATGCTGTAAAGGGCCATGGAAAGCAACTGCAGGCAACCTCTAGAAGCTGAAAGAATCTCTGGACAACAGCTGGCAAGAAAATGAGGACCTCACTCATATAGTCACAGAAAGTGAAATCTCCAATCATGTTGAAGAAGCCACCAAGCCCCCATATGAAAATCCCCCATAGGCTTTGATGTGTGTGTGTGTATTTCCACATGGATCCTGGGTCTGAGTAAATCTAACTCCAGAAGTATCATCCACACCTCATCCACAGAAATAAGTCTCCTTTCCTTCTATTCCCTCCTCTCCTCTCACTTCAGGAAAAAAAAAAAAAAAAAAGGAGACTGAGTCTTAGAGAGATTAACAATTTAATACATTATGCCCACTGTGTTATTATATGTTTTATTGTATTACATCTTCAATAGCTTCCTATTTTCAAATGTTTATTCCCTATATATTATGGTGTTCACACATCTTTATTTAGTGAGATATTGACATTATACTGATTTTGAAGACTTGTAACTCAAATTATCAAAACATCAAACATCTTGAGCAGCTGAGTTTGTATGAAATACAACTAGTCTCTAAATACTTCAACCTCCTATGCAGGAGTCCCAGCCAGAGACCAGGCAAATTCTACCCTATATCGAATCTATGCTGCCTAATTCAGTAGATGAACATTTTTAGGGTTATGATAATGGAAACTGGAAAGAGCAAAACTCCACTGACATTGTGGTAGGTAAGTAGGTATATCGTCATGTTTAAAACCTAAATGGAAGACAACACCTTTTGAATATCACATTTAAACTTTATATTTAATGGTTCTTCTGGTAGAATTTCTATGGCTTTTTTCCTGAACTACTTATATGGTCTTATAACATTTTTGCCACATAACCAGAAGTATGTGTGTGTGCTTATATGAATAAGCTTTATCTTTAATAACAGAGAATAGCATATTAAAGAAAATCCATAAATCTGAAATTAACTCAGAGGTAAGTAAAAGTATAGCCTGTTAGGCTTTGCTTCTCTGAGAAATGTATTTTGTAAATAGAGAGTTCCAGAGTCACGTGTCTATTCACAGCAGTTAAACTGTTAAATGTTTTCTCCTTGCATTAAAAAAAAATTACCAAATGTCAATATTAAACCAGGCCAGGGCAGAAATAGCATACATTCTTAATTATACGCCGATACAATTAGGTCTCATGATGAGTTTTAAATCTTGGCACATTTTCTCCTGGCAATTCTCATTTTTTATCCACTTTAAAATATAAAAGTTAAATATTTATTATGCTTCATGTCCTCTCCATGAAAATAGCTCTCTGGAAAATAGTAGGTCTCAAAGCGATTCATGTGTTTATCATGATGAACGGTTGTAGATATGACCAACAGTACTAGAGTACACATTTTATGTTTCTTTTTTATTACTTTTGCAGTAAGTTCCACAATATAGGTAGGCCAAATTAAGCATGTTTGTTCAATTTTAAAATGTCTTCTTGCCAATGATTATATGGATGACTTGACTTAACTGGTCTCGGTAAATAATTCTTTTGGTGAGCCTTTATGTCTCAATGCAAGGAATCCATGGCAAAATCAATAAAGGCTCGTGTAGTGCCCTCAGAATTCCAATAGGGACACTAACGTTCATTATTTCAGGACTTCATAGAATTTTATAAATTTCTTAGAGAAATTAAAATGCACTCCTGAACAGATGGTTTAACAAAATAGGGATGGGAGGAATTATGATTTATAAATGGAATGCATTACTGAGAAATCAATTTTGTGCTAGGGTAAAGACTTGACCTTCCAGCGCATTACAAAAAGTCATACAGCATGAAACTCTGTGTCAGGGATAAGCAAGCACTCTCCTTTAGTATTTCTGTTTGTAACATAAGGGAGCCCCATACCAGCTGCATGCAGCATTACTTCATGAGTATATAACTGTATTTAAATCATTTATATATTACATTTTACAAATGTAATAAGGAAATGTGTTCTTTTGCATTCACAGTTAAGAGTTGGAACAGATGGTGAAAGGCTCGGTTTAAACTAATATGGGCATTAAAATAACTGATATTGCATGCATTCCTTGATATAACAGAAGTTTAGTTCACTATAAAATGGGCTTGTGACTTTCTGGAATATATTAAACATAATGTGTCTTTAGCAATAGGTTTTCTACATGAGGAAATTTGCTGTGAGAATCTACTCATAATAATTTTTCAAACTTAAAAAAATGAAGTAATTCATTCAACAAATATTTACTGAGCACCTGTTATTTCAGACAATGTCCTTAGTATCAAGATGCTTATAAAGATGAATGAGACATGGTCCCTGCCTTCAAGATAAGATCACGATTTGGTAGAGACAATGAGACGATAGAAAATACCAACATATGGAACATTTGGAGCACCTCTATTTGCAGTGACTGGGTCTGTGGTATTTTCGTAGATCCAAGATCTAGGTCTGCAATTCTGGTAGTTGCAAAAAATTGGCAATACAGCTTAAGTCTGGAGTCCAGCTGAGACACTCTGCCCTTTTTTGTATGTGGACAACAGAGAAGAAATTAACTTATTCATACATTCACTATATATTTTCCATCAAAATAGCTAAAAAAGAAGTCAAAGAATTAAAAAAAAAACCCCACAAGAGTCAGCAATCATTTGAAAAAATAAAAAGATCTTTTCATATAATGAAATTTTACATCAGTCTTAGTATTTTGCTTGGGAGCTTATCTCGTGTGCTGTCTTGCCAGGAGTTAATGATTTCTGTCATATTTGTGAGCAATTTTGCATGAGGTCCAAGTTCTATTCAATTTTCTATAGTTCCTGGTATGTATCTGGAATTTCCCTTGTCTCTAGTCTTTTCCAAACGCTCTTGCCCTCACCGAGGACACTTCATCCTTAATTTCCTTTTTAGTCTTTCTCTTTGCAAGCTCCTATTCATCCATCAGGACCTGACTTAAAGATCAATTTTTTAGGCATATCTTCCCTGGCCTATAAATTAAGTTAGATTCACCTGAAATTTCTTCATTTATAGTTTTATTTTTTAGGTTCATCTTACTTTGTTTCAATTTCTTGCTTAATATTCACCACGTGCAGCAAAATGACAAACAATAATTAGGTGTTTAATGAATATAGTAAAAAAGAAAACTATCATACCCTTTCTCTCTGTGTTAAGTAAAATACTCCCTAACTTGGCTAATTTTTTTTCTGTACTGGTATCTACTGGGGATAAGGCCTTCAGACATGGATAGATAGAAAAGAATGCAAATTTTAACTTTTAAAATGCATACTAAAAATGCTCTTTTTAAATCAATACATTATAATCTTTCTTGTGATTCACTAGTTATACCCAGTTCCTTATGCTACTTCAGAAATATTGCTGTTACTTAAGAAAGCAGCACCACAGAGTTAATGAGTTTTTAATTGAGCCAGCCTTCTCTCTGGGCACTTTTTAAGTTTTTTCAACATCTTGTTTCTTCACAGGTGTTGCCATACTGTAAGAGACAGTACGACTTGGGAAGTAGCTTTACATAATTTTTTCCTTGATACCTCATTGATGATTTCAAGCAAAGTTTACCAGTAATTTGGAGAATATGGGGCAGTTTAACCACATAGAATATCATACAGGACTGCTGCTCAGTCTTCTGCTAATCTAATGAAAGTCTCTAAAGTCACAGGAAAATTGTTTACTTAAAACATTAAAGAATCATTTTGCAGGATTTCAGTGAGAAAGAATAAGCAATGGGAATAGACAAAATTGCATCTGTACTTCTTAAAATGATTTTATACTGAAATCACTGAATATGGAAGGCATGATCACTGAAACATGTGCACCTGCTTATATTTGATTGTAACATCGGTGTTTCAAATAACCATCTATACTCTCAATATATACCTAATTCATCTGCACTAAAATTTCACTTTGATGATTGTACATTCAAATTTCTGCAGATGTTCTTGGAGAAAATGTTTATGAAAATAAGCTCCTTAAGATCAGATCCTCCAAAATTTACAAGAGCAAAATAACCCTATCCACCTAAATATATTCAGCTTTTTTCCAAATAAGTACTTACTTGTTTATTCAGTTCAATTCCCTACAAAAAGAGTGTATCTGTAAAGATATTAAAATAAACTAAAATTCACATAAATATTATTCCTCTGTTATCTAAAGAAAATCAATTATTTATTGAATACTAATATCATTTCACTTTTGGCAAACAAATTTATGACTGAAGTTAGACTGAGTTCACTATTCAGACAGAAACGATACATTTTATTTACATAATGCACTGTAGTATATAAAATGCTTTGATATTCACAATATTTTGTTGCATTATCTAGCAACTCTTTGAGATACCCAGTAGTTAATGGTAATAAACTTTATATTTCAGGTGAAAATTCAAGGCTAACAAAAGTTAGGTAATTAATTTACCATAAGGCAAGTAGGTAGTAAATGATGGACATGAAGATGATTAACTCTGGGTTTTCTATATTTATGTCTGGTGCTCTTTCTATTGAAAAATACTTTTATTTCTACATGATGCTAAATATTTGGATACTCATATAATTTCTCTTTATTTCTACAAGTTTCTAAGTAGAAAGTTGTTTCTACAAGTTCCAGATTTTATGAATCTGCAGATATTTACATAAATTTGCTACATGGCATATAATACATCAATATATTTAATATATTATATTTATATTTTAGAAAACCAACAAGACTTTGCTGTGGCTAGGGTTTTTTAAGCTGATCCAAAAGCATGGTAATTCTCCCTAAATTCATTCATGGAGCTACAGATGGTATTTCCCATCATTCCTTGAAGCCCCATGTAACCTAGCTATGCTAACTCCTATTTTCTAGTTACACCGTGGCATGTTCCAAATGTTTATACACAGTTAAAAATTATTTTCTTAACTCAAAATATACCCTGCTGTCTACCCGGCACCTCCGCTACATACACAAACACACACACACGTACCCTCCCCCCACACACACACACACATGCACAACTAACTTCTGAATCCTTCTACTCCAAAATAAAATCTACAACACAACCTTCTTCATGATAGCTAATGATAACTCCACCCTGGTAATTTTTCTGTCCAAGAACCTTCAATTCCAAAAAACTTTGAAATCATCTTTGATCCTATCTTTTCCTCATACTTCACATTTTGCCTATCATAAAATCCTCTTGACTCCATTTTAAATGTTTTTTTCATAATACAGCCAGTTCTTAATCTTGTCATTGCTACATTGTGCCCTATTAATAAGCAATCACATCTTCTTAGAGTTCTTCTATATCTTCTTAGTTTACCTCCTTTCTCCAACCATCCCCACCCTAATAACATATATAAATTCAGGAATCTTAATGGTCTTTTAAAAATGTAAGTTGTCATGTAAGTCATGTCATGTAAGTTGTAATGTATCAATCCTCTGTTCAAAACCCTATGGTTGCTTCCTCCTTCACTTGAAACCAAAGTCCAAGTCCTCTGAATCACTGACAGTGCCTCACATAAACAGTCCTGGATATTTCTCCTAAGATTTTTCCTCTTCTTTGGTTCTGCAACACAGGTTTCTTTGATGTTTCACAGATAGATCAGACACATTCCCATCTTCCTGCCTTTACCCCAGTTTTTCTTCTTCTCCAGACACTCATTTTATTAAATGTTTCACCTCCATCAAGTCTTTGCTTGAATCTTACCCTCTCAATAAATAACATTTTTAAGACCATGACTTATCCCCAGCTCCCCATCTGCCCTTCAGACTCTTCCAATTTTCTTTAATGTTTATTTGTTTGTTTCCATAACATACACCATTTTCTTATGTATTATCTAATTTAATGACTTATTTTATCATTCATTATCTCTGTCTTTTTTCTCCCTTGTGGGCAGGGAATTTGTTTAGTTTTTTTTCCCTGATGCATCCAATTGCCTACAACACATGGTACCTGCCAAAATAATATCATTTAATCCTGTGGTAGTTTCTGAGATGGAGTCCAATGATATCTGTTTCTTGATAGTCACACCCTTGTGTAATCCCTCTCCTTGAATGTAGGCTGGACCTAGAGATCTCTTTCTAATGAATAGAATAAGGTCAAAGTGATGGGCTGTCACTCCCTGTTCTTCTTACTTTTTAAAAAATATTTTATTTATTTATTTTAGAGAGAAAGCACAAGTAGAGGGAGAAGCAGACTCCCCCCTGAGCAGGGAGCCCAATGCAGGGCTCCATCTCAGGACTCAGGATCATGACCTGAGCTGAGAGGGCAGAAGCTTAACTGACTGAGCCACCCATGTACCCCTGGGCTGTCACTTCTATGATTAAGTGACATATGATTTTTGCCTTTAGTCCTGCTGGCTTCTCTATCTTGTTGGCACTCTCTTGTTTTCCCGCTTACTTTCTCTGATAAATTAAGCTGCCATGTTATGTAATGCTCCATGGAGAGGCACACATGGCAAGCAACTGAAGAAGTCCTCTGGCCAACAATCAGCAACTGAAGCCTTAGAACAGCCAAAAAGGAACTGAATCCTGCCAATAGCCATATGAATGAGCTAAGAAGCGATTGCTCCCAGTTGAGCCTTGGGATGACAGCAAACGTATGAGAATTCAAGGACCTAAGTAAGCAGCATTCATGACCCACAGAAACTGTGAGATAATAAATAATGTTTTCAACCACTAATCTTTGAGATTGTTACACAGGAGTAAGATCACAAAAATAATTCACAACACAAAAGCATGTGCATACATGATAAACTTCTTCAATGGGAAGCATGGAAACCAAGAGCGCTTAGTTTTTCTCCAGTGTAAAGTTTACATCTCCTAAAGGCATAAATGGAATTTTTAAAAAAGATTTTATTTATTTATTCATGAGAGACACAGAAAGAGAGAGGCAGAGACACAGACAGAGAGAGAAGCAGTCTTCCACGCAGGGAGCCTGACTTGGGACTGGATCCCAGGTCTCCAGGATCACACCCCAGCCTGAAGGCAGCGCTAAACTGCTGAGCCACCCAGGCTGCCCTATAAATGGAATTTTCACCCACATAGTATAATGCCAGCTTACACCCCCATCTCATATAATGTTTTTCTGCTAATCAATCCTAAACAGAAATCTTAAGTTAAACATATGATTTTAGTTTTTAGTGTTCCATTAATTTTGTTATACTTGCCTACATATATAAAATATACAAAACATAAAATACTACTTAAAATGTAAGTGCTGTTATATTATCCTTTTTATAGCTCTTAAAAATGCTAATTATGCCTTCCATTATTGACAAAATACTTAATATATGTAACCATATGATATGCAAGCATGCCCACCACTCCCTCCTTTGAAATGAAATTATCTGTTTATACCGCCATTTAGAGCAGTTAGTCAACTTTTAGTGTTCCTTTATTATGTAATAATTTTTTTTAAAAGGGAAAAGACTTCAGGAAAAGCTCATGGACAGTGTAATAAGAACAACACCTTCCAAATTATCTCCTACCTCAGAAAGCATATTTGTGTTCTAAGACTGAAAATGCACTGATTTTTCAAATAAAGTATGGTTTCCGGATATATCACTTGACTTGGAAGAGGAGATGGTGTTCTTTTTCTAGCTCAGACTCTGAGAGGTTGGCTGATCCAAAGTCACTGTGGATCTCCATTTCCTTACCTAATGATCAACAAACATTTGGTTTTCACAATCTCTGGAGTCCTATTACCAGTTCTATGATTTATGAAAACATGAAAGAAACTAAGAACTAACATTTCTATAGACTGTGAAATTCTGGAGCACATGGATTCTTTCCCAGGACTTTTTCTGATACTTATTATATTTAAATTATGTAAAATAAGGCTAAAATTATTACTTGCCCTATATCCATTTTTGCCCTTTCTTACTAATTGAACTCCAATTGCACTTCTCCAAAAAGCTTATATTTATGTTTATGTTATATTTATATTATTCTTAATTTTCTGGGAAAGAAAACATTATTTGACTGACCATGAATTTCTCACCAAACACTAAAGACAGCCAGAAGACACTGGAACAGTCAATATCTTTAAAACACTGAAGGAAAAGGACCATCATACCAAAATTCTATACCCAACATAAATATCTTTCAGAAATAAAGGAAAAATAAAAACATTCTCAGTTGAAGAAAAATCAAAAGTATTTTTTTCCAATTGACCTAATATAAAAGAGATACTAAGGAAGTTCCTTAGACTAAAGGGAGAAAATATCAGAGAGAAATTTGAATCTTTAGGGGTGAAGGAAGAGCAACAGAAATAATAGACATCTGAGTAGACATAAAAACTATTATTCTACTTTAGGTTTCTTTACAATATGCATAACTGGTTAAAGAAAATTCTTATCTGGTATATTTATTTTCTGCATATGTAATATAAATGACTAGTATAAATAAAAGTCAATAGGAGTGGTTACATGACCTAATAATCAGGTAGGTCAATAATAATAATAATAATAATAATAATAATAATAATATAGTAAATAATATTTTACTCAAAGGGTAAATTATTAACTCTAAGTAAACTGATAATTTAGGCATGCATATTATAATCCCTAGAGGAAACACTGAAAGAATTACAAAGGGTTAGAGCTAGAAAGGCAATAAATTAATTACAATATTAGATATATTCAAATAAAACAAGAAAGGAAAAAAAGCAAATAGAGGAACAGAATCAGAATATACACCATACAAAATAATGGTGAAATAATGGACCATAATGCCTAGACCCTAAAGGTAAGTGAGAAAATTCTGGGGGAGATAGAATGAGTCACAGGGTGGTTGCCTCAGTGCAGATAAGTGAGTCCTTAATATGATGCAAAAGACAGGAGCTGAGTTGAATATATAACAAATTATGGTGAGCAAACAGGATACCACCTTTTATTTACAAGTATTCATGCATATCACAGTTTATCAGTTATTTTTTTAAAAATATTTAATTTATTTATTCATGAGAGACAGAGAGAGAGAGAGAGAGATGCAGAGACACAGGCAGAGGGAGTAGCAGGCCCCACACAGGGATCCAATGTGGGACTCGATCCCGGGTCTCCAGGATCCAGAGTTTCCAGGATCCAGGATCACGCTCTGGGCGGAAGGTGGCACTAAACCGCTGAGCCACCCAGACAGCCCCATCAACTATTATTTGAAAATGCTATGAACCATAGCAGTGGTTTTTCCAGATGCTTTTATTCAGTAACTTAACAATTTTGGTATTTATAATGACTATTTTTAAAGTTAGTCAACGTCTTTTCATATAGTATTTTACAGTGCAAGCATTTTGTATATACTAAATTCTTTTAAGTGCTAGTAGTTTTTTGGTATTTTAACTGTATGTAGCAGAAATTCTTTCAAGACATACTTTACCTCTTGGTAAAGTTAATTTAATATTCTGATTTTTTTAAATTCCCAATAGGGTAACTGATTATAGGACTGGACTGGAATGAAGTGATGGCCTCAGGAGCTTTTGCTTTTATACTTTCACTCCCTTCTATGAGTCTTCATTCAGCAATTATAGGTCTCATGAACTATTACTACCAATACTAAATTGGATCAGGCCTATGAAGAGACTTAACTTTGTTGTATAGAACTTTCAGTATAGTAAGCTGAAGGCAAGTGCTTAGGGTCTTTAGCAACTATGTTCATGGGTGGCCAGATGCCTTTTTATCTTTTACTTCTGGGTTCAAGGTTGTTTCTAAGACCAGAGGTTGTACAAGTCTCATTTTCAGTTACATACTGTATTAAACTCAATTAAAAATCTATATTCATTAGTGAAAGCTTGCATTAAAAAATGAAGTTCTAATTTCTTTTCATCCATCACTATGTATACTCTTTTCATCTTTTATTGTATATATAGCCAAAATCTAATGGTAATCACAAATTTTTTTTCTAGGTTAAAAGATCTAAGTGTTCCAGTATACTAATTTTAGTACGTTCTATTCTGGAGGACATAGACCTTGTAACAAATAATTTTAGTACAAATATCAAGATTTTTACAACTTCAAGTTCTTTACTAGAAGTAGTTTTTAGTATATTCTTGTAAAATAATCATTGCCTTAGGAACCAACAGATACAAATTTTCAGTCACAAGATACTCCGTTTAATCCCTGATTTTAAAAGAAAGGGGAAAGTGAGGCCTAGGTGGCTCAGTGGTTGAGCATCTACCTTCACTTCAGGTTGTGAACCCAGGGTCCTGGAATTGAGTCCTGCGTTGGGCTCCCCATAGGAAGCCTGCTTCTCCCTCTGCCTGTGTCTTTGCCTCCCTCTCTGTGTCTTTCATTAATAAATAAATAAAATATTTTTTTAAAAAATAAAAGAGAGAGAAAGAAAGAAACAATCCGAGGAATATCTTTCAAATGAAACAAATCATATTGTTGGATATAGATAAGTAGATAGGACAAGAAGAAGATGAGGGAGAAAAGAGGAAGATACTGGTAAATTTTTCATTTAAATGGGAATGGAAGGGGCGCCTGGAAGGCTCAGTCTGTTAAGTGTCTGACTCTTGATTTCCACTCAGGTCATGAACCTGGGATCCTGGGCTTGGGCAAGTATCGGGCTCTCTGCTCAGTGAGGAGTCTGCTTTTACCTCTCTTTCTGCCCCTCCTAATGCTTGCTCTCTGTCTCTCAAATGAATACAATCTTTAAAAAAAAAAAAATAAATGCGAATGGAAAACAGTCTCAAAGAAATCTGAGCTGGACACTTAGATAAGAGGCAGAGACATGGTGTATGAGTAAATCAATATTGTTTGTCATCTGAATACTGGCTGCTCTTTAACTTATCAGGAAAGAGGCAAGGGGTTAGGACAGAAAAAGAGTTGGACCCTTCATTTAACACCAGTGTCCTAGAAAATGTTTCTTTCCAGATAGAGCTAAAAGGCTAAGAGGCTACAGCTGTGATGAACTTGGGTCAGAAAATCAAACTAAGACTTAAAGCTACACCTGCAAACAATCTTCTTCCCTCAGTAGGGGACTGGTCACATACACTAAGAAATATCCATAAAATAAAATGTTATGTATTTCTTACAAAAGAAGTATTGCTTTTGATGTATTTTTACAGAAAGAGGTCTGGTAGTGTAAAATGACTGATGTAGGTTTCTAAGCAGTGCTTATACTTTATGTCTATTTTTGTGTGTGTAAAAACGTGTTTGCACACATCTAAAAAATTCTTGAAAAAGAGAAGAAAAACTCTTAAGATTTCAGATATAGATCCTTTGCTCATATTACAACTAAGAAAAAATCTTGAATCTGTCATAAGAAAGGAGAATAATTTGGAATTTGGAATAAGAAGTCCAAAAATCTTTCATTTACTAGCTTCGAGAGTTCTGAAAAAAATATGTAAACAGTGTTAGGAAGATTAATTAAAATAACAGAATAGTGCTTAATAATATTATTTTTAAAAGATTAGAAATTCTGCTCACTGCATCTGTCTTAAAATAGAGTTTAATAATAAACTCTTATTATTAAACTCTATTTTAAGATTTTCTAAATTGGTTTCCCTTAGATCCTTTCTGGTTTAATGGATAAAGTGTACCTTTAACAAGTAATTACAAGTGGAAGGGAATGCTAGATATTTCAGATGTCACAATGGGCCTTTTCATGCCATATATACTTGAAGCATAATAGTTCACAAAATCTGTTTCAGACTATGGAGAATTTGTATAATAGGATCTGCTGTGCAATAGAAACCAGAAATTTCTATCAATGGAAGTATTGAAAAATAAGACTGTGTCAAAGTTTTTTTTTTTTTTTTCCCTCCCTTTGCTGCTATTCAATTCCATACTCCCTTCTGATTCTCTCCCCAAGTCTCTCCAGGATAGACTATAATAATGAGATCTCTTTCTTTAGCAAACAGAAAGTCAGGGACAGAAATGTTTAAGCCTCCCTCCTGACTAGAAGTAATTAAGTATCTAAATTATAAATACACACTCATGTCTGGGGAGGTTAAACTGATCTTATGAACTGCTTAAATGACAAAAGCTCTCCATTTTACTGAAGAAGATTCATACTCTGGCTATTCAGATTTTTCTGTCTTATACGAGGGCCCATTGTTTAATAGTAATTAGAGGTTTTTCACTGAGGCATAGAGGTCACATTAATGTTGAATTCAAAATTATATAAATTTTTGAACCTGTATCTTTGGACTTTTCTAAGAGATGAACAACTTCATAAATATATTTTTATTCCTATACAACACAAAGTAAATAAAAAGTAAATTCTTCAATTTCTAACTCATCAATAATTGCAATAAATGCATGAAAATTTTATGCACAGACATGTAAACTAATCAAATGTCCTAAAAAATATTAAAAATATAAATTCCAAGTCATAAGTTTTCCTTTTAATGGCACAAATATTACTGTGCATTTTGAAATAATAAGCTATATAACAGGAATACTATAACTTGGGAATTAAAGCATAACTCGGTCAGAATGCTTGTTTTCAACTCCCTAATACTCCTACTTACATGGTGTGCAACCTTTGAAAACTTTTTAAACATGTCAACACTTAGCTTCCTGAACTGAAATAAAAAAAAGAAAAGAAAATATTCACTAACTGAAAAGTTTGTTTTAATGGTTAAATGAGATAAAGTAAAAAAAGTTCCTCAGCATAATCCCCAGAACATAGTACAATTTCCATAAAATCCTCACTAAATGGAATTTGATATAGGATGTTCAGTTAAACACAATTTTACAGAGTTTTGGAAAATTACAACTGCAAGAAATTTATATATTCCCTGAAATGAGTTTCAAGTATAAAAACACAAAAAGTAATTTAATATTATAAAATTGATGTCTAACATTATTACTGCTGGAATTTTTGGAATAACTGTGTAATTTCAAATGTGTACTATATAAACACAATAAAAGTACACAAATAATGTATTTATTAATATATACCAAATAGGAATATATTGCATAATATGTAATATATGTTATATTTTATATATAATATACGTCATGTTATATATAATATATGTTATATGCTATATATAATATATATTACATATTATGCAATATATTCTTTAAATATTTTTTTAATTTTTTATTTATTTATGATAGTCACACACAGAGAGAGAGAGAGAGAGGCAGAGACACAGGCGGAGGGAGAAGCAGGCTCCATGCACCAGAAGCCCGACGTGGGATTCAATCCCGGGTCTCCAGGATCGCGCCCTGGGCCAAAGGCAGGCGCTAAACCACTGTGCCACCAGGGATCCCCTATGCAATATATTCTTATATTGGTATGTTACATCTTATATTATGATAACATATAATATGTAATAGTAAATTGCTAGTCATTAATTTGGAAAGATTTTCAGGAAAATGGGCTATGATTCTGTGAGACAGAGGCTATATATTATATAAAAAGTATGTGTTTACTTCAACTTATCTCTCGTTACATAATTCCTGAGATATTCAGCATTATGAAATATGTTTTCTATATATGTTTTCTGCATAGGGTAGTTCTATTTTTAACTTTTTGAGGAACCTCCATACTATTTTCTGCAGTGGCTGCACCAGTTTGCAATTTCTATGCATACTTGTCAACACTGGTTTCTTATGTTTTTTATTTTAGTCATACTGACAGGTGTGAGGTGATATTTCATTGCAGTTTTGATTTGTATTTCCCTGATAATGAGTACTGTTGGGCATTTTTTCATGTGGGTATTGGCCAACTGGATATCTTCTTTGGATAACTGTTAATGTCTTCAACATGATTTATTTAAAATTTGCATGATTTATTTTTGGGGGGTTAAGTTTTGTAAGTTCTTTATATATTTTGGATATTAATTCTGTATTGGATATGTCATTTTCAAATGCCTTCTCCCATTCAGTAGGTTGAATTTTAGTTTTGTTGATTGTTCCCTTCACTGTTCAGAAGCTTTTAATTTTAATGTAGTCCCAATAGTTTATTTTTGCTTTTGTTTCCCTCATCTCAGGAGACATATCTAGAAAAATATATGCTAAGCTGATGTCAAAGAGATTATTGCCTGTGTTCTCTTCTAGGATTTTTATGGTTTTAGGTCTCACATTTAGGTCTTTAATCCATTTTTAAAGATGAAAGGATCAACCAGGAAATTAAAGAAGAATTAAAAAGATTTATAGACACTAATGAAAATGAAGATACAACCATTCAAAATCTTTGGCATACAGCAAAAGCAGTCCTAAGGGGGGAATACATAACAATACAAGCATCCCTCAAAAAATTTGAAAAAACTCAAATACACAAGCTAATCTCTCGCACCTAAAGGAACTGGAGAAAGAACAGTAAATAAAACCTACACCAAGCAGAAGAAGAGAGTTAATAAAGATTCAAGCAGAACTCAATGAAATAGAGACCAGAAGAACTGTGGAACAGATCAATAAACCAGGAGTTGGCTCTTTGAAAGAATTAATAAGATAGAAACCATTAGCCAGCCTTATTAAAAACAAAGGAGAAAAGACTCAAATTAATAAAATCATGAATGAAAAAGGAGAGATCACAACCAATACCAAGCAAATACAAACATATTATGAGCAGCTATATGCCAATAAATCAGCCAATCTAGAAGAAATGGATGCATTTCTGGAAAACCACAAATTACCAAAACTGGAACAGGAAGAAATAGAAAACATCAACAGGCCAATAATCAGGGAGAAAATTAAAACAGTCATCAGAAATCTCCCAAGACACAAAAGTCCAGGGCCAGATGGCTCCCCAGGGGAATTTTATCAAACGTTCAAAGAAAAAACAATAACTATTCTACTAAAGCTGTTCTGAAAGATAGAAAGGGATGGAGTACTTCCAAACTCGTTTTATGAGGCCAGCATCACCTTAATTCCAAAGCCAGACAAAGACCCCACCAAAAAGGAGAATTACAGACCAATATCCCTTATGAACACACACGCAAAAAATTTCAACAAGATACTAGCCAATAGGATCCAACAGTACATTAGGAAGATTATTCACCACGACCAAGTGGGTTTTATCCCCGGGATGCCAAGCTGGTTCAACACTCATAAAGCAATCAACGTGATAGATCATATCAACAAGAGAAAAAAAGTCATATGATCCTCTCAATAGATGCAGAGAAAGCATTTGACAAAATACAGCATCCATTCCTGATCAAAACTCTTCAGAGTGTAGGGATAGAGGGAACATTCCTCAGCATCTTAAAAGCCATCTCTGAAATCCACTGTTTCCTTGTTGACTTTCTGCTTAGATGATCTGTCAATTGATGTAAGTAGGGTGTTAAAGTTAGTTATTAATTTTAATAATAGTTATTGTACTATTATCAATGAGCTCTTTTTTGTTTTTATTAATTGGTTTATATGTTTGGGTAATTCTACATTGAGGACAAAAATATTTACAATTGTTATATCTTCTTGTTGGATAGACCCCTTTGTTATGATACAGTGTCCTTCTTCATCTTTTGTTACCAGTATTGGTTTAAAAGCTAGTTTTTATGTTTAAGGATGGCTACTCCAGCTTGCTCTTGATGTCCATAAGCATGCTAAATGTTTCTCCACCCCCTCACTTTCAATCTGCAAGTGTCTTTAAGTCTAAAATAAATCTGTTGTAGACAGCATATAGATAGGTCTTATTTTTAAAATTAATTTTGATACCCTATATCTTTTGATTGAAGCATTTAATTTATTATTTACATTCAGAGTGATTATTGATAGATATGAATTTAGTGCCATTGTATTACCTGTAAAGTTGCTGTTTCTGGAGATTTTCTCTGTTCCTTTCTAGTTTTTGTCACTTTTGATCTTTCTCTCCAATTCAAAACTCTCCTTTAATATTTCTTGCAGAACTGGTTTAGTGATCACAAATTTCTTTAAATTTTGTTTGTCTGGGAAACTCTCTCTCCTACTCTGAATGACAGCCTTGCTGGATAGACTATTCTTGGCTGCATATTTTTCCCATTCAGCATGTTGAATATATTATGCTACTTTCTCCTGGCCTGCCAAGTTTCTGTGGAGACATCTGCTGCTGATCTTATTTGTCTTCTCTTGCAAGTTTGGGATCTCTTTTGTCTTGCTGCTTTTAGGATTTTTTTTCTTTATCTCTCTATTTTGCAATTTTAACTACAATACATCTTGGTGTTAGCCTGCTTTTGTGGATTTGACTGGAATTCTCTGTGCCTCCTGGATTTGGATATCTGTTTCTTTCCCCAGATTAGGGATGTTTTCAGCTATAATTTCCTCAATAATCCTGTTGCCCCTTTTCCCCTCTGTTCTTCTGGAACTGCTATGATACAAATGTTATTACACTTTATGGAGTTGCTGAGTTCCTAAGTCTACATTCATAATCCAATATTTTTCTTTCCCTCTTCTTTTCAGTTTCATTCTATAATTATATCTTCTATGTCACTTATTCATTCCTCTGCTTCTTCCATCCTGTGGTCATTAGATCCAGTTGGTTTTGTGTCTTGGTTATAGCATTTTTTATTTTGGCCTAACTAGTTTTTAGGTATTTTATCTCTGTGGTGAGGGACCCCCTGGTGTCTTCTATGCTTTTTTCAAGCCCAGGTGGTATCCTTATGATTGTTGCTTGAAGTTACAGATCAAACATATTACTTACATCTGTTTCAGTTAGATCCCTGGCCATGACCTTTCTTTATCTTTTTTGGGGAGTAGATTCCTCCTTCTTGGTATTTTATGTAGGACTATCTCTCCTCTATGTTAGGAAAGCCTATTATGTTTCCTGTTCCTGAAGGTAATTAATGCCTTTATGAAGACAAGTTCATATACTAAGCACTTGGTGCTTCAGGATATGTCTCTGGTGTGTATGTGTATTCTGCTCCTATAATTTGGCTGCTCTTTCCCTCAGGTAGTCTTTTTAAGAGTTTCTCCTTGACTGCAGTGGGGAGTGTTTGGGCCTTGGCCAGAGTGTGGTGAGTTTTGATGAGGTGTGCTCTCATCTGCTTGCTAAAAGAAACCTGATGCTATTTCCAATAGAGCTGATGCTTTACAGAACTCTATATGCAGAATATGTGGTGCATGTGGGGGGTTTGTGCTGTTCTTGCAGGGGAGTGGCTCATTGCTCTGATTCTCAGGAACACTTGCCAGGGAAAAGTAGCATTAGCAGAATTCAGAGGGGCAGGGTTTGGCATAAGTAGCTTAGGCCACTATTATTGGTGCTATGCTGCTTACTGAGATTAGTTTATACTAAGGGGAAGGGGAGAGAAATGGCACCCACCGGCTTTTTTGTCCCCAGAGAGGCAATGCCACCTCCCCCAGATTTGTTCCAAGAAGGTGGAACAGTCTCTCCCAGTGCACCCCAGGAGATCCTAAGATGGCTCTGCCTGCCCCTAGGCTATCTGTTCTCCTTCTTCCACACAAGCCATGGTCTGTCAACCTCTAAAATTACAGTCTTTAAGCCTAGGTAGTTGCAAAACCTCACCCACATCAGCCCACTTGTTTTCCTACTCAACTGCTTTGGGAAAGTATTTTCCTTGTGCAATTCCCTCTGCATTCCTCTCTCTCTCTCTTTCTCTTTCTTATCTTCATTACCATGGCCCATTGATCTTTTTCTCCCCCAAATCATGTCTCCACACCTCCTACCTTCCATGATGTGGTTGGTCTCCTTTCTCCCTCTACTTGTGCAATTTGTTCTGTCAGTCCTTCGATCAAAATTTATTGGGTATTCAGTATGACTTAATATTTATCTGGTTGAATTTTAGGGCTCAGGAAAGCCTAGGTTCATCTTACCACTCCCTTAAATCTTATTTAAATAATCAAAGTAAAGATTAGTGAATGACTACAGTGCTTCAGACTATCTATAGCACCTGTCATCAGTAATCTCCAAGCAATTTATAGCACCTCAGTAAGTGAAATGATCTTTAAAAAAGAAGATTTATTTATTTGAGAGAGAAAGAAAGAGAGAGAGAAAGAAAAAGAGAAAGAGAAAGAGAGGGAGAGAGAGAGAGCAGGGGTGGGGAAGAGGGAGAGGGAGATAATTTCAAACAGATTCCCTGCTGAGCAGGGACTTTGATTTGGGGCTCAATCTCAGGACCCTGAGATCATGACCTGAGCCAAAATTAAAAGTCACATGCTTAACTGGCTGAGCCACCCAGTTGCCACTGAAATAACTTTATGATAGGGTAACAGTAGTCTCCTTTTACTTTCAAGTTTCCTGGGAATGGTGTCACCAAGATAATGACATAAGTTGTTCTTGACTTCATTCCCCTTACAAGAAGACTAAATAACAACTATTTAAGAACAATACACTACTGAGAGACTCCTAGGACATGGGGTGTGAGGCTGAAGCATCCTTTGCACCACTGAGTCTAAGCCAGACTGCACTGAAGGGTAAAATTGCTTCTCCCCCAGGCCAGCACAGCATCACATGGAGAGGTCTCCCCTGAGCCTCCAGTTATTCCAGTGGGAAAAGAAACCTGCCCCCCAACACCATTATTTTGTAGGAGACTCTACTCTGTCACACAATGGGGGCAGCAGAGGCATCTGCAGGGCCCAACTACTAGGAATATTATTGTGATGAAGGGTGCAGAGGGGCTCTCCATAGCCAGGAGATGGATCTTGACAGACTCAGTTCATATCTACAATGCCCAAGTAGTCATCTCAACCAGTGGCTTTGCTCAACTGTGGAACCAAGTTGAGTGTGCACTCTGAGAATTTGGTGGAATGAGGTCTGCCTAATTCAGATCCTTAAGTGAGTTTTTTTGCCTCTGTAGTCCAGTTTATTCATACCCAGGGAAGGAACTGAATCACATTCTCACCTGGGTAGTGTCTTCTGACCATATCTGACCAGAAGATCTGGTGATCTTGGAAGCTATGTAGCCCTGCAGCATTTGCACTGAGAGATGGGCTGGAAGAATCAATAGTTTGCAGAGCAAAGCCAGTGGCCCTGTTCAGTCAAAGAACTTGAAGTATAGGTCAGCTTGAGTTAAGACAACAAAGAGTTTTATAGGCTTTAGAGCTATTTCTCCCATGTGGCCAAGGAAAAAAAATTAACTGATAGCCCCAGTCTTTGCTGAATATGTCCCTCAGCCTGTCTAAAGGAGGAGCTAACCAGAGCATGTGGGAAGCAGTATAGCCCATTTAATAGCACCATATACAGTGACACTGGAACAGAGTGCACAGGGCCTGATATCACCGATTTACGGAGGAAAACTGGTGGTCCTCACCTGACCAGAGAATTCAGTACACACTGACCTGATTCAAATCCCCAAACTATGAGCTGTACAAACCTTAGGCCCAGTCCTGCTGGAAGGCCTAATTCATAGCCCCATCTACTAATGAATATAGTGTCATTCTCAATCATCCAGTAAGCCTGACTAAAGAATCCAGAAAAATGTGCAGCATATCCTAGATCCTAACTTGGGCAGAAAAATAAGTCAGTAGTCCTATCCAATTGTTCACAGATACTAGTACCCTGCATCCCCATCCTTATACCTCAAAAAGTTGCCTCAGCCAAAAATAGAAGATAATAACAATCTCTGCTTAATGAAGGACATTACCAGCAGACACATCCAGAAAGCTAAACTGAACTGAGTGGTGAAGAATGCTCTCTGTCAGACAAGCCTGTAAAATCTAAAAGAGGAGTGTAATTATGCAAATGAACAAACACTACTGTTTGGATAAAAAAAAATCAAGTAAATGTAACACCACCAAAGGAAATTAATAAAGCTCCGACAACTAATACTAAAGAAATGGAGATATATGAACTGTCAGAGAAATAACGCAGAATCATTCTCTTAAGGAAGTTTAGTAAACTACAATAAAACACAGACAACAAAACAAAATTAGGAAAATAATGTATGAATAAAATGAGAAATTTGGCAAAGAGAAAGGAACCATCATAACCCAAAAATAAACAAACAAAATATCCCAGATTTGAAAAATACAATAACTGAACTGAAGAATTCAATACAAAGATTCAAAAGTACATCTGTCTATGCATAAGAAAGAATTAGTGACCTGGAGAATAGAATACTGGAAATTATCAGTCAGGGAAAGAATTTTTTTTTAAAAGGAAAAAGTCTATGGGAATTATTGGACACAATGAAAACAGACAATATTCACATTATGGGAATTTTGGCACAAGACAAAAAAAGACAGAAAGTACTTAAAGTAATAAGGCTAAAGTTTTCCAAGCCTAAGGAAAGAAATGAATATCCAGTGAAATCCAAAAGACCTAAAAAAGTTTAGATCCAAATAGGGTTACACTAAAAGGGCTATACTAAAATAATAATAGAGCTACACTAAAATTATAATGTATATTTAACATTATAATTAAATTGTTAAAAATCCAAGACAAAGAAGCAATTGTAAGAGCATCAAGAGAAAAGAGAGAACTTACATACAGGGGAACCCCCATAAGACTATTGCCATACTTTTCAACATCAAGCCAAGAGAGAATGGGGTGATATATTCACAATACTGAAAGAAAACAATGGTCAGCCAAGAATTCTATACCTAGTGAAACTGTTTTGCAGAAATGAAAGAGGGAAGGGCACCTGGGTGGTTTTAGTTGATTAAGTGTCTGCCTTTGGCTGAAGTCATGATCTCTGGGTCGTGGGATTGAGCCCCGTATTGAGCTCTCTGCTTAGCAAAGAGTTTGCTTCTCTCTTCCCTCTGCTCTGTTCTCTCTCCCTATCAATAAATAAACAAAATCTTAAAAAAAAAAAGAAATGAAAGAGGAATATAGACTTACTTGAATGAACAAAAGCTGAGTTTATTTACCAACAGACTTGCCTTACAAGAAATGATACACTAATTGGCATCATAAAAACAAAAAATAATAGTGTAAATTTCACTAATAAGAGCAAATATATAGCTATAGTTACATTCTGCAATATGGTAATAGTCATATATATTTTACTTACAATTATTTTTAAAATTAAAAATAACGATAATTATAATTGTTATTAGATATACAATATAAAAACATGTAAAATGTAACAGCAATAATCTAAAATGAGAGAGGAAGGAGAAATAACAAGGTAATAAGTTGTTATCAGTTTAAAATAGGGTGTTATAAGTTTACAATATTCTTTGTAAGCCTCATGGTAACCACAAGGGAGAATCCTATGGTTATTATGCAAAAACATGATAAGGGATGTTGAGCATCTCTTCATGTGTCTGCTGGTCATCTGTAAGTCTGCGGAGAAATGTCTGTTCATGTCGTCTGTCCAATTCTTAGTTGGATTGTTTTTTAGTGTTGAGTTGCATCAGTTCTTTATACATTTTGGATACTAAAACTCTTTATCAGACATGTCATTTGCAAATATCTTCACCCATTTTGTAAATTTTTAAAATTTTGTTATTTCTTTTGCTGTGCAGAAGCTTTTTATTTTGATGTATGTTCCAATAGTTTATTTTTTATTTTATTTCCCTGCTTCAGGAGACCTATCTAGAAAAATGTTGCTACAGCTGATGTCAGAGAAATTGTTTCTTTTCAAGGATTTTTATAGTTTCAGGTCTCACATTTAGGTCTCTATCTACATTGAGTTTATTTTTGTGTATGGTACAGGAAAGAGGTCCAGTTTTATTTTTTTCAGTGGAGCTATTCAGTTTCCTAACATTATTTGTTGAAAAGAGTATCTTTTTCCCATTGCATATTATTTCCTCTTTTGTTGAACATTAATTGATCATGTAATTGTGAATTTATTTCTGGGCTCTCTATTCTGAGCTCCATTGATCTATGTGTCTATTTTCGTGCCAGTACCATACTGTTTTGATTACTACTGCTTTATAATATATCTGAAGTTTGAAAATCTGATATCTTCATTTTTTTTTTATTTTTTATCAAGATTGCTTTTGCTATTTGGGACCTTTTGTGATTCTATACAAAGTCTAGGATTATGTGTTTTAGTTCTGTGAAAATGCTGTTGGTGTTTAGATAGGGATTACATTAAATGTGTAGATGGCTTTGGATGGGATAGACATTTTAATAATATTTATTCTTCTAATCCACGTAAATGTAATGTCTTTGCATTTCTTTGTGTCATCTTCAATTTACTTATTTATTTATTTATTTATTTATTTATCATCTTCAATTTACTTAATCAATGCTTTATAGGTTTCAGAGTACCTGTCTTTCACCTCTTTGGCTAAGTTTATTCCTAGGTATGTTATTATCTTTAGTGTAATTGTAAATGGAATTTTTTTGAATTGTTTCCTTAATCTCTGTTTCTGCTGCTTCATTATTAGTGTATGGAAAGCAACAGATTTCTGTACATTGATTTTGTAACCTACAATATTGCTGAAATTCATTTATCAGTCATCATCAGGAAAATACAAATCGAAACTATAATGAAATATCACCTCATATCTCTCATAATGGCTAAAATAAAAAAAACACAGGAAACAAGTGTTATCAAAGATGTGGGAAAAAAGAAACCCTTGTGCACTGTTGGTGGGAAAGCAAATAGGTGTAGGCACTCTGGAAAACAGTATGAAGTATCCTCAAAAATTTAAAATAGAACTATTTGATCCAGGAGTCACACTACTCGGTATATACCCCCAAAGTACAAAACAGTAATTCAAAGGGATACATGGACCCCATGTTTATTGCAGCATTCTTTACAAGAACCAAATTATGGAAGCAGCCCAACTGTCTATCAACTGATAAATAGATAAAGAAGAAGATATAATATATACATATTCATATTGTATATGTAATATATATATTTATATATATACATATGTATGTATGTATATATCTTATATATATACACTAAATATATAACATATATAATGGGATATTATTCAGCTATAAAAAAGAATGAAATCATGCTATTTGCAGTAACATGGATAGAGATATGAGCTACACTACATAATGCTAAGCAAAGTAAATCAGTCAGAGAAACACAAAGAATATGATTTCACTCATATGTAGAATTTAAGAAACATAATAAATGAACAAAGGGAAAAGAAGGGAAGGAGAGACAAACCAAGAAACTGACTCTTCAATGTAGAAAACAAACTGATGGTTACCAGAGGGGAGGTGGGAGGGGGGAATGAGTGAAAGAGGTGATAGTGATTAAAGAGTACACTTATCATGATGAACACTGAGTATTATATAGAATCGTTAAATCACTACATTGTATACCTGAAACTAATATAAAAATATTGGAATTAAACTTAAAAATCTAAAAAAAATTAGAAACCTAATAAAAAAAACATGATCCAGAAGTCAAAACATACTGATATCAAAAGGCAACAAAACATTAAGAAAACACAGCAGGATAAGAAACAAGGAACAGTGACTCTTCAAAATTAGAAGAAAATAATGAACAAAATGGCAACAGTAAATCCTTACCTATCAATAATTACTTTAAATGGAAATGGATTAAATTTACCAATTGAAAAGCAAAATGGCTGAATGGATAAAAACAAAGATCCAAAAATATGCTGCCTGACTTCAGCCTTGAAGACACATAAAGACTGAAAATGAAGGAATGTAAAAAGCCATTTTTAGCAAATAATAACAACAGCAATAACGACAAAAAACAAGAGTAATTGTGTTCATAGCAGACAAAATAGACTTTAAACTAAAAATGTTAAAAAGAAACAAATTCATTGTATAATAGTACAATGCTTAATATACCAAGAAGATAGCACAATTATAAATATTTTCAGGCCAACATTGGAGCACCTAAATATAAAAAGCAAAAATGAACAGAGCCCAAAGGAAGAATATATATTACTACAATAATAGTTGGAGACACTAATAGCCCACTCTTAACAAATGGGCAGATCATTCAAGCCAAGCATAAGAAAACAGTGGATCTAAACAATACTAAAGAACAAATGGACTTAACAGACATATAGAGAACATTCTATTCAATAACAGCAGAATGCACATTCTTCTCAAACATACATGGAATAGTTTCTGGATAGACCATGTGTTAGGCCACAAAAGACATGTTAGCAAATTCAGGAAGATTGAAATTATACCAAGTATCCTCTCTGACAACAATGGCATGAAACTAGAAATCAATTAATGAGGAAAACTGGAAAATTCACAACACGTGGAGATTAAATAACATTCTCCTGAACAACCAATGGATCATAGAAGAAATAAATGGAGAAGTAGAAAAAGGTTCTTGAAGCAAACAACAATGTATACTAGAACTTGTGGATATAGCAAAAGCATCTCTAAGAGGGAAGTTCACAACAATAAACATCTACATTAAGAAGCAAGAAAGATCCTAAATAAACAATCTAACTACCCCCCTAAGGAACTAGAAGACGAACAAACTGAGCCAAAGTTAGCAGAAGGAAGGAAATAATAAAGGTTAGAACAGAAATAAATGAGATAGAGAATAGAAAAGATCAACTAAACTAAGGGTCAGTTATTTGAAAAGATATAATTAGGGGGATCTCTGGGTGGCTCAGTGGTTTAGCATCTGCCTTCAGCCTAGGGCATGATCCTGGAGTCCCGGGATGGAGTCCCACTTGGGCTCCCTGCATGGAGCCTGCTTCTCCCTCTGCCTGTGTCTCTGCCTCTCTCTCTCTCTCTCTGTGTGTCTCTCATGAATAAATAAATAAAATCTTAAAAAAAAAAGAAGATAAAATTAACAAGCCCTTAACTAGTGTAAGCAAGGGTAACAAAAACTATATATTAAATATAAATATGTGTTATGTATACATATCATATATATATCTACTATGTAGATATATAATATATGTATGATGTATGATATAGATATGGATATTTCTTAGCTAAAAAAAAATAAAGCAAAATCCAACCATTTGCAACAACATGGATAGACCTTGAAGGCTTCATGCTAAGTGAAATAAGATGAAGAAATATACTGTATTATCTTACTCTGTATGATCTCACTTGTCTTTAGAAGCTAAACTAATCAAATAAACAAACAAAAACCCCAAATCATAGAAATAAATATCAGGCTTGAGGTTACCAGAGGCAGATGGTGGGGGTGGGGGAATCGGAGGAAGGTGGTCCAAAGGTACAAATTCAAATATTAAGATAAATAGGGACTAGGGATGTAATGTACAGTATGATGACTGCAGCTACCACTGTTGCATGATATATAGGAAAGTTATTCACAGAGTAATTCCTAAGCGTTCTCAGCACAAAGATTTTTTTCCTTTTATTCTCCTGATTTTTTTTCTTTTTTCTCTTGATTCTATCTATATGAGAAGATGGATGTTAGCTGAACTTACTATGGTAATCATTTTACAATATATTTAAATCAAATCTCATGCCATATGTCTTAAATTTATCCAATGATCTAAAGCATATCTTGTTTATTTCATTGCACTTTGCTTTATAGCAATTTTCAGATATTGTGTTTTCTACAATTTGAAGGTTTGTGGCAACCTTGCATCAGGCAAGTCTATGAGCACCATTTATCGAACAGCCTTTGTTCACTTCATGTTTGTCGCACACAATATTTCAATTTTTTTTTCACCATATAGAATTAGAATGGAGCCTGAAGATGTGACTGAATTGTTGAGATCTCATGACAAAACTTTAACGGATGAAGAATTGCTTCTTATATGAGCAGAGAAAGTGGTTTCTGGAGATGGAATTGACTCCTGGTGAAGATGCCGTGAGGATCGTTAAAATGACAACAAATAATTAGAATATTACTTAAATTTTGATAAAGTGGTGGAAGGGGTTGAGAGGGTTGACTTTAACTTTGAAGTAAGTTTCACTCTGGGTAGAATGCTATCAACCAGGATCATATGCTACAGAGAAAGCATTCATGAAAATAAGTCAGTCTTTGTGGTAAGCTTTCCTATTCTAAGAAGCTGCCACAGACACCCCAACTTTCAGCAAACACCACTCTGATCAGTCAAGAGCCATTAACATTAAGGCAAGACCTTCTTCCAATAAAAAGACTACGCATCATAGAAAGCTAAATAATGGTTAATATTTTTACCAATATAGTATTTTTAAATTAAGGCACATATGTTGGGGTTTTTTTTAGACATAAAAGTATTGAACATTTAAAAGACTACAGAATAAGGACACCTGTGTGCCTCAGCGGCTGAGCATCTGCCTCCGCTCAGGATGTGATCCCAGGATCCCAGATCGAGTCCCATATTGGGCTTCCTGCAGGGAGCCTGCTCCTCCCTCTGCCTATGTCTCTGTCTCTTTCTCTCTGTGTATCTCATGAATAAATAAATAAATCTTTAAAAAAATAAAAAAATAAAAGACTACAGAATAATATAAATATAGCTTTTTTTTTTATGCTTTAGAGAACCAAAAAATTAACTTGTTTTATAGTGATATTTGCTTTACTGAAGTAGCCGGACACAAAACCCATGATACCTCCAATGTATGCCTGTCTGTCAATTACTTTTCAATAAAACAGGACAAAAGTAAGTTATTTTTATCTAACTACAATAGTTGGTATGATTAAATCTCAAAATAAAATTTATAGTACAGAAGCATCCTAGAAACCCAAGTTGCAGAAGAGGAAATAGAAAAATAGGGGATCCCTGGGTGGCTCAGCGCCTGCCTTTGGCCCAGAGCATGATTCTGGAGTTCCCGGATCAAGTCTCAAGTTGGGCTCCTTGCATGGGGCCTGCTTCTCCCTCTGCCTGTGTGTCTCTGCCTCTCTCTCTCTCTTTCTCTCTCTCTCTCTGTCTCATGAATAAAATCTTAAAAAAAAAAACAAAAAGAAAAATAATCATACGTTGGAGATTACTCTGAATGAAAACTGAACATCACAATGCCTTTAATATTTACTTATCATTACCATTAACCTTGGAAAGAGAAAAGAGGGATCCCTGGGTGGCGCAGCGGTTTGGCGCCTGCCTTTGGCCCAGGGCGCGATCCTGGAGACCCGGGATCGAATCCCACATCGGGCTCCCGGTGCATGGAGCCTGCTTCTCCCTCTGCCTGTGTCTCTGCCTCTCTCTCTCTATCTGTGTGTGACTATCATAAATAAATAGAAATTAAAAAAAAAAAAAAATTTAAAAAAAAAAAAAAAAAGGAAAGAGAAAAGAATCTGAATTAATCAGTTGGTCAATTTTACATCGATACATAATATATTAAATGATATCTTTTTCATATAACTAATCAGTTTTATAATGAAATTTAAAAATCAATGCTAATCTGATTCATACCCACATGTAAGTTTTTTCAGAAAAACAATATATTTTTTTATCTTATATAAAATAAGATTCCAAAAGGTACTCTGAGGAAACATTGGATTATAAAACAATTTGTGTTATTAGAGAACATCTAAGTGTTCTCTAATGTGTAAGTAATAATACAAAATCAAATTTTGCTGCTTTTATAGAAAAATGAAACAGGAGAAATATGCCTTGCTTTTGCAGTAGTTTGGTAAAGTATGAGAAACACAGTCACAATTTAAAGGAATAGTCATTGATTTTGTGCATGTGTTGGTTTCTTCACCTAAAATACACATTATTTTCCTAGCTTCGGGAAATTTAAGGTCCTTGATCATTATAAACATAGTCCAGATATTTTATTATATTATGAGTATGTCCACACAGTTATCAAGGGCCTTAAGTTTTTCAAAGATAAAAGAATAACATGCATTTTAGATGAGGCAATGTGCTCCTGATTGAGCTCATTTGCTATCATAATAATGATGCTCCTTTTTGAATCTAGTTTGTGAAAGTGGATAAATAGAACTGCTTCTTCACAATACATCTGGTTCAAGATTATATAAACTGTATCGCCACATTAATGACTGAAGAATTCTGTAGCTTCAAGTAAAATAATTGTGTTTTTAAACTTCTTTTTTTTTTATTGTGTCAGGATCACTTAACATGAGACCTTCCTCAACAAAAATTTAAGAATATATTATTGTTCCTTTAGGAACATTGCTTTATAGATGATATTTAGAGTGGATTCATCTTGTTTAACTGTAACCTGTTGATTATAACTTTCCGTTTCTACTTCCCCACAGCCATGGTAATAACCCTTCACTATGATCCTATGATTCTGTTTAGATGACTCATTCATTTAAGTAGGATCATGTAGCATTTGTCCTCTTTGGGACAAAAAGGACTGGCTTATTTCATTCAGCATAATGTCATGAAGGTATATCCATGTTGTCATATGTTACAAAATTTCCTTCTTTTTCAAGATTTTATAATATTCCTTTGTATTATATATACCACAATTTCTTTATGCATTCCTCTGTTAATGGATATTAAGGTTGTTTCCATATCTTGGTTATTATAAATTGTGGTACAATGAGCATAAGAGTGCTAATTTTTCTTCAAGTTCCTGATTTCAATCTATTGCATAAATATCCAAAAGTGAGGCTGCTGGATCATATTTTAATTTTAACTTTTTAACATTCTAATTTTAACTTTTTAGAACTTCCATATTGTTTTCCATAGCAGCTGTGCCAGTCTGCCTTCCCACCAACAGTGTGCAAGGGTTCTAATTTCTCTATATCCTTGCCACTACTTTTTTAAAGGTTAGAAAATTTAAAATCACAAATGTAGCATGCAACATATTTTTTACCGGACAGTGCTGGTACAAATGGTCAGATGCAAGGTATTTCAGAAAATTATTTTTATATATGTAATGTTTTTTTATAGAGAAATAAGCACATTTTGGCCTTTCCATTAATTCCCTAAATCACTCTGGGTAAGTAATTTAACTACTTTTAGTTTTAGTTTCCTAAGGTTATTTCAGGACACCTCTGAAACAAAGACCTCCTTTTAGTCCTATGAATTAAACTTTGGTTAAAATTTGGGGTTGAATCATTGGTCAGATAATAATTTATTTTGTGAATTACACCAAATTAGATGTAATTTTTCTCAACTGGAAATAGAATTCATAATTATATACCTCCTATAGTTGTTATAAGAATTAAATTATAAAATCCACATGCTCATGTTTAGAGATCCACAATGTACATAATAACCATATTACTATAACTTATAATGTCCTTTCATAACTGATTTTTTTGTGCTACTATTGATGCTTTCTGCCTAGAAAATAATAACTTGTCTTTGTTTTGCTTTTTTTATTTTTTTAATTTTAATTTTAATTTTTTTTGTGTTTTGCTTTTTAAAAAATCCTTCTAAATGTCAAAAGACATTTTTAATGTATATAATCCCATTTGGACTCTTTCATACACCCACAAAATATCCAGCCACCTTGAAGTCATTTTATATTATTGTTAGAATGTTAGAATGTGAGAAATGAAATCTCTCAATGGAAAACAACATTACAATATAAAATATAATCACAGATAATATAACAGACCCTAAAGAAACCATTTATAGGATATCTGGGTTTCAAAGTAAATGCTAAACCTAAGAATCATCTATTGTTTAAAAATGTTATAATTTTTAATGTTTTACATGGGAAATATTTACATTTAGTTTCCTTTTTAACAATAGCTTGGTGAAAAGTGTACAGTTTTGTTTTTTACTTTATAGCTTGGCTAATAGGGTCATTGGGGAATCAGGAATAATTGTGTTCTGGACTTATTAACACCCATTATCAACTAAATTGGCAAAGATTGTTTAAAACTTACAAACTTGGTGGCAAGGTGAGGGAAATTATTGCTCTCATGCCCTATTGGTGAGATTGTACATTGGTAAAACCTTTCTGCAGTTCATTTAATCAAAATAGATTGATAGTAATATACAAGTACACATTTTGCTTGGAAAAGCATTTCAATTTCTACAGTTCATATTAAAAGAAAATAACAACAAAATGCACTATCTGTAGAGGCAAAAATCTGCATAGCAGTAACAACTGCATAAACATAGATATACACAAAGATTGGAAGCAACCTACATGTCCAGCAACATGGTTAAAATCAAGTATGTTATGGTATGTATATGACACAGTCTACTAGTGTGCAACGTAAAATGAATTTGAAGAAGATATTAAGTGAAAATGTTTACAACATATGCATATATATATATTTAAGAATACCTAATAAATATGAAATACTAGCAGAGTATATATTAAAATATCCTTAATAGTGAGTCTCTAGATTATGAACAAAATTCCTTCTTTTTACTATTTTTATTATTTATTATTTTTTATTTTTTTAAGATTTCATTTATTTATTTATGAGAGACACAGAGAGAGAGGGGGAGAGAGAGAAAGGCAGGCAGAGATACAGGCAGAAGGAGAAGCAGGCTCCAGGCAGGAAGCCCGACATGGGACTCGATCCCAGGTCTCCAGGATCAGGCCCTGGACTGAAGGCAGCGCTAAACCACTGAGCCACCCAGGCTGCCCATTATTTTTATTTTTTAATTTTTTTTTACTACACACACACGTATACACACATGTGCATACACAAACACACATATCTTTCCTTTTAGGGAACAGAATAAATCAAAGTAAGTTGTAATTTCACTACAGAAGATTTGCTAGGGTATTACCAGATTTAACAAGGATATTTCTACTTTATATAAGCATTAGAGCAACACTATTCTGATTTTATATAAAAATTTAATTGGCTACATGAAAATAACAGTCTGTAAATATGTTTGAGTGGTAAAATTTAGAGATATTATCACATGCCAGTAAAGTTACCCTTTAGAAAGAGATTCCAAATGTTGCTATTATTTTAGTCTTAAATTTTAGGCAGACATAGTTATGATGTTTTCTATAATAATCAATTTGACAAAGTGGATGCATCTTTTTTTTTTTTTAGCCACGAATAAACTCTAGGGATAAACATAAGTTCATAAAAAGTGGTAAAATAGGAGGAGGGGCAAGATGGGGGAAGAGCAGGGTCCCCAAATCACCTGTCTCCACCAAATTACCTAGAAAACCTTCAAATTATCCTGAAAATCTATGAATTCGGCCTGAGAATTAAAGAGAGAACACCTGGAATGCTACAGTGAGAAGAGTTCGCGCTTCTATCAAGGTAGGAAGATGGGAAAAAAGAAATAAAGAAACAAAAAGGCCTCCGAGGGGGAGGGGCCCCGCGAGGAGCCGGGCTGAGGCCGGGGCGAGTGTCCCCAGGACAGGAGAGCCCCGTCCCGGAGACGCAGGAGCTGCACCGACCTTCCCGGGGGAAAGGGGCTCGCAGGGAGGTGGAGCAGGACCCAGGAGGGCGGGGATGCCCTCGGGCTCCCGGGGACAGTAACAGGGACCTGCGCCCCAGGAGAGTGCGCCGAGCTCCCTAAGGGCTGCAGCGCGCACGGCGGGACCCGGAGCAGCTCGGGGGGCTCGGGGGCGGCTCCGCGGAGGGGGCTGCGGGGCCCCGGGAGCAGCTCGGCCGGGCTCGGGCAGAGGAAGAGGCTCCGTGCAGAGGGGCTACACCGTTCCAGGAGCAGCTCGGAGGGGCTCGGGCGGCGGCTCCGCGGAGGGGGTTGCGCAGCCCGGGAGCACGAATCCAACAGCGCAGGCCTCGGAGCACAGGGCGCCGGGACACAGCCCAGGATCCGGCCTCCCCCCGGGACAGGCATTGGCCGGGAGGGCCCAGGACAGCAAGGACGCTCCTGCCCGGAGCTGAGCAGATCAGCGGCCCCGCCCCGGAGCCTCCAGGCCCTGCAGACGGAGAGCTCCGGAGTTCCTGCCGGAGCTGAATCCAGGTTTCCAGAGCGACCCCGCCACTGGGGCTGTTCCTCCAGGGGCCTCACGGGGTAAACAACCCCCACCGAGCCCTGCACCAGGCAGGGGCACAGCAGCTCCCCCAACTGCTAACACCTGAAAATCAGCACAACAGGCCCCCCCACCCATAAGACCAGCTAGACGGACAACTTCCAGGAGAAGCCAAGGGACTTAAAGTACACAGAATCAGAAGATACTCCCCCGTGGTTCTTTTTGTTTGTTTGTTTTTTGTTTTTGTTTTTTTTGTTGTTCTTGTTTTTGTTTTGTTTTGTTTTGTTTTTTGATTTGTTTCCTTCCCCCACCCCCCTTTTATCTCCTTTCTTTCTTTTTCTTTCTCTTTTTCTTTTTTTTTTTCGTTTTTTTCTTCCCTTTTTTTTCTCTTTCTCTTTTCTTTCCTTCTTTCTCTCCTCTCTTTTTCTCCTTTTCCCAATACAACTTGCTTTTGGCCACTCTGCACTGAGCAAAATGACTAGAAGGAAAACCTCACCTCAAAAGACTGACTCAGAAACAGTCCTCTCTCCTAAAGAGTTACAAAATCTGGATTACAATTCAATGTCAGAAAGCCAATTCAGAAGCACTATTATACAGCTACTGGTGGCTCTAGAAAAAAGTATAAAGGACTCAAGAGACTTCATGACTGCAGAATTTAGAGCTAATCAGGCAGAAATTAAAAATCAATTGAATGAGATGCAATCCAAACTAGAAGTCCTAACGACGAGGGTTAACGAGGTGGAAGAACGAGTGAGTGACCTAGAAGACAAGTTGATAGCAAAGAGGGAAACTGAGGAAAAAAGAGACAAACAATTAAAAGACCATGAAGATAGATTAAGGGAAATAAACGACAGCCTGAGGAAGAAAAACTTACATTTAATTGGTGTTCCCGAGGGTGCCGAAAGGGACAGAGGGCCAGAATATGTATTTGAACAAATTCTAGCTGAAAACTTTCCTAATCTGGGAAGGGAAACAGGCATTCAGATCCAGGAAATAGAGAGATCCCCCCCCTAAAATCAATAAAAACCGTTCAACACCTCGACATTTAATAGTGAAGCTTGCAAATTCCAAAGATAAAGAGAAGATCCTTAAAGCAGCAACAGACAAGAAATCCCTAACTTATATGGGGATGAATATCAAATTAACAGCAGACCTCTCCACAGAGACCTGGCAGGCCAGAAAGGGCTGGCAGGATATATTCAGGGTCCTAAATGAGAAGAACATGCAACCAAGAATACTTTATCCAGCAAGGCTCTCATTCAAAATGGAAGGAGAGATAAAGAGCTTCCAAGACAGGCAGCAACTAAAAGAATATGTGACCTCCAAACCAGCTCTGCAAGAAATTTTAAGGGGGACTCTTAAAATTCCCCTTTAAGAAGAAGTTCAGTGGAACATTCCACAAAACCAAGGACTGAATAGATATCATGATGACACTAAACTCATATCTCTCAATAGTAACTCTGAATGTGAACGGGCTTAATGACCCCATCAAAAGGCGCAGGGTTTCAGACTGGATAAAAAAGCAGGACCCATCTATTTGCTGTCTACAAGAGACTCATTTTAGACAGAAGGACACCTACAGCCTGAAAATAAAAGGTTGGAGAACCACTTACCATGCGAATGGTCCTCAAAAGAAAGCAGGGGTAGCCATCCTTATATCAGATAAACTAAAATTTACCCCGAAGACTGTAGTGAGAGATGAAGAGGGACACTATATCATACTTAAAGGATCTATTCAACAAGAGGACTTAACAATCCTCAATATATATGCCCCGAATGTGGGAGCTGCCAAATATATAAATCAATTATTAACCAAAGTGAAGAAATACTTAGATAATAATACACTTATACTTGGTGACTTCAATCTAGCTCTTTCTATACTCGATAGGTCTTCTAGGCACAACATCTCCAAAGAAACGAGAGCTTTAAATGATACACTGGACCAGATGGATTTCACAGATATCTACAGAACTTTACATCCAAACTCAACTGAATACACATTCTTCTCAAGTGCACATGGAACTTTCTCCAGAATAGACCACATACTGGGTCACAAATCGGGTCTGAACCGATACCAAAAGATTGGGATCGTCCCCTGCATATTCTCAGACCATAATGCCTTGAAATTAGAACTAAATTTCAACAAGAAGTTTGGAGGGACCTCGAACACGTGGAGGTTAAGGACCATCCTGCTAGAAGATGAAAGGGTCAACCAGGAAATTAAGGAAGAATTAAAAAGATTCATGGAAATTAATGAGAATGAAGATACAACCGTTCAAAATCTTTGGGATGCAGCAAAAGCAGTCCTAAGGGGGAAATACATCGCAATACAAGCATCCATTCAAAAACTGGAAAGAACTCAAATACAAAAGCTAACTTTACACATAAAGGAGCTAGAGAAAAAACAGCAAATCGATCCTAAACCCAAGAGAAGAAGGGAGTTAATAAAGATTCGAGCAGAACTCAACAAAATCGAGACCAGAAGAACTGTGGAACAGATCAACAGAACCAGGAGTTGGTTCTTTGAAAGAATTAATAAGATAGATAAACCATTAGCCAGCCTTATTAAAAAGAAGAGAGAGAAGACTCAAATTAATAAAATCATGAATGAGAAAGGAGAGATCACTACCAACACCAAGGAAATACAAACGATTTTAAAAACATATTATGAACAGCTATACGCCAATAAATTAGGCAATCTAGAAGAAATGGACGCATTCCTGGAAAGCCACAAACTACCAAAACTGGAACAGGAAGAAATAGAAAACCTGAACAGGCCAATAACCAGGGAGGAAATTGAAGCAGTCATCAAAAACCTCCCAAGACACAAGAGTCCAGGGCCAGATGGCTTCCCAGGGGAATTTTATCAAACGTTTAAAGAAGAAACCATACCTATTCTCCTAAAGCTGTTTGGAAAGATAGAAAGAGATGGAGTACTTCCAAATTCGTTCTATGAGGCCAGCATCACCTTAATTCCAAAACCAGACAAAGACCCCACCAAAAAGGAGAATTACAGACCAATATCCCTGATGAACATGGATGCAAAAATTATCAACAAGATACTAGCCAATAGGATCCAACAGTACATTAAGAAAATTATTCACCATGACCAAGTAGGATTTATCCCCGGGACACAAGGCTGGTTCAACACTCGTAAAACAATCAATGTGATTCATCATATCAGCAAGAGAAAAACCAAGAACCATATGATTCTCTCATTAGATGCAGAGAAAGCATTTGACAAAATACAGCATCCATTCCTGATCAAAACTCTTCAGAGTGTAGGGATAGAGGGAACATTCCTCGACATCTTAAAAGCCATCTATGAAAAGCCCACAGCAAATATCATTCTCAATGGGGAAACACTGGGAGCCTTTCCCCTAAGATCAGGAACAAGACAGGGATGTCCACTCTCACCACTGCTATTCAACATAGTACTGGAAGTCCTAGCCTCAGCAATCAGACAACAAAAAGACATTAAAGGCATTCAAATTGGCAAAGAAGAAGTCAAACTCTCCCTCTTCGCCGATGATATGATACTCTACATAGAAAACCCAAAGTCTCCACCCCAAGATTGCTAGAACTCATACAGCAATTCGGTAGCGTGGCAGGATACAAAATCAATGCCCAGAAATCAGTGGCATTTCTATACACTAACAATGAGACTGAAGAAAGAGAAATTAAGGAGTCAATCCCATTTACAATGGCACCCAAAAGCATAAGATACCTAGGAATAAACCTAACCAAAGATGTAAAGGATCTATACCCTAAAAACTATAGAACACTTCTGAAAGAAATTGAGGAAGACACAAAGAGATGGAAAAATATTCCATGCTCATGGATTGGCAGAATTAATATTGTGAAAATGTCAATGTTACCCAGGGCAATATACACGTTTAATGCAATCCCTATCAAAATACCATGGACTTTCTTCAGAGAGTTAGAACAAATTATTTTAAGATTTGTGTGGAATCAGAAAACACCCCGAATAGCCAGGGGAATTTTAAAAAAGAAAACCATAGCTGGGGGCATCACAATGCCAGATTTCAGGTTGTACTACAAAGCTGTGGTCATCAAGACAGTGTGGTACTGGCACAAAAACAGACACATAGATCAATGGAACAGAATAGAGAACCCAGAAGTGGACCCTGAACTTTATGGTCAACTAATATTCGATAAAGGAGGAAAGACGACCCATTGGAAGAAAGACAGTCTCTTCAATAAATGGTGCTGGGAAAATTGGACATCCACATGCAGAAGAATGAAACTAGACCACTCTCTTTCACCATACACAAAGATAAACTCAAAATGGATGAAAGATCTAAATGTGAGACAAGATTCCATCAAAATCCTAGAGGAGAACACAGGCAACACCCTTTTGGAACTCAGCCACAATAACTTCTTGCAAGATACACCCACGAAGGCAAAGAAACAAAAGCAACTATTGGGACTTCATCAAGATAAGAAGCTTTTGCACAGCAAAGGATACAGTCAACAAAACTAAAAGACAACCTACAGAATGGGAGAAGATATTTGCAAATGACATATCAGATAAAGGGTTAGTTTCCAAGATCTATAAAGAACTTATTAAACTCAACACCAAAGAAACAAACAATCCAATCATGAAATGGGCAAAAGACATGAAGAGAAATCTCACAGAGGAAGACATAGACATGGCCAACATGCACATGAGAAAATGCTCTGCATCACTTGCCATCAGGGAAATACAAATCAAAACCACAATGAGATACTACCTCACACCAGTGAGAATGGGGCAAATTAACAAGGCAGGAAACAACAAATGTTGGAGAGGATGCGGAGAAAATGGAACCCTCTTACACTGTTGGTGGGAATGTGAACTGGTGCAGCCACTCTGGAAAACTGTGTGGAGCTTCCTCAAAAAGTTAAAAATAGACCTGCCCTAGACCCAGCAATTGCACTGTTGGGGATTTACCCCAAAGATTCAGATGCAATGAAACGCCGGGACACCTGCACCCCGATGTTTATAGCAGCAATGGCCACGATAGCCAAACTGTGGAAGGAGCCTCGGTGTCCAACGAAAGATGAATGGATAAAGATGTGGTTTATGTATACAATGGAATATTACTCAGCTATTAGAAATGACAAATACCCACCATTTGCTTCAACGTGGATGGAACTGGAGGGTATTATGCTGAGTGAAGTAAGTCAGTCGGAGAAGGACAAACATTATATGTTCTCATTCATTTGGGGAATATAAATAATAGGGAATATAAGGGAAGGGAGAAGAAATGTGTGGGAAATATCAGAAAGGGAGACAGAACGTAAAGACTGCTAACTCTGGGAAACGAACTAGGGGTGGTAGAAGGGGAGGAGGGCGGGGGGTGGGAGTGAATGGGTGACGGGCACTGGGGGTTATTCTATATGTTAGTAAATTGAACACCAATAAAAAATAAATTAAAAAAAAGTGGTAAAATAGTCAAAGTTTACATAATTATGATAGCAATTTACATTTTCACCTTCATGATTTATAACTTTACTTGAAAGAATTTTAAACCTTTTAATTTTCAAGACAGCATTGAGGAGAAAATAAATTATTTGCAAATATAGAATTTTCAGTATTTTCTTATTTATAAGGGATTAGATTTTCAGAAGTAAGTTTTTTTCAATTCTTAAAGTCAACTGCTTTTTACTGAAGAAATTGAAAAAATGGCAGAGATGCACAAAGAGGTCCAATGAAATTATAATCACATATCATAAAATTCATTATTTTGGTTTTCCCATAGAATTTATAAATTTTGCCTATATTTATTTACCAGAGTATGGACATTTTTAGATGCTTCCTTCAATTTTGCAAATTATGCTTGTTTAGGAATTTCAAAGGAAAAAATATTAAGTCAATACTAACACTTGATTTATGCATTTATTCATACATATATTGATACAGAAAACCTCAAGACATTCTATTTACTGTGAGTGATCAGGAGTAAAAATATAGGATGTGATTTCTCCTTAACAGAGTTTATCATTTAATAAGGAAGATTTTATTCTAAAAAATATTTACTGTTGAAAGTGTCATTTGATTAATATTTGGTTCTGGTGTCCATATTCTAAATAGAAAAAAAATCAAGACTCCTGTTGGAAAGATCAAATGATATTTTGGAACCCAAGTATCATTAGAAGTATAGTTTAGCGAGAAAGATACATTGGGAAAAAACAATGAAGGGTTTTGAGTTTAAAGATAAGGACAATATACTTTATTCATTAGACAATGGGGACTCATTTGCAGCTTTTTATTTTTTTCAAAGATTTTATTTATTTATTCATGAGAGACACACAGAGAGGCAGAAGGAGAAACAGGCTCCCTGTGGGATCCTGTTGTGGTCCTGATCCCAGGACCCCAAGATCATGACCTGAGCCAAAGGCAGATGCTCAACCACTGAGCCACCCAGGCGTCCCTCATTTGCAGTTTAGAGTGATTCTATTATTTTTGGAATCAAACCACTCTTTCATTTTTACATGAAACTTCTTTATTTTAAGGGACCTCAATCTTTGGCAGAAACTGTCTTATACTTGGTTGCATTCTTGGTGTCCCATGTCTCTCCAGCCATTCTCCATAGAATCATAAGAGTGATATTTATGAAATGTAAATTAAATCAATTTATTTTCCTGCTTAAAATTCTAAATAGCCCTTTCCTGCATACTGAATAAAATTTTCTATCTGCATGTGGTCCTGTCTGTTCTTTTCATCTCACTTCTTATTGCCATGCACTTTATGCTTGTAAAACACACCAGCTACCACCGCTTCAAAAACACACCACATTAATATTCCTTAAACAGGCTGTTTACAACACTTGAAAAGCCTTTCCACTCCACTTCTTCATTTGCCTGTGCCCATTCTTCTTTTAAGATTTGGCTAAAACTTATTTCTTCTGGAAACCTTACCTAACCTTTCTTCTCATTTAAGAACAATTAGTAACTCACACATATTCCCACAGCACTTTCTTTACACTTTTAAGGTAAATCTTTTAATTTCAATTGGTCATTTACTTTTGTTTTCCTTACAAGATTGAGGATTATAGTTAACTGTCATTGTGCTACCCAGTAATTTATATAGTTTCCAGATAGAAGATACTTACTAGATGTTGAATTAATGAATGAAAAGATAAAGGATAGAATAATATATAATTATTAAAAGCTTTTTGTGGTAGCACTTAATATGGAATTGATGAGACAGAGGGGTCACTTACAAAATGGTAGGCACAATGATTTAACTTTCATTTTTCTACTTTGATTTTCTTTCAGGAGACCTTTGTTCATGCTGTTCTCCAGCATAGACCATTGTCCTCATTCTTCTTGTTCAATGGACTGCAGATATTACTTCTCAGAAGCATTCTATCTAATGCTATCTTTCCAATAAGTCCCCCAGCATTACATTTGAACACTTTAAGTTACCTTGTCAATGTTGTCCTACCATAAAGCCCTGCACTCTTAAGAATCTCATTCTCTCCCAAAAGTTCCTTCCTCCTACTCAATGGACCTGAGCAAATTTCTCCCTATCTTTCCCATAAGAAAAGCAAGGTTAGGACCAAGATTGAGGAATATATATTAAAAAAAAATGTCCTAAATAAATCTGTGTCATGGCATTCTGCAACCAATGCATGGGCTATAAGTATAAAACATTTCATTCATTCATTCATTCATTCATTCAGCAAAAGCTTACAGTAAGGGCCTTGAATTTGGCATCCATTGTGCTATCTACCAGAAATTTAAATAAGATACTCTACATGTCTGTAAATGCATATGTCAAGTAGTTTTCAGTATCTTTGAAGAAAAAACATAAATGATTAACATAATAATTGAAGACCCATTGCTTGGAATTTTCTTAAAACATAATTTCTTTGAACATTAAATACAAGATTAAGTACTTAAAGCTTCTAGGATAGTATGTGGCACCAAGAATATTGCTTTCTATTCTCATTTGGCAAATAAAATTCTCTTAAATGGGTCCATATGTTAACAATGAAAGCTCTGTCATTATATAATCATATCAGAATTTTGATAAGTTTTTAATAGGTTGAAGGGATCGAAATGAGTTTTAATTTGTAACAGAAAAATACATGGTCAACCACTGCTTTTCATTTTAAATGGAATGATGATTACAGATAAGATACTGGATTTATTTGCTAATCCAGATCATTAGTTTTAATAGTCATTGTTTTATTTGACCTTTTATTTATTTGACCTTTTAAAGAGATCAAAATTAAAAGAACATAGATCTAAAGTACTACTAAATGGGAGCAGAGCTAAGATGGCAAGGTATTAGGAGGACTCTAGGCTAGCCTCCTCACTTGAACACAGCTAGAGAAATATCGAATCATTCTGAATAGCCAAGGAATTGACCTGAGGATTGACAGAGCAAACTGCACAACTAGAGGGAGAGAAGGGGACACATCATGGAAGACATGGTGTGGAGAGATGTGATTTGGGGGAGAAACAGATCATGGGTGCTGTGGAAGGGAGGGAGCCCTGGTCATAGAGAAAGATGAGAGAGAGGGAGAGGAGCACACAGGAGATAATGGAAGGAGAACACTTCCTCAAAGCCCCTGAAAGGGAAAACAATGAAGGGGGCTCATTTTTGTGAGTTTTTGCAACCAGTGGGGCACAAAGACGAGTTTTAGAGGTTTGTGGCATGGCTGGTATAAAGCCCTAAGGAGGTGCTTCTATGGAGAAGGCAGGCAAGTAAGTCAGGAGTAGGTAGTGTGATCTGAGGATTCCTAAGATGCACCGGGAGAGACTGTTTGCTCTTCTTGGCGTGCATCTGAGGGAGGCAGCATTGCCTCTCTGGGAACAAATGAGCCTGTGGGGGCTATTTCCCTCCCACACCCTTTAGCATAGGTGTAGAAACATAGGTGTAGAAACACCTATGCTGGCTGTTTCATAGGTTTTGTTCCATATCCCACCTCCTAGCTTTAGTGCAGCTGTCTTTCTGGGTCAAACTTGAATCAATCCCAGTGTGCTGAGAGTCCTCCCTAGAAGGCCAGCACAAATATACATCACACCACGTCCCTAATGTTTGGAATTTTAATACTCAACTAAACTGACTGCACTGCTCCAGGAAGGCAGACCACCCAGAAAAAGACAATGCGAATGCAGCAATTTGCAAAATGCCTGAGACACAGGAGAAGAAATTATTTGTACTTCTGGAAGGACTTTCTGACAACAGCAATTGTGAGCTCCTCTCTCTAGAGACAAAGTATATGGCTGGCACCATTGCCTTCCCCTGCCCATCAGTATAAACCAACCAATTTCAGTAAACAACACAGTGCCAAAACTGGCTGTATAACTGCTTACAACAAGTCCCACCACCCTGTGTTCTGATGGTACCACTTTTCTTAGGCAAATGGGCCTAAGAACCAGTTCAGCAGGCCCCCTTCTCCAGAAGCACAGCTCATAACCCTCCACACACCATGTACCATGTCTACTGACCATAGAGTTCTGCAATATTGAAAGTGGAAATAGCATTAGGTCTCTTTTAACAAGCAGAGCAGAGTACACCTAAACTCACCACACTCTGGCCTTAGTGCAAACACTTCCCATTGCAGGCAAGGAGAACTGACCTGAGGGATAGAGTGGCTATGATACAGCAGTAGAGTGCATACAGTACACATCAGAGACATTTCCTCAAGCACCAGGTCCTGTACATTATATGACCTTTTTTTTTTTTCATAAAGCCACGTTCTCAGGAAAAGGAAACATAACAGGCTTTCCTAACACATAAAAGAAGATAGAGACTTAAACAAAATGCCAAGATGCAGGAATTCATCCCAAAAGAAAGAAAAAGAAAGGTCACAGCCAGGGATTTAATTGAAACAGATATAAGTAATATGTTTGATCTGGATTTAAAAGCAACAATCATAAGGGTACCACCTGGGCTTGAGAAAAGCATAGAAGACATCAGGGATACCATATCACAGAGATAAAATAGTTTAAAACCAACCAGGCTGAAATAAAAAATGTAATAACTGAGACTCGAAACCAACTAGATATAACAAACACAAGGATGGAAGGAGCAGAGGATTGGATAAATGACATAAAAGATAGAATTATGGAAATTAAGCTGAACAAAAGAGGGAAAGAAAAATCTTGGATCACAAGAGTAGACTCGGGGAATTCAGTGACTCCATCAAATATAATAACATTTATATCATAGACTCCCCTCCAAAAAAACAAAACAAAACAAAACGAAAAAAGAGGACAGAAGGTTTATTTGAGAAAATTGTAGCTGAAAACTTCCCTAATTTGGGGGAAGGAACAGACATCAAAATCCAGGAGGCAGAGAGGCACAGAGAACTCCCATCAAAATCAATGAAAATAGGCCAACACTAAGACATATGTTAGTAAGTTTGCAAAATATTGTGATAAAGAAAGAATCCTAATAGCAGGGACATCTGGGTGGCTCAGCGGTTGAGTGTCTGCTTTCAGCCCCAGGGCATGATCCTGGGTCCCAGGATCCAGTCCCGCAACAGGCTCATGGAGCCTATTTCTCTCTATGCCTATGTCTCTGCCTCTCTCTCTCTCTGTGTCTCTCATGAATAAATAAATAAAATCTTAAAACAAAAATCCTAAAAGGAACAAGACAGAAGTCCCTAACTTGCAAGGGAAGACAAAAAAGATTAGCAGCAGACGTCTCCACAGAAATTTGTCAGGCCAAAAGAAAGTGGCATGATATATTCCATGTGCTGAATGGAAAAATTAGCAGCCAAGAGTACTTTATCTAGCAAGGTTACCACTCAGAATAGAAGAGATAAAGACATAAAAACTAAAGGAAATTGTGACCAATAAACCAGTCTTGCAAAAAGTCTTAAAGGTATTTCTTTCAGTGGGGATGAAAAACTAAAATAGACTAAATTAATATCTATCAATAAATTCATACCTATCAATAATTACTCTGTATTCAAATGGCCTACATGCTCCAATCAAAAGATGCAGGGTGTCAGAATGAATAATAAAATAAGACCCTTGGGACACCTGGGTGGCTCTGTGGTTGAGCATCTGACTTTGGCTCGGGGCGTGATCCTGGAATCCCGAGATCGAGTCCCATGTCCGACTCCTTGCATGGAGCCTGCTTCTCCCTCTGCCTGTGTCTCTGCCTCTCTCTCTGTGTCTCTCATGAATAAATAAATTAAATCTTTAAAAAAAAGAAAAAAGAAAGAAAATAAGACCCATCTATATGCTGCATGCAACAGACTCATTTTAGACCTAAAGACACCTGCAGATTAAAAGTGAGGAGGTGGAGAAATATTTATCATGCTAATGGTCATCAAAAGAAAGTTGCATAGCCATCCTTATATCAAACTAACTAGATTTTAAACTAAAGCTGGTAATAAGAGATGAAGAAGGGCATTATATCGTGATAAAACAGTCTATCCACCAAGAATACCAAACAATTGTAAATATATATGCCTCCAACCTGGGAGCACCCACATATATAAATCAATTAACAACAAACATAAGGGAATTCCTTAATAATACAGTAATAGTAAGGAACTTTAACACTCCAACTTATAAAAATGGATAAATCATCTAAGCAGAAAATCCACAAAGAATGGCTTTAGAATGCCTGGGTAGCTCAGCGCTTGAGCATCTGCGTTTGGCTCAGATTGTGATCCTGGGGTCCTGGGATCAAGTCCTGCATTAGGCTCCCCACAGGAATCCTGCTTCTCCCTCTGCCTGTGTGTCTCTCATGAATAATTAAATAAAATGAATGAGAGAAGAGAGATAGTGACCAACATCATAGAAATACAATTAGAGGAGAATATTATGAAAAATTATATGCCAAAAAATTGAGCAATCTGGAAGAAATGGATAAATTCCTAGAAACATATAAAGTACCAAAACTGAAACAGGAAGAAATACAAAACTTTAACAGACTGATAACCAGAAAAGAAATTGAATAAATTATCAAAAATCTACCAACAAACAAAAGTCCAGGGCCAGTTAACTTCCCAGGAGAATTCTACCTACATTTATTATTTTCTATTTGTTTAACTTTTAAATTTTATTGCTTTGGTGGGGGGGAGAGGGGTATAAGGAGAGGAAGAATCCTAAGCAGGCTCCATGCCCAGTGTGGAGCCTGATGTGGGGCTCGATCTCATGACTCTGAGATCATGACCTAAGCTGAAATCAAGAGTTGGATGCTTAACTGACTGATCCACCCAGGTGCCCCTGTACCTCACATTTAAAGAAGCGTTAGTACCTGTTCGCAAACTATTCCAATAAATAGAAATGGAAGGAAAACTTCCAAACTCCTTCCATGAGGCCAGTATTTTGTGATTCCAAAACTAGACAAATACTCCACTAGAAAATAGAACTAAAGGCCAATATCCCTGATAAACATAGATGGTAAAATTCTCAATAAAATACTAGCAAACTGATTCCACCAGTACATTAAAAGAGTCATTAACCATGATCAAGCAAGATTTATTCCTGGGCTGTAAGGGTGGTTCGATATTCACAAATCAATCAATGTCATACACCACATTAATAAAAGAAAGTATAAGAACTACATGATCCTCTCAATAGATGCATAAAAAGCATTTGACAAAATATAACATCCACTCAAGATAAAAACCCTCAACAAAATTGGATAGAGAGAACATATGTCAACATCATAAATGCCATATAAGAAAGACCCATAGTTAATATAATCCTCAATGGTGAAGAAATGAGATCTTTTCTTTTATGTACAGAATAAAGACAGGCATATCCAGTCTCACCACAATACTTTAATATTGTACTGGGAGTCTGATGCCTCGGAAACAAATGGAATCCAAATCAGTAAGGAAGAAGTCAAACTTTCACTATTTTCAGATAATATGATATTGTGTATAAAAAAACCCAAAAGACTTCATCAAACAAGTGCTAGAACTGATAAAGGAATTCAGTAAAGTTCTAAAATACAAAATCAACATACATAAATCTTTTGCATTTCTTTTTTTTTCTTTTGTATTTCTATACACTAAAAATGAAGCAACAGAAAGAGAAATCAAGGAGTCAATCTCATTTACAATTGCACCAAAAGCTAAGATACCTAGGAATATAACTCAATGGGTGAAAGATCTGTATTCTGAAAACCATAAATCATTGATGAAATAAATTGAAGATGACACAAATAAATGGAAAAACATCCCATGCTCATGGTTTGGAAGAATAAATATTGCTAAGATGTGTATAGTACCCAAAGCAATCTTCACAATTAATGCAGCCCCTATCATAATACAACCAGCTAGAACCAGAGTTAGAACAAGCAATCCTAAAATTTGTATGGAATCACAAAAGACTCCAAATACTCAAAACAATCTGGAAAAAGAATAGCAAAGCTGGAGGAATCACGACTCTGGACTTAAGTATTAATATAAACCTGCAGTGATCAAGATAGTATGGTATTGGCACCATAACAGACACATAGATCAGTGGAACAGAATAGAAAACCCAGAAGTGGACCCACAACTAATCTTCCAAAAGCAGGAAAGGCTATCCAATATGAAAAAGACCATCTACTGTCTCTTCAACAAATGGTGTTGGGAAACCCGGACAGCAACATGCAAAAGCATGAAACTGGACCACTTTCTTACACTATACACAAAAATAAATTCAAAATTGGTGAAGACCTAAATGTGAGACTTAAAATCATCAAAATCCTAGAGTACAATACAGGCAGTAACCTCTTTGGCATCAACTGTGGCAACTTCTTACTATATATGTATCCCGAAGCTAGGGAAACAGAAGCAAAAATGAACTATGGGGAATTCATCAAGATAAAAAGCTTCTGCACAGTGAAGGGAACAATCAAGAAAACTAAAAGGCAACTTTTGGAATGGGAGAAGATATTTGCAAATGACATATCAGATAAAGGTTAGTACCCAAAATATATAAAGAACTTATCAATCTCAACACCCCAAAAAATGAACAATCCAGTTAAAAAATGGGCAGAAAACATGACTAGACATTTTTCTAAAGAAGACATACAGATGGCTAAGATACATACGGAGATGCTCAATATAACTCATTATCAGAGAAATACAAATCAAGACTTAATGATAAAATAGAATGGCTAAAATCAACAGCGCAGGAAAAAAATAGGTATTGGGGACAGTGCAGAGATAGGGGAAACCTCTTACAGTATTGTGGGAATAAAAACTTGGTGCAACCACTCTGGAAAACAATACGGAGGTTCCTCAGAAAGTTAAAAATAGAACTACCTAACAATGTAGGATCTGAACTACTAGGTATTTACCCAAAGGATACAAAAATATTGATTCAAAGGGATACATGCACCCCGATGAGTATGTGTGACCACATAATCGAGTTTTGAAAAGTGAGTAAAAATTATGTGAGCCACTTCCATGCAGAGTCCTTGAAAACTTCCCATTGGTTTCCTCATCTGGTTGGATGCATCTGAAGAGGAGCCCTTGGGAGTGGTGAAGGCAAAAGTGGGAAGGAGTCTGGGTCCTGAATGGATCTTCTGCTAACTACCACATGAATAAAAATAAAATCCTGATGGGCTTGATCTTTCAGATATTCAAGCCCAATTATTATGCTAACTTTCCTACTTAATTCATAAATCTAGCCTAGTAATTACCTTGTAGAAGCCATTCAATACATGAATGCATATGATAAAAAATAATTAGACTCATCATTGGCATTCAATCTGAAAGAAATAAATGAACTCTGGGGAAAATATCGAGATTCACTTTCTCAATTTTTTTTAGAGAAAGGTACATGATAGAGAAGCATGAGTGTTAATAGCTAAAATTATGTGGCAATAAATCTAATAAGATTGTTTTAGGATTTTAAAAAATACCTTTGAAAATGTGATACGTTTGTTTTTGTTTTTCATGTTCTGTTTTCAGGTTTGAAAAATTGTTTATAAACCTGATTGCATAGAAAAGCAGGCAGTAAATATTTGTATATACATGAAGTTCTATTTAAAGATTAACATCGATTATGGAAAAACACGTCTTTAGCTAAATGGTTCAGTGTAATTGAGGTCACCATTTAGTCACTTAAAAACTTTCATCACTAAATGCTTTTAAATATTTTATGAATCATGTAATTACTTTGAGTATTTGCGTAAGCACTGTAGTTTATGGTAGAAAATGTACCTGCTACCATATGGGTCTCTTCTAAAATCATATTGATGAAGCTTTTAAACTATCCCTAGCAGCCAGATGTAATTTGAGAGAATATATCAGTAGGTTTATTCTCAAAAGGAAAAAAAAATAATCAAATTTTATCTCTTTCATTTACAGTCTCAAATCAAAGGTGAAGAGACATTAAAAATTTAAACACATATTACATAGCTTTTTAAATATCAGGCATTATCAAAATTCAAATATTTCTGATAAATCCAGATGGTTATAATTGCTGAGGATTTAGTTAATTACAATTATTTTGAATTCAAAATGTGCACTTCCTTATAATTGATTTTAAATTACATGATTTCTTCCTGCATTATTGATGTCATTAGTAAAGCCAAGTTGCTACTAAGAAAATAATCCAAAGAATTAAACATTGATAAGTCAGCCTCTTAGGAGTACATACCTATGGGCCATGTCATTTCAAAATTAATGCAGCATTTTTGATGCTTTGACCGGGAGAGAAGAAACTGAATACAAAAATTGCCTTTATCAATGTTTTATACTGAAGTAATTAAATAATCATGTTAAAAGAAGGAAATGGTTACTTTTATTATTGGTTATTGGTTACTTTTATTAATGGTTATTTTTATTATTTATTTTTTAAATTGGTTTATAATATTTAGTGTTAGTGCTCAGAAAACTAATTAAATCCCTTCTTGGAATAAATGAACTCTGATCTCCTGCCATCAACCATATTTAATACTTTCATTTGTAGACAGTAACACTAGAAGCCATAATACATATCAAAGTTTTAGGGTACTTCCAGCGTATATTGGGCTCATTCTCTTAATACCAGACAACTTCATAAAGCTTCCAGGGTGCATGTGACCAAGTTATTATATTTTCTTTCTGTAAAAGCACATGTTCTTTTCACAAAATATCTTTTCATGAAGTTTAACCTAATTGTGGCCCATTATTTCTAATCAGCATGGTGATGTTCATTACTCACCTGCAACTCCTGCAGTTCCATAGAAATTCTCCACCTCAGAAAATGGGCCCTCTTATCATTACCATGTTTTTTTTAATTCTCATTAAATTCTCTACTATCTAAGTATAAAATCCTTTTCTGTTTTTGAATAATCTTTAGTCCAACTCTGCTTATGAACATTTTATTCATCATTATGATAGACTTTTTTTTCACATCTTATTTATAAGCATCCATTCTTTTTTCTTAGTACAATACCACCATAACCTTCTTTGGGACATGTCTTTCCTCTTGTTCCTATTGTATGCCTACTGGTTGAGACTAAAAATCATCCCTGACTATCATGATTGACTCAGGATAGGCAGCCAATCTAATCAGGTGTGTGTATGTATGCATATATATTTCAACATAGAAAATACAGAAATTTAAATTGCAACAGCCATATCACCTCTGTGATAGAAGAGCCTATCTCAGACTGAGCCTAAGTGAGAATAAAATAATCTCTCCTGTTCTTAAGGCACATCATTCTCAGTTCTCTCCCACCCACTCCCCACTTTTAACACCTCTGAAAATACTGTCAGACTTATTTGGAAAAATACAACAAAATTAATTATTTGTCACCATTCTACTCAAATAACCAATCAATGCTGCTTCATATATTTGCCTAGACTACTGTAGCAGTTTCCTAATAATTCTCATTTTTCTATTCTTAGCACAATATATTTTCACAAAGTAGCCAGAAACCAGAATTTCTTTTTTTTTTGAAACCAGAATTTCTGTTTGAACTATGATGCAGTAGCTTAAATTAAATAACCTTCTCCCAGATATTTGCAAATGACATATCCAAAAAAAAAGTTAAATTCAAAATATGTAAAGAATATTTAAAACAACACCCCCAAAATGAATAATCCAATTAAAAAATGGGCCAGGAGTATGAACAGACCTTTTTCCAAAGGAGACAGACAGATGGCCAACAGATGCATAAGAAGATGCTCAATATCACTTATCATCAAGGAAAATGCAAATCAAAACTACAATGAGATATCACCTTCCACCTTTCAGAATGGCTAAAACCAACAACACAAGAAAAACAACAGGTGTTGGCAAGGATGTAGGAAAGGGGGGGACCATTTTGCACTGTTGGTGGGAATGCAAACTGGTGTAGCCACTATGGAAAACAGTATGGAATCTCCACAAAAGTTAAAAATAGTAATACTCAATAATTCAGCATTTGCAATATTAGGTATTTATCCAAAGAATTAAAAAAGACAATTTAAAGGGATACATGCACCTCAATATTTATAGTAGCATTATCTACTATAGCCAAGTCATGGAAATAGCCCAAGTGTCCATTGATTGATGAATGGTAAAGCAGATGTGATCTATCTATCTATATATCTATATCTATATCTATACATATTATTCAGCTTACATATTATCAACTCTTGGAAAAAATAAAAAGATGAAATCAGAGATTGAGATAAACCAAAAGAGACTCTTAATCATAGAAACAAACGGAGAGTCACTGGAGGGGAGGGGGTTGGGTGGCTGGGGTAACTGGGTGATAGACATTAAGGAGGGCAAGGGATGTAATGAGCATTGGGTATTATATAAGACTGATGAATCACTCTCCCTACCTCTGAATTAAATTAAATTCCATGTTAAGTAAGTGAATTTAAATAAAATAAAAATGCTGGAAATTTGCCAAAGAAAGAAAGAAAGAAAGAAAGAAAGAAAGAAAGAAAGAAAGAAAAAGAAAAGAGAGAGAGAGGGAGACAGAGGATCTTTCCTTCCCTCTTGGCCTGTCTCCCCAGTTCTGGTCTCTGTCTCTCTCTCACGCAAATTAAATAAATAAATAAATAAATAAATAAATAAATAAATAAATAAATCTTTTAAATGAGTGATAAAATAATAAAAAATATAATAATGATTACAGTAATAGTGAGCATAGCTGGCAGATGTAATGCTTACTGTAATATATATGTATATATACATGCTTATATATTTGCTTAATATATATATATATGTATATATATATATATATACACACATATATATCTCACACTAGTTTAATCCTTACAGCAATCCTGAAAGAGATACAAATATTTTCTTGTTTGGGACTCCTGGGTGGCTCAGTGGTTGAGTGTCTGCCTTTGGCTCAGGGTGTGATCCTGGAGTCCCAGAATTGATTCCCACATTGGGCTCCCTGCAGGGAGCTGTCTCTCTCTCTGTCTGTGTCTCTACCTCTCTGTGTCTTTCATGGATAAATAAATAAATAAAATCTTAAAAAAAAAAACTATTTTCTTGTTTTATCAATAAAATATAAACTGAGGAATAAGGACAGTGGACTTCTTCACAAGGTTTATGTGAGAAGGCCTGTATAAAAATGCGATCTAAGTTCATAATACAATCTCATAATAGGATACATCACTTTTCCCTACAGTATGGGGTGTTAATGGAAGGACAATACATACATAGGGGAATAATCTAATTTTATTAATTAAAAGACATCATGTATTGTCTGTATATATACACACAGAAGAGTGGACACATAGCATACTCCCAATTCAATGTATGCCCTACTTAGTTTTCTAGTCCTCACTATGAGTTAAGCATCTACCACTGATAATGCATGAATAGGAGTGGGGATCACATCAAATTCTTAGAGAAACTAATTCTGGGTCCTTCTTAGAAATATTAATTGCCCCATGGCTACTCTCAATTGTTTAGAAAAACAAAATTCTGTCTAGATGTTGCCTTCTGGCTTGATGCAAGCAAATACAAGTCATAATACATTATGTAAGATAGTTTGCCAGTACTAGGATTTCAAATCATTCCTTTTGTCAATGCAGGCAATGGTAAATAAAGTCCCAACACATTACCAAGAAAGCTCCATAGACTAGATTGAATTTAACATCCAATTTCCAAAAGTGATTAGGAAATATTAAGTAAGACCAGATCTCAGGTCTACCCAAAATTTTGTTCTTTTATAAACCAGAGCTAGCACCAGTGCCTGAGGCACTTTCCTTTCCCTCAATAACATATTTTACTTTATTTCCCATGGAATATCAGTAATCATAGAGCACAAAGTAGGGATGTTAAATGATTAAGCATACCTTGTAAGTTTCGTAGCTATGAACATTTTTAATAATGTTAAGGAAGATCAGTAAAGGTCTTTGCCTTAATTATAACATAGGTTCATTTGAATGTACTAGAGATAACCTTGGATTATGCAAGGAAGAAATGTATTTCTCTATCATGTTAAATTTCACATATATGTAATTCAGGTGTAGTAAGGCAGCCTAATGTATTTTCAGACTCAGACTCCTTCCTGCTTTCACCTTCATTATCCCTAGGGAGAAACCCTTATACAAATGATCAAAGGTGGGGTTCTGCTCATAAAAATCCAGATTTGAAGCAAAAAGAAAAAGAAAAATGAAAATGCCATGTCACTTCTTGTCAATGACTTTTCCAATATATTTTTGTTTTTGTTTTGTTTTAAGTAGGCTACACACCCAACATGGGGCTTGAACTCACCATCCTAAGTTCAAGGTCATATGCTCTACCAATTGAGCCATCTAAGTGTCCTAACATATCCAGGATGTTTGCAAATCACTTGACCCTAAATACTGACCAGAAATAAGTCACATAGTACCTTCAAGGAAATTTGGTAGTTATAATCTTCATTGTGAATGGCCATGTATCCAGTAAAGGATACATGTCACACCTCAGATGGAGTCACTTCCTGTCAAGAGGAATGTACTGTCTTTTGGCAGATGCAAATAGAAAGATAACCCTAAAGGAAAATATACGTAAATTGCAGTTTTGCTCTGTTTCATTTTAGTGAACATACCATAATGTATAAAGTTTAGTCACTATGTTGTACACCTGAAGTTAATGTAGCATTGTGTGTCAACTATACTCAAATTAAAAAAAAAATTAAAAAGATTTACTGTAAGCCAGCACTGCTGAAAAGCCTCTGCAGCTCAAGCTCATTCAATGCTATAAAATGTCTATGTTCAGTGTACTTCTAGAGACCTCATTAGAATATCATATTATGGTGCCATTTGGAATTGGGAAAAAATAAATGTGCATATAAATATTATTTTTAAGGACTTGAAGATGAAAGAAGACAATTATTGGCAGAGATTGAGAATTTCTGAAAGGGGATCTGATTGAAGTACAGAATGTATTGTGACTCTCAGATCAGAATCAGCTAAAACTGAAGAATTCAAACATTAGAGCATTTTATAACAATCCTTAGGAAAGAGAGGTAGATATTAGTATAACCACCCTAATACCAATTATTTATTGAAAATAATTTAATATTTGTAATAAAAACACTCCAATTTTGACTTGTAGTTTACCATACAACTATATTAGGCTACAAGTAATACAAAGCCCAATTTTGAATGGCTTAACCACACACATATATACATTTCTTATGTACCAGGAAGTCCAGAATTATAGTCCAGTATCTCCAAAACATTATGAATATTCAGAATCCTCTTATTTTAGCTCAATCATCTTTCATAATGTTTTCAACATCCTGGTTGAAAAATGGTTATTTATTTAAGTATGACATTTGAGTTGGATGAAGTGAGAAAGAAAAGGTATAGCTAAGGAAAAATAGCAAAGCATTCTTCTAAAGTTTTTTAAAAGCAACTATTCCAAAAACGAGTCAGCACTGCATAATAATAGACATCCTTGAAAAAATAAACCTTGAAAGATGGGAAATTAGAGGAATAAAAAGGTTGTTGGGTGGCCAATGCACAATGTCTGATACATATTACAAGTTCTCTTTTTAGTTACAGTTACAGCCAACTACATATTTACACTTATTTTCAATAAAACCCTTTTTGTTTTTATAAAATACTGAGATAAAATAATCTGAGTTTTGGCAGAAACATCTGATCCAGTAAATCTTATCTGACAAAATTTAGTACAGGTAATGCTACTGAGATTGTGTGTTGCCTCTTATTGTTCAGTTAATATCCATTCCTTAGCTACATGCCACACCACACACACACACACACTTCCATAGCAAGAATATATTTCCCAGACCATAAACTCTGAGCTTTGCCACATGACCTTTCTTTGACTTCATGCTAGGTAAAGTATACTTTTATGTGCTTTATTTTTTTTAATTTATTTTTTTATTTTTTTAATCTATTTACCTATGATAGTCACAGAGAGAGAGAGAGAGAGAGAGGCAGAGACATAGGCAGAGGGAGAAGCAGGCTCCATGCACTGGAGCCCGATGTGGGATTCGATCCCCGGTCTCCAGGATCACGCCCTTGGCCAAAGGCAGGCGCCAAACCGCTGCGCCACCCAGGGATCCCGTTTTATGTGCTTTGATATGAGGCTTAGACATTTGACTTGCTTTACCCAATGAGATTTAAGTGGCTGAGAGGCAACTCTAGGTTTAAAATGAGATGAGTGGTTGGGCTTCCTCTATAGTTTCCTGTAATGTACAATTGGAAGGATATTATTTCGCTTGTCACTTGTTTAAAGATGATAGATATAGGAAGCAAACCTGTACCCACTGTTTGGTGGCAAGCCCACTTAGCCCCTTAGGTGAGGCAGATCATAGCCTACTTACAAATGACTAGGCAATAAATAAATTTTATTTATTTATTTAGTTATTTTTATTTTACTTATTTTTGAAAGTCGTAGAAAGTTTTAGGTTGTCTCTTATACAGCATTACTATGCCAATAGATGACTAATTCTTAGGGTAAAATAACTAAAACAATCCTTAAAAATTTACTTAGCTGATTAGGGATGCTAAATCTTGTGACATTTGTCATATAATGCTCTGTATGTTAGTTGTTCATGTTTATTCTTACTTCTCTCAATAGAAAATTAACTTACGGAGGTCAACAAAAGTTATATTACACACACCTTTATCTCCACAGTCCTAATAGCTCATTAAAATTTAATACTTATTAAATAAGGTTCACTATAAAAACAAGAAATAAAATAGCAGCTATTTTATTTAAAATTTGTGAGATTAAAAAATAAATAAAAATCGTGAGATAGCCATTTGAAAGAATTTGGATTTCAAATATGGCAAGTAACAATGAGTAGTTACTACTGATTCATATTGTATGATTCAAAATCATGTTAAATGCAAGAGTAAAGGTAGGTCTTAAAGAAAATATCTAGATGAACTTAGAATGACTTCTCTGTGTCAGGAACTGTAAGGGGTCTGAAGTTTTTCTCCACTTGCAAGCTAACTAGTTAGTCTGCCACAGTTATGGGCTACTGGAAGAAAACAAGACTCCTGGTCTTGGTATGGTATCTGCATTAGGATACAGATTTATGGAACAGAATAGAGAGCCTAGACATAAAGTCACACATATATAATCAAGTGATTTTAAACCAATGTGCTCGGTAGTAGAAAAAAGAATAGTTTTTTGAACAAACTATGCCAGAACAACTAAATATTTATATGGAGAAAAAAAATGAATCTAGGGTGGTGTTAGTGGAAATAGTAGTATAAAGACCTCCAGATATCTGTTCCTTTATAGCAGCAATTTTAATACTGGGAAAAAAAAAGTAAAAATCAAGTTTTTCAGAATCCTGAAAATGAACCAGATTCTTGGAGTATTTTACTTAAAAATAGCAGAATATTGGTAAGACAAGTGGGCTCTATGGCATTTTAATTTGTCCTATTCCCATCTTCCTCTCTCTAGCTTCATAGTAGCTTTGAATATCAACAACAAAAGCAATAGCCTAGCAGTCACTGGAGAGAGTAAAAGAGTTTGAAGTCTCCAAAAAACAAACCCTTGAGGGCTCTTATTATATGACAAGCGGGGAGTGCAAGCAAAAAGTGAAGTCTTTAAGCAGGAGTTGTCAACTGCCTAAGTATGAAGGTGTGAGTCAACACATACCCATAGAGCACTGTAGTAAAGTTTGAGAGAATTACTGATTCAAGGTGTTTAAGGGCTCTCTTTCTAATTATTAGCTGGCCACTATGATAACTGAGCAGAGACTTCTGTGGGCACGTAAGACAAAGAATACAGACTTAACAGAATTAGTTCAATAAAGTCACTAAGTACATAAAAGGCAGCAAATACCACCACAACAAAAAACCAGCAATAGCACAGTAAAACCTGGGGAGGAGGAATTAATACCTGAAAGTTGCCACAGTATATAATTTTAGAAGTCCAGCTTTAAATTAAAAAAAAAAAAAAATGAGGGCAGCCCAGGTGGCTCATTGGTTTAGCCCGCCTTCAGCCCAGGGCCTAATCCTGGAGACCTGGGATCGAGTCCCACGTTGGGCTCCCTGCATGGGGCCTGCTTCTCCCTCTGCCTGTGTCTCTGCCTCTCTCCGTGTCTCTCATGAATAAATAAATAAATAAAATATTTTAAAAAGAGATATACATAGAAACAAGAAAGTGTGGCATATTCACATAAAAAAAATAGTCAAAAGAAATTATCCCTGGGGAAACCAGACTTAGTAGAAAATATTTTGCATAAGCTATTTAAAATATGTTCAAATAACTAAAGGAAACTCAGTTTAAATACTAAAAGAAAATATGACAATAATAACTCACTAAATTAAAGAATATTAATAAACACATAAAATTATAAACAAAAAAGAACCAAATAGAAATTATGATTTAAAAGTATAATAACAGATGGTGGGATGTCTGGGTGGCTCAGAGGTTAAGCGTCTGCCTTCGGCTCAGGGTGTGATCCTGGAGTTCTAGGATCAAGTCCCATATCAGGCTCCCAGAGGGGAACCTGCTTCTCCTTCTGCCTATGTCTCTGCCTTCTCTCTGTGTGTCTCATAAATAAATAAATGAAATCTTTAAAAATTATAACAGAGATGGGAAAAAAATCACTAGACTGACTCAAGATCATATTTGAAATGACAGAAAAGAGAATCAGTGAACTTGAAGTTGAGATTATTCAGCTGAGGAAAGGAAAGCTTAAAAAAAAAAAGGAAAAGAAAAATGAACAGTTTGGCAACCTATAGGACACTATCAAATGAAAGATATAGTGGGAGTCCCAGGTGAGGAGAGAAAGGGGCAGAAAGAACAACTGAAGATATAAAGGCTGAAATCTTCCCAAATTTTATTTAAAATCATTAATCTACACATTAAAGGGGCTCAAAAAACAAACAAAAACCTCTGAGTAGAATAAAGTCAAAGAAACCCAGAACTAGATTCATTGTTTTCAAATTGTCTCAAGACAAAGACAGAGAGAAATAACTCTGAATAAAGAGCTCTACAATGTATTGTTTTCCTATTGTTGTTATATAACATTTTTTACACAAAACCTTGGCAAAACTTAATGGTTTGAAATGGCATAAATCTATTATCTTATGTTTTTTAGAAGTCAGAAATCTTAAATTAATCTCACTTACTAAAATCAAGGTGTCAACAGCCCTGAATGTCTTCTAAAGACTCAAGGGGAGAATGTTTCCTTGTGTTTTTCAATATTTAAAGGCTACCTGCATTCCTTGGGTCATGGCACCTTTTCTCCCATCTTCAAAGCCAGTAAATTAGTTCAAATCATTCTCATGCTTCTACATCTCTCCGAATCTCTGTTTTCTGCCTTCTACTTCCATTTTATAAGGACCTTCATGAGTATATTAGGCCCATCCTCATAACTCTAGATAATCTTCCAGACTCAATATCAGCTAATAAGCAATCTTAACTTAATCTGCATTTTAAATTCTTCTTTCCTATAAAATCTAATGTATGATATGAACATCTTTGGAGGTCCTTTACTCTATTACATTTTATAAGATTAAAAGCTGATAGCTCATCATCAGCCAGAAAGCATGAGATGATACATTCAAATACTAAAAGATTCAGCTATCAACCAAGAATTCTACTTTTAAAAAAAACTATCTTTCAAAGATGTCAGAATAATTAAGACAGTCACAGGAAAGCAAAAACAGAGAGACTACATTGCTAGCAGACCGGCACTACAATATATAGAAAGGAGGTCCTTTTGGCAGATAGGAAAGGAAATAAGGCATATTCACATATTTAAAAATTTTGGAAATTAGAATATAGACATCATTGGGGGCAACTTCTCTTCCTTCCACAGAGGAAAACTTCTTCAACTTCATGAATATTGTCTACAGACAACCACAGGTACATCATATTTAATGTTAAAAGACTGAACACATTCCCTCTCCTATCAGGGACAAGACAAGGATATCACCTTTTACCCCATTTATTAAACATCGTACCAAGAATTCTACAAAGGTCCATTTAGCGAAAAAAGATAAATAAAAGGCATCAAGAATGAAAAAGGTGAAGTAAAACTACTCTCTATTTTCAGAAGACACAATCTAGTATATATAAAATTTTATGAAATGCACAAAAATTATAAGAACCCAAAAAAAAGTTCAGCAAATTATCACAAGAACAATTCATACACTAGCAATAAAGAAGCCAAAAAATGAAATTAAGAAAACAATTCCATCTAAATAGCATCAAAAAGGATAAAATACTTAGAAATAAAATTCAGAAAATGATTTCAAGACTAGTACACTAAAAACTACAACATATCAGGAAAGACCCAAGAAAATGGAGACATCTCATGTTCATGGATCAGGAAACTTGATATTGTGAAGATGGTAATACCGCTGCAAATTGATCTGAAGATTTAAAGAAATTCTTATCAAAATCCTAGCCAGGGATACCTGGGTGGCTCAGCAGTTGAACGTCTGTCTTTGGCTCAGGGCCTGATCCCAGGATCCGGGATCAAGTCCCTCACTGGGCTCCCTGCGAGGAGCCTGGTTCTCCCTCTGCCTATTTCTCTGCCTCTCTCTGTGTCTCTCATAATAAACAAATCTTAAAAAAAAATCCTAGTCGGCTTTCTTTTTTTTTCTTTTCTTCCCACAAACTGATAAGCAGATCCTAAAATTCACATAGAAATGCAAAGAATTTAAAACAGGTGAAATAGTCTTGAGAAAGAAGAACGATGTTGGAAGACTCACACTACGTGATTTCAAAACTTACTGGAGAATTACACTAATCAGGATGATATGATATTTGCATTGGAATAGACATATGGATCAATGGAATATATTTGAGGTTTGGAGTATAAACCCTTAAGTTTCCAGTCAATTAGCTTTTTTTGTTGTTGTTGTTGTTTTATAAAGGGTGCCAAGATAATTCAATGAGGAAAAGAATAATCTTTTTAACAAGTACCACTGGGACCAATAGTTACCCACTTGTGAAAAAATACAGCTGGACCTCCTGAAGGGTTCCAGCTATATATAGAACAATTTTAAAAAGACAAATCTAATCTAGTATGACAGCAAAGAGATGGTTCCATGGTCCAAAGGCAGGAGAGGATGCAGGGATATCTGTAAGGGGATACAGAGAAATTTTTTGGTTGGATGAAAAGTTTTATAACTAGATCATAAACTGGTTAAACCTCATCAAAATGTTTATTAAAATGTGCATATTTGATAATATATAAATTAAACCTCATTAAAGTTAATAAAGATAACATGACCCTGTATGATATAACTTTTTCTATAAAATATTAACTTTTCTATAAAATATTAACTTCCAGAAGAAGAATACCGAAGAAATGCATTTGAAACATTTGAAAATAGATTAATTTATATTTTTATATTATCAATAGTAAAGCAAGGTTACCATTGTGTACAAGGTAATTACAGTGTCAGATTAAAGAATACATGACCAAAAATGATCATTAATTTAGAACAGAGGTGGCTTCATTGTACTTACAATTTACATACTGTTTCTCAAAAATAGGAAATTTTATGTATTTAAGTATTTAATAATCTTATTATATGCAATATTTGCCTTTCTAGGAAATATAAATCTTCAACAGATAGATTTAAATATATCTTCTGTTTTTTTCTAGGTATAAGAATACACAATATTAAAATGTAATTTCTCATTGGCACAGAAAGTTTGCTGGAAATAAAACGATTTTATACTGTGTTCTGTTGGTATTAAGTATTTTTTTCATTGTGCTAATGACAGAAAAATTAATTTAACTAATATTTAAACTTATACAAAAATTAAACAAAACACATATATTATGGTAGGAATTATAAGTTTGTCATTCTTAGAGAAACATAATCATAAATCATCTACCCCTAGTCTCTGAAATACTCCCAAAGATTTAAGACTTTGGTATATATTTATTTTTGTTTTCATTACTCATTTAACTTGTTACTAACTTATGATTCTGATAATCAGCTTTTGACAGTTGATAATGGAAGCTATCACATCAAAGCAATGTGAGCAACATTAATTAATAGTAAAGGCAAGTTCAAAGTAGAAGACATAAAACTCTCTTCCAGTCTGATAGAGACAACGAGATAGGTGTTAAGGTAGCAAACAGATTGTTTTCCTCCTCCTCCTTCTTTGGTATTTAACCTTGATCATGATCCAAGGGGACAAGTGTATTAAAGATACCAACTTGTACTGGCTCCACAGAATACTTTTTTCAATTTTAGATTACGCTCTTGGTGAGAAACGTCTCCCTTCATAAATTTATGTACAATCTACCCTTGGTGATAGGTGCTATTTTTATTTTTGGATAGAAAGCAATTTGCCATCCTGAAGAGCACACCACTACTAGAGTATGAGTTAGCATCAATGTGAACAGTCAACCTTCTCATTTGCCTCCAGGACACTGCAGATAATATATTATGCCCTTTGGAAACTAGTCCCTTGCCTATTAATCCCTAATTCCAAATACTCAAACTTGTTCTAATATATAGCAAAAATCATTTTTCTGTAAGAAAATATTTAAGGACTACGAGTCCATGATTTACCACACCCCCATCAAATCAGCTGCAGTGCCAATTTTCTCTTAAATGACACCTCAGTCCTCATTCCCATCATTTGTTTCACTGTCCACAATCATTCTACCACCTTGCTTCCTAGGCCCAGTAACTTGGTTTTTTTTGTATGCTTCTTTGACAGATTCTCCTAAATTAAAGGCCATTCATATTTGCTTTAGTTTTTCTTTTTTGATACAATGCAGAGCTAGCAATGTTTTTGGAATACATATTGAGTTATATAGCTGCCTATTGAAATAACCCTTTCCTTTAAAATTGGTCATTGCTGTGCTTGATCCACTATTCTTATGACTAAAGACCTGTCCCAAAACCTTAGCTCTTTTAATCCCTAGTATTACTAACCAACACTCATTTTCACCTAATAATCTAGATGCCTCCATACTGTCCAATATTGATAGCCCCTCACAAACCTCAGAGTCTGCAGACTCCCGTTTCAGCTCCACCTCTCTGCTCCAGTAAATGTGCCATCAGCCAAGTTCTTATGTCATTAATGAGGAACCAAAGACAAATATTTCTTAGGAATAAATAATTATATTCCCTAGGAATAAATAGTGTACTGTTTAAAAGAACACTGACTCAGATGCTCAGTGAATGACTTTATTTGTTGTATCCTTCAAATTCCTAAATTCTACTTTTCTAGAAGTTTAAATATTTAAATTTAAGTGGTAGTATTCCTTCCAAACCATTTATTTGGACATATATTAGTTCAACAAGGTACTCATCTTACAACAGGCAATTTAGTAGTCTGAGCAGATTCACACTACATAAACATTTGGCTTACTTTTTCCCTTTCAAAAACACTGTCTCTAGGTATTCTCTGAAAGAAGAAACATTGCAGTGTTAAAGGTTTCAACATGACTTCCTTTTCAATCCTTTTGAAAAATAATATGCATTCTATGAGGGATAAAACTATGTTTACTAGGCATAATAAGTCGCACCTAATATGTGGTCCATAAATATTTCTTACAGAAATAGAAACCATCAACTCCTATATATAATTGGTATATGAAAATTCATAAATTTGTCAGTCTAATTTCTGAAATCTGTTTAATAGTGATTAACAATATCAGCCCCTTACATTATTTCAAAAGTGACCTTTAAAAATATTCAGGAAAGAAGTAAACTCATCTTTAGAGAAAACAGCAGAGCACTGAAAATGAAGTTTGTATTTGTGCTATATCAAATACTTACACGACATTGGTTTTATTTTCAAAAATGCATCACAAGCGATTTCAGATATGAGTCCTTCTATTGCAATTTAAGGAATGGTGCCAGTTAGCATGTTATCTGTCCATCATTTTCCCCACTTTTAAAACACCAAATTAGATTATTCAAATGTGTTCTCAAAGAGGTTACCCCTGGAAACCACTCTGAGCTTCATGGGGTACAGAATAGCCTGGCTGCTGATTGGTTTTAGCCTCAGGGAATATCACACCAAAGCACAGCAGTCTCCAATGACTACCAATTTGCTTCCCAGTGTGATGCTAGGTATTGCCTGTGGTCATTAATGCCATATTTGGTAAAGGGATACACTGTTTACTGATTGCCCTTTCCTTCATTCAGTCAAGACAATGAAGACAAGCAACTGCAGGTTTAAAATTCAACTCTCAAGCTTCCTCAGTTTAAAATTTTGCAGTAAAGACCCTTTTCTTTCAGACATTTTAGTCATTCAGTTATGGATTTGTAGAACTTAGAACAGAAGGTTATTTTTTTTTTTTTAAGATTTCTCCCTTTGAGTAGCACAATTGGGAAAAATGCTATTTTATTCACATCATTTCATTTTTTATTTTAATTATCTCTGTAATTGAATGTTTAAGTTAATATTTTATTGTGGGCTTTATTTTTACAGCCTTTGATATAGCTCAAACTTTAAGAAAAAGAAACCATTTTCTGATAAAATTGGAATTCATAGTATGCAGGCATTCTAGTTAATGGAACTTGAACAACTGGGTTTACAGACTGATTAATGAACTATCTGATCCTATGGAATCATCTAATTGGTGAATGGCAAATTCAAATTAATTTTCTTAATACTTGATCTTCTTTTTAAAAACAATGTCAGTCAAGATACCACAGTTATTTTGGGGGGTTCCTTATCTTAGAAATAAGATACTCTTTTAGCCATCAAAATAAGTGACTAAAACTCCCATTTTTAGATGAACCTAAGGGAGAAAGAAGCTATCAACTATATTTAGGAAAATGGAACTGCAATTACGAGCAGTAATGACTCTAGATTTATTAGACTACCTATAGATTGACATATGACTCCTTAGTAAGTTATAGATGATCCTCTCACCAAAATGTTTGTAACTTTGATAGCACAGTTATTTAAATATTTGTAAATTTGGGCAATGGTATGTATTTGGTAATTAGACATTGGCCATGATCCTGATAAGGCTGCATCACAAAGACTATCTGCCCCTGGACAGCTTTCTGATGTTTAATATGAATGCCATTTTACATATTAATATTTTTACAAACAACTTATTGATTGATCTTGTCTCATTGTTCAAATAGTCATATATTTCTATTCATTATGTCTTATATTTCTCACGTAGAAATTTAGATAAGGTTAGCTTTAGCCTATCAGTTCCACCAAGTTCATAGATTAATAATGATAAAATGCTGATAACTATGGAGATCATTATTCTAGGCAACAATACATTCTAGGCACTCTGTAAAGCCTTTAACATACACTATTTCATTTTATCTTCACATCGACCATTTGAAATAGTAATTATTATCCACTATCTATTGAATAAGAGAGATAAACCTTGATTGGGTCATAGAATTTTCATACAATTGTATACAAATTGATTTATTTTTAATATAATTTCTACTTATAGTTATTAAGATCAATTCATACAATCATGTAGGGACCGTATCAGAATGTGAACACAGTCAATTTGTATTTCTGAGTCCCCACATTTCAATTCAGAACTGATTTTGGTGATGGCAAGACAACTGGCTTTGGCATGATTTATGACTCCTTGGATTACGCAAAGAAAAATGAACCCAAACATAGACTTGCAAGACATGGCCTGTATGAGAAGAAAAAGACTTCAAGAAAACAGCGCAAAGAATGCAAAAACAGAATGAAGAAAGTCAGTGGGACTGCAAAAGCCAACGTTGGTGCTGGAGGATTGGACAACAGAAGGAGTAAAGATTCTGCACTGGCTTTTTTTTTTTTTTTTTTTTGCACTGGCTTTATCTGCGGTGATTGGGCAGATTTTTCATGAGAGAATTAATAAACTAAGAATGTTAAAAAAATTTTAAAAAAAGGAAATGGCTGAGAATGATTTGCCAATGGTTCTAGAACAAATAAAGGGCAGAGCTCTTAGGGCACTTATGTTATCTGATGCTAAATCTATTTTATCTTAATGAATTGGTCTTAGGAATTTACAATTCAGTGGATTTTTACTTAATATAGATGTAGTTATAATTCCCATTTATTTTCCACCTTCTACTTACTCTGCCCAGGTTTTGGTATTAATTTTAAAATCTCAAATTATTTTTCTTGCTATACCCACATGGCTTTCTATCCTGCTACATGTTTAGAAATAACATAAGCTGGCCTTCCTGACTCCTAGCCTGAAATATGACCATTCAAATAATTTCTCAAGTCCAACTGATTTCCTTCTTCCTTATATTTAGAAGTAAAACCCATACTGAGGAAATAACTCAAAAAAGATTTATGCAGAATAGGGGTGCCTGGATAGCTTAATCAGCTGAGTGTTGGACTCTTGGTTTCAGCTCAGGTCATGATCTCAGGGTCCTAGAGCCCCAAATTGGGTTCTGTGCTCAGTGGGAAGTCTCTCCCTCTCCTTCTGCCCCTCCACCCTTACACACACATTCTCTGTCTCTCAAAATAAATAAATAAATAAAAGATCCATGCAGAATAAATTCTAAATATGATATATTCACACTGAATTAGACAGACATTTATGAAGATAAAGCAAACACCAAATGATGAAATGTTTTGAACACATAATTTAGAGGGAAATATTTTCAGTCTAATTATTTATATTATAGTAATTATGTTGTCTTGGAAATATCTTTAACATGTTTATTTAAACTAATATCATTTGCCAATGACCCATATACTTTATGCATAAAATGGGGATTACCTATTTTAACTCAATAAAAGCAACATGCAACATTATGAAAGTTTAACCAATATTAATTTACATGCAACATAATTATTATAATTCTTAATTATGAATTAGTTTAGACAAAGGACTATATTTGTTCATAATTTATCAAAATCTTCCTTCAGAAAAGGGTAATGCAATCTCATGTCTGATTTTCAGCATATGCATCAACACATTATATATTGGAATTTTTGAAATTCTTTGTTCACTATATATTGGAATTTTTGAAATTCTTTGTTCACTATCTGTGGGTATAGGTCACATGCAATAAGATGAAACAGCTGATTCACCCAGATTCTCCATCCTCACATCTTGTGACCAACAATTTGGAAATAACAGTTAGATTTAAGAGATGTAATTAGATAGCATAACATCTAAGATCCTTTTTTTTTATTTTTGGCTTGCTAAAAAGAGAATTTTAGTGATACATTATATCATAAAAATTCTTTTTCAACAGGACTTTTTACGATGATAAATAAAGAACTTGTGCAAACCAAAACAATTAATCCTTTTGAAGTGTTCCACTAAAATTACTAATAAGGCACCCAAAATGCAAATACATATATAAATTATTTCTTTGTGAATTCGTCTTTGAGATTATCACATTTTTTCTCTATCCTTGAGACCAGTTTCATCAGCAATTGCACTCCTTTAAAACATTTATTTAAATGAATGTTTAGATTCAAAAGACATGTATAAAATATAATCATACTATACAGGTTAACAAAATACATATAAAGTCATTTTAGATATTTTTTACTGAGTGTGCTTTTGTTAGTGTTTTCTTAATCTTTTTCTCAGGATATTTTTTTGATGAAACACCTATGAAGTCATACTTTTAATAAGAAATATAATTTATTTAATAGATTAACTTCAAATAAATATTTGAACCCTATAAAACGAGTACAATGTACATGAAATGCAATTGTCCTATAACTACACTAAAAGGACCATCCATATTAAGTATACATAATCTCATTAAAATGGCAATATATACTCCCAGATGATCTTTCATTTACTCATCATGTAAAGCATGTACCCTTTTATACTATCTATACTGCCTTCCAATGTCCTCATAGAAGAAAACACATACTACAACAGACACTGATATGATTTCTCAAGTTCATAAAGGACATGGAAGCTAGGTCTAACCTTTGGAAGTGTTTCTGTTTAAATAGGGATCCTTAGTGGAATCATAGTAACTTCTTTATAGATGGATTCTGAACACATATTTTGGAAGAAAAAATATTTTATAAGGTATAATAACAAAACAAGTACTCAACAAAAGTGAGTCTTTAGTTGAGGGGATTCATTGTTTATTAAAATTAAGAAGTGATGAAACATGCATACTAAAGATTGTAAATAAACTAAGGAAGTCTCCATTAAACAGCCAGTGAAAAATAGGTTACCCATAGAAAAGCAAAAATCTAACTAAGGACAGTAAGACAATTTCTAGAAAATTACCAGCAGAAAAGATTGTGACTCAATAATTTTCTACCCAGTAGAGCTGCCATTCACAGGCAAATTTACAGAAAATATACCACCCATGTGTTCTTTCTTGAAGTAAAATCAAAATGAAAAACTCAAAGATAGTAAATACAGGATAGAAGAGAACAACAGTTAAGGCTTTCTTAACATTTGTAAACATAGTTATGAAATAAATCGTTCTTTAGTATAAAATGATACCCAATATTTTGAATATAATTATTAGAAGATTAACAACCATATATTTTGTCAATTAAAAATTAAGAAATGGAGTGCAAAAAAATAAACAGTAATAATGGTGCTTCATTTCCAATTTGCATGCCCAGTGAGGGCATGGGTCACTTCTAACTGGATTCTTGCATTTCTACTGACCTTGATATGGGGAATAAGTATAAATGCTGCTTTATTCTTGATATTAATAATCTTGGAAATATTTATATAAATATATATAATAGTTAAAGATAAGTATTGGTAGATCAAAAAATCCTTTTTTGTTTCTTTTTTTTAAAGATTTATTTGAAAGAGAGAGAGAGAGAGAGAGAGAGAGAGAGAGAAGGAGCAATGGGGAGGGGCAGAGGGAGAGAGAGAGAGACAGAAAGAAGCAGACTCACCACTGAGCAAGAAGCCTGACATAAGGCTTAATCTGGGGACTAGAGATCATGACCTGAGCAGAAAGCAAACACTTAACTGACTGACACACCCAGGCAACCCTAATCTTTTGTTTTTGAAAACCTCATTTTAAGACAGTCTTAATTTTAAGTCTGAGATGAGGAAGTATATGAGATGGTATAATTAGGGGACTGGCAAAACTAGTGCTTAGACAGCCAAGATGTTGGTTTTCCAGAATAAAATAAAAATAATTTGTTTTTGAAATATAATGTGCTTGAGATGATAGAGGTGTAGGAAAAGAATGACTGCATAAGTGGTCATGAGAACTCCAAGGGCTGGACACCAGTTACCATATCCAGAAGATACCATCATTGCATTGACATGGACATACTAGAACTGCTGATAGACCTCAGTGACCTTAAATATATCTTCCGTGGACTGGGTAAAAAGTTGTGATATCTGTGATCACCAGAATCTGTAAACTAGGGTCTTATTCATTTTTCTTTGCTGATAAAAACATTTCATATCCACTTTAGAGAATGGACAATCAAAGTGGAAAAATTTTATAAGTTACTTCATTATTTCATTTTAATTTATATTTTTGTGCATTCTAAAACCAATATTAAATATCTATGCAATTACAGTATTTTTATTTTCTTGTTTAATTTTCATAGACTATAAAAAAGCTACACAAATATAGACATACTTTTGCTATAATAAAATAGAGGCAAAAACTTCAAAATATTTGTTGAAATACTATGTTGTAAATAGAACACTTACTCAAGTTTTCTCTGCCTGTCTGTCTCTGTCCCTGTCTTTCTTTCCATCTTTCCTATTTTTTTTTATAAATATGACACAATTAGCCCCAGTCCCTCATAACCTTTTTCTTAAAATTGAAGTTAAAAAAATCTCTAATACAACCTGATATATATCAATTTCACCACATGGATAATAATTCCTGGTGTAAATATAAGAGATCTGGTGTTTAAAAAAATCACATCTCAATAATTGAATATTGATGGTTAAAAATCTATAAAACACTACCTCATTATGATTAGAACTATTAAACAGAATGTGTTTGGTACCATTATAAGAAAATGTTTTTCTTGAGAAATAAGCAATAATCATTATCCAAATATCTAAACTGGATTTGGAATTTAGACTTTTATTCTGTATTTAATTGGAAATGTTATATCATCAAAATCTAAGACAATAAAAAAGAACTAAGATGTGAAGTAATGTTTTCCTCATATTATCAAACACACATATAAATAAATACAGTAATAACAAATAGAACAACTAAGTTACCAACAAAGAACCTAGAGAATAACAAAAATGAGGAATAAGACTTCTAAAATATCAAAAAATCAAACTTTTGTAACTGATATATTTACAAAATCCACATGTCATTTACAGTACCTGTACATTATGCTTAATATTATTTTATAGCATACTATCGGTTTCAACTTAATCATAGGTATTGTGATGGAAAGAAACATAGTTTTGTATTGATAATATTGTTTTTAATTAGCAGTTGATTAAATTTTCCAATCCAGAAGACTAAACATACATCTGTTCAATGAACATTTATTGATTGTGTTCCATGTATAAGGTACTGTGCTAGATGCTTATGTACATCAAGGCTTCTTAAGTTGGGCACTATTGATATTCAGGGCAGATAATTCTCTGTTGTATTAGGATTCTCCAGAGAAACAGAACCAAGAGGATCGATTGATCAACTGATCGACTGATCTATCTATCAAGAGGGACAGGAGAGTAGAGAGAGAAAAAAATATAGAGAGATTTTATTTATTTATATATATATATTATATATATTTTATATAATATATATATATATCATCCATCTATGTATATCTGTGGATATACATATAGACGGAGAATAAAGGAAATTTATTTAAGTAATTGGCTCATGTGACTGTCGAGAATGACTTGTCCCAAAATCTTTAGCGTGAGTCAGCAAGCTGGAGGTTCTCAAGATTGCTAATCATGTAGTTTCAGTACAAAGATCAGCAGTATAAGACCCAGGAAGAGCCAATGTTTTAGCTTGACCAAAACAGGAAAAAGCTGGGGTTCCAGTCTGAAGGCAGTCCAGCAGAAAGAATTTTCTCCTATTCAAGGAGGTTAGTCTTTTTGTTCTATTTAGGCCTTCACCTGATTGGATGAAGCCCACTCACTATAAGGATAGTATGCTTTACTCAGTCTACCACTTTAAATGTTTATCTCATCCCAAACACCTTCACAAAAATACCTAGAATAAAGTTTTATCAAGTATCTAGGCACTCCATGGCTCAGTCAAGTTGACACATATTAACCATCACATTCTGGAAAATGATCTTGTGTTTCAGAGGACATTTAGTAATATCCCTAACCTCCAAACACTAAATACTAGTAGCACCCCTCAACTGAGACAACAAAACAGCAATAACAAAAATGTTTCCAAGGACTGCAAATGTCCCCTAGGTGAAAAGTCATCCCTTGTCCATTACCATTGTCATACATTATCTTTAATCCCCATAAAAGATTTGCTAGGAAGAGAAAATTATTAACATTATAAAATTAGGAAGGTGAGACTCAGAAGTATTAGGTAATATGGCAAATGCCACAAAGCTAATCCATTTATGGTGCCAGTATTTAAATCCATGTCTGTCAAAAAAAAATTCATGTCTGTCTAACATCAAATTGCCTTCTATTTTCAGTACATCATGCTATCTAATTGACAGGTGAAAATTGGATTGGAAGCTCAAGAGACCGACCTAGCCAAGAAATATAGATTGTGAATCAATATAGCATAGAGAAGATAGTTGAATCCATAGTTGTGTATAAAATTTACTGAGAAGAAGCAATATAATTAGTTTGCCTCAAGAGGAAGGAGTACTTTCTGATAGGTAATATGGAATCTTGGAGCTCCTCATGAATTTGATGGCTCATATAAACCCAAACAATTGAGTTGAATCAACATCATTGTTGTGATTTTTATGGGTCACTGAATCTTTGTAGATACTCTGATGTCTCTCTTCTTCTTTATAAATCTGAAATAGCCACAATAAAGATTATTTCTTCCAAAATGCTTGCATGTTTGTGTGTGTTAGAATTTACTAACACATGACCACAAGTTAATATATTGGCCTAATAAAATATTGCCTGACCAATAAAAAAAGGCTGAAGAGGAAAAGAACATAAAATAAGTAAATTTTTGATGTGTATAGTAACCATTGGATAAACTGTTGTGGGAAAAGAAGAAGGTAAGCATAAAAAAGCTATTTCCATTCTAAACAGAAACAATTAAAATCATGGAATTATATGATTTGTGTTATATCCTAGCCTTTGCCCACAAAATTAGGATAAAAAAGAAAACTGTCTAGACTTTTGCTTATAATCTATAGTAACTATCCTCCAAAATGGCCTTCTGCCTTTTTTTGCATCCTGGTATCCATTTCCTGTGTAGTCTTCTGTCACACTAAATAGAAGTGTTGACCTGTGCAACAAATTGGGTATTCTAGAAATAACAGAATGTGAAGCTTTAAAGTCATTGTGGCTTCCTCTGTGGCTTCTGTGAGAAGACTCACTCTAAGACAAGCCAGCTGCCCTAAGGGAATGTCAACGTGGTGAGAAACAGGTTTCCTGCCAAAAATTAGCACTAACTTCACAGACAAGTAAGTGAGCCATGTGGGAAGCAGACACACCAGTCCAGGTTAAGCCTTTATATGACTCCAGACACAGCCAACATCTTGACTGAACCCTTACGAGAAATTTTGGTCTAGAACCACCTAGCTAATCTATTCGCAAATGCACGACCCTGAGAAATCATGAAATGATAAATGTTTGCATTCTTTTAAGCCACTAAACTTTAAGTAATTTGTTAGGCAACAATATATAAATAATAATACATCGATTTAGAAGTAGACTAGGGTAGAGAGAGACATCTAAAATATTTAAGTACTCATATTTTTACTGTCTATCTTCACCATAAATACTCAAGCTACAATTTCTAGATTGATACGCAAATGTTACCATGAAGTTGATTTCTAAGGCATTTTTCATTGAAGTTATCCATGATTCCACTAAAAGTATAAATTAAAGGAGCCCAATACAAGAAAAGATTGATATAAGATATTCGAAAATAAAATATACTAAGCTTTCCCAATCCTTCCTGTTGTTCTCAATTGGGAGACAAACCCATATAGCATGGGAAAAAAATACTTCCAAAAAGTCTCCAAATAGACTATTATAAAATGCAATTTAGCAGTGTAAATATGCTTTGATCATCAGAATAAGTTCATATAAAACTAGACTACATCTATGGAAGTCAGCCAGAATTTAGAGCATCACAATTTATGTACTACAATCAATTGAATATACTGATGACTGGTAAATACTAGATGGTGGATTATGCAAGAGCTCAAAAACTGATTTAAAGTTCAAAATGATTTCTAAAAAGAAGAACATTGATTTTATTACTATTGACTTAACCTGAAATAGGCCATATGTAAACACTACTGTATCTGCAACTTATAAAATAAGTAGCTGAAAGTGAAAAATTAAAAACATTGATCATTCCTCAAGTCTAAGTTTTACAAAGTAGAGTTATAATAAACCCAATGAAAATATACACTTACATAAACTTAGTATTCAAATTACATATTTAAACTCTTTGTCAGTTCATCTATAACTGTTGTGATAGTAACTTAATGACAGCCTTTGAAAGACACGTATTTGCAGTGATTAAAAATATGTCTTAATAATGGATGCCAATGTTAAATCATCCCCAATCCAGGTTTTCACTCCTACCTTAAGCTTTATGTCATTGTTAGCTCTATATAGACAAATTGCTATGGCTTTTAGGCAAATATTATGTCTATACTCACTTCTGGCTTAAGTTTGTGTCAGGTAGCATTACCTTGTACATCATCCTAATTTTTATTGAAATATTCCCAATGATGTAGATGAAGAAAAACAAGATCAGCAGTCTTTAAACAACACATGACTTTTAAACATTTGGAAGTATCTGAGAGGAATTGTCACTAACTAGGGCAGTGTTTTCAAACTGATCTTTGGATCAGCATCACCAGGGCACCTGTTATAGAATAAACTGTTGGACCAGGCCTTAGACATACAAGATCTGGAACTCTGGGTGGGGCTCAGCAATATTTTTTAAATAAGCCTTCCATGTGATTCAAATGAACACTAAAGTTTGAGGATCAATTAGAATGTGGAAGAAACTGGACTGATAAACACAATCAGAACTGTGTAGATAATGCCTTCTGAGACAGCCAAAATGCTGTTCTTTCTCTTAAAATTACCTTCCTTACTATAAAGCGTAAGAAAGTAAATTATCAGCACAAGGCATTTCTTCAATGCTTTATAGGCTGGGAAGTGATGCCAATGACTCTGTGAGTAATAGATCCTAATGACAGTAGTTTTTGTTTGTGTTGACTTAGGAGCAGGAATAATTACTACTGAATTACAACTGTGACTTCCTCACAGTTCAAGAATATGGTGGTTAAGAGTATAGGTGGATCTAATTTCCATTCAAGAGATGCACACAAGCTGAAAAAAAATTCTTAGAATAATGACAAACTGTGTACAACTAAACAATCTAACGATATTAACTAAACTTTAGTTTTTCTTTTTTTTTTAAAGATTTTATTTATTTATTCATGAGAGACAGAAAGAGAGAGAGAGAGAGAGAGAGAGAGAGAGAGGCAGAGACACAGGCAGAGGGAGAAGCAGGTTCCATGCAGGTCTCCAGGATCAGGCCCTGGGTTGAAGGCAGGTGCTAAACTGCTGAGCCACCTGGGCTGCCCAACTTTAGTTTTTCAACATTAACCTGAGTTTTCCTGCAGGTATACTCTACTGGGTGCCTCATTTACTGCTAAAAATTCACTTTTATTAGTAACCTTTTCTTGAACATCATCTTTATTCCTCACTAGATTAGTGCCTGACATTTTATAGACAAAATGAATGTGTGGAATGAATGAATCAAATGAATGAATGCTTGGCTATAAACTCTGGTCTGCCTCACTTTTCACTGGATTCTTCTGAACTGTTATTGTAACAGACAAATGGTAAGCGTGTCACAAATATTTGGTCAATTAATAAAACTGCTTATTTATTGAAACTATTTTTCCCAGTATGAGCCAATTTTAAATTAAAAAAAATAAAGCAGATACTTCATGATTATATAGTCGAATATAGTTTTGCCTCCTTTTTGTGATTTTTCTCTTTAATTCTGACTGTAAAATGACTTCACACTAATTTTTTCTAAGTCTAATTGGAAAATGTTTATTCTTTTTGTCAACTCCTACTTCTAGTTGAAGAAATTCAACTGAATGGATTTTGTTTATATTAACAAGAGAGCTATTTGAGTAAATTTTCCACACACTTACATCCAGAACAGCTCAAAAGATGCGATAATAAAGAAAGATTTCACGGCATTGGTTTTATACACCTGCTGTATTAATGGCATAACAATTCTGCAATATTTATGCTAGTGGTGCAATAAATATATAGTTTTAGTTTTTATATGTTTCTTTTTTTTTCCCTGGGTGGGAGTACACCAACAAGTCACATTTATGCTCTTTTTTTTAAGCTTTGAAGCATCTTTGACTAACTCCCAGGGCAGTCTCTGACTGCAAACAGATAAAAGAAATATGACCAAAAATTAAAAAAAAAAATCTTTAGATTATTTTCACTTCTCTTTCTATTTTAAAACACATGTTATTCAATTTGTAGGATTTCAAAATAAAGGTAATGGAATTATATAATGTACATACACTATTTTCTGGCATAGTGCTAAGAACTTTATCCATATTATAGCAATTAATTTATATATACAACTTAGAAGGTAATTTTTAGCCTTCTTATTTTATAGGTTGGGAAACTGTCAGAAGATGTCAGAAATTTGTCTAAGGTGACATTGCCAGTATGTATCACATCCAAGAATTATACTATTGATTCTAATAATGTAGCAGTTATCTCTTGTATAACCTCAAATCTGGTGGCTTATATTAAAACAACTAATCTTTATTATTTTCCACAATTCTGTGGGTTGCAGCTGACTTAGCTGATCTCTATCATTCACTTGACTGGATCTAGATAGTCTAAAATAGCCTCACTGGCAGTTGGCCAACTGTCAAACACAGTGCCTAAGTCCTTCTTTACCCAGACCTTCTATCAGGCTGGCTCAGATCTGTTTATATGGTCTCAGAGTTCCAAATTCAGCAAGGGAGCAAGCCCCATTACCTAATCACTTTTCAACCTCTACCAGCATCATTATTTGCTATTGTCTCATTGTCCAAACCAATCAAATGGCCAAGCCTAGATTCAAAGGAGAAATTTTCAAGTATGTAGTTTTAGAACAAGGTCTTAATTGTGTTTTTATCCAAATAATCTCAACTTATCCAAATAATAATATTCTAGATACAGTCATATTCCTGGATGTATAATTGAGAAGACATTCAATATTTCTACGGCAGGTGACCAAAAGTTTATTAGTTTGAAGATATATACAATTACTCAAAAATATGTCTCATCCATTCATATTTTAATAAAAATGTAAAAAAAAATTATTATGTTGATATGTGTTCTTGGTGAAGTTATTTGGACCCTTAATTTATTTTCTTGTAACATTGTGTAGTTTATTTCCATAAAAACTGTTTTATGTTTCTGATCATTTATTTTAGTGATTGAAAAGTAAAAACCGTTCTATAGCCAGAGGAATTTGTTAACTACACTACATCCTCTAAGCAAACATTTTGGTTAGTGGTCAATTAGTAAGCTTGAGCAGAGGGTCTAACTAAAAATTGCTTTGTCTTTGATGTGCACAACATGTTTTTGCTACAACTAAGTACAGTGTACATATAGCAAGAACATTGCCTGTTAAATAAAGCTTTACTTGGCCAGTCAATCAATGTACTTTGAGCAGGGCACAGCTTGCTATGAATAAGAAATAAAAGGCTTAGCATAGCATCAAAAAGAGGCAAAGACAAATGCTTATTTCCTGAAACTTGTAAATTTTGCTTTATTAGTGAATGATAGCTGTGGTCAGGTAATCAACTATTATATTCACACAGCTATATTATCAGTTTCTGCTTTTATATTCATTATGCAACCTTTTTAAAATTTCACAGTGGTTGTTTTATAATCATCGTTAACTTGTTTAAACTCACTTCGTATTGGTTCTTTTAAGTGAGCCTCCAAAAAATTCTAGATGTAGAGTGTACTTTGAACTCAGAAAGATTAACAAACATTGTTCTCTATCTGGATCCAAAGGGATAAATTAGGTAGTGATCATTTAATTTACAATTGATTTGTCACAGTATTTCAATAGTTTTCAATAGCTACCCCTTGGCATATTAAAATATACATTGATTTATAAATGATGATTTATACACTTGCCCAAAGAATAATACAACTTATTGACAAGAAGACTGCTCTATAAAACTCATTAAATAGGAATCCATTTTCCTAAAATAGATGCAGGAGCAATAGGGTAATACATTATAATTCTTTAAATGGTTAATATTAAATGATAACTTCAATAACCTCAATAGAAGTTACATCACAAAATATTTATTTCAACTAGAACTTTCTCTGTAGTTCAATGTAGGTTGAGTAATTTTACATAACCACAGGCTGTGTCTCTTCTAAATAAAGCACATATTTGATATTACATCTTCTTGCCAGATTAGATGACAAGCAATATTCAAATCACAAAATCCTCTTGTATAAACAGGCTGTTACTATAGTGCCAGATTATGACTTTTTTCAATTACCATATGTTTCTAAATGTTTATTCAGGATTTTAGAAACAGTGTGGCTTTTTCCTGCAAGCAATCAAATAAAATAAACCTTTATTTTGATAATATTTGAAAGCATAAAGGCTAGAAAGTAGAAGAAAAATGATCCTAAAATCTCAGCTTGATAGAATAGCATTATAGTATTTTGACCTAGAAAAAATGAAATTAAGTGAAAACACCACTAGGGCTCACAATTAACACCAGAGAAAAAAAATAAAGGTAGTAACATTGTCTCAAAAGCAAATTTCTCTTTCTTTAATGAAAGTTTCAGTGAATAGCAATAATATTTGAAGCTTTAAACCACATTTATAAGAAAGAAATAGTTTTCAGAGGGCTGTCTTTTTTTCTTAAAGCGTAATATAAAAGTGTCAGAAATACCGTCTTTTTTTTTTTTTTTTTTTTAGAAATACCTTCTTTAAGCTACATGCTATGCTATCTACAATAAACTTAAAGAAATAGATTCCAACACTCATGGCATTGACCTCTTAATCAACATTATATTCCTATTCTAATCATCTGAAATACAGTTCTGGAACAGTATAAATCTGTATAACTGAATTTCAGTTTGAAGTTTGTCTATGTACTTAGCTCTCTTTTTCCGTATTGTATGTAACACTCAATAAAAAAATTTCTATCATTGACTTTAGATAACTCTTACATTCTTCTTCTCTAAAATAGTACAATAGTTATATCACTGTTCATCACTGTATCTAACATTGAAAAGAAAAAATGGTAAAATATTTATATATCAATTCGTGTACGTAATAGTAAGAGGCATAGGATCTAGGGGGAATAAAAAGCTCAGTGTTCCTATTGATTTCTACATGGGCACTTCTGAACCTTGGCAGGAGAATAATTTCCTATAGGTTGATGAAGAAAAAAAAATGAAACCACATTTCTCCAAATATTTATGAATTTACAAAAGACTTTCTTTATGAAACTAATGTAAAATTGTATGTCAGCTATATTTCAATTAAAAAATAAACAAGGGAATGTAATAAGGTGTAAGGCTGCTAAAAATTTTAAAAGATTTTTAACAATAAGCTTCACATTAAACTAGCTTTTGACTTAAAGGTCAGAAAATTAAGCAGAGGTAAATTTAAAAATACCTTTTAACAAACTGGGATCCCTGGGTGGCGCAGCGGTTTGGCGCCTGCCTTTGGCCCAGGGCGCGATCCTGGAGACCCGGGATCGAATCCCACATCGGGCTCCCGGTGCATGGAGCCTGCTTCTCCCTCTGCCTGTGTCTCTGCCTCTCTCTCTCTCTCTCTCTCTGTGACTATCATAAATAAATAAAAATTAAAAAAAAATACCTTTTAACAAACTATATGATTAAATTCTACCTGCTGTGAAAAGTGTATTTACTTGGAAACTTTAAAATTGTTTATTTTTTTCTAAGCTTTCTGTCCATGGATGCATATACAAGTACGTTTATCTGAAAAACATACACTAGATACAGAAGCTGAAATGTCATAGAAACCTTTTAAAATAATGTGTGGAGACAGTTACAAAGAAGACATCCCCCAAAGCCAGTCTCTAGATACTACGTCAAAGCGATATGGTTAGAACAGAAATGCTGCAGAAAAGGTATGAGGAAACAGGGTAGATTGAGCACACAACATTATTTCTGCAATTTTAACCTCAAGGACAATGTTAATATATTTTAATAAGTCAGAGGCATTTAATCATCATTAGGTCAAAAATTGCTTTCTTTTGTGAAAAAGTAATTCTCCCAGAGAATATCAGAGAGTCTAATTTATTGACTTCTTTTCCTCAAAACACACTTTTCTATTTTTTCCTTTTTTATTTTTAGTTTACTGGAATTGTTTTCATCAGTATTGAGTTTTTTCTCTGTCACATGTAGAAGAAAGTTTGACATGTATACTTTATTTTTGCTTATATCAAATTTTAATTATTGTAGCCTTTCCACAAAGTAAGGTTGTTTTTTCTTCTACATTCTCTTCCTCCTCTCCTTGTTTTTCTCTCCTTCTCTGTTCTTTTATTTTATTATATATATATATAATATATGTATAATATATATAATATTTTATTTATTTATTTGTTTATTTATTTATTTATTTATTTATTTATTTATTTATTTATTTTATTTAAGAGAGATAGAAAGTGTAAGAGAGAGAGGGAGAGAGTATCTGGAACAGACTCCACGCTGAGTGCAGAGCCTAATGTGGGGCTTGATTCCACAACCATGAGACCATGATAGGAGCTGAAAACAAGTCGAGCACTCAACCAACTGAGCTATCCAGGTACCCCTCTCCTTTCTTGTTCTTACATCCTCATCAAGTCCAATGTGCCTGAATCATTTTTCTTTTCTTTTTTTTTTTTTTCTTTAGAGTGGGGAAGGGAAGAGGGAGAGAGAATATTAAGCAGGCTCCATGCCCAGAACAGAGCCTGTTGTGGGGCTTTATCTCACAACCCTGAGCCAAAATCAAGAATTGGACACTTAACCAACTGAGCCACCCAGGGCCCCCATGCCTGAGTTATTTATAACAAATATAAATGTTCTAAGAAATTATAATCTCAGATTCCTTGGTGGCTCAGTGGTTGAGTATCTGCCTTTGACTTGGGGCATGAATCCAGAGTCCTGGGATCGAGTCCCACATCGGGCTCCCTGCATGGAGCCTGCCTCTCCCTCTGCTGTGTCTCTGCTTCTCTCTGTGTGTGTCTTTCATGAATAGATAAATAAAATCTTTAAAAAAGGAAATTTTAATCTCCACGACAGCAGGGGTTTCTTAACTATTTAGCTCATTGTTATATTGCTCATGTATCTAACAATGTCTGAGTCATAGAAAGCAGTAAGACAAATTTCAGTTAAATGACACACATGACAGGGATCCCTGGGTGGTGCAGCGGTTTAGTGCCTGCCTTTGGCCCAGGGCGCGATCCTGGAGACCCGGGATCGAATCCCACGTCGGGCTCCCGGTGCATGGAGCCTGCTTCTCCCTCTCCCTCTGCCTATGTCTCTGCCTCTCTCTCTCTCTCTCTCTCTGTGACTATCATAAATTAAAAAAAAAAATTATAAAAAAAAATGACACACATGACAATGTACAGTTAAATTATTGTCAATTACATGCTATTTCTTCATAAAGTAAATATTTCATAATTTTTGTTTATTTCTGTGTTAGAGCAGAACTAAAGTGTCTCAATACGTGATATACTCAAAACACCAGAATCAAAGTGGTGGAATTAAATAACTGTGGTCAAAACACCCGGAATTTTGCCAAGTCTTGTCTGACTAGACCAATCCAACAACAAAAAGAGGTAGCTGAATGATGTTCCCTGTTTGTCAGTGGGAAACATGTACATCTCAAATTTTTCAGAATACACTAAAATATTTCACAGTACAGGTAGGTTTCTCTACTGGAAATGCTCTCTACTCAACACTGGTTATCTTTTTGTATTTCAGATCTCAGTTGAAATGTCAATTTTGAGAGAATTCTATTCCTGTGATGCCATCTAAAAATGTTTCCCCACCTCTCTGTTATTCTCTGTCTCTTAATATCTCATACTGTTCCATGTGCATATGATCATACTCATACATGTCTGCATATGTATGCTTAGTTTACGGGTGTCTGTCTCCCAGATTAGAGATTAAATTTATGGAGGGCTGACTTACATGATCATCTTCTATTTCAATTATATCCTCAGATTCTGAAGCCACATTGAGCTTAATTCAAATTCTGACTCTTCACATCATTAGGTGTGTGATTTGGAGTAACTTAGTTTAATCACTAGCTATGCTTTAATCTCCTTATCTGTAAAATATTATAGAAGCTACTCATACATTTTTGTGAAGATGAAAAATCTCAATACATGTAAAGCATTTATAACTGGGTATAGCACATTATAAATATATATGTATTATCTATTATTTTTAAATATACAATATAAGTAAACATCTAGAAAAAAACTGAGGGAGGCTAAATCCAAAGGAGGAGTCTGACCATCTTATAGCCTGACTTTACCATGTGTAACATTTTCATTATTTAACTTCTCTGTATCTTAATCAGGCCATCTATGAAATTGGCATTATAATCACTCATAGCGATTTCATGAATTACAATATAAAACCTATTTACAACAGAGCCTGTTACATAGTGAAACTATTTTAAAAGTGATCTATTTTGATAATAATGATGTTGATGGTGATGAGTCTATAAAGGTATCCAAGATACATGAAAAATTTTAAGAGTAACATGGTAAGATCACTAGTGACTTATTTGCTACTTTAGATGTCCTTAACATGCATTGCTTATAACATGTTTTTAGTAAATAAGAAAATATTAGTATTCTTCAAACTTGAAGTGTATCTAATTGTCAATGTTTCATCAGAAAGGATCGTACAAAGTTGCTCACCAGCTTATGATATTAGAGTCCTATCAAATGCATATAATTGTTAAGTCATCTGACAAGTTTAATTACTGGCTACACCTATTGGCTTATGTCTAGAAATACGTTTCATTTTAATTCAAATATGCTAATATATAGTGAGTGCATTTCTCTTTTAGATTTAATGATGCTTTATTTCCTTATAAGAAAAACCCGTTTGTTTCTCCCCCCCTCCAAATTTTAGTATTGCCTGATTGATGAATGACAACTTCAAACTAAATAGGATAGGTAGAAAAATGAAAAAAATATAAAGGGAATTATAAAGACTTTATAAAAGAAGCTATTGATTTCCCGATGGTTGCTAGGTAACTATTGTGAAGTAAACTGCATAAACACTCCTCTTGATTTTAGTGAGTAGCATCAAAAATATGTATACATATGATGCAATTCTCATTTGATATTAGCCATGATATTTTTACTTTTCTTACTGGCAAAGAATACTGAAATAATAAACATTTTTAAAAAAATATCAGCATGTTATCTAGGTAAGTATTTCTGTAAAGTAGTTTAAAAGCTTGTGTACCAGCCCATAATTATCAGAGAAATTACTTAAGGTCATTTTTATATCTAATCCACGGCAATAAAGTTGCAGCTCAGTCAGCAAAACCTTGGCATAACCTTTATTTCGTTCAGAAAATTCTATTAATTCTAATTGTTGCAGTCTTAATGAAAGTGTGATTCAATATTCTCTAACTGACCTTGGGCCATTTCCTTTAAGGAGTGACCATGTGACCAATAAAGGTATATATAAGTCTATTTGGCTTTATTAAACTCACACCTACCCTAAACTCAAAGTAAAAGAAAAATATAAAATAATCCTGTATGAATAAAGTTTTATACAAACTTTAACATAGACTTCAAAAGTATATAGCTAAATAACTAAATCTGATCCTTCTCACTTACTCTGTTTACTTCCACTGAAGCAGCCTCACACTCCCATAGAAACTTGTTCTATTACCCTCTATATTTCTAAGACTGTCTCCTCTAGTTTATTTTACCTAGAGACTTACTTCTTCCTGATGATACCAGTTTGTCTATAGCTCATTTGGACAGATGACCATATATTTTCACCAAAATGACTTTGAGAGTAGAGTTGCATGAAGCTAACTCTCTAAAACTCGAAAGCATTACTATTTTACAAGCTCATTTTTAGAAAAGTCAATTTGAAGCTTCTCTTCCAGTGGGGCCACCTGATACCACTTCACTCAGCATAAATTTATCTCAGGATACCTCACTCTGGGTTTACCAGAAAATGTCAACATCCATTCAGAAATTTCCAGAACTTCTTGTTCCCTACCCATTTATAAAACACTTTCAATTGGTACTCATGCTTCCATCCTTTCTTTACATTTCAGCATAGAGGTGCCCCTTCCACTTACTGTCACTCACATATATGGGACTTTCTATTTGTTTTTTCCAAATTCATGGCACATAGACACAGGTATACAAGTGTTCAGGTAACCCCATGGCCCTCTCTATCAAATATTTCTTTTCTCATAGTTCTTAAAAATGAAACGGCATGTTTAAGTATACTTAAAAAAAAAAACAGTATTTTAAGAAATATTTGTCTCTACCTGTTGATCTTTAGAGCACCTCTTGGACCACTGCTGCATGTTCTCTCTCATTGACATGCCACTGAAATTGCTTCCACTAAGGACACAAGTGATTATCTGTTAAATTCAACAAACCTTTTTCAATATTGATTTCACTTTTGGGCATACCTGCCATTATTTGTGCTTCCTATTTAGAATCTCTCCTTCATTACCAGCCATAATGCCTCTCTCTCCAAGAGAGATTACCGCCATATCTTCCTCTGTCTACACTTTTTTTTTTTTCACAAGATCTCCCTCTATTATCTCACATTAATTGTGGATATCAGACTTCTACTTGATCCTCTTTTCTTTTCAACTTGCACATTATTCATGGGGGAAGATCTTATCAGTCTGTTCAGTTTCATCACTATGCATTGGGGGCCTCTAAACAATACTGCTAGTCAAGTTTTCCTTCTTACCACTAGATATTTACTTAGTGTGCAAGGCAATATAAACTCAGCATTTCTATATTAATTTCTTATCACTGTTGTAACAAAATGTCACAAACTTAGTGCTTAAAACTATAAATATATATGTATATATCTATTTCTATTTACTTATATCTATCTATCATCTATCTATCATCTATCATCTATCATCTATCTATCTATCATCTATCTATCATCATCATCTATCAAATCTTACAATTTTAGATGTCAGAAGGCTAAAATGGGTCTTACTGAGCACAAAATCAAAGTGCCAGCATCATTTCTGGGAGTTCTAGGGGAGAATTATTTCCCTGTTTTTCTCCTGCTTCTGGAAGCTGCCCACTTTTCTTGGTTTATGGCCCCTTCTTTTATCTTCAAAGCTAGCAGTATAACATCTTTAAATCTCTTTCTTTCCCTGACTTCTGCTTCTGTTTTCATATTTTCTTCTTTGAAAAGAAGGGTCCTTGTGATTACATGGGATTTGCCTAGGTAATCCAATATAAATGCCCTCATTTCAGGATCCTTAATTACAACTGCAAAGTCCCTTTTGTCATAGAAGGTAACTTATTTACAGGTGCGAGAATTAAGATCTAGGATATTTATGGGAAAATTATCCTGCCTATCACAATGTCCAAAACCTAAATGATCTTTTTTTCTTTCCATATACCAGTGTCTTCCTGAATCTTCTGGCAACATCCTACACTAATAACTCCTTGTTGCAAGGTAGGGAAAAGGAAGTGCCTGCTTTGTAGGATAGTTAGCAGCATCCTTGGCTCCTACTTATGACGTCAGTAGCACCCTTTCCTAGCTACAACAACCAAAAATGCCTCCAGAGATTGCCAAACATTCCGAGACAAATCATCCCCAGTTAACAATCACTACCTGAAACATTATTCTTTTCTTTTTTTCCATTAAGTCAGTGAAGATGAACCATCTTTGATCCAGTTCTAAATTAGGAATCTGGGAGTTAATCTGAACTCCTCCCCCTTACCTTCTATAGCCAATGTCAGCAGGTACTGCCAATCTTATCTCTTTACTTTCTTTCTATTGCCTTTGCCACTGATATTTTTGGCTCTTTTCCCCCCTTTTCCTGGATCATGGCAGCAGTCTTTCAAGCATTGTTGCTGACTTCACTCACTCTTGTTTTATTTTTATTTCTGAATTGTCCTCAAGGTCTCACTTAGCTACTGCTTCGCCTAAGCTTTTTTTGGCACTAATTCAAGTCTCTCAACTCCTTTGGCTTTACTCTGGCTCATTTGTTCATAGTACATGCTATGATAGAATATTAATGATATTTTTGTTGTTCTATACCTGGACTATATTATGGATATGCTATTCCACAAGTGCTGTCTCCATTACATTTACAGTGTTTTAAAAGATTTACCATGCACATGTTTCTGTGTACTTATAGAAGTAGAGATTTTGAAATCAAAGGGAAAATTCTAAATCCGACCACACTGCTGGGTTTAGTATCTAATTGGTTCATGCCATCCATGTTGCTTGAATTGGATACTGGCATTCATTTTAGTATAGGTTAGTGTCAAATGGAAAAAGTTGCCACCATTAATTCCAGTTTTGCAGGAAGACTATCATTTATTACCTTCTTTTTATTTTAAAGGTTTTATTTATTTATTCATGAGAGACACAGAGAGGAAAAGAGAGGAGCAGAGACATTGGCAGAGGGAGAAGCAGGCTCCAGGCAGGGAGCCCAATGTGGGACTCAATCCCAGGACTCCAGGATCAGGCCCTGAGTCGAAGGCAGACATTCAACCGCTGAGCCGCCCAGGCATCCCTTTCTCCCTTTTTTAAAATCTGGGTACTGCTTATAAAAATATTGCTTCCAATTTATAAATAATATGTTAATTTTAAAGGTGAAATATCAATCAGGTTAACTTTAGTCCATATATAACTGCTTAAATTTTAGCCATATCCATATATGATCAATGTTATTTACTTAATATTTTCTTTTAACTTGAAGCACTCTTTCCTAGATTCATTTTAATAATAATAATATTCATTAATTTATCAGTTTGATTTGCTAGTAATATTTTCCAATGTATTTTAAAACACATTAAAATACAGTTTATACTTGCAATATTTTCTACAGTGGTATATTTAGGAAACCAGCTTTGGTGGGAAGCAATCAATTTAGTTCACGAGGTACGGAGATAAAATCAAAGGTGAATATGACACATAGTCCTTTTGTTACCAGTATACTACAGACAAAAAGGAAGATTTTAAATGCCTTAAAGAAAACCTTGAATAAGTGGCAAAATTGGAATTCAAAGTAATTGAAGTGGTGCAGTGATATAGCTTATATACTCTCTGAAGCAATCCGTAATAGATTAAGAATGTATGAAAAAAAAAAAAAAGAATGTATGATAAATTCTTCCTGAACAGAATACGAGTGTGTGTGTGTGTGCTTGCATGTGGTGCATGTGTGTGTGCTTGCATGTGGTGCATGCATGCATGGGTGTGTGTGTGTATGCACATGCATCATTCCTATTATCGGCTTTAATCCTATCCATTAGCATGGATAATGGGGAGTTACCATAAAATATTTTAAATTTATCTGAATAAGAAACTCAAGGAAAATCCCCACATTGCTGCTAGAATGTTAAAGGTTCTGTAAATTTAAGGTCAAAGAGATGAAATATAGATTAAGCACTTATATTTCCACCTCGGTTTTCAGAAGCCCTTTTAAAAAGACAGTTCACATTAAACACATGGTTATAAATCCTATATAAAATAACTCACTTTAAAGTTTATTTTATCCATAATTTTTTTTACCTTTATCAATAAAATCATGTCCCTTTCAAAAACTTAGTAATTGTATGTTTTATGATGTCATTTTGACCATAACTTACCTTTTCTTGTTTGAATCTAGATATGCACAGGGCAAGAAAGGATACTTTTCCAACTTTTCAATATCAAATTAGATAGAGAGACTTTCTGAACTTGAAGGATATTTTTACTTTAAAGATTAGCTTTAAAAATTGAACCAAATGTGGAATTAAAATAAAGACAGAGAGATTTTTTAAAAATAAATTAACTTAGTCAATTTTTATCTAGAAAATATACTTAAAAATTCTAAGAATAACCTTTATCTCCTTTCTCTCCCTCACTTCCTATCCCTTTTGAATTGAATCAGTCATGCAATCCTGTGGTTTCTATAATCAATATATCCCTGAAATTATTTTTTATTTCTTTATAATTTTTCCTTTTAATACATAATCTTGATTATGTCACTCCATTGCTCAAAATTCTTTAGAAGGTCATTGAAGGACATGCATTTTACTATCATGTCTGTTGACCTTCATTTTCGCATCTCCTATAATTCTCCCATATGGATCCTTTGGTTATGTAGACATATTGAACTACTTACTCTTCTTCAAATGTGCCCTGCTTACTCATGTGGTCCTTGTCTTTTTATAGGCTGCCCTCTTAATTTATAATGTTTTTCCTTAGCTAGTTTTATTCACTTTAAATAAACTTCTGATTATTGTACAAACCAGCTTAAAACTCAACTCCTCTGTTGACACTGCCTGTCCCATCTCTTAGTGTTATACATTCTTCGTGGAGCTTAAATGAAGAAGTATATTAAGAAATCATATATCATATCTCAATCCCTCCCTCCCTCCTTCCTTAGCATAGAGGATACCTTGAAGGCAAATGTCATATGTATTTCCAATTTAACCATCATATATATTATATATAGATACTCATAAAAGGGATCCATACTAGTTTTAGTATAGACAGAATTTTTATCTTTCTCCCCAGTCTACTCTCTGACCCAAGAGCACAGGCATTTACTTATTACTTATCTACCTAATAGTACTTAACTCATCAGAATGTTGGAATGAATAAATGAAATATCACAGAGCCTAGCACATGGTATGTGTGGGAGAAATCCTAAAAATTTCATTTTCTCATAATTATTAAAGTTTTTACAAGCAGTCATAATGCCATGTCTATTTTTTATATATAGACAATTAGAAATATAAAAGGCAAAATGAACTAAAGTTTATCTGAAAATTATGCATTTCTTTCATTTATCTATGAAAGATGAAGAACACAGAAATAGCTTGCCTGTAATCCCACACTTCAAGTTTATGAAGAAGTAAAAACTAGAGTCCATTTCATTTAATCTTTTAATTTTATGCTCTCTCACACATTCAAAATACATGTATTGAACTAATTTGATGCTTAATACAAGGCTACTTTTAATATATACTTACAGGACTTCCTTACCACCATCAGCACCCTAGAATCTGAGCTTCATAAAGATAAAAATGATATGAGCTTCCTTGACCACTCTGTAAAGTGCTCCTTGGCAGTTGTAGTATATTCATTAAATATGGTAGAAGCAATATCTTATATTCATTTTAGTGTTCTGGAAAAGAGTTCCTCATATACACATCTAAATCAGCTTCTTAGGATTTATTATTTAATTTTCTAAAAGCTTGACTTTAATATAATTTATCTCTCAAAATGTTGGCTATTATCTTCAAAATCCAGAACCCATGTATTGCATGTTCCTGTAAAATTATGTACAAGACGCATTTTCCTTGCACCATTCTTTCCTTTACATAAGTTCCTCAGAAAGATACCTTAAATTCCTGTAAATATTACTACATCTATGAGAACCAAGAATTACGTCTCATATGATACTCTAAAAACCACACTGAAACTAGACCATATACAGGCTCTCACAGCCTGTGAGAACTGTGTATTCCTAGAAACTTCCTAGAAACTCTACTTTGGAAGTACTTTTTTTTTTTTTTTTTCCATTTTCTAAAACGAAACAAAAAACAAACCCAATTATATGGAAGTTAACATATCTCCTTTACCCCCACCTTGAATTTTTTTTTTCTTTCTCTCACTTCCTACTACAATTAGGATATGGATATCTATGTATTTTGATGTCAATAGATAGATGATAGATAGGTAGATAGATAGATAGATAGATAGATAGAAAGATAGATAGATAGATAGATAGATAGATAGATAGATAGATAGTTGGGATCTAGCTCCTCCGAAGACCTCTATTCATAAGGCTTCAGTTCCAGATAAAGCTAGGAAAGATGTTTTCTTTGCTCCCACAGTACCCAAAGAGAACTTCAAGTTTATCACCTACCATACTAACAAATTACTATTATTGATTAATTATATTTATTTATTGATATACACTCAGTTATTTTTGCTATGTCAGCGCCTGGCACAGAGCTTCAGACATCACAGATACTCAATAGTTGCTGTTTAATTTGAAGTTTAGAATACATTTTCTAAGCCCAAACATCAATTTCTTAATTTATTTTGCAGTTAAATCATCTTCTCAATTTTATAATAATAATATCTTCAGCTATTATATTTGGAACCAAGTGGGTTACTCTATTATGCATGTTAAAATATTTAATGCTAGAAATGTACATATATGGATGCGTGATTAAATCTTGCATAAGATTTAACAATTCTATTATTTGGTTCATAAACAGCAAAGTGAATGCAATTAGAAATATATGCTGCTTACTTGATTAAAATTGTTCCTCATTTGAGCTAATAACAACTGACTTCATTGATTGAGCACTTAGTGTGTGCTAAGCAAGTGTATTTATAATTGCATTGAACTTTTGCCATGTTTTTATTATTTTCTCTTTACTAGTGAGGGGCTTGAGGATTAAGTTAGATAATATGTGTCACATTTCATTTCTAAAGCTTGTCTTTGAAATACTCTTTTCCAAAGTGATACATTGGCTAGATCTATAGTTGGCTGAAATATACAAGTATGCCAAACAGCTTCCTGTTTCACTTCAAAGTTAAAGCTTTAGTTTATGCAGTGCGGTTATCTTCCCCTCAGCAACACACACACACACACACACACACACACACACACACACACACCCTGTGTCTTCATCCTCTACTCATGACCTCTTTCATCCATGGCACCTAAACTAGTCTCCTTTTTTTAAAACTCTCCAAGCTCACTTTTGCCAGTGGTTTACATGTTCCATTTTTTAGACATAAATGTTCTTACATAGATACCTTTACGATAATTGGACCCATTTTGTGTATCTAATCAAACTTCCTCAGTGACCATCCAAATTTAAATAGCAAACCTCTCCCCTAGGTTTCCTGATCATGCCTGTCTGATGTATTTTCCTCTATGACACTTTTTATCACTTGACATATTTAGCCTTTTTCTTAAAAACATACGTCCTGTCCCTATACAGGCTGACACCAGTAAGGATTTTTGTCTGTTTGGTCTAATACATATCCCTAGGGCATAGGTCAATCTTTGTTTTATATTAGGTGCTCAAATAATCCTTGTGGAATGAAATATTAAGTAAATGAACAATGCGAGAAAAGAAAATGCTTAAAGCCCACAATAACTCGGGCAAAAACAACAGTTAGCACAGAACTGATTATAGTTAAGTTACATGATTAAGGGCATCCAGAAGGCTCAGTCAGTTAAGCATCAGACTCTTGATTTCTTTTCAGTTCAGGTCATGATCTCAGTGTCATGGGATCAGCCCCAGGTCAGGCTCTGCACTGGGCATAGAGCCTGCTTAAGATTCTCTCTCTCCCTCTGCCCCTTCCTCTTTGTCTTTTCCCATCCCTCTCTAAGAGAAAAAAAAAATAGAAAGAGAGAGAGAGAGAGAGCTGCATAATTTACTAAAAATCACGTCCTTGGAAGTCAGAGAAGCTTAAACTTAAATTTAAATTTAAATTCACCCCTGCTCTATCGCTTTGTGACCATGGCAGGCTTGTTAGTACATTCTTCAGGCCTTATATCCAGTACGGCTAAAAATGCTAATAATTCCTCACAGCCTTATTTTACGTGCTGAATAAGAAGACATGGACCAGTTAGTTGCATTTTCGTCTTTCTTCCTTATACCCTGTAGGGTATGATACACATACACAAAGTGAATATCGAATTTATCTTCCAAAACAAAACTCAGTAAGAGTGAAAGGGGGCACTATTTATAATTATACTGGGGATGACAGACACACATCAGCACTACCCCAAGTAAACCAGAACTTATAATTAACCCACCTAATAGGTACACATAAATTCAGATATCAAAAGGAATTAAAGGCACGCCAAGTGTGCTGAGCATAGTGGATTAGCACCGAGCATCATTTACATTGTTCCCAGAGGCTGGAGAGCTGAAAATGTTTCCCAAGATTCTCTTTCATTTAGGTTTTTGAGTATGCATTAAATTTAGCCAGTTAAATGCATAGTGTGAGATCTAGAAGGTAGAACTACAAGAAAGACTGTTCTTCCTTTGCTTTGGCTATTGCTGCAGAACAGCACAGTATTATCAAGATTTTATTTTTACTTTTATTTTTAAATTTTGGCAACAGAGCCCTGTGTCTACTCACTGTGTGCTTTGGGAGGAAGCTGTGCACCCGTGGCTTTCTGGTCTCTGGAGCTCAGCCACAGTGGTACTTTCTTGAAGTCAGACAGACCTGGCAAGCTCCCTGGTAAGCTCTTCCTGCGTAGAGTGGTTCTGAGTGTTAGGCCTAGAGCTCCTTCAAGTGATGGGTAAGCATCTAAGTTCTTATATAAAATCTCTTTCTGCTGCTAATTGCCCAGGCAGCTTTTTGTTTTCTGCAACTGAGAGCTACACGCACCAAGACGAGCCAGAGCCTACAGATTCAGAGTGCTGCTGCTCCACTTCATGCGAATATAATCTTTTCCTAAGTGGTTGTGGTTGATCTGTTTCAATAGTGTACTAATGAAAGTTGAAATATGTCTTCACTTCAGTCATGTCTCAAGAAGAATTATCACTCTCTCTAATTGGTTTCTCCTCAGGAGGTTTTACTTCAAATAAGCCTGTTATAAATAAATATTTCTGGGAAAAAAAAGTGTTACCTGTTGAATTACAGGAAAAAGTGACACAGGATCATAAACATTCTTATGATACACATACAATATTAATCTTCAACAGTGTCTCTAATGTTGAAAATACCTAAACTATAAGTTAAGTTGTTAACAATGCAGTTGTGCCATTTAATTTAGATAAAAGACCTTCTAGAAGGTCAGTGTTAGAGGATCCCTGGGTGGCTCAGTGGTTTAGCACCTGCCTTCAGCCCAGGGCATGATCCTGGAGTCCCGGAATCAAGTCCCATGTCAGGCTCCCTGCATGGAGCCTGCTTCTCCCTCTGCCTGTGTCTCTGCCTCTCTCCCTCTCTGTGTGTCTCTCATGAATAAATAAATAAAGTCTTTAAAAAAATACAAGGTCAGCATTACATATCCAAAAGGACAATCTTTAATTAATAGTTAACTCAGGCTGATATCTTCTGGCCTTCTCATTCATTAAGAAGAAAAGATATAGTTGGTGTCTTAATAGATTTCCTGTAGTAGGCCTCTATGATAAGTAGGAATTTTCACTTACATCCTCAAGTTCTTAGGGCACCATAATGTATGTAAATTAAGGTATTCTCATAAGTCAATATATATGTATTAGATTTTGTTGATCTGATAGGTGCCCACACTCTTATTGCTAACATAAGATTAAAGCATATATACAAAGGTCACATAACAATATTTCTGTGTTTTCATGATTGAGACAAATGTTTCTACTGATAGAAACAACAGGGTTTTCATGAAACAGTTTATATTTTTTTGCACATTTTCTAACTCTGTGAAATGATGAGCAGTACTTTTTAATAATTCAATATTTTAATAAAATATTTTAGCCTTAGGTGAAGCTGAGTCGATAAGAACTTCCTACAGCCTATGTTAAGACCTGAGTCAGGAGAACAAAGCTGTTTAGGGCCAATTTGTTTGCTTCAACATTGAATGAAATCCAATTGTACTTACACTACAGTCACAAATACGTAAAATTCATTAATGCAAATGGTCAGCAGTTGGAAGGGAACAAACGAGTCACTGTAGTTGAGTTGATGGAAGGGTAAGTAGGATTAGAATATTTTGTTTTCAAGTCTGTTATTGGTACAATAAACCCTAATAAAAAGTATACTGAATTAAACTTTCTAGCATTTCATTCCAGAAAGTAACTGCTGATATTTGCAAATTGGCTATATATTAGAGCAACCATCTGAGGTATACAGTCTGGTCAAGTAGCCTCGTGATGTCAAAAGAGCTGACTCAATTATGCCTCACTTAGGAATGGAGGAATGTAGTCCCAGGACAGGCGAAACAGCTCCCTGACTATACCTGGAAACAGCAGAATTAACAATGTAACCCCAACAGCAAACTCTTCTAGGTTAACCAAGAAATCTATTAAAATAAGGTATTTCAAGCTCATAACTTTTTTTACAGTTAAAAACTACCTAAGTAATAATATACTACTCTTGGCGTATAAACAGATAAGAAAATGGCACAAACTGGACAAGAATATAAAAGGGAAAATAAGGACATTAAAATTGCATTATATTGCCTCTGGCTTACACAAACTATTTCAAAGATGCAATGACCTCTTTCATATAAAATTTTAGAAAATAAAAATCAGAATATTTCCTCTCTATGATGTTTCCAGAAAGTTCATGTTTTAAATAGCATTATGCCTTAGGACTACATATTTCACATAAAATACTAAGAATCTAGAGAACAAAGTAAAAGACCCCCGGGGACTTCAAATCTCTTAGATTTACTTTAAAATGTTTTTTTTGAGGAAATGAGTTTCCTATAAAGGGACATTTGGGCTATCAAAACATCTACTGAAAAGAAAGCGAATGAAATATTCAATGACTTTTCTCTCAATAACAAAAGTAATAAAGAAAACTATTGGCAACGGTAACCCATTTTGGAGGAAAAACTCCTTTCAGGCTGAGCTCTTTATTTTCCTTCTCTGTTCATTTCAGTGGTGCTTTATGCCACTGAATAACTGAACTCTATTTATCGGGATCAACACATCTGCTAAAAAATACCAACATCAGTTTTCAAGCTTTGCATTTTCAAGTTTTATCCTGTACTTAAATAGTACTAAAAAGTTTATTCCTTCATTTCATTCTGAAAGCAGTTTTAACTTATTTAAGCAGTCTTTCTATGAAAAAATATCCTATGCATAATATGAGTTCAATGAACCTTCATAAATAGTTCAAAACCTCAAGAATGAAAATTCAAATAAAATTATTTTGCTTAAAGTTGTTCACTGCTCTCCAATGCAGAAAACACATTTTAAAATATATTATTTATTATATTCTAGAAAAAATCTCAAAAGTTTCTTAATGCTATTCAATCTTCAATATTCAGAAATCATTTAAAATTATTTAGCATATAGATTTCAGACAGTCTCTCCCTTTACCTTGTCCTACTAATAAAGCAGTAAAGTTTTAATGTGTATTGTTTTGAGATGCCAAGGATAGGTAATCACAAGGAATATACAACTCAAATATTTTATAAAATACTTTAAAACTCACTAATAATCCAATGTATATTCATGGATTGAGCACTTTATATATGTTAAGCACATGAAACACAAAAAATAAAGACAAAAAGGAGTAAATGTTGCATATTAGATTGGAAAATATCTTTTTTGAGAGAGAGGGCAAGAGTATGTGCACGTGCTAGTGCGGGAGGTAGGAGGGTCAGGGGGAGAGGGAGAGAGAGAGAGAGAGAATCTTCAGCAGGTTCTACATCCAGTACAGAGTCTGATGAGGGGCTCAATCTCACAACCCTGAGATCATGACCTAAGCCAAAATCAAGAGTCAGATGCTTAACTGACTGAGCCACCTAGGCACCCCAGAAACAGCTTTTTAAAAAAAAAACATTTCAATGGTGAGTTTATGAATTTGGAAATCTCAAGTAATATCAATCATATTATAAAATGGTGAAATAAGTTTAATATAACCTGACCAGATGATTTTGTGTCTTCTTTGGCTCAGCATTTACAATCTTAGGAATTTTTTTATGAAAATAAATTATACAATTTTATAAAACCAAGTAAGCCAAGGCAGTTGTTTGCAATTTTTCTTTTATGTTCTAAAATTGGTATACCTGTGCATTTATTTTCAGCAATATTTTCACATTTAGTCATGCCAACAATACAGAAATATTTAATATACTAAAATTTTCTTCTACTAAAATCCCATTTCTTATGATAGGCAGAGTAACAATTTGGAAACTATGTTCCTCACAGTTTTCATACAAGCTTATGCATGTCTTTTCAAGAAAATATTATTTTAGGAAAATATTCTGTACTTTGCTTTTTTCACTTAACATTTTTCTCAATTTAAACATGTAAAAATTTACCCCAGAGATTGGCCAAAATCAGTCAGTATCCCCCAAGTGATGGATATTCAAATTGCTTTTGCTTTTATTTTTCCATTTCAATAAAGTATAACTATAAAAGATAATAATAAATTAAAAGTATCATAAATAATATCATCCATGTGATAATACTTCATTTTTTGTTATATCAGGCCCAGATAAGATCACTGGTTCCATGGGTATGTGCACTCTAATGTTTAAAAAATGCTGCCAGACAAATTCCACAAACTTTGGAGTGATGCCCAATTTTATTGGTCAAAGATTATGGTTTTGTTACATCCCTGGAGGCAAAAGATAGATCAGTCTTTCAAATTTCTGTCAACTTGATTTAAAAAGAAAAAAAAAGATCTCATTGTTTCAATCATCTTGTCCTTGATGACTAGTGAAGTGGAGTTTACTTTCATTAGAAGGTTATTTGCATTTTCTGTTCTGTGAATCTCATGATTATAATCTTTGCTCATTTTTCTTGTGACTTTTTTTTCATTTCATAACTGTATAATTTTTTATTTAAAGTGGAAATATTAATTCCTTAGCTGTTAAACGTCACAAATAGTAGGTCAAACAATACACATTTGTTACTTTGTGACATTTTTTGAAGGGTGTTTTTATTTATTTTAGAGAGAGAGAGCATATGAGCAGGGAGAGGGGCAGAAAGACAGAAAGAGAGAGGGGAAGAAAACTCCCTGCCAATTGAGGAGCCCCACATGGGCTCAATTTCAGGATCCAGGGATCATGACCTGAGCTGAAGCCAAGAGCATGATGCTCAACTGACTGAGCCACTGAGGTGCCCCAATTTGTGACAATTTTTGATCTACCAAATGGCAATTCAGAATAGCTCACACAAACATTTTATTTCAGTCTATCAATTTGTCCTCTGATTTTGTTTATAGTATCTTTCAAATAAAATTTTTCATTTCTTGTAATCTCTATGATACATATATTTCTTACTCTTTGTTTTAATATTATATTTTTATTGTATCATACACAATAATTAAATTCTTTTCACTCAAAAGGCATTCTTATTTCTTCAAAATTAATTCATTTTCATTTATATGCAGAACTGGAAAAATGATTCTAAACCAAAATGCTTTCACAATTCTGGAGTGAATTTAACAGTAAAAAATATTTAAATATGTACATTTCATTAACTGGGTTTTCTACATTTCTTATGATTATAGTTCCCATATCACATGACATGCAAAATGATTACTGATTAAATTGAAGTTTTGCACAACAAAAATATTAACACAAATCACATTAATTAAATGTGACAAATGATGGTTTGGCCTAGAGCTGGCATGTCATTTGCAGTGGGAAAATGGTACTGATGTCTTATGGTTCCTTTTCTCATGACACTGACTTCTTATACTTCAGTGGATCATGTGCTGCTTCAATATTCTAAGCCTCCTTGACTTATAAAACATTTACTCAGTCTACAGCATATTGTGATATTACTGTCACTTGTCCCTAAGGCATCATGAAGATCATCTCTGTAATTTTCCAAAGAGCTTGCAAATTCAAAATTTAAAATAATAAGACTTGGAAGTAACATGTTTCCAAGCACAAACAAAAGTCCAGGCCTTAAACTCAGACATTCAATGACTCAGAATAGCTTCTGTATTTTATTATTCATATTTAAACAAAAGATACAAAGTGCAAAAATTGTAGAGAACTTTCAGAAGCATGGGTATGAGCCTAGGATACACTTCCTAGAATATTTATGTGTGGGCCCCTCTCTCATTCCCATTAACAAAAGTCTACAGTACAGCTGTGCAGATAAAAGGCGGAATAAAAGCAGATCATGTACATTTTATACCAGCAGTGTGCAGACACTTCACTAGGTGCTCTCTAGCCACGATTGTCCCATAAACCCTACAGATGCACATTCATCATGACCATTTATCAAAGATGAAATTGAAGCTCAGAGACATTTTAATAATTCCCCCGAACCACACAATTATTAGGCAGGAGACTTAGGTTTCTACTGAAGTGCATCTTTTCCAAAGCCCCTCTCTGTCTGCCTCCACCCCTGGAGCAATGACTCAGCTGCATGTTTGCTATTTAACTGGTTCCTGCTCACTACATATGGCTTCATTCCACTGCTCTCATATCTGCTGAAAAATGTTAAAAGAGGCAAACACCTTATTGAAGAAATGAGCCTATGGCAGTCTATTTAATTCCAAAGCTCTTTCAAATCCCTGCCAATAATTTTAGCTGTTTTTTCCCCCTTTTTCCATACGTGTATGGCATCAGATTTGTGAAAAATATTGAAAATAAAATACTTTGTCATAATTAACAGCAATATGATTATGCAGATGGCCTAAACCTACACAGGCACAAAACAAAATGACATAAATGCAGAAACAAACAAACAAAAAATCAGGGGAACCAGACTGACATGTTTAATTTCCTGAATTTTAACCTAAATTGGATTCAGTGGTACTTTCAGCAAACTCCCTCCTGCTTTATACCTGAAAGCAGATGGAGGCAGATTGCATCATGAGTTCCATCCTTTCAAATTACAATAGTTTATGATGCTCATCTGCATTTTAATCAGATACAAAGGATTTATTCCTGAAATGTATCAAGAAAGCCTATTTTCAGCACCTGGAAATGCATCAGAGAGTTTATAGCCAATATAGTAAAATATGTTACACACTTTTACTTTGTGTCTCTTTCTCTTGAGTATATAATATTACATGGATGGAGGTGTCAGCAGTTTTATTAAAAGCTGTCTATAATCCTTTCAAATAGGTATGGAAAAAAATAGGTACGGAGAGGTGATTTCATACTCAAAAATCATTTTTATTAGGATTTGACTCCTCTTTTAAAGGGAGTTAAATTTGTCATCCAATTTAACAAAATAATTTAAAGTATGTTTTACTGTAATAACAAACAGCATATTCAGCAAATTGTAGCTTACATCTGTGGCAAACTTTTTTAGATCAAATTGGAATTGGTCAGCATGAATCCGGCCCCTGAAAATTAAATTAGGCACCAGAATAGTAGGTTCACAGTAGTGCTTTTGTGGCATAACATTTTGTGTCATTTCTGTGACACTATGCACTCATAATTTATGGCTATTATTAATAAGATCAAATCATAATCTTCAACATAGTACATTTGCCTCATTGAATAAAACATATCTGAGTTCCTCATATAGCATTCTGTTAAAAATTATTTCATGCATTGATATTTTAAATCGCTTGATTTTTATATTTAACTGGAAGACAAAAGAAAGGTATATAAATGGAATAAAATCACTAAGGTATCAAAACAAAGGAGAAAAAAGGAGAATACTAATGAACTATATTAAAAAGCATGCTTTTATGAAAATATATGGTTTAATACAATACACATTAACTTACATATTAATGCCTTTACATACATTTTAAGAAGTAGATATATAAATATTCTAGAATTTAAATCCTCAGACACATGATATTATATAACCCTTTGACAAATTTGATTATATAAATAAATTAATTACCAGTATGAATTTCAAGCAAACTTTTCAATTTTCTTTGTAATCCAAGTTATTTACTTATCTGCACTTTCTTAAATGAGAAATCATTATATTACCTTTTTACCTTTTTAGATATTTATCTCACCTATTTGTGAGTTTCCTAAATCTTTCTAATAATCGATTTTTCATCTTATTGCATTGTTGTCAGACAATATACCTTTTTATATTTCTATCTTTTTGAATATATTGAGGTGTGTTTTTTAGCGGGGTATATGTTCTTTCCTGATGAATGTTCCATCTTATGAAGAATGTACATTTTTCTCTTGGTAGATGGAGTATTCTATAAATTTTCATTAGGTCTTGTTCATAAGGATTCAGTCTATGTTCTACATCCTGCTTCTCTCCCTGAGACAGAATCTCCAACCCCTACCTCCAATGTTGAGGGAGGTGTGAGTGGTGACAATTGCCTGCTTCTCTCTGAGTAATACTTTCACTTTAGGAACTGAGAACTTGGCAGCAGACACAGGTCTCCTTGGTCTGCCTCTCTCAGCTTGGAAACTCCACTACAAAAATCTGGGCCAGGGTGGTTTGGGCCCAGTTTATTTAGTAGTACCACACGTGAGGTAGGGCTTCTATCCATGAGTAAGGATAGGACAGAAAAAGGGAACCCCTACCTCTTAGCAGTACTCACCTAGAACTTAGCCTCTGCAATAGGTAGCTGGTGGGGGAATGAGAAAATTTGAAGTCCTGCTTTCTTGGGTAAATATTCCCCTGACTGGGAGCTGGGGAGAGGGAGATTGTGTTTTTACTGTTTCATTCTGAAATACAGCTTACATCTCACTAAACAAAGAGGAATAGAAATGACAAAGGTCTTGGTTTAAATACTATAGAATCACACATCTTACTACAACTTTAGAGTTCATTAATGATTTTTTTTCACCTGCTATATGCCTATAGAGCCACTGCCAGAGAAGATAATACTTTTATTTTTAAGTTGTATTTTGCACATTCTCATCTGTCCCTTTCCAATAGTGTTAGCATTATTATTGGAAGGAATATTATTCTTTAATTCTATTTTGGATTTTATATAGTAAGCCACAATCAAAATCATCATCAATGATAGTGATAATATTATAATAATGATAATATATATACAAATATATCCTGTTTTTAAACACTTCTCAGATTCAAACAAGTCAATACACAAAAAGAAAAAAAAGTACTTTGGGATACTACTGACTGCTTCATGGTTCTTCCTACTATTAATTAACAGACTCCATCAGGAAGTCTGTCCATAGCCACTGAGGAAGCCTCATCTGTGAACCCCTACCTAGTCCATGGACATTCCCAACACTCTACATGCCTCACCTACCTCTTCATGGCTGACTCCTAGCACATGCTCCTATAGACAGTGAGAGTAAGTAAGTTTTTGTGAACAGCTAGCATGCAAGTACTAAGAGCCAGTCCAAACTCTGTGGGAGGAATGAAGACTTACAAACGTGAGCATGCGTATTTTAGGGCACTGCCTAGGAGAAACAAACAGAAGGCTTGCAACACCTGGCCTGGATTTGCAAGATTGGGAGAAGGCATACAATCCTAAGAATTCTGCCTTCTACCACCACCACCAGAACAGAAGTATAAAGCAGGAATATCCCCAGAAAGGTCTGAGAAATCCTCAAAATCCCTTCACTTTGGAAAATAAGTAAAGGTAATTATTTTCTGAGGCTAGTTAGTTAAGAAAGACTGGAAAGGATAACTGTTTATTCAATATGGGAACAGTAATACAAGGCTTCAAGAAACACAAACAGTCAAGCAAATATGACACTATGAAAGGAGCACAATAAATTTCTGGTATCCGACCCCCCAGAAATGGAAATTTATAAATTCGCTGGCAAAGTATTTAAAATGATTATTTTAAGGAAATTCAACAAGTTATCATAGACAACTCAACAAAATCAAGATAATAATCCTTGAAAAATACAAGATATTTAACAGAGACAGAAATTTGAAAAAATAAAAACAAGTTTGTATTTAAAGAACATAATTTATGAAATAAAAATAATGCAGTAGAAAGCATCAACATCAGACTTGAATAAGCAGTAGAGGGAGTCTATGAACTTGAAGACAGAACATTTGAAAGTATACATTCAGAGAAGAAAAGATTAAAAAAGGATTAAAATGACACAAGCTTTGGTGAATTATGGGACACTTTCAGAAAATGATATTCTAATTATGGAAGCCCAGAAGGAGAAATACAGAAAATGACAGAAAACTTATTTAAACAAATAACGGCTGAATACTTCCCAAAGCTGGGGAGAGGAATAGACATCCAGGTATTGGAAAGCATAACATCCCACACAGATTTGACAAAAAAACAAACAAAAAACTCTTTCCATACAATGGAATCACCAAATGACAATCAGTAGATTTCTCAGACAAAACTTTGCAGATCAGAAGAGAGTGGGATGATATATTCAAATTCTAAAACAGCAACAACAACAGCAACAACTGTTAATCAGAAATATCTGGCAAAACTGTCCTACAAACATGAAAGAGAGAAAGACTTTCCCAGATAAAACTGAGAGAACTTATCACCACTAGTCCTGCCTCACAAAAAATGCTAACAAGAGTTCTTCAAGCTGAAATTAAATGGTGCTAGTTAGTAACATGAAAACATATAAAAGTATAAATACACTGGCAAAGGTATACATAGGGTAAAATTCAGAATATTCTAATACTCTAATGGTATGCTAATATATAAATCACTTAACTGTAGCATAAATGTTAAATACCAAAAGTATTAAAATAACTGTAACTACAAAAATCTGTTAATGGATATATAACTTATAAATTATGACATTAAAACACAAAAACAAGGGAGCAACCGGGTAGAACTTTTGTAGATTAGAGTGAAATTGCTATCAGAGTCAAAGAGACTGTTATGACTATAAAATATTCTTTGTAAGTGTCATGGTAACTACAAACCAAAACCTTATAATAGATACATAAAAGATAAAGAGAAAAAAATCAAAGTATACAAGTGTAGAAAATTATCAAATTATAAAGGAAGACTGCAAGAGGAAGAAAAGAACTATAAAACAGCCAGAAAACAGTACGAAGGCAATAATATATCCTTACCTATCAACAATTATTTTAAATGTAATGGACTAAATTTTCCAATCAAAAGACATAGTGACAGAATGGATACATATGAATAGTGACTGAATATATATAAAAGTAAATGCTGTCTATAAGATGCTAATTTCAGGTCTAAGGATACATATAGTCTGAAAGTGAAGAAATGCAAAAAGATATCTCATACATACAGAAACCCAAAGGAATAAAAATAGCTATACTTATATCAGACAAAAGAGAGTGTAAGTAAAAAAAAAAAGCCATTACATAATGATAAAGGGGTCAATTCATCAATAGGAAGTAAAATTTATAAATATATATGCACTCAAAATTGGAGCGACTAAATATATTAAACAATATATTAACAGATCTGAAGGCAAAATAAGACAGCACTACAATAATAGTAGTGGATTTCAATACCCCACTTTCAACAATGGATAGATCATCCAGACAGAAAATCAATAAGAAAATAATGGACTTGAACTACACTTTACCTTAAATGAACCTAAGAAACATATAGAGAACATTCCATCCCACAGCAGCAGAAAATACATTTCTTCTTAAGCACAAACAGAACATTCTCTAAGATGTATCACATATTAGGTCTGAAAATAAGCCTAACTTATTTAAGGATACTAATACTATCAAGTGCCTTTTCTGACTACAATAATATGAAATTAGAAATCAGTAATAGGAGAAAAGGTGGAAAATTCACAAATATATGGAAATTAAACAACACACTCAGACCAACAAATGGATCAAAGCAGTAGCAAAAGGGAAATAAATAAATATCTCAATACACATGAAAATGGAAACACAACATACCAAAACTTATGGGATAAAGCATTTCTGAAAGGGAAATTTACAGCATCTATATAAGAAAAAAAAAAAAGATCTCAAAAAGACAGACTAATTTTGCACTTCAAGGAATGGAGAAGAAAAAATTAAGCTCAAATTTAGTGAAAGGAAGGAAATAACAAAAATCAGATCAGATAAGTGAAATAAGTCAATCAGAAATACAGATACCATATAATTTCATTCATGTGTGGAATTTAAGAAAAAAATAGTAAAGGAAAAGAGAGAGAGAGAGAGAAAGAGAGAGAGAGAGAGAAAATCAAGAAACAGACTCTTAACTAGAGAACAAATTGATGGTTACCAGAGGGAGGTGGGTGGGTAGATGGGTGAAATAGGTGATGAGGATTAAGAAGGGCACTTGCATGATGAGCACTGAGTGATGTACAGAATTGTTGAATTAGTATATTGTACACCTAAAATTAATATAACATTATAGGTTAACCATATTGACTTAAAATAAAAGCTTAAAAAAAAACAGAACAAAACAATCTTCTTCCAACAAAATCGGAGCAGAAAAAAATGAAATAGGGATTAAGGAAAAAGCAAACCAACACAACTAAGAGATGTTTTTTTGAAAAGACAGACAAAATTGAAACACTATTAGCTCAACTAAGAAAAAAAAAGATTCAAATAAATAAAATCACAAATAAAAAGGTCAATATAACTGATGTCACAGAAATTAAAATTTTCATCAGCGACTACTATGAACAATTGCATGCCAACAAATTAGACATCTTAGAAGAAATGAATAAATTTCTAGAAATTTACAACTCACCAAGACTGAATCATAAAGAAATAAAAAATCTAAATAACTGAAAAAAATCTTGCATAACTATAACTGGTAAGGTGATTGAATCAATTATTAGAAATTTTCCCGCAGAGCAAAGCCCAGGATCAGCTGGCTTCACTGGTGAATTCTGTCAAATCTTTAAAGAGAGTTAATGCAGTGTTTCCTGAAGTTGCCAAAACATTGCAAGGAGTGAACACTTTTAAACTTATTTTAGGAAATTAGCATTACATCAATGACAAAACCAGACAGGAAATTACAAGATACTACAAGAAATTGCAAGATACTTATATGAAAAGAAAGTTATAGGCCAATATCCCTGATGATCACAGTTGTGAAAATCCTCAACAAAATACCAGCAAACCAAATTCAACAGCACACTGAAAGGCTTATACACCACGATCAAGTGGGATTTACCCATGGGATACAAAAATTGTTCAACATGTCCAAGTCAATTAATGGGATGCACAAATTAACAGAGCGAAAGATAAAAATCATATGGTCATCTCAACAGTTACAGACAAGGCATTTGACAAAATTCAACATCCTTTCATGATAAAAACTCTCAACAAATTAGGTATAGAAAGAATATATTAACATAATAATTGTTGCATATGGGCAAGATCACAACTAACATTATACTGAATGGTAAAAAGCTAAAAGATTTTCCTCCAATATCAGGAAATAGACCAAGATGCACACTCTAGCTACTTCTATTCAACATAGTAATGGAAGCCTTTATCATTGTAATTAGGTAGGGGAAGAAATAATAAAAGACCTGCAAATAGGAAAATAAGCTATAAAAAATAGTACAAAAAATCAAAAAAAGAAAATAAGAAGTTAAATTGTCTCTGTTGACAGATGACTTGATCTTATATATAGAAAACCCCAAAGACTTCACCAACTGGCAGAACTAATCAAGGAAATCAGTAAAATTACAGGATACAAAATCAACTACAAAAATCAATTGCATTTCTATTACTAACAATGAACTGCTTCAAAGAAAAATTCAGAAAGCAATACTATTTACGGTATCATTAAAAAGAATAAAAATCTTTCAGATTCATGGGCTACAAAAGTACTGAGTATTTCTTCTGCTACCCAAACCTTCTGCAATATGCATTTTAAAAGCAAATTCAAACTAAATGGTTATGGAGTTCCAAAGAACCTTAATAATTTAAAGGAATTTCTACCTGCAGTTATTTGATATATAATTCAAGTAACTATAATCAGTCCATAAGTCATTATGATAATTATCTATTTGTACATGATTGTGGGTAATTATTTTTTTAATTCTTTACTTATTTCTATGCAAGTTATTTGAAAAATATTCTATACATTCTTAAATAAATTCAAGCTATATTTATTCATTTCTTTGTGAAAAAGATATTTAATATGCCACATATATATGGATTTGTATGTGTAAGTTTATATAAGTAGGTATGTATCACAGTAAAATATAATAATTACACTTCTTCCACAAAAACAGTATAAATACAAAGTATATTTGCTATCAATTAGCCATGAATTGTGGTTACTTATAAGACTAGAAATATATAGTCTGTTTTTATTTTTTTTAAATATTTTATTTATTTATTTGACAGAGAGAGAGAGAGAGAGAGACCGAACACAAGCAAGGGGAGCAGGTGAGGGAGAAGCAGGCTCCTCACCCAGCAGGGAGCGTGATGAGGGACCCAATCCCAGGACCCTGGGATCATGACCTGAGCCGACAGCAGATGCTGAACTACTCAGGCACCCAAAAGATGTAGTCCTTAAAATTTAAAAAGCAAATGAACAAACAAAAATGTTATTCCTGTTTTTAATTGTGTAGGTAAAAATTGCCAAAAAAAAAATTCCTTTTCATCACAAAACTGAAACAGGTTGCCTTGCATTTCAATAAAATTCATTTCCTTTATTTCTTTAGACTTTTGCTATAGTGATTCTTCCAAAATACAAAATTAATCATATTACTAACAGATTAAAACTCTTGTTCAGTGCAGTTTAATTCATTACCTCCAGTGTGTATGTAGTGGATAAAGCTTAAACCCACTGTAGGCAAAGAGTTCTTATTACCTCTTTTGCTTTTTGTAGTAATGTTCAAATATATTCATATAATAAAGTAAATTGTATGTGTTTTATATACAGCATTTTGTTTAGACAAGGATACTTGACACTCTGAAGTGAGTAAATGCCCACTCATTGACAGAATGAATCTACGAATGGAGGAGATAGCTGATATGTGTCCTGTGAGGAATATAGAATACATAAAAATATATACCTTTCCTTCTTCACTGCATATAAATTGCTAAAAGTCACAAGAGGAGTGTTATCTATCCATGTATCTAGTCTTGATATACATTTCTTACATTTAGCAGCCTTTGAAATTTAGGAAAAATGCATAGATCTTGTAAGCCTACTTCCTCACCCATAAAATACAGATAATAAAAATATATATTTTACAGGATGGTTGATTAGAAGAAGTAAGATATGTAAATTTATTCACATAGTGTCTGCCACATTATGTATACTCAAGAATGCCAACTATTATTATGATTTTCATTATGCTACATGTGAACATTATAATTTAAATTCTAGCTCTTCAATGAAAAGCTAACCCATTTGTAAAAATGAATACTGGTCTACAAACATATGATAAAACAATCCAAATGAGATCAAAGTTTGGAACATTTTAAACAATTATGAATGGTGTATGTAATTTGAGCTGCCTAAAAAACAAATTAATAACGCTAGATGAGAAAAAAAGGTGATTGCTAATTGTTACTATATGCCATACAGTGGGGCCATACATTTTTATTGTGTTGTACAGTTTGCCAATAGTGTCACATATCTGAGCTCAAGACAGGGTGTATTGGGTGGATATTTTCTCATTTTTAAACTGAGGAAATTGGGTCATAAAGAAGTTAAATTACTCTCTAAGTTCACAGAGATAGAAAGTGGCTCTTTGCATTTCAGATCATTGTTGAGCTATCTTAGAAAAAATAGATTTAAAAATATTGGAAAGTAACTTTGAGGACAAATAAAGAGAAATGTACAGTTTTATATAAAGTCTACCAAACATATTTATTAATTCAAAATATTTATCAAAGATTAGACGTGGCTCTATTGGCTCAGCTCCCTCTGTGAAGAACACGAACAGGGGGTCTTTCCTCTCTGAGCTTATAATAGTGCAGGAGATTGAAAATCAAACAAAATAATAAATTGATCCTGCGTGTGATTAAGTTAAAAAAAAAACAGCAAACAGGTTGCCAAGAGAAAAGAAGCATAATAGGACTGAGTAGAACTTATTCTAGAAAGGATAATCAGGGAATGTTACCTGTTAGAAGTGACATTGAAGCCAAGATACAAAGGAGGTCAAATCTTTTCTTTCAGACAAAGAAAGTCAGTTATGACAAGTGCTTTGTGGTGGGATATGTACCAAAATTCTATTCATCATGACTAGCAAACATTGAGACAGGACAAGCTCAGGTTGAGTCTTAGCAAGACTCCAGTTTGATGGAGGCCCGTTAATGGTTTTAAACAAGGCAATGGCATGATCTCCTTTACATCATAAAAAGTCATTTTGAAGAAGACCTATTTGAGTTGTGGAAAATGTGAGCAGAGAAATCAAATAGGAGGCTTTTGTTGTTATCGGAGAGCTAAATTCTTATCTGGCCTGGAGTGGGATTGGGGTGGGGAAAACATGCCACTGGAGAAAAGTAGACACAATACAGATGCATTTAGGAGGAAGAATTGGCAGATTATCTTGATGAGTTCGAGGTATGGAATGAGATAAAGGAAGGAATTAATGATGACTACCATCTTCCCTTTTTAAATTTGAGGATCATGTGATTTATTGATTGGAGCAGGTGGGAAGGAACAGATTAATGTCATGAAGAAAACTTAAATTGAGATGGCAAAGACAGTATAGAATTTATCAGCAAACAGACACACTTTTGAGACTGATAGAAGAGAATTTCAATATGTATTGCAGGATAATTTGCATAAGGTAGGGTTGTCACCCTAGCAGTAAGTAATATAAATAGGTTAAAAGAAAGAATAAAAGCTAATATTTATGAAAGACTATATGCTGGGCTCATACTTTATTTAAATATCCATTGATAGGTTTCTCCCCAAATTTCATTGTTACTATAGACATTTTGCAGATGAGAATACTGCAAAATGAGGGAGAAAATGAAGTAATTTGCACAGGTCTCAAGTATGGGGTCGCCCTGGGCTGTCATCTCCAGCAGCCCAGCTCTCAAGCCTGTCCTCATAAACAGGAGACATTATGGCCCTCACAGGAAGCATTTTCATCACAAAGTGGTGTCTCTTGTTCAACAATGAAAATCATCTAAGGTGATAGAGCACATACACAAAGGATATAATCTGTACATTTTGAGGTGTGATTCTGAGCCCTGAATACTATATCAGTGAGCACAATATTACCACAAAATGTCTGGTTTTATGTCTCAGGTTAGAAATCTGGCTTAAAGAAACCAAAGATCTGACACAAGAAAATCATTAAGACGTTAGCAAATACTTTTCTCTTGAAAAAATATCCCAAAGGTAACTTCCGGTCCCCCAAATGATTCAAATTCTATTGAAATTATTATTTTTTAATATCTTCTGAACTTCCAACCACAAGTGTCCCTTAAAATCCTCCTACTTATTTTTGAAAGTAGCAAATGAAGTCTAGAGTACCAGAAAAAAACTTCTTCAAATTCTTAATCAAGTGAAATGGTTCTTTGTTATTATTTTACTACTTTTAATGAGTTGATTTAATTAAGATTGCTGTAGTTGTAAACAACAGAAATTGACTTCACCTAACTTAATGAAAAAGGGACTTTATTGTAAAGATAGCTTGGCTGTTCATGGATTCCCAGAAAATACACTCCAGCTGGAAGAGATGAAATGATGACACTTGATGAACATAAGGAAGCTGGGACGAGGACAACTTCTCCCTTCAATGCTACCTTTACCAAAGCTCAACTCTAATGGTTTCTAGTTTCTTGATCTCTCCATTCAAGTTTTAATATTTCCAGAAAAGCTGATTGGACAGCTGGGCTTTAGTCTATCCCTGTATCGAACAGATAGGGACACTGAAGACACTGAAAGAGGCTTAGGTCTTTGAATTGAAGTTTTAATAAGAATAGGAAATTCCAGAATTTCAACTTAATTGACATTTTCTAGCATTATACCATATGTATGTTGTTCACACACGTACACACATGCATAGACATACACATATAACACACACACACACCATGTGATCTCCATTCAGAAGGTACCTGCTTAACACAACCCCATCCTATTATCCAGGGACTCTTCTTCACCAAAGGAGGTAACTGGAAGTCACAACCAGCTACTTTCATCAGAGACGAGATAATGGATATTATATATATATATATACATATATATATATGTATATATATATATATGAATATGTCAATATTCAAAAATTTTAGAAACAAATGGAAATTTAGCACCTTGCCTATATTATATAGTGTAAGAAAGAAGAAACACATGAAAATACATATTCTTCTATTCAAAACAGAATAAAATGGAAAAATTATTCCACTCAGCAAATAAGAAAAATTTTAGTCCTCATATTTGCAAGTGTGACAAAACCCTAGGGAGCATATATCACTTTTCCTCTCAATTTTGTTTTTCCTTCAGTTCTTATTCTGGCTGACTGAGGTAGAAGTATTTCTCCTTTGAGAATTTCTTTCTAAGACCACTAGCTAAGTGTGTAGTCATAGTACAGGAAGTTAAAGTTTATGGGCTATTAAGTGTGAAGCTAAGAAATGTTACTACATGGATTCTGGTCCATTTATTTTGATGGAGGAACATTATTCCACAGAATAATCTGAATTCTGAAAAACACCTCCCAATCCCCACAAAGTGTGGTCTGCTTATAACTGACCTTATAGCTGAATTTTCAATATGACATTCAATTGTTATATAAGGTTAGATGTTACTAGATTAAACATGCTTGGTAAGAATACTGAATACTTATACAGCTGGTTCCTTAATTTTCTGGTAGAAACAGATTTTGGTCAGTTTTAGGGAAAGGTGTTTCATACTGTTAAGCCTGAAAATTTCATCTCTGCAATTATGATCAATTTTTTTCACCCACTTAATAAGTACTTCATTTTTTTTGATGAGTATACATGATCACTGGCATCTACTAAATAGAGTATCACAGTCATAAGATTGTTGAAAGTAATGATAACCTTCTGGTGATCAATTAGCAATATTTCTAGTCTCTAGGTTTTCTGAGAAGTCAATTTCCAGAGTCAACTCTTAATTTTTCATTTCAACTCTCTCACTATCCAAGTCACTTGTATCTAATAATTGTTACTCTCAACATGACATAGATCTTCATTTGGGCTATCCATCCAGGAAAACCAAGCAACAATAAGTACTTCTGGAAGTTCTGATCACTTGGAGAAATCCCTTTTTGAGAGAAATTCAGAAACATTCTATCCTCAGCAAGTGCTGGAATAATTGAGAATCACCGTCAAGCTTGATCAAGTTATTTTTTCACTTTGGTTGGCTAGATGAAATCTGCTGAGATCACAGTTGTAGACTAAGAGAGGGCACCTATTTGGCAAGTATAGGTAACTATATCCTAAATGTAGACATTAATGAAATATGAACTCTGCATATTACTACACTCTAATGTCCTACATTTCTGCACCACTGGAATTATTGGGATGTGGGCATTGGTAATACCCCCATATTTTTTTACCTTTAAGTCATTATTTTTCTTTCATATCATCTTAAAAGCCATCTGGTATGCAAATATGTAAAAAAAACAAAAATATAGATTCTCATACTCTTCATTCCTTTGTAATCAGCAATGAATACATAAAACTGCAGACTTCTGAGACCTCATTTGGCTTGTGTAGCTCTCTTCTTGAGCTACAGCAGAGCATAAGCAGCTTGCCCTGCTGATTGAAAAATTCATAGATCCAGTCCGTGTTAACTCACTCAGAAAACACAGCTGTGCCTAGTACCTCTGAATGTTCACCTCCTAAAGATGCATTTTAAGCATCTACTGTCCTCATTGGAATTCAGTATTACGTGGTAAAAGCAAACAACTATCAGAGTTGCTGGAAAGAAGATCATATTACCTAAGATAAAGCAATTCTTTTGGCATTGAATCTCTATCCACTTGATCACTCTGACACATGGTTTCTATACAAATTTCTTCTACATAAAATGGCAGGTTGCACACACATAGATTTGGATATTGCTTAGTTTGAAAGTCTACCTATTAACAATACAATATTTAAGTAATTCTTAACATGTTTTAATAGTGAACACATTGAATTGCTAACACTTTTCTTGGGTAAATATATTTGTCATCCATATTTTGGTAAGCATGTGATGCATTACAGCTAAAAAGATACTGAATCTTCTTTATCCATTCATCTTTCGTTGGACACCGAGGCTCCTTCCACAGTTTGGCTGTGGTTTATGTATACAATGGAATATTACTCAGCTATTAGAAATGACCATTTGCTTCAACGTGGATGGAACTGGAGGGTATTATGCTGAGTGAAGTAAATGACCATTTGCTTCAACGTGGATGGAACTGGAGGGTATTATGCTGAGTGAAGTAAGTCAGTCGGAGAAGGACAAACATTATATGTTCTCATTCATTTGGGGAATATAAATAATAGTGAAAGGGAATATAAGGGAAGGGAGAAGAAATGTGTGGGAAATATCAGAAAGGGAGACAGAACATAGAGACTGCTAACTCTGGGAAACGAACTAGGGGTGGTAGAAGGGGAGGAGGGCAGGGGGTGGGAGTGAATGGGTGACGGGCACTGGGGGTTATTCTGTATGTTAGTAAATTGAACACCAATAAAAAATAAATTTAAAAAAAATAAAAATAAAAAGATACTGAATATTTTAAAATGGTTAATTTACAAAGAGTAAGTAATAATGGAGAAAAAGGGAAATTCTCAGTATTTTTTCTCTTTTCATTAGAAATACATGTCATTTACCTCTTTTAAAAAGTATCAAGCTCTGAAATTAAAATCCTACCATTCTTGAATGCTATATATAACAACAGGACTTTTTACATAAAATATGATTTTATCTATTTAATAATTTTAAATCATAAATTAAGCAAAATATCTTTAGGGGAAAAATCATTTTGGCAACATTATAACAAAAAATAAAGAAATTGAGAATAATAGTTATATTCATACAGGAGGAAAGTATATAAGCTGGGGTGGGATATATAGGAAATATAAAAATATTAGGACTTCTGTTCCATAAAGCAAATTGTGGATATATAGAGGTCTAATTTTTTTATTATTATTTGTGATTATTTTTTAGAATGAACTTCCTTTTTTAGAATGTACTTTAAATTTATGTATATCATTTGTATGTGATGATATTTTTTTAATTTTATTTTGTTTTTATTTATTTATTTATTTTTTTAGGTTTTCACCATTACAGAAGATTGTAAATTTATGTAGTCAAATCTATTTATGGCTCTTGGTTGGGAAGATCTTCTGCACCACAGGGTTATAAAAATATTCTCCTATATATTCTTCTACTAGTTAGACATTGTTTTCTTATTGTCATTTTAAAAATCGTTTTTTAGAGTGATGAAAAATTTCACAGCGAAATTGGGAGAAAGGCACAGAAATTTCTTATATATTGCTTTCCTCTCACATGTATAGCTTCTTCATTATTAACATCATTTTTCTAATTGGTGCTTTTTTATCAAGAATGAATCTATATCAACACATCATAATCATCCACAGTTACATTAGAATTCATTCTTGGTATTGTATATTTGTATATTTTATGAATTTGGGTAAATGTAAAATGACATGTACAAGTATACTTTCAGCATTCTGTGCTCCACCTATTCATCCTCCTCTCTAGCTCACTACCTAGCAGCTAATATTTTTTTAAACCACATTTATCATTAATTTGTTTAACTAATCTTTTGGCCCAATAGATATTAGGCAATGATTATGAAAGTAAGTGTTAAAAATACTGCTAAATGTTAGAATTTGTAATCTCCCTCATCACTAAAAATTCTTGTGAAGTACATATGACATATTGAATTAAGTCCAGCCTTGTAAAACACAGAAGAACCCAAAACTTATTTGAAAATATAGTTTATGTCTCTTTGGTGTTTTCATCTCTTTGTGTCATGTCAGTAACAACATTAACACTAAGGTGAGACATTATTCTTAACCACACAGAACTTCTTTGCACAACTTTATTTCATATTCACAGAAAACAATATGAATGGTGCTGTCTTGAGTTATGCTAAATGAAAGTTACTAACATCTGTCCTTTCTATTCTGCAAACAGTACTTTAGAGAATAAATAAATATAAGGTGAAACTAGAGGTAGTAGTAGCCTTTGAAAATTTATTTAAGTGAGAGGAGTTTATTTGGATCCACTGTCCATACTTCTCCTTATGTACTTTTTATCAATCTATGAATTCTGTCTCTTATCAAAGCTTACCAAAGTAGATTCCGTATCCTTAAACTATCAATATTTTACCATGCATCTTATCCTTGGTTTAAGAAGCTTTAATTTAAGGTTGTGTCTCATGATTTGTTATGGCACAAACAGAATATGATGAAGAATAAGACATGATCACTGCCTTTAATGAGTTAGTAATCTGATGAAGAAGATAAGTAGGGGTCCCTAATGATCACACCACATGATAAAGTCAGTAATGGAAAGAGGTTCAAAAGAGATTTAGCAGGCAACAAGTAAGAAAATTCTACAAAAAGATCGAATATTGTAGGAAAAGTTAAGATAATGAATAAGATTTGACCTTTAAACCATCAAAATATGCTTGTATTTTACAGGACATACATATCTCTCAAAGCTCTTGACCAAATTTTATATAGGAAAAAACTATATTCAGTTTTCCAAAAAATAATGCATTATTTTAAATAAATGAATTTGTGGGATAAGAAAATCAATTTGAGCTATATCCCTAAGCACAAATGGAAGAATTTTAGAATTGCATGGAGACTCTTTGAAATCTGCTTTCAGTGTTGCGACGGTGATGGGAATAAGAGAGACATCACGATGTCATACTTGGTGTGAAGCTTTCTTGGTCTTTTTGTACTTGTCTCAAACACTTTTCCACAGTATCTGTTATATTTAGCTTTTGTTTTTGTCTACTGTTCTACAATGAATCATAAAACAGTTGAAAATGTTATAAAAATGTGGAAAGCAAAGCAAGTGAGAAAGCTTTATTTCAATGAAATAAAGCTAAAATGTTTTGACAATTCTTTACTCTTCTGAGCATGGTAGAGAGATTGTATGCATGCTAAAGAATAAATTATCAGGGTGTGCACCAAGTGATAATAATGAAATAATAATTAAAAGAATTGTGAATTAGCATCCACATGCATGATGTGACAAAAATATAGCATTCCTTGTTGGAAAAACATGCAAAATAATTGGCAAAATCTATAGAGAGTTGAGGTATTCAAGGACAATAGATACTTTATCCATCATTCATTCAGAAGTAGACAACAATGTTTGAGAAGTTAAAGGTGAAGGCAATGGCAGAGGAAAAAATCTGTTGGCAAATGAGCTTTTAAAGCAAGCCTGAGAAGTTCAATAGTAGCAAGAGTCAAGCCATGCTCCTGTTATGGGCACTATTTTTATCCCTTCAAAATTTGTATGTTGAAAACGTAACCCCTAATGTGATAGGGGCCTTTTGGAGGTGGGGCCTTTGGGAGTTTATTAGTTTTAAATGAAACCATGAGAATGGGGCCTTTATGAAGAGATTAGTGCACTTATCAGAAGAGGATGAAAGACTGGAGCTCTCTCTCTCCGTGAACACACGGAAGAAGTAGTTGAATACATTGCAAGATATTGGCTGTCTGAAGTCAGGAAGAGGGCCATCACCAAAATACAAATATGCTGGCATCCTGATCTTTGACTAGGACTTCTCAGCCTCCAGAACCATGAGGAATAAATTGTCTTATTTAAGACATTCAATCTATGGTATTGTGTTATAGCAGCCTGAGCAGGCTAAGACAGTTCATATCATCAAAATAATATTGAAAGCTGCCTTAACTATCTATGAAGAAATTGTTATTTTCATGTACCAAACTATATATGAAAAAGGAAGTTATACTGATAAACAATTTTTTTTGTAGATGAAATAGGATTGTTTTGAAAGCAATATTGTCCTGTATGTTTATCCTTCAGGAGAACAAAATACATGATTATGAAGGCTTCTAGACTTGGCTAGAAGTCTTGCCAACTATTTTTCCAATCATTTGTGCTAAAAATATTCTGTGAAACCCAAATTAACTACCATATATTCTGAAAAATACATTTATTCCAAAATATGTCCAAAGGAAAATGCATATTGTCTGGAAATCCCCAAAGACTACTTGACACAGGAGAATCTCCGAGAATTCTATACAGTCTTATCCCTGACCCTTAATAAACAAAAATCTAGTAAAAAAAAAAAAGTCCTAAACATTTTTCATCCCTAACATTCAGCTACGAATGACAATATAGTGCTAACATCCAAGTGATTTTCTTCCATTCAAATATTACATTACATGTGTAACCCATGGATCTTATTTATAGTCCATATGATTATGGCATTTGTCCAGACTCATTATTAATTCCTTATGCAAAACCTGGTCCAGAATACAGATAACAAACAGGAAGCTTTACTAAAAGAGTTTTTTTTAAAAGAGTTTTTTTTTAAACTTTTGACAAAAAAAAGGGGGGGGGGGCTTTAGAATTTGCCAACTAGGCATGGCAAAAAAAAATTGTAATTGATACCAAGGGGTACAAGAAATCAACTCCACAATTGTGATTTTTAAGGTTTTGTAAGGATAGTTGAGGAAGAAAGAAAATTGATGTCCCCAAGGAAGGATATTAATTTTGATGAAATTGATGGAAAAGATGCTGGAGAGAGCTCTTGAAATCACATGCAGAGAAATTAATAGCTATACTTGTTCAGGAGGATATATAATCCTTGTTTGAAGAAATGGAGATGATTACAACTTTAAGAGGCACATGGTCAAACCACTGGTGCCATACAGAAGGAACGAATGGGCCATGCAAACATAATGCTAAACATTATCCTTAAATGTGTAGGCTAAATGAAAAGTTCCCTTTTAAATATTGTTTTATGTCTCTTACTCTGAGAGTTCAGATTCTCCAGAAGCAGATGCTAAGGCAGAAGTAAAAGGGTAACAGATTTACTGAGAGAAATACTTATGAAGCTAAAGGAGTGAGGGATCAGAAGTAGGTGGGTATTGCCTTCGGACCACAATGCAGCTCTGACATCTGTAATGAGTGAATGAAGAAGATTGTCTAGAAAGAACATCAGACTTTGAAAACATCTTGAGCATTTGATGGGGAGACACAGAGCACAGATTTCCCACTGGAGGCATCATACACAGGTGAGAAATGGCTGACTCTCGTAAGTACCCTTCCTGTGCTCGCTCATGGGTGAGAACAGCCTAAAACTTGCTGTTCTGGACTCTCTATAGCAGTAAAAGAATGATATGAAAATTATGTCAGTTCTACTGGATCTAATTGTTTGCCAGAAGCCTCCACCTAACTCTTCTGCATGCCACCCTCAACAATCATCCATTGACTGCTTCAATAACCCCTGCCTCCTCCCATTTCAACTTTCTTCACTATCAACCTCAATTAACAATGGATCAATATAGGAAATTGAGTTTTAATATATTTTTCTAAATCTTGTCATAATAAATTTATTATATTTTATTCATAGTTCTTATTTTAAGTATAGATTTTACCTTAAAGTATCAATGTATAAATTGTACTATTTTGAGTGCAGTTTTTTGTTAACAACCATATTAATTGTTTAGTGATGAGGCAATATTTTAAATGCTTTACATCTTATTATGATAGTTTGATATATATAAATATATATATATATATATATATATGGGGGGTGTTTAATGTTTTAAATACATTCTAAGGAACTAATTTGAAATTTTGGATTTATGTAGGAAGTTGTCAGGAAAAACTGCCATTATTTGCTTTAAAGTGTTAGGCAACTTGGAGGATGTCTAAGTTATAGCAACTTTTGTCCTCAGGGTATATTCAGAGTCTGCATCTTATTCTAGTATCTCTGTCTAGCCATCCAACCAACTTCACTGTCCACTTTTTATATAAAACATTTTATTCTATAGTACTAATGAAGAGCTTGTAATTACCTGAACACATTATTCTACTTCAGATTTGCACTCCTTTAATTATGCTATTTTCCGTGAATAGAGATGGCTCCCATTTACTTCCATTTTCCACAACCTGGTTAGATCACACACATCCTTAAATCCTTGGCTTAACTCATTTCTCCTAGTTGACTGCATACTCTCTTCTGTTCTTCATGTTCTATAGAAGCCTACTATATATTTATCTTATCTCTTAGTTTTTGAGGTCAAGAATGAGCACTTGTTCTTATGTTCTAAAGAAGACAAAGAGTAAATCAAAATGGTAGATGTGCTATATCAGTATCTATGTCTTTCTCTCAAGCCTTTTCTCTGATTTTTTTTCCCAACTTAATTCCAGTATAGTTAACATACAGTGATATTAGTTTCAGGTGTACAATATAGTGATACAACAATTCTATACATTACTCAGTGCTCATTGTGATAAATGTACTCTTAATTCCCTTCATCCATTTCACTCCCGCTCCAGTTGTCTCCTTTCTGGCAACCATCATATCAAGCCATTTTTTTAGATAACAAAAGCATAATTATAAAAAAAATTCTGCTCACAAAAATCACTATCTCTTATTGTGCTTGCTATAATTCTGAAACACAGCTGAAAAACTCTTATGTAACTATAAAACCTGCTATAGCTAGGGTTCTCTTTTCAAACTTAATGTGCTTATCAAATGAATTAGAAACTTTTGAATCAATGCATTTGCATGTCTTTCATGATAACATGACTAGATATCACCTCATGATTTGTATCTAAAATTCATTTTTCTCTAAAAGGATTAATTACATAATCTTTTTCCCTGTAAATGATAAATAAGCTAATAATTTCAACTTCTGCAGTAATAGATCTAAATTAAAAGGGTAACTTGGGGATAGCTGAAAGGTTTTTAATTAATATTTGAAGATGACCATATCAAGTCATATGAAATCTTTGCTGTTTGTAATTGTTGATGAAAAAAGAAAAAAAAATAGTGATCAAAATGGCTGATTTTAGAATTACTTAACATAAATTTTTCTATATATAGTGTATTCCAGCACACAATTACAAAAGAAAGTACCTTTGTATTTTTTAAACTACCTATTTATATTTTATATATTTAATCTGTTTATCTCAACTTTTAGATAAGGTGGCAATGAATCTGACAAGGTGGATAGCAGACTTAATTAATCAGGAAATATGGGATGCCCTGAAGCTGTTGTGTACATGTCAGGATTAGCAAAATATCCACTTTCTACAAGCAAGAAAAAGTCATATTTCACAGTTATGATGCAATTACATTGTTATTTCACAGCTGTCAAAAGGCATAGTCTTGAAATATGACTTTTTAAAGTATGCACTTAAAAAACTTTTCAACGTTTTAACTAATAATATTTCAGAGACCTCATGAATATTGTAACTAGAAGCATCTTAAAGAAAGGAGATTAGCCAATAAAATCTTTTATGTAATTTTCAGTAGAACAAAAACCTCTCTATATTATAGATTCAATGGGTATCACATAGTCTTAGGTGTATATATATCAAATAGAACATGTAAAGTGAGCTTCAAAAATTATAGATATTTAGTCTAACAAAGTCAAACTTACGTATCACTCAAAATAGGAAATAAATTTGAAACCGAGTAAGGATTCTTTGTTTCTTCAATTTTCTTTTACAACCCTCTCCCATAGTTCATATGCAAACAGAAATACAACATAAAAGGATATTGAAGGTGATTGGGGTGAGTGGATATGAGTACAATAATGAATAGAAATCAAGCTGACTTTAGTACTCAAAATGTATACCATAACATCCTATGCAATTGCTATAAGTCAACTAAAATTAAGCTTCAAACTTCCTAATAGACAATAGAAGGAAGCATAATTAGATCAAATATTTACAGTGCCCATGATGTAAAATATAGACCAGATTATTAGAAGCCAGGTGACAATTTCCCGGTTCTGCATTCTAACAGAAATAATTCCAAAGAGTTGACAGGCCGCTCTGTAATATCACATCTTCCACAGCATACTTAAAATAATGCTGTTGTAGTAAGTAGCCTCTAAAACAGAATTAAAGTTAAAAAGGAGAAATAAAATGTCTTTAAAAATGTTTTACACCTGTTTTACCACCTTAAAATTATTCAATTTGTATCAATTGACAGGTGTTTATAAGAGGCTAATGCAGTGCACCTCACAACTAATTCCTTTTTGCTAATATTCAGTAGACATCATGGAAAACTCTAGTCTCACTTTGGACTATTTGCTTGAAATGTTAAAAAGAACAGTATCAAAGCTCAATTATTTATCTTCTGCTGTGTTTTACTGTGAAGCTCAACTTAGCATTTATTTTTTAAGATTTTATTTATTTATGACACACACACACACACAGAGGCAGAGACACAGGCAGAGAGAGAAGCAGGCTCCATGCAGGGAGCCCGATGTGGGACTCGATCCCAGGTCTCCAGGATCATGCCCCGGGCTGAAGGTGGTGCTAAACCGCTGAGCTACCCGGGCTGCCCCCAACTTAGCATTTTATTAAGAGGAAGTTAGCTTGAAAATTTTAAGTGTTGGAGCAGTGTTCAATAAGCTAACATTATGATTTGGAAGAAATAAAGTTGACTGCATTTTAAACCGAGATGGAGCATCATTCACCAAACAAATTTCAAACAACATTAATACTGTGAGATATTGTGCACTTTTGAGAAATGAAAAACTAGAGAATATCAAGTCACATTATCAAATCCATGGCTCTGTGAAATACTGGAGGAATTATTTTGACATTTTCCTGAATTTATCTAATCTCAGCATTTCTTTTTTGAATTTATGTAAAACACTGTAGTCAAAAGTAGAACAGATTAGGCTTAGCCTGGTTAGATAGAAACACAGCTAGAGAATTAATAAATGTAAAAAAAAAATTAGTGAATGATGAAATCCACAACGGAGACAGGTTTTAACAGAATTCTAGAAATACAAAGTACTCCTGAAATATTTTATATACCTGAATTTTTAAGCCATGTCTAGTAAAGAAGTTGTACAATGTCTACAAAATCCTGGTTTGTTATGTTGAGCTCCTAGTTCTTATTTTTACTGCGCAAATAAAGATATGCACAGATCTGAAACTGGTATTCATAGAGAATTAAAGTAGTGATTTGAATCATTTAGGGAATAGTGTCAGTGTATGTTACTGCCACCTTGGAAACTTCAGTTCCTGATTTTCAATGTTAGGTCTAGTCTTAAGTACTTCTGCTGTACTTGAAACAAATTGCTTCCTTTCCTTTATACTTGGGATTGTTGACTTCCCCCATCCTTTGAAAAATGAATGATTCTGAATTAGAAAGGTTTATAATTTATTAGAATATTCCTTCAAATAAAACTTTTGTTAAGAGTAAAAGCAATACAAGTATAATTAAACACTACAAGCATAAGTAATCATTGAATTATAAGCCATGGAGCAATGAGAACAAGAATAGGAAAGAGGGAATTTTGACATTTGTGTGGGCATTTCAAAAGTTTAGTTTTTATGAATTATAGTTTGATGACCAGAGAATGTATCATTTCAGCTTTGATCTTATTGAGATACTTAAACAATAAAAATCATCTTTAAAAAATGAGATTTTACACCAAACATGCAACTCATTTATTTCTGTATGCTGTACACTGTTCTTGTGAAGTGACTTTTATTAGAGTTGACAGGGTTTTTTTTTTCCTTCAAGTTCAATGAAAACATATTTCTCTCAAAATATTTGTCACAACCTTTGGACATACAAAAGCCCAGGGAGAGAAAAGTAAACATACACATATATCAATATTTTGATATAACAAACCATTTAGGCAAGGGACTAGGTGTTTAGAAGACTAGGAGAAGGACATAAGTCTTTCACGGCTAGGTCACCTGCATACAACTTACTTCTTAAAAAACATGTAACTTGTGCTCAACTATTGGTGACATGCCATTGGAGAAAAGAGAATCCAGCAAGAAATAATAATATTAGCAATTAACAAAACAAAAATCATTAATTAAATAATTAACACTAATAACTACACTGAATCTTAAAGTATTTAATAATCTCTTTATATTTAGAGCACCTGCTTCTCCCTGTGGACTGAAACAGGCTGGCTTAGTTGGTTAGCATCTGGTAATAAATCTGAGGTCCAAGAAAACTCCAAAAATGAGTTAGTATTAGTCATTTTTCCCCCTGAAATCTGCCTCAATTTTGGCCAGTTGTCTAATAGGTTGTTTTTTTTAAAAAATCATTGTCCAGATAAGTTTAGCATTCACACAATTATTTTAACAACCTAACATAATCTTAATAGCTACAAATTACCTCTATAACTCTATGTATTGTTTTCATTGTAACAAAATTCTTGATTTTTCCCTTTTAAACTTTCTTCTCAAAAAAAAAAAAAAACTTTCTTCTCTCAATTCTTTTATCTATTAATAATGCCATTGCTACCACAGTAACTCCAGAGTGATATCCTCAAGAAACTCTAATTTCATTATTTCTGTTGTTGTTTCTATCATGGGCATACTCCATATACAAAAGTAGGACAGAGTATTTGCAACTAAGTTTAATTCTAATTATCTCTCTCTTTCCATGGTCCTCACTGTTCACAAATGTAGTCTCAACACCCACATGGTATGTATATCTTCCCATATTATTTTATTCCTTTCTAAAGATTTGCCTTTTTATATTTTCCTTTATGTATTCTCTACAACCATGACAGCAGGTTATTTTTCATATGGCCCCACTCCAACTCCCCTTCCAATTTATAATCTTTTCTTTCTTAACTTTTTTTTTTTCACACAGCTTTCTTTTCCTCTGTCAAAACTCTTCACATTTCTCATCTGTAAAAATCCTACCAGCCTGTGAAAGGGAAAATAAAATAGCCTCTTTATAGCATAGACCTACTCTGTCCCTGCTGGCAGAAGCAACCTAAAGACATTTGCTTTTATACTTGTCTGATTATTACCACTAGTGTGCAAACTAATTAAGGGGCAAAAACAAACTTGTAAGAATCTTGTTTGATATTTAAGAAAAAACCTAAATTTGGACAAATGATATATATTTGTTGAAGTAATAAATTAATTAAAATATAATTTTCTATAGTACCCAGTAATTTTCTATGTGAAATAAATTATTAGATATATAGTAGATATTCAAAAATAGTTTTAAAGGAAGAAACTAGGAAAATATGGAACTATAGGGAAGAGATATTTGTTTCTGGCCAAGATGGTACAACATAAACCAGATTTATCCTTCTACCTGAGGTAAATAAACATCTGGATACATATTTGAAACAATGATTTTTCAGGGATGTCTGGGTGGCTCAATGGTTGAGTGTCTGCCTTTGGCTCAGGTCGTGATCCCCAGGCCCTGAAATCGAGTCCCATATCAGATTCCCTAGAGGGAGCCTACTTCTCTCTTTGCCTATGTCTCTGCCTCTCTCTCTCTGTGTCTCTCATGAATAAATAAATAAGATATTAAGAAAAAAGAAACAATGGTTTTCAGATATTGAAACAGTATGCTATACAGGACAATGATCTCTGAATGAGCAGAAATAAAGAAGGTAAACCCTATTCATGAGTGACTGTAGTCTACTACATTAACAGTATATCCACACCCTACTGCATTAAAAAGGAAATGAAGACAAGCTGGGGACTATCCCTAAGATGAGGAGATAAAAGTGGGGATCTAGGAAATGAGAGTAGCAAGGGTTTTCTGGGAAGAGTATTAGAGATAAGACCTAAACAGAGAGTGTTCTGGTTCTGAAAAGGGCTCCCTTGAGTCTCCTATTTTCTGACCAATTCATTCACTTAAAAAAACTACACTAAGTCATGGAAAGAACCAACTCCTAGAACTAGAACAAACCTTAGAGTTCACACAATAATGAAAATAATTCGTATCCTCCATAAAAACAATGAAAACATTGGTAAAAAAAATATGAAAATCAGGTTTTACAGAAATCTGAAACTTAATATCAGGGTTGCAACAATCTGAGGAGCACTTTTTCAATAAAACTAGATTGATCATGATAAGAGCAATGAGTTTTGTGGTGTTTTAATTGAATCTACCCTCACCCCTCTCTCTTAAGCTATATGCAACCTTGAAAACCAACAGCCTTGCAATCATGATAACTGTGAATATAAGAAACCTAGCAGCTAATGAAGGCAACAAAGTGAGTTTAGAACTCTCCCCCACAATTTAATCACCAGAGAATTTGAACTGACATTTTACTTCAGCAAAACTATCATTCAAATATGAAAGAGAGAGGGAGATTGGAAGATGGTGGCAAAGTAGAAGGACCCTAGACTCCCCTTGTTCCACAAATACAATTAGATAACTATCAAATCATCCAAATATCCCAGAAATTGACTTGAAGACTGGAAGAGCAAACTCCACAAATAAAGGCAAAGAAGAGGACACATCAAAGAAAGTAGGAAGTACTGAGACATGGTTTGAGGGAGAAACAGATTGTGGCCACTGTGGTGGAGAGGGAGATGCAGTCTCAAAGATAGATTAGAACACAGTGAGCACAAGGGGAAAACAAATGCACATAGCAGTTGGCTTGGAAAAGGAGAGGGGCTAAATTTTGTGAATTCCTACAGCCAGTAGAGCTTAAAGCCTAGAATTTTAAAGGTCTGTGGTTTGGCTAGGATAGAGCCCAGAGAGCTCTGTGCTTGGTCCTGGTGAACGGCGGGCAAACAACCAGGGGCAGACAATGTGGGATAGGAGGGCACTTGGGGCACAGAGCAGGAAACTATTCCCTCTTCTGAGAGCTAGCCCCTGAGAGGCAGCATTCACAGCGACACTTTACCAGGAACAAAGGAGATGACTGGCATCATTTACCTCCCTGTACTCCTCAGCATAAGCACAGAGCCACTTGCAGGAACTAACCCAGTGCCCACCCTTACCACCTAACTTGCTACACCAAACCCTGACACACTGCAATCTGGTAGAACTGCCTCCCCCAGTCATGCTTGCCTCAGTCCCAGCACAGCAGGCCCCCTTGCCCAGAAGACTGGCCCAAACACCTGTCAACACCACATGTCCTGACCTAAAAGTCTTGTGAGGCTTTGGTTCTGGTGGTGACAAGTCTCATTTCACCGACAGACCAAAGTACAGCTAGTGAAAATGTGCCACATTCAGGCCAGGGACCAAATGCTACCTGAAACAGGCTAAGAGAGCCTCTGCAGATAACTGGCCTGAAGCCTAAAGCAGTCAGAACAAAACAGCAGAGTACACACGGCATACACTAGAGATACGCTTTGAAGTACTAGGTCCTGAGGAACAAGAAATAGCACATGGCTGGCCACTACAGGATCTCTTCTTCATAATGCTATTGCCCTCAAAATCAGGAGACACAACTGACTTTCCCAACACAGAGAACAGGTGCAGACTGTTAGAGAGACAAAATGAGAAAACAAGAAATTATCCAAAATGAAAGAACAGGACAAGGCCATGGGAGATCTAAGTAAAACAGATAAAAGTACCATGCCTCAGAGAGAATTTAAAATAATGATCATGAGGATAGCTGGACTTGAGAAAAGAATGGAAGACATGAGAGAGACCCTTAACATAGAAATAAAATAGCAGAGATAAAGGCTCAATAAATGAAATGAAAAACATGCTTGATGGAATGAACAGCAGGATGGAAGAAGCAGAGGAATGAATTAGTGACATAGAAGATAGAGTAATAGAAATTAATAAAGCTGAACAAAACAGAGAGGAGAGAATCATGCAAAATGAGAATAGACTCAGGGAACTCAGTGACTCTATCAAATATAATAGCATTCATATTATAGGAGTTCCAGAAGAAGAAAAGGGAAGGGGAGCAGAAAATTTATTTGAAGAAATTATAGCTGAAATTTTTCCTAATCAGGGGAAGGAACAGATATCCAGCCCCAGGGGGCACAGAACTCCCATAAAAATTAACAAAGGTACATCCACACCAAGACATACTGTATTTAAATTGGTAAAATATAGTGATAAAGAAAAAAATTAAAAGCTCCAAGGCAAAAGAAGACAATAACTTCCAAGGGAAAATCCATAAGGCTAGCAGATTTCTCAACAGAAACTTTGCAAGCAAGAAGAAAGTGCCATGATACATTCGAAGTGCTGAATGGGAAAAATCCGCAGCCAAGAATACTTGATCAAGCAAGACTATTCAGGATAGGAGGAGAGATAAAGAGTTTCCCAGACAAACAAAACTAATGGAGTTCATGACCACTAAACCACCTCTGCATGAAATATTAAGGGGAATCTTTGGGTGGAAAGGAGAGACAAAAAGTGACAGTATAAAGGTAGAAAATACAAAAGCAATTTAAAAAAGGGTATTTCTGTAAAAAAAAAATCAGTCAAGGAGCTCACAAAATAAAAGGATACAAAATGTACCAATGTATATCTAAAACATGGTGTGGAGAGGATAAAAAAATGGGTTCAAATTTAAATACCTATCAACTTAATATAGACTGCTAAATGTGGAAGAGTTTATATACAAACCTAATGCTAAGCATATAATGAAAAACAGTAAAACATGCAAAGAGTAAAGAGAAAGAAATCCAAATATATCACTAAAGAAAATCAGCAAACCAGGACAGAGATAAAGTCAAGAAAAGATCAGAGAAAATCATCAGAAAAGCCACAAAACAATAAAATGACAATAAATAGATACTCATCAATAATTACTTTGAATGTAAATGAACTAAACACCAAATCAAAATACATAAGGTGAAAAAAGACATCGTGTGACAGAATGCATTAAAAAAAAATGACACACACACAAAAATAAGACCCATCTATGTTGTCAAAACAAGACTCATTTTAGACCTAAAGATACTTGCAGATTCAAAGTGAAGAGATAGAGAAACAGTTATCATGCAAAGGTATATCAAAAAAAACCCAGAGTAGCAATACTTATATCAGACAAAATAGACTTTAAAACATAACACTTAACATGGAAGCACCCAAATACATAAAACAGTTAATAGCAAACTTAAAGGAGCTAATCAATAATAATACAGTAACAGTAGAGCACTTTTAATGCCCTACTTCCAAACAAAATCAACAAGGGAAAAAATGGCTACGATGACACACTGGACTACATGGATTTGGCAGACATATTCAGAATATTCCATCCTAAAACAACAGAATACACATTCCTTTCAAGTGCACATGGAAAATTCTTGAGAATAGATCACACATTAGGCCACAAAACAATCCTCAACAAATTCATGAAGATTGAAGAAATACTATGTATTTTTTTCTGACTACATGATGAAACTAGAATTCAACACAAGGAATAATTTGGAAAGACTACAAATATATGGAGGTTAAGTAATATACTAGTAAAACAATGAATGGGTCAACCAGGAAGATAGAGAAAAAAATTTAAAATTATATAAAAACAAATAAAAATGAAAACACAATTGTTCAAAAACCCTTGGGATATAGCAAAAGCAGTTCTAAAAGAGAAATTTATAGCAATACAGGCCTCTCTCAATAAACAAGAAAAATATCAAATAAACAACCTAACCCCACCCTTAAGGGAACTAGGAAAAGAACAACAAACAAAAACCTAAAACCCGCAGAAGGAAGGAAATAATAAAGACTAAAGTAGAAATAAATGATACATAAACTGAAAAACGTCAGTAGAATAGATCAATAAAAACAGGAGCTGTTTTTTTTTTTTACAAAAAGAAAACAAAACAAAACAAAAACAAAAACCAAAAACAAAACAGTAAAACTGATAAACCCATAGCTAGATTTATCAACAAAGAAAATAAAATGTACTAAAAAAAAGTAAAATTTCAAACGAGAGAGGAGAAATAACAACCAACACCACAGAAATACAATTAGAACACTATGAAGAACTATATGCCACCAAACTGAATAATCTAGAAAAATGGATAAATTCCTAGAAACATAAACTACCAAAACTGAAACTCAAAGAAATAGAAAATTTGAACAGACCAATAATCAGCAAAAAATTAAACCAATAATCAACCCTCTCCCCCACCAAAAAGTCTAGGATCAGATGGCTTAACAGGCAAATTCTACCAAACATTTAAAGAAGAGTTTATACCTAATACATTCTTCTCAAACTACTCCAAAAAATAGAAAAGGAAGGAAAACTTCCAAATTCATTGTATGAGGTCACCACTACAGTAATACCAAAATCAGATAAAGGCACCATTAAAAAGGAGAACTACAGGCCAATATCGCTGATGAACATAGATCCAAAAATCCTCAACCAAATACTAGCAGACCGGATCTATTAATAAATTAAAAACAATAATTCATCATGATTAAGTGGGATTTATTCCTGTATTGCAGGCATACTTCAATATTTGCAAATCAATCAATGTGATGCATCACATGAATAAGATAAATAAGAAGCATATGATCATTTCAATATATATAGAAAAAGTATTTGAGAAAATACAATATGATGAAGTCCTCAATAAAGTAGGCTTAGATGGAATATACCTCAACATAATAAAGACCATAGATGAAAAACCCACAGTTCACGTCGTCCTCAATGGGGAAAAACTGAGAACTTTGCCCCTCAGGTCAGAAACAAGACAGGAATGCTTGCTCTCATTACTTTTATCCAACATAATAGTAGAAGTTCTAGCCGTAACAGTCAGGCAACTAAAAGAAATAACAGGCATCCAAATCAGCAAGGAAGAAGTCAGACTTTCACTATTTGCAGATGACATGATACTATATATAGAAAACCTGAAAGAGTCCACCAAAAAGCTGCGAGAACTAATAAAAGATTTCAGTTAAGTTGCAGGATACAAAATAATGTACAGGAATCTGTTGAATTTTGATCCACCAATAATGAAGCAGCAGAAAGAGAAATTAAGGAATTGATCCCATTACAGCTGCACCCAAAACAGTAAGATACCTAGGTATAAACCTAATGAAAGAGGTGAAAGACCCATATGCTAAAAACTATAAACACTGATGAAAAAACATTGATAATGACATAAGGAAATAGATAGGCATTCCATACTTATGGATTGGGAGAATGAGTATTGTTAAAATATCTATATCACCCAAAATGATCTACAGATTTAATGCAATCCCTGTCAAAACACCAACAGCATTCTTTACAGAGCTAGAATAAGCAATCCTAAAATGTATATGGAACCACAAATGAAGAGCCAAAGCAATATTGGAAAAAGAAAAGCAAAGCGGGAGGGCATCACCATTTTAGACCTAAATTATGTTACAAATTGTAGTGATCAAAACAGTTTAATACTGGTACAAAAACAGATGCATAGATCAGTAATAGAATAGAAAACTTGGAAATAAACCCAGAACTATATGACCAATTAATCTTCAACAAAGCAGGAAAGAATATGCAATGGAAAAACGGCAATCTCTATAAAAATGGTATTTGGAAAACTGGACGGCAACATGCAAAAGAATGAAACTAAACCACTTTCTTGTACCATACACAAAAAAATAAATTCAAAATGAATTAAGGACCTAAATGTGAGACCTAAAACCATAAAAATCCTAGAAGAGAACACAGGCAGTAATGTCTTTGACATATGCTATAGCAACTTTTTTCTAGATATGTCTCCTGAGGCAAGGGAAACAAAGGCAAAAATAAACTACTGGGACTATATCAAAATAAAAAGTTTCTGCCCAGTGAAGGGAAGAATTAAAAACAACAACAACAACAACAACAACAACAACTAAATGGCAACTTACTGATTGAGAGAAGGTATTTGCAAATGACATATTCCATAAAGGGTTAATATCCAAAATATATGAAGAACTTACAAAACTCATATCCCCAAAAATAAATAATCCAATTTTAAAATTGGGTGGAAGACATGACTGGACATTTATCCAAAGAAGACATCCAGTTGGCCAACAGACATGTGAAAAAATGGTCAACATCACTCAACATCAGGGAAATAATGCAAATCAAAACTACAATGAAATATCACCTCACATTTGTCAATATGGCTAAAACCAAAATCACAAGAAAACACATATGTTGACAAGGATGTCAACATCCTAGAAAAAGGAATGCTCTTGCACTGTTGATGAGAATGCAAAGTGATATAGCTACTGTGGAAAAGAGTATGGAGGTTCCTCAAAAAATTAAAAATAGAGATATCCTATGATCCAGCAATCACACTACTGAGTATTTATCCAAAGAATACAAAAACACTAATTCAACACTATACATGCACCCCTAACTTTATATCAGCATTGTTTACAATAGCCAAATTATGGAAGGAGACCAAGTGTCTACACATACACTCACACACACTGAAATATTATTCAGGCACAAATGAAATCTTGTCATTTGCAATGACATGAAAGGAACTAGAGAATATAATCCTAAGCAATATAAGTCAGAGAAAGACAAATATTATGATTTCACTCATATGTGGAATTTAAGAAACAAAACAAAGAGAAAAAAGAGAGAGAGAAATTAAGGAACAGACTCTTAACTATAGAGAACAAACTTATGGTTACCAGAATGGAGGTGGATGGGAGAATGGGTGAGATAGGTGATGGGGACTAAGGGCACACTTGTGATGAGCATTAGGTGATGTATGGAAGTGTTGAATCACTATATTGTATACCCAAAACTAGTGTCATACTGTATGCTAACTAACTGGAATTAAAATGATAAAAAGGAAACATGAAGGAGAAATCAGACATCCTCAGATAAAGAGAATGAGAGATAATCCATATGTCCACAGAAAAACTTCTATATATTATATCTGCATTATTTATAGTAGACAAAATTAGGAAATAACCCACATGTTCATTAGTAGATGAATGGATAAACAAATTCTCATTATTAAGAAAAGAATATAATTTAATCTAACTTTTCTCCTTTAGGATGCAAAAAAACAAAACAAAACAGGAATCCCAATTATAATTAGATGTAATAGATTTGTACAAAATCTCCCTGAATATTTTAGCTTTGCAACTACTGAATAGTGTGCTAGTTTAGTTGCATTCACAAAATTTTAAGTAACGCTGCAATAATTTGGTTTCATTATTATGGTGCTTATATTAAAATGTTTACCTAAAACCCAATGGGTAAACTAGGCTTTACAAGTAAATCATATGTGTTATTTAACTATAATAGTGGTATAGCTTAGAAGCTCTGGGATGAAACAAAATTCTTAGCTCATTAAGATGTCCCCCTCCATAATTCCATATATAATACATGAATTCCTTTATTTTATCCAAGGTGGTTCTTACTGTAGTAAGGTGGATATTGGAGTAATGGATGATAGGCATACATGCTTTTACTTTCCCATAGATGTTCCTAACTCACTAAAGTATTTTAAGAACAGAGGAAAAAAAAAATTTCTGGGTAACCTAACTAAAAGAAGCTTATTGAAAATATATATGGGAATATAAAAATAAGGAAACCTTCTCAACAGGCATGTTGAAAATCAGAAAATAATTCATAGTCATCTAGAGGATATCATAGATTTGTAGCCTATCAGCAGTCTGGTTATTTAACAGTGAATGTTCTAGTTTCCTATACATGAAGTTAAGATTATAGACATTTATTCTCATCTTTGTGCCACGTGGGTTCGAGATTCTAGTTCTACCATTTACTAGCTGTGTAAACTTGAAGTTATTTAATCAATCCACACTTCAATTAACATATCAGAAATAATAAAAAATAAAAAAATACTACTGAATTCATGGATTTTTTTTTTTTAGTATAGTTGACAAACAACACCTCGTTTGTTTTAGGTGTATAACAGTGATTTGATAAGTTTATACATATGCTGCGTTCACAAGTGTAGCTAACATCTGTCCCGATACATCACCCTATGGTATCACTGAATATTCCTTATGCTGTACCTTTTATTCCCATGACTTATTCATTCCACAACTAGAAGCCTGTATCTCCCATTCCCTTTTACCCACTTTGTCTAACCCCCCTCCCACTTCTCCTCTGGCAACCATCAGTGGGGTTGGTTTAAAATGTATTAATTATCTATTTTTTGTAATAAATTACCACAGATTTAGCAGATTAAAACAACATACATTTAATACCTTATGTTTTCTGTGAGTCAGGAGTCCGGACACAGGTCCTCTGTTGAAGATCACCTAAGGCTACAATCAAGATTTTGGCCAGGCTGCCTTCCTTTTAGGAGTTTGATGTCCTCTTCAAAGTTACATCAGCTGAATTCAGTGCCTTGTGTTTGTGAGAATGAAGTCCTTGTTTTCTTGCTGTTATCTTCCCTCAGCTCTGGGAGGCCTCCTGCAATCCATGCCAGGAAGACCTCTCATAGGTCCTCTGATAATATGACAACTTACATATTCAAGGCCAGCTGGAGAATCTCTTATTTCTGCCTGGTAAGACGGGATCTTATTTCAGCTAAAGTAATCACAGGAATAATTATCTCACCACTTCTGCTACATTCTCTTGGTTAATAGCAAGGCATAGATTCTGCCCATCCTAAAGGGAAGATGATACAAGCACATGAGTCACTGAGATCTCACTTTGGTGTGTCTAACACATGAGGATTAAATGAACTAATCCAGGGATGCCTCAGTGGTTGAGCATCTGCCTTCAGTTCAGGGCATGATCCGGGAGTCCCATGATCCAGGAGTCCCTGCAGGGAGCCTGCTTCTCCCTCTGCCTGTGTCTCTGCCTCTCTCTATGCCTCTCATGAATAAATAAAAAAAATGAATTAACTAATCCAGGCAAAAGATGTACAATATTTGTTTAATAAAAGCACATCCTCAGTTATTTTAGCTCTTAGCTACCGCTGCTGTTCTTACTTAGGAAAACTTTGTACTTTCTAGCATATGCTTCTGATTATTTTACGAATTCAGTTGCTTCAACTATTAGGCTGCCTTAAAAGTTCCTTATGGTCTTCTCTCTTAAGAGTCTCTCTCTTTCTGGGGTGCCTGGCTGGCTCAGTTGGTGGACTCTGTGACTCTTGATCACATTGTCCTAAGTTCAAGCCTCATGTTGGGTGGAGAGTTTACTTTAAAGAAAAAAAAAAAAAGTCTCTTTTTCTGAGCTACTGGCTCATGGCTCTCTCTATGCATCTAACCTGTTATCACAAAGATGATAAAGACTGATGAAAAGATACCAATTGAGAGAGAAATTAAGCATGTGTCTCCAGCACAATTGACAATGCTATCAGTGAGTGATGTCATTCTTTGGTTTTTGCCTTCCCTGAAAGTCAAATGTAGATTTTACAAGTTCATAAAGTTAAAGACCTAGACAGTTCCTCTGACTGGTGGAATGGAAAAAGAGGGTTAAACTGCTGTGGCCACTCCCAAACAAGTGAGGGAATAGAGCAATTCCAGCCAATGTCAGCCAGCTCCAGTTAGTGAAGCCATGGATCAATTGACAATAATATATCTTTCTCTAGTGATATCCACATCCATCCTCCTTATCAGCATGGTGACTTGTCTGTACAAGTACTAGCACCATTGTCAATAGGTATTTTAGATTAGGTTGGCTTGCAGGTGAGTATTCCAATGGTTTTCCCTGAGGTTCCTTTATAAGTAGGAAAGGTATCCCCTGGTCCACAATTTCCTACAGTCACCTTACTATCTCATCAGCATTCCTCTTTACAAATCTTCTACCATCATGATAATATCCTTGATATTGGGATTTGGGATAGCATCCCAAACCTTGTTTTTTTTTTTTTTTTTTTTTTTTTTAATTACTGTGTCATTATCTGCATGAAATATCCAGGTATGATTAGGTTAAGAGAAACAAGATTAGATAAATAAACTATAGTTTTCCATTGTCTTTGAGAGGGAGTTTCATATTATTTAACCAACTGAAAAACTTGTGCTTCACCTTTTTTGTATGAACAGGTATCGCTTTTAGCAAGTAGATTGATTTACTGATCTGTGACTTTATCTTCAATCATATATAACTTGGACAATTGTTTTCTATATTTTGGAGAACTAGGAGGTTATCATTTCAAGTTATCAATGTTCATTGGTTACACAATGCCATCAAAATGTTCATTCCACATACATTCATTGTGTCCCATAATGTATTCATAGGTATACTACTATCTTATAATTCAATATATGAATAATTTGTTGATATCAAGTGTTAGTCATTTTTAAAATGTCATTTTTAAAGTCATTCCTTCCCAGAAATATCCTTTTTTTCAACATCTTACCAGATGGAAAAAGGATTATACACGAGGCCAAGTTTCAGTAATTACATTCCAAAATATTTCTGGGGTCATAACCACTGACTGATTATAAAAGGACAGTTCTGTTAAGAAATGAGTTGCAAAGTAGCATTCGTTAATTATAGACCATTGTTTGCCCCTGGGCATTAGCCTCTGATCTTCTACAATCTGGATCATTCCTACTAATTGTATATTGAACATAAATATTTATTCGGGCTTGTACTATAGGCTTACTTTCATTTTATATATTCAAGTACTCTGAGTTCCTTAATTTTTTCATAACTTTTTTCTTACAGTTTGATATCCTGTGATTTCAGGCTATATAATTCTGATTCCATTTCTCTTAACATACTGAAAATTTCTTCTAGAGTGAATAATTAGAATTATTTTAATAATTGAGTTCTAGCGAAGTAGCCCCAAATACTGAGGTTATCATAGGCCAGATTTATAAATATTCCTCTCCTCATTGTGGAACTATTGTTTCCATGTCTATTTCTGAAATAGAAAATCTGGAGCTTATCTCTGCCTTATGGAAATTTTTCCTTTCCACTATTTTATTTTTAAATATATTAGAAATACTTAAATATATTAGATATAACTTGTTGGGGTACCCCAAGCCGGTTAAAATTACACTGATTTTATTCTCTGTGATTATCTGAACAATGATCTTTAAATATTAATAATCTTATTGTTTCCCCATAAATTTTATTAGCACTACTTCAATCACTAACATTTCTTTCTTTAGGAGCACACAGATTTCATCCACATTACGCATGTAATCCATGATCTAAGAGAACTGCAGAAACTTTCACAATTCCTGCTTCTATATCTTATGACTTTGGATAATCCCTTTTTTCCATGTTCAATTTTTTTTCCGACCAAATGACTAGAGTGTTGTATTCCATTTGTGGATTATTAGTTTTAATGAACGCAGCATACATAGCCAGAGAGCAGATAGTTTCACCTTGTAAGCAGACTTAACTTTTTCCTTGTTTAACTCTTTTTTTCCTATCCCTTTATTTCTTTAATCATTTTATTACTTCCATCTATAAACTAATTACCTTTTGATTTAGATCTGACAATAAATCAAATGCTGGGAATCACTGTATCTCCTATGGCAGGAATTAAATCTCAAAAGGAGATTGAACTGTCTTGGAGCATGTAAGGAGCCTCTTATTTCACGACCCAAAACTTTCCTGAAAATAAATCTGCCCAATTTAATTAGAGAGCTTTGTTGATCACTGACTTCCTCGCAAGATACTCTTACTACAATAATCCAGGAGATTTGTTAGTATCCCTCAAAGTGAGAAGTCAGCATATCCAGAGTACCTGTTATGGACTGAATATTATGTTTTCCCATAATTCATGTGTTAAGGCACTAACCCTCAATGATGATATTTAGAAATGGGGTCACAAGGAGGTAATTAGGGTTAGATGAGGTCATGAAGTGGGGAGGGATGCCCTTATAAAAAGAGACACCGGAAAACTTTCTCTTTTTTCTCTCACAGTAAGGAAAGGCCATGTCAGCACACAGAGAAAGGCAGCCACCTGCAAGCAAGAAAGAGAGCACTCAGCAGGAAGCAAATTCACCAGCACATTGATCTTGGACTTCCCAGCTTCCAGAACTGTGAGAAATAACTTTGTCATTTAACTTACCCAGTCTATGACATTTTTGTTATGGCAACCTGAGATGACTAAGATAATTCCTCCAAATAGTCATAATTAGATGTAAGGATCCTCCAAAATCCAAACAGATCCAGTTCAGTTCTTCTCATTTTGAAGTAGTCCAAAAATAAAAATAAACTACTAATTTTCTAACAACTCCAATCTAAGTAATTTTTTTTCGTTATTTAAGCCCTTGAATCTTTAGATGATTATAAGCCAAATCTACACTGACTTTTGAGCTACTATCAGTTTCAAATACCTTTTTTTTTTTTTTCAAATTTAAGAATTTTTATATCATCAATGTAGCAGAGTATATTCTTTAATACTATCATTGAATCCAAGCCATCTGGCACTGGTCGATTATAATAGATATCCTTGAAGCAAGATTATGAAAAATTATTTCATGCCTAACCATGTAAAGGAAAATGAGATTTGATTTTCTTCTGCAATACAAATGAAAAGGAAAATACAATTTGTTTATTTCTGTTTATTTCAGATCAATGACAGCTTACTGTTGTACAGGAGACTCCTAAATTTCCTGGACTGATGATTGTGCTTTCTACTAAATTATATAATCCTTATCACATAGAAAAGTGGTTCTTAGGGACAATTGGGTGGTTTAGTGGTTGAACATCTGCCTTTGGCTCAGGTCATGATCCCGGGTCCTGGGATTGAGTCCCACATTGGGCTCTCCACAGGGAGCCTGCTTCTCCCTCTGCCTAGGTCTTTGCCTCTGTCTCTAAGTCTCTCATGAATAAATAAAATTAAAAAAAAAGAGAGAGAGAGAGAGAGAGAGAGAAAAGAAAAAAAAAAAGAAAAGAAGAAAGAAAAGTGATTCTCAGGGGTGATTTTGTGCCCAGAGCATATTTGGTAATGTCTGGAGACACCTTTTGTTGTCACAATGAGGGTGTTTACACATGTATGAGGGTAGTGCTACTGGTATTTAAGGGTCAGAGGCCAGGGATGTTGTTAAATGCCATACAGGACTTGGGATAGCCTCCCACAAAAAAATAATGACCCAATTCAAAATGTCAATGCTTCCAAGCTTTAGAATCCAGAATCATAGCCTTTTGGACAAGTCAAAGGTGATTGTTACCCAGAAGATACATGTAATAAAATATGACGTAAAAGAAACAATGCTAGGGATGCCTGGGTGCCTCAGCAGTTGAGTGTCTGCCTTTGGCCCTGGGTGTGATCCTGGGATCCAAGATTGAGTCCCACATCAGGCTCCTTGTGGGAGCCTGCTTCTCCCTCTGCCTATGTCTCTGTCTCTCTCTCTGTGTCTCTCATAAATCAATAAATCAATTAATCAATCAATCTTGAAAAAAATAAACAATGCTAACTGAAACTTTGGTTTCCACAAGATCTTCATGAAGCATACATCTTTGTCATTGCCATGATGCCTACCCTTATTTATATTTTCCATAGTAGTTTTAGTACAACAGAATATTTCCCACTTAGTGTGCCTTATGATGCTGGTTTTGTTTTTTTTTTTTTTTTTGATGCTGGTTTTGTATTAATTAATTAACTAATTAATTAATTATTCGGGCAGAGAGCCCTATGTGGGACTTGATCCCGGAACTCCAGGATCACACCCTGGACCAAAGGCAGGCGCTAATCCACTGAGCCACCCAGGTTCCCATGACTGTTTAAAAAAAAAAAAAAAAAAAAAAAAAAGTTACCCTCTCCAGACTCATTCTTTCCTTTGAAATTCAAATTTTTATTTAAATAATGTATTAATCAAAATATCACCTCTTGGAAGAGAGAAAACGGCAATGTTCACATGTATGGTGTAAATTACTCCATAAGAAATGGAAATGGACTCTTCCCTTGGAATATTTCATTTCTATAATCACCCAGATCAGCCAGATTAATGTGATATAATCATGGGTTTTTATATTTTTTTGTATCACTGTATTCTTCTCTATGGCTGCAATAACAGAAATAGCAAAAATTGAGCCACTTGAAGCAAGACACATGTGTTATCTCACAGTGCATGGAAAGAAATCCAACATAGATCTCACTGGGCAAAAATCAAGGTGTTGTCAGGGCTTCTTTCCTTTCTGGAAGATCTGGGGGAAAATATGCATCAAGGATAATCTGGGTTGTTGGGAGAATTCAGTTTCATACAATTGTAGGACTGAGGTTTTTGTTTCCTTGCTGGCTATCAACCTGGAAATGTCCTTAGCTTTGAGAGGCTGCCCATATTCCTTGGCACTTGTCCCCTTAGTCTCCCTCAAAGAAAGTATGCGTGGGTAGAGTTCTTCATATGCTTTGAATCTCTCTAACCTCACTTTCTGCCTCATCTCTCTTCTCCTTTCCTCCTCTGCTTAAAGACTCTCACATGATTACAAGAAGACCACTTAGGTAATCCAGGACAGTCTCTCTGGTTAAGATCGGCTGATTAGTGACCTTATTACAACTGCAAAATTCCCTTCACATCAGAACCTAAATTAGGGTTTGATTAAATATTCAGGAATGGCAATCTTGGGAAATATCTTTAGAACTCTGTGTTCAAATGACAGCATTATCGCTTGAATATTAAATACGTTTCCCCCTCAAAGAACCATATCGCGTAATGCTTTAGATTCCCAATTAGGGGTGTTGCAAGAATATTCCATGTTTCCCATAGGACAGAGGGAACACCAGAGTTTTAATCTTCCCTCTTATGCTAACAGGGTGCATTCATTTTGATCCTATCAGTTTAAAAAAGGAAGAGGTTACTTCAATTCTCTCATCACTGTCCTTTTCTTCCTCTGGATATCATTTATTATTCTTTAATTTGTGTAATTCAAAGAGAATATCTTGAAAAGTTACTTGAATAGTACTACTAGAATTCTTGTGTTTTTCTCTCTGCATGACTTTGCTCAGGTTTTACTTATATTTGTTTGTGAAGCCCTAAGACATTAATTGTCCAAGGCAATGTCTACTAATTTACAAATGAAATATTGAGTGAGCCTACTGAAATTTCATGTCTTTCGTAATTAAATTACATTTAGTGGATAGTCATTTTTAAAAATCTGTCAGAAGCCATTCTTCCTTCTAAACTTCTAATAAGATGACTTTTACTTCCTTGCTGTCAGAAAATGATTCCTTTATTTTTATTTATTTATTTATTTATTTATTTATTTATTTATTTATTTATTTATTTATTTTTTGATTCCTTTATCTACTACAGTCATAAATCTAGTAGGTAATCACCAATTACAGTACCTCATCACCTTACTCACAGGTGACTTTTTTAGAGTTTAACCATCATGTAAGACACCTTTGGTCAACATATACAATAATTT